>NC_087450.1:8851368-9500220 GCF_036321535.1 Camelus dromedarius
TCTATCTTGGGAGGGGCAATGCTTGGGCACCAAACTCTAACGGCTGAGTAGACAGAGACAAAACTCAGTTCAATAAGGTCCTCTCTGCCAAGGAAGAGCCAAGGGGTCCGTCTCTGACACAGGGGGTGGCATCTTACAATTTAAGGCAGGAAAGAGGGGAAACCAGAGGAAGTCCTTCCAACTTCAGGGGCTCTACCGCTGTCCAGCCTCCCGGATGCGGCAGGCCACAGCAGTGATGAGAGCCGCCCCCTTCCCGCTGCCGTCCTCTGACTCCAGGAAGGACACGTCACACTTTGGAGCCAGGTCCTTCACCGTCTCATGCATGACTTTGGCAAAGCTGGAAAAGTTGGAAGAAAGACAGAGGGAAAAAAAAACCTTATTCATGACTGATTTGTGTCCTCAGAGATGGGACCCTAAGAAGCGATCCTGGAAACTAGGCATTGTGTTTCAGAAATCTGAGGCTTGGAGAGACCAGCAACTTACCCAAATTCTATGTCACAGTGGGCGGGCGGGAAGGCAAGATTCAACTCTAGCACAAAAGTCTGAGATTCTGGCAAGCTCTGCTCTTAAAACTAAGTAGTGAAAGAGAAGTTTAATAGTTGTGGGTGCCCCAAGCATGCCTTGGCAGAAGTGTATAACCTGTTTGTCAACTCTGGAGCGGAGGGCCAAGCCCCACACATGTGACAGTCTACTTCCCAGAGGTATTGACAGACATCAGACCCATGTCTAACCCAAAATGTCATCAAAGGCAAAAGGCGCAGACTTAAGAGAGGTGCTCTTGGGAGTTTACAGGGGTCTCAGACTCTCCCTGATATGGGACTAGAGAAAGAGATCATTCATCATCTGCCCCACCACAGCAGGGTCAAGCTGCAAAGCTGGGGACAGAGGCTCCCAACACCAAGCACCAGCGCTGGTGGTGGGACTTCTGCCCTGCCTCCTGACCCCCACGTGGGACTCAGGTTCTTATTTTCACGACACTGATCAGCAAGAGAAACTTGGAACTTCTCAAGGCCCACTCCTTTCACTAAAGCTGTATAGACTCTGGGCAAGTTCCTCAACTCCCTGTAACAATCGTGGTGACAGCAGGTAACCATCCAGTCGATGAGTCCCTCCACCCTGCGTACTGCCCAGACAAGGGGCACGGCTCTGTCCTTTCAACCTGTAGCTGAGAAGCTTCCAGAGGAGGACTGAGGAGCTTCCTGAGTTTAAAATAATTTATTCAAAACATATGTAGGTGAGGGGAGAAAGGAGAAGAGAAACAGGGATGAGAGGAGACAAAGGGAAGAGATGGAGAAAGACAGGAAACAGTGAAAAGAAAAGAGAATTCAGTATTTCCATATAGGGGGTGAGTGTGGCGAACTTCTACAAAAGGTCAGAAAATAAATACTTTGAATTTGGTGGGTCATATGGTCTGCTGCAACTACTCTGCTATTATAGTTGAAAACAGTCATAGACGACACGTGAACAAAAGGGGGAGGGTGTAGCTCAGTGGTAGAGTGCACACCTAGCATGCACAAGGTCCTGGGTTCAATCCCCAGTTCCTCCATTAAAAATAAATAAGCCCTTCCCACATAGTAAACTGACTATACCTCAATCTAAAAATAATAAATAAATAAAAATATATAAAAAAAAAAAATAAGCTCAATTACCTGCCCCCCAACAAAATTTTTTAAAAAATAAATAAAATTTAAATAAAAAAAAAACAAATGTGGATGCATCTCAAAACCGTGAGCACTGTGTGAGAAGAGCCAGTCACAAAAGGGAAGGTGCCGTATGATTCCCCTGTAAGTCCGAAATTAAGTAAAACTAAACAATGTGGATGCATACATAGACATCCGGGGGGTGGGGGGTGAAAGCAAGGGCCTTAGTCACCATGGCACTTACTCCTGGTGAGGGATGTGATTCTGTGGATGTGAAGGCTGCAGCTGGGAGGGGCTCGCAGGGGCTTCCAAGCCGGGTGGCGAAACCCAGCCCTACTTCTGGTCATTAATCTTTAAACTATAATATAGACATTATATACACTCTTTGGAATGCCTGATAATTCACCATCAAATAGAGAGAGAGAGAAGACAGCAATGAAAGAATGGAGAGCTGGAGGGAGACAGATGGGCAGGAGGAGTGGACATCAGGCACTCACTGAGGATGTAGCTTGTAGAGGGTCCCGTCCACGCCCACGGTCACTTTGAGGGTGTCTAGCCCACGGTTTTCTCGTATTTTGTCCACCACAGCAGCCATGCCGGCACCACAGAGCTGGGCTGCCCGCCGTGCCACCACGGTGCACACCTCCTTGACAATGATGCTGTCATCGCAGGTGCTGTCGAGCCCCAGGTGGTGCAGGATGGCACGGACCTGCAGCAGGGCCAGGCAGTCACTGGGGCGGGGGGAGACAGCGAGCAGTCAGGCATGTACCGAGAGGGCCGGATGGCCCACCAACCCTGAGAGGTGGCTCCTGTTCTTTTATTTTTATTTATTTTTTTAGTGGGGGAGGCAATTTGGTTTATTTATTTGTAGAGGAGGTACTGGGGATTGAACCCACTGCATGCTAAGCATGCGCTCTACCACTTGAGCTATAACCTCCCCTCAATGGTTCCCGTTCTTAAACTCAGTTCAGGAACTACTGGCCCACATGGACAGGGACACAAAGAAACAGCTCCCTGTGCCACTCTGTCCAGGCAACGTAACCCACTGCTGCTACAAAACTGACACTCAAGGCAGGGAGGGCATAGCTCAAGCAGTAGAGCGCGTGCACAAGGTCCTCGGTTCAATCCCAGCACCTCCTCTAAAAATAAATAAACAAACCTAATTATCACTCCCCACCAAAAAAAAAAAACAAAAAAAAAAAACAAACCTGACATTCAAAACAAGAGGACATTCACTGTCCATGTGTTCCACTTGCTTGGAAATAGTAAAGGCAGGGATGATGCTCACAGGTGACAAGTTTTAACTTGCAAAGCCCTTTCCTGTCCAGGCTCTCACTGTTGGAAGCATCACCAACCACCATCAGACCCCTGTTCTACTTCTGCTCTCCCAGCCTGGGTGGTCTGAAATCTACGTGTGCATGAAGTGCAAATAACACTCCAAGGAGAAAATAAACAAGACGTGCGAACCAGAACATACTCTGCCTATTCACTAGTGCAGATATCCTCAGTCCCCACTCATGTGGGTCATCCAGTTCCCATTTTTCTATATGCCTGAGAGTAATAACACAGTATCAATTTTTAAAAGGCTCTGAAATTCAGCGTTCTAATTTGGAGCAGACTTTCCCACCATTAGACTGGAGGAAGCAGGCTTTGCTCTAATGAGCTGCCACAAAACAGGTTTCTGTATTGCCTGACTTAATCCTGATTGCCTTGTCACTGGAGCCAGCAGTTAAGAAGGACTTTCGCGCCGAGCATAAGTGCTTTAGTGGATTACCTTCCTCTGTGCATCCCAGTTTACATTCTATGGGCAGCTCTCTTTCTTTCTGCCTTTGAAATTGGTCTAAAACCCAACAATACTGCTTTGCACAGGCTCATGCCAGCTTCACGTGGTTTTTCAAAAGAATATTATATATTTTCCCTTAAAATGCCAACTGTTCATAAAGTGCTTTAAAACAGCACTATGGAATGTGTTAGCTACTAAACTGGCCTTTAAGTAAGCCACACCCTGATCCTACTTGAGCTGTGGAAATCCTTCAGCTCACCTGTCTGTGAAAAGGAGGAGGTAAATGGCCCCGCCCTATTCCAGGCCCTAAATTCTCACCTCTCAATCTGAGACAGGAACTTGGTTTCAAAGATTCCCCTTGTCTTGAGTCGCTCTGAGATGCGGCCACGGAAGAGCAGCCCACGCTTGGTAAAATCAATGAGGATGTTACGAACAATCTCGCCCAAGTACATGCCACTGATCATTTTCTCAAACCTGCAGTGAGGGTAATGTTCATGGAGTGTTAAGGAGGAAGGTGGTAGGTAGGATGTGCTGAGATAAACCAGCTCGGTCCCCTCCCCACTGCATTAGAAGGTGGAGGGCAGACAGATTTCCCTTGGTGGGAAAGGAAACGCCACTTGACTCACTGGGGCAGGATTCCTGGTGTCCACACATACTGACTGATGCACAGACTGAGGTCCACGAGGTTCCCTGAGACTGACCCCACCTTGTGGGTTCATGTCCCTTCCAAGACTCCTCAAGAAGGAATGCACATCCAACCCCCACACTTCAGAAGGCTAGGATGCAGTGTCTCAATCCCTAATGTTGCTGAGAATTTAGCATGCTTTCTCTTCGACCTAATCAGCTATCACTCAGGAAGCCAGTGCCAGCTGAAGCCCCCCAATCCCCCCCCATCCTGGCCACGAGAACTAAACATGGCTACTCAGTGAGTTGAGGGTCTTCTGGCTCTGCACAGTGACTTTTCAAAAAAGTCAACATTCCCAGTTTCAATCAAGACCCCATCAACAGAAACAGACTCACAGACATAGAATACAAACTTGTGGTTGCCAGGGAGAGGGGGGTGGGAGGGGACAGACTGGGAGTTCAAGATTTGTAGATACTGACAGGCATATGCAGAATAGATAAACAAGTTTATACTGTACAGCACAGGGAAATATATACAAGATCTTGTAGTCGCTCATGGTGAAAAAGAATACGGAAATGAGCACAAGTATATTCATGTGACTGAAACATTGTGCTGTACACCGGAAATTGACACAACACTGTAAACTGACTATAACTCAATTTAAAAAAAAAAAAAAACCACCATTCAATCTGTCTTGTTCCAGTCTGTTTCTTTCATTAATGCTTCCTGGCTAACCCCTGGAGGCATTTCTCTGCGTCTGTGACCTCTACTACAGAGAAATATTTTGCAAAGAAGTCTCTGCAGAACTCTGGTCCCTGATTAATCCAGTTAGAAAACACTACATGCAACCCCTTGCTCATGGGATGTGTGCTGGATCTTAACACCACGTCCCTCAGCTCAGAGCCCCACCCCCACCCCCACCCCAGTACTAGGGGCTCTGTGACGCTGGGGCTGGTTCCTTGTCCAGTTAGACAGTAGAGGGCGCTACATTCTTGATGGATGGACGGAGGAGAAAGAGAGTGCTCCTGTCTGCTTCCTGCTCCGGTCTGCCTCAGCCCAGCAATGCTTCCTCGCTCTGATGGCAGCAGGTGGTCCAGCTGTTGGTTCTCCCACAAGTCCCAGAAATAGGTCTTAACACTCTCCCCTGCCTGTCCTCCCCGCCCTCGGGGTGGGAGCTGCTCTTCCATGTGCTGGCGTCTGTGCTCCGCAGCATCCCTCTAAATCCCAAATTCCCTATACGAAATGCCCGCTGTAACAGAACCGCTGTGATTTGTTCTCCCCGATAGACTTCAAGAACATCAGAGTCCAGCAGGGGGAGAAGGACTTAACCCAGAACTTTCTAGATGTACTTGACAAGAAGCCCTTTCCAAAGAGATCTTTTCTATCAACGTCACAAGAGAACGAGCGTCCTGGGCTTTGCTGTGTAGAGGGTCTGATCGCTCACCACTAATCCCGGTTCCCGGATCAACACACCAGGGCCCATGGGCAGCTGGGTGCCTACCTCTGTTTGCCCGGGTTGAGGGACAGCTCATCCACAGCCGCATCAAACTCTGTGCGGAAGTCATCGAGGCAGCCATTGTCCCCGAAGGCCCCCCACTCCATGTTGACGCACATCCGCCCCTCGTCCCCTTCCACCAGCTCCACGTTCCGCATCTCCTCCATGTAGCAGGCGTTGCTGCCCGTGCCTGCCGACCGCAGTGACATCCGTCAGGGCCTCGCTCAGCACCGGCCTCCCACCCAGCCTGGGCTGTGTGTCCCCCACACGGGAAAGGCGGCCCGAGTCCTTACCAACGATGAGGCCGACTTCACAGTGAGGGTCTTCGTAGCCACAGGTCATCATCGTCCCAACCGTGTCGTTCACCACAGCGACTACGTCTAAGTCAAACTCCTGAGCAGGCGACAGCAGATCCCCAGTCCCCAAATGAACCATGATACTCTCCCTTCGGACACTCACAAGGGAGATTTAAATGTGTATAAAACTTATTTTATATGGCAGGGCTCATTTTCTCTTTTCATTCAGTCTCACCTCCTCAGAGACCTTCCCCTGGATATGCTGTTTACAAGAGTGTCCCTCCCCAGCCCACTCACTGTGTCTTCACCCAACTTCATTTTCCTTCTTAGCTCAGTAGCACCCGACATCAGCCCATGGCTTTGTTTACAGACCCAGAACTTGCTGCGGTCATTTCCAGATCCCCAGCTGCCAAGCGCAGGGCTTGCTCACAATGGATGCTCATGAACTGCTGGAGGACTAAGCTGATCCTCCTGATCCTGCCTCTGACCAAAGCAACCACACTCAGCACCTCCCCCAGTTTGGGAACACAGACCACTTCAGGCCACCTGCCACACCTCTCCCACCTCTCTTCGGTGGATGGCTTCCTTCAGCAGCGTGACCACGTCCTCGCCCTCGCAGCCGGACGCCTTGAAGCCTTTAGTCCACTTCAGGAGGATGCTCTAAAAATCACACATGGACAGGGATAAGGAGAGCAGAGAAGGGCCCTTGGGTCATTCCCAGGGGCCCAGCTGTGCCTGTTTCTCAACCTCACAGGTTAGACAGGTGCCCTTTAATAACCAATCATCTCCCTAGCATGCACGAGGGGTTCAATCCCCAGGACCTCCATTAAAAATAAATTTAAAAAACCCAAATTACCTCCCACCAAAATAACCAATCATCTCACCCACGAATGATCCTAAACCTGTTTCCCCTACTAGGATTATCGAGCGCCTACTATGTACCAGGTACTGGGCCAAGCATATCACATGTGTACGTCATTGAATCCTCACAGCAACCTCAGGAAATACTCATCATTATCATGCACATTTTACAGGTAACTGTGGCTCTGGCCTGCAGCCTGGAGGCGAGGACGACGCCCCCCCGGGCCCACCACTTCCAACGGATGGGCTCGCAAGCACCACACAATTGCCCCTGCCAGGGAACAAAGTTCTGTACGCTTGTTTCCTTCACTGGGATAAGCGATTTGCCCTGTCCTTCGTACAGAAGGGTCGATTTGTGTCTCTTAATTTTCCAACTC
Source organism: Camelus dromedarius (assembly GCF_036321535.1). NCBI lineage: Eukaryota > Metazoa > Chordata > Mammalia > Artiodactyla > Camelidae > Camelus > Camelus dromedarius. Next base: position 8,858,446 of record NC_087450.1, read on the forward strand.
TAGTAGGAAGTAAGCAAGCAAGTACATTTCGCTGGGTCACAGAGCCTTCCGGGAGCAGATGCATCATGGCTTCGAATGCGGCATTTCATGCCCAGAAGTTTGGCACCACGAGTCAACCTGTATGTGTCATGCTGTGTTCAGATCCCAGGAGACTCCAAAAAACAAAGTACAATCTCAGCGGTATCCTGGTTTACACACCTATATCCAAACAACCGTGTGCTTATCGCCACCTAATTTTCTTGCCTACAGATTAACTTCGTATCTCTGATGAAATTTTGAACTTGGCACTTTCAAGTTTACAAAATGTTCGAATAACATTATTGCAGGTGGTCCTTAATAATTAAGGCAGGCAGAGGCCCCAGCAGATGGGGAGAGCTGCCCGGGGCCACCAGCTCGTCCAGGCAGCTTGAGGCCTTTGGACCTCGGCCCCTGCTGGTTTTCCCATCAACAGGGTGATCTCACCAGGGCAAGAACCCAGCTTACAGACAGAACAACAGACGGAAACCCTGTTTCTGCTTCATTTGCTCTTAATTTTCACAATTGTAGACTGAACACGTGCTCCTTACAGAAACTTGGAACATTATAGAATAAAAGCCAATACAATGACCTGGAAGTTTACAACTCAGGCAAAAACAAAAACAGTTAACATGTCTGAGGGCCACCAGATAAATGTATAAACCCATATATACACATTGCTGTGCTTGAAAATTAGGATCGTGTCTGTCAAAAATGTTTCAGTAGGAAAAATCTAGAAGCATATACACTAGAATGTTATGTTTTTTATCTTCCCTTTAATCGCATTTTTTGTATGTTTCTATATTACAAAGATTATACTTTTCTTAAAAGTATGTTTTAGTCTTTCCACCAATGACTTTTCACAAATCATTGAAATTTCTTCCAAAAAACTAGTCACTGATACAGGGCAGTGAGTGACTCATGGCTTAACTATTTCCCCCCTGTTGTAACCATTAGGTTTGTTTCTAACGGCTATTATAGTAAGTAGTGTTTCATTAAATATCCCAACAGTCCTTCTCCACATGTTTGATAATTCCTTTTGGTAAATGGATGCAAAGAGAAGGCTTTGAAAATCCGACGCCTTGACACTGAAAAAAGTAATACGCTGAGACAAAGCTGGACAAGCTAAAAGCCCTCCTGGACTAGTAATACCGGGCAAATGCTAACAGATGTTGGGAGATACTGGATTAGGCGGGGGGTTTAAGGCAGGACTTCTCAAACCTCCCCTGTACTAGTGCACGTGGCGAATTAACTCTCAGAGGGGAGGGGTGGGAGGCATCCACAAAACTCAGCTGAGTGATGTAATTAAGGCTCGCTGTTCCGGGGACGTCGTGGGAAATGCAGGCCTTTCCTCATCACTGCTCCAAGCCCACTTTACCTGGGACGGTTCCCACCTACGTGGCCTCCACACTGCCAGGCCTGCCTGCCTGCCTGCCTTCCCCAGCAACTCATTCTTCTGACCAAGTATTCCTCATGCCCTCCGGGTATGTGCTCAGATTTGCGTCATCCTCAGCGCTTCATCGCCCTGCTGGTGCCACGTTCCAAAGAGCAGCTCGTACTGTTCTGAGCTTGCTTCATCCGTCCAGTTTGTTTGTAAGCACCTAAAGGAGGAACTTTAGTACCTTCTGTACCCCGACAACTCCATCCACAGCATATGTCCCCTTGTACCAAGCTTCTAGAACACTGATCAAGACACAGAGGAACAAATGCTTAAATAATAGTATTCTGATCTCTGACATACCACTCAGCCACCCTGAGCGAGTCTCAGCATTGCCTATCCAGCCATCCTAACTTCAACACACCATGTCCAGCACATGTGGGAGCACCAGATCTTTACCATCTGCTTCATCCAGCCAAGGCAACTGACAGGGAATGAAAAGCAAAGGTGAGACTAGAGAAACACCAGGGCATGCAAACAACAGGAGATGGAGGGAAATGTCCTGAGCCCAAAGCAGGGGCCCCAGGAGCAGCTGAGCCCTAACTGACAGCCTGGGCTCAGGTGCCAGGAAACCAGAATGAAATCACGGCTTGGCCGCTCCCACGCTCTATGACCTGGTGCAAGATACCCAGTATTTCTGTAGACCTTGTTTTCCTTTCTGCAAAATGGGTATAAAAACAACTACCTTGTATGGTTGCTGTGAGGGTTAAATGAGATGCATGAGAAGCCTAGAATAAAGGGCTTAAAAGATGACAGTTGTGCATATTTTGATTAGCATCATCATCATCATCCCAAAGACTGCTCCCTACTTGACCCACCCCCACCAGCTCTGACTTACCTATTCCCGTCCCTCCCCCAGGACCTGTCACTCATGCCCTCCTTCCCTTCCTCTCAGCTCAGCCTTCTCCCCCGCCCCACACTCTGGCCCATCAGAGTCAAGACAGCCCATAGGAAACCCTCCAGGAAGGCACCCTTACCTCGTCCAGGCTGTTCTGCTGGCAGGGGAAGGAGAAGGTGAACCCCAGAGGCAGGGACACGCCCTTCATGCCCATGTACTCCAGGAAGTCGGCAATGCACTGGACAATGTGGTCAAAGAGCTACAAGGGAAAGTCGGGCTCTGATGGGGGGGACGAGGGGCACCCCGGCCTGGGCAGGCTGCCCCCTGAGCACGACCAGCCTGGGGCCTCCACCCAGGAGGTACGCTAGCTCGGCACATGCAAACCTCAGTAAAGGCCAGCCCAGGGCCCTGGCCCGCCGAGCCCTCCCTGGGAACACGGGGGAGCAGAGAAAGCGCTGTCCTCCCTGGCGAGAAAGGGTGTCCCCGGGGGCCCCCACCCGCGGTGCCGCCGCCTCACCTCGTCCCCTGTGCCGTGCATGACCTCCTGCGGGATGGAGTAGATCTTGTTGTGCATCTCCACTCCGCGCCGCTTTCCATTCCGCACGCGCACCAGCAGGACCCGGAAGTTGGTGCCGCCCAGGTCCAAGGCCAGGAAGTCACCTTTCTCTGGAAAATAAGCCCAGGAAGATGATGCGCTGGGGCCAGAGAGCGACCGTCTAAAGCGCCGTCCCCGACGGGGAGTTCTCCCGGGCAGCTCTCCCGGGCGGCCCTGGGCAGCCTCGGGGCGGGGTGTGCGAGCGCCACCTAACGGTAAAGACAGTAAGCCCCTCCCTCTCCCACCCCGGGGACCAGAGACCCGCTGGCTCTTCAGTGGTTCTCGAATGATGTCAAGTGGAGGGACCTCAAGAGTCCCCAAAAAGCCCCAGAACACAGGAAAGAAATGGTGACACAGTAACTCAAAAATATCCAAACGCACAATCTGTGCTAAATCAGAGGCCGCCTTCTGTTAGGTTCTAGAATACAGAAGCAACAGCAGAGTCCAGCCCTTTAAAGGGAACTGAAGGAAAATCTTTCTGAATGGGGAAACCCTCCTTTGCAGGACAGTCACAGTGCACTACGTGCCTCACACACAGGCTCCATGCAACCCTCAGGCAGCCTGCAGAGGGAGGCGCTGCATTCCCCTCTGATGGCAGAGCAAGACCTGGCTGAGCTGTATGGAGTGAGTCACTGGCTCAGGGCCACACAGCCAGGATTGGGTGGAGCCAGGACCAAGCCCCAGTCTTCAGCTCTGAAACCTGGACCAGCCGAGCTACACTGGCCTGCTCAAGAGTCATTTTTCTGAATTGGAAAAAGACCTCCATTACTTGAATTGCAAGACTTAGAGCAAGGAGTCAGCCATCTTTTTCTGTAAAGGGCTGAGCAGTAACCATCTTGGGCCTTGTGAGCAACTGTCTGTTGCAATCATACAACTTTGCCATGGCAGCACAAAGCAGCCATAAAGGCCATACTTATGCCATGGACATGGCTGTGTACTAATGAAACTTCATTTAAAACAATAGGCAGTGGGCCAGACTTAGCCCCTGGCCTTTAATTTGTCAACCCTTGACCTGGAACCAAAATTCCTGGCTTTGAATCCCAGCTCTGCCATCTCCCAGCTGTGTGAAGAGGTTTCTTAATTTCTTGGTGCCTAAGTTTTGTGCAAAATAGTCATAGCTCATTAGCAAACCAAATTAACTACCAATCTCTATTAACAGGTAAAGATTAAATGAATTAATATGTGTAAGCTGCTTAGAGACGTGTTTGACACAGAGAAAGCATTCATGAAGTATTTACATATTAGTACTGTTCAGATTTTAGCAGAGGAATGCCTTGGTTGAGCTCACTGGTCATTAGAATTTCCCAGGACTAGAGCTGAAAAAACTTGTTTAACTGTCTGGTCCAAGCACCCAGCGCTGAGGCTCAGGGAGTCCTCCCGGAGTGTTCAGCATCAGGACAGAGGCCCACCGTGGTGAGCCGGGTGGCTGCCCCGCCACATACCTGTGCCATCAGGGGTGGCACACACGTAGGTGGGCAGCATCTTGACGGGGGCAACGGCATGAGTCTCCTTGCTCAGACCTCGCTCCATTTCTTCCTTCATCCTCCTCTTGACCTCCAGCAGCTGCTCGCGGCTCAGCTTCAGAGACTCCAGGGTCTTCTGGCGGGCTCGGTGCTGATCGGCCAGCCGGTAGGCCACTGCTGTCACCATGGCAGCCCCCTTGCCGCTGCCGTCCTCAGAGCGGAGGAAGCGGATGTCACAGTCAGGCACCAGGCGCCGTACGGTCTTGTGAAGACGCTTGGCAAAACTACAGTCACAGGGTGTCCACAGTTAGGGTCAGTGGTACAAATGGCTGGGGCCGTACCTCACCGCCTCAGCCCACAGCGGTACCCTAACATCCTCTCCCTACTCTTCCTTCCTGAGTAAGGGGTGACTGTCTAAAAGCGCAGATATTCAACTGCGGCCGCCCAGCTAAAAGGAAAAGCCCCTTCTGGGAAGCCACTATCTCCTGCGTGCAGTCACGGAAGACCTCCCCCCGTTCCCACAGGCCACAGCCCCTCTGCCCAACTTAGTGGTTCTTTGATGGGGCAGCCCAGGGAAACCAGGTGATTCTGACACCAACTACTGTTCACGTTTCATTGCTCATTTCATTGGATGCTGCCAAGGAAAGGCCCAGAAAGGAAAAAGTCGAAATGTTTTTCTTGACTTTGGCCCCTAAAGTTTCTGCAGCACTGGATGAGGAGACCAGGGAATGGAAGGGCTGAGACCTTCTGCACCGACCTTCAGCTAATGGAGGCCCACTGATGGGGCACTCATGCGAGGTGAAAATGACGGGACGGTAAATGGGCACAACAGAGAGATATCCTGCAGGTCCCAGCTGAAATTTGAGTATTCTAGCCCTTATGACCAAAGGAGCAAAACGTGGAGGGTAGAGCAGGATTACCTCGATAGCCGCGTGAATGAAAGCAAGAGGGTGGCAGAAAGCGCTCCCAGATACCAGGAGAGCTCTGAGCAGACCCCTGGTCATTGGCAGCCTTCAGAAACCGCCTCCACCCACACCAAGGATGACACACTCCCAGCCCCCGCCTGCCCAGCTGGGAACTTTTCTTCTACCAAGAACCTCAACGCTGTGGTCCATCTCCACCAGCCCACAATGCAAAACAGAGTTTCCAGGGAGTCCAGACTGGCAAGTCTCCCCCCGCCCTGAGAGCTCCGTCACTGGGGGCCCTGGCATGCCGGCTCACTGTGGGTGCTTCTTGTAGACAGAGCCGTCCACCCCGATGGTGGAGCGCAGCCGCTCCGCGTCTTTGTTCTCCTTGATGCGCCGCAGCACGGCCGCCAGCGTGGCTGCACACAGGCTGGCCGAGCGTGTGGACACGATCTGGCAGACCCGGTGAGTGGCCACGCAGTCCTCCTGGGTCGGGTCCAGGCCCAGCCGCATCAGGATCTCGCGGGCCTTCTGGATGCCATCCTTCTCCCTGGGAAACAGAGACAGCACGTGGGCAGGTGCCGCCCGCTGTGGCCAGGGGGAGGGGACCGTGCAGGCTGGCAGGGAAGGCCCACAGCGGCAGCAGACGCCCTTCCCCGGTGAGGGCAGACGCCCACCTCACTGCTCTGCCTGCACCTTGCAGGGGCTGAACCAGGAGGAGGGGAAACACAAGCCAAGCTGCTCTCCCAGACACACACACGCACACAGAGTACTTCCGGTGCCCCTTGCTCTGGATGCTCCTAACTTTTCTCACGCACGTACTATGTAGGGACAAGGCCCTTTTCTTGGGGCTTTAAACACCAAGTTGTGTGTGAGCTCACTTGTGCTCGGGTCAGAGGGAACGGTGCCCGCTGAGCTGAGCAGCCCACCCCATTTCCTCTCTTTAAAGTAATCAGAGTCTGTTACACTCCACAACAGAGCCATCACTGCTTTAACTTGTGTCTAAAGACGGTGAGAAAGGGCACTCTTCTTAGTGGAACTAAATGCCTCACAAATATGCCTCCTTTTATCCCCTCTGAGCTTTACAAGGAGGCAAGGTTCCTTCAAGAATTCTACTTAAGTCACTGGAACGGTCTCACTGCTCCCTTGAGCACCAAAACCACCTTCTCGCCACCATCTGGTCCCTGAAACAACAAAGCCTCCTCAAGCGACAAGTGGAAGGTCTCAGGGAGAGGAAACTCGGCCCAGCTCTTTGGATATTGTTAAGTGAAAAACAAAAAACCAGGCCATCTTCACACCCACGCCTGCTGCTCTGTGAAAATGCAGGCCTCAGCTCTACCTTTTAGAACTAAATGAGTCCATCTCAGTGTCGTCCAAGGACCAATTTCTCTGTCACGAAGCAGGGGGTCAGGACAGAGCCCTTTTTGAAACTCGCCAATAGGGAATGAAATGTCGGAGCTTCGGGAGGAGGGAAAGGAAGTAGGTGCAAGGAGCAGTTAAGAGGCCCGCTGGGCGCCTCTAGCACTAAGCTGAGGCCCCTCTGCCAGGCAGGAAGACCGGTGCCAAAGCACAGGTCCCTGCATGGGGGCCGGGTGTCCCCAGGGACCCCGAGTCACTTTGGTAGGCAGCACGTTCAACACAGACGAGTGTGGAGACTACCCGGCAAGTGACGTCGAGCCATAGGCCCGCCGTGGCCCACGCCGGGTAAGACCCCCCCCGCCATCCACATCTGAAGGGTGACTCTTCCTCACTCCCCAGACTGCCTGTCCGCCCTTCTGAAGACCCAGTGAACAGAGAAGGGCCCACAGCTTACCCTTCAATATCCGAAACGTCCTTGGTCTCAAAGTGGCCTGTGGCGAGGAGTTCAGGGCTGAGCTTCCCCCCAAAAAGCAGCTCCTCCTTGGCCATCTTCACTAGGATAAGCCTCACCAGCTCCCCCATGTACATTCCACTGATCATCTTCTCAAATCTGCCGGGAGATACACATATATATATGCATTCCTGGGACACTGTGCTGTACACCAGAAACTGACACATTATAAGGGAAAAAAAAAAAGGAAATCTTATGTAGAACCTCGATATTTATTTACAAGGTGGGGGGGGGGGGGGAGGCAATCTGATTAAATCTGGGGCCCAGGCCCAGCAACTTATCACCTCACATAGCCCCTCCCTTCGCAGGACACTTGTGGATTCCTGAGAAGACCGTGAAAACCTGGGATGGGAGGAGAATGGCGCAAAGGTAGGTGGGCAGGTCGGGGCAGGTGAGAAGGACCTTAAATGGTCTTGGCAATCTGAGACAGGCTGGAAGCTTCCAAGCAGGCAGGTGACAAATAGCTGAGAGGGCAGCTGGGTAATTTATTTTTGTCAACACTAGGTGACACTGTTTTCTTTAGAAGACACTGGCTCAGACTATGTAACAGGAGAAAGCAAATCCTCACAATTCTTTCTAGCCAAAAAGGCTCTTTCTTGGTATCTTAGAAAGATACCAAGGGTCCTAGAGAGAGGAGGCAGTCGGGCCTCTGGACACTAACACACCAGCTTTCAGGGAGGAGGCCCAGACAAGGGTGTGGAAGGGATTCCAGTGTCACCAGGTGTCAAATACAAGAGGAGGCCGGACCTTCAGGAAGCGACCTGCTCAAGACCGAAGGCCGGGAGCTAAGTGGACAACTGACCAAGTGCTCGAGCAGAAGGTTTGTTTGCAATGTCTAAGCACCAGCACGGGCACACTGCCCCGCTTCAACAGTGAGAATTCGTGTGTCTGCTTTTGCACCTTCCCCCAGAGCAGTCGGTTCTATGAGACCGAGGGGAGGGGGCCAGTGGGGCTCTGCAGTGTGGCTAGTAAAAACTCTTATTTCAGTTTGCTATGTATATATATATACATATATGTATGTATTTATATTTTTATTTTTTTGTTTTTTAGAACATTCTTTGTTTCAGTCAAGGCTTGGAAAATATTTATCTAGAAACATACAAAGAGTGAAGAAAAGTTCCCACTCAAGCCCAACTTCAGGGAGAGCTGACACATTGGTATATATCCTCTCAGCATATTTTTTGCTTTGCTTTGTTTTGAGCAGCTTTTCAGTCCATAAAATTTCTCACTAGCCATGGCCAACACAGCCAGAAGCCTATGGAAGTTCCAAGTAAATGGGCTAACATTTCAACGTGTGAGAGAAGCTTGTGACTTAAATAAACTATGCTTTCAGGAAGCAAGGAACTCCCCTTCCCCCCATAAAGAAAAGGGTACTTTTTTACAAAGCTGGTTTATAGGGGTAGAGTTTCCTCTCTAAGTGGGGATCCGTGTTAAAAGGTTCCCTGCAACAGTCACAGCTCCAGTAAGACCAGAGAGGGCCTGATTGCTCAAAACGTTTTGTAATTGCCTTCAGAGCTTACACCAAGCCCTGTTTCAGGATCTTTAGTAAGGACATTGGGCAAACGTTTGTGAGAGTGAGATAATGTCTTGTAAGAGTCAAAAGTAACTAAAAACCAAGTCTGACCAGGCTGGAGAATGTAACATTCTGGGTCCAAAATGCTACGGTCCCGCCTCCAGTCCACTCCAGGACCCAGGCTGGACCACAGGTCCAGAGAAGGTGGCCAAAGGGGCTCCTTAAAACCAACTTTTCCACAGGCCTTGGGTCTGTCTCCAGCTGGGTCAGGAGGCCCTGGGGCCCCTGGGACCTGGTCTAGCTCACAGGCAGCCCTGCCAGGGGTCTGAGTCAGAGCCTCAGCCAGTGCTTAGGAGCCAGCGGTCACAGCCCCATCGTCTGGGCAGTGATGGGGGTGGGAGCTTTGAAAGGAGCATTCACACGCCTAATCTTGGCCATCTCAACGTGACTTTTCTTACTTGGAGCACAGACTGCTTCTATGGGCAACTCATAAACGGAAGGCGGCGTGAAAGTGCAGGGCCACACACATAGCAGACTACGACCTCCTAGAATGACAGCTCTGAGAGACGCAGCCAAATCATTACCTCTACTCCAGTCTGTCCGCCTGCACGACATTCCTGCAACCAGGGCGCAGGTGCCTTGGCGACTTTGGGGGGAGGGGTGGTGCTATAAGACTACATATAAAGTAAAGCCGAGAAGCGCCCTCCACCTCAGCTCCTGAGCCACCCCCCAAGCCCGCCGCCCGCGGGGGGCCTGCTCACAGTTGCTTCCCGGGGTTCAGAGAGCCCATGTCGATCTCCTGGTCAAACTCGGTGCGGATGTCGTCCAGCGCGCCATCGTCCCCAAAGGCCCCCCACTCCATGTTGATGCACATCCGCCCCTCGTCGCCCTCCACCGTGTCGATGTGGCGCATCTCCTCCATGTAGCAGGCGTTGCTGCCCGTGCCTGGATGACACAGGGGACTGCTCAGCACCGTCCTCCCCCAGCCCCCAGTCCCCATCTTGTACCACTGTCCTGAGACTGCCGAGGGGCGCTGGTGGTCCTCGGTGCAGACTCCTGGGGCATCCCAACATGGTCCAACCCAGTACCACCCCCAACTCCACAAGTCCTGGCTCAGCCCTCCAAAGTGACTGCATCATTAGCTTCTAATATGAATTACCGAGGAACACCCAGGCCTTGGATCCCTCCTTCGTCTCCAGCCCACCCCCACCCACACCCACGGGCCAGCACTGGCCCTCACACCCAGTGCTCACGCACCCACAATGAGACCGATCTCGCAGTTCTGGTCATCATAACCACAGGTCATCATGGTCCCCACTGTGTCGTTCACCACGGCCACAATGTCGATATCAAAGTCCTGCAGGGATAAAAGAGGGGCTCTGTCTTTCACCGTCACAGAAAGGTTACAGACATGAAGACAAAGCACAGGAAGACACAGCTCAAGTGCACAGGGCTGCCCTCACTGACCCTACTCAAAGCCAAAGAAGGTTAGAGCTGGAAATCAGGTCCAGAGCCAGTCTAACAGCAGCATCTCGCTTCCCACCTGCTTGTCCTCATCACGGAGGACCTAGCGCAGTCCAGCGCGCACAGCATCCCTGCAGTGGGAAGGGCCTGTCTTGTCATCCTTGACTTCCTCTCATTCTCTTCCTTCTTTTCTTTCTCTCTGTCCCTCCCTCCCTCCCAGGTCTTGTGTGACAAGACCTGTATCGTGTCCTTTCTCTGCCCCGTTCCACCCTCAAACCAACAGCATCCCCACTTTCTTGTTTGAAAATGACATTCAAGTCTACTTCAGGTTAAGAGCTAAAGGGTTCTTCTTGCACCAAGGCTAAGACTCGTTATCCATCATGCTAATCTGAAGACCCCAAAGGCATCTGATCACGTGTGAGGTCACTGGTGTGCTAACTCTCTGTCAATATAGGTATGTCATTCTGCAGCACACCTTAAACTTACACAGAGCTGTATCTCAATAAAACTGGAAGAAAAAAAGAAAAAGAAACAGATTATTGGGTAAAAATAGCAGAGAAGAAAAGACCTCTCCTTAAGAATCACAAAAGGGGGAGGGAGTAGAGCGTGTGCTTAGCATGTACAAGGTCCTGGGTTCAATCCCCAGTACCTCCGTTAAAAAATATGTATTTTTTAAATAAATAAACCTCATGGCCTCCCCCAACCAAAAACAAATTAAAAAAAAAAAAAAAAAAAGAATCACAAAAGATTCTCATGCTGATTTGAGGGCAGAGAGGGAAAGACTTCAGAGTGGACCCCAAAGAATGAAAAGAGCTTCCAGTCCCCAAGCTCCTGCCTGGCCATCTCTGCTGCCACCACTCACCCCTCTCCTCTGGATGGCCTTCCGGATCAGAGTGACCACGTCTTTCCCTTCCACACCACTGGACTTGAACCCCTTGGTCCACGAGACCAGGAAACTCTGGAAAAGGAACAAGGAATATTGATTCCACACAAAACTCAGGCCACGCCCCTCTAACAACCATCATTAGGACACCTCTGCCGTGAGGCTAAACAGGTCATGACTGAATTTGTGTATTGCTTCCTGTCTAGCCTAGGAAGGAGAAACTCGGTCAAAGACCAAGAAAAGAGATTAAATGAATGATTTACTGCCCCAAGAAGTGGAAGCAGCAGGCTACTGAGCTGCCAAAATAAGATGCTCGTTTCCTAACATCCTTAACTGTCAAGGGTCTTTATCACAACACTTCAGAACAAAGGCATCCCTGACGCACTTCTCATTCCTGTTTCCCTAAGAGGAATAAGGATGATGTGCAATGTATGTGGGGTTGCACATTGTCATTTGAGGGGAGAGTGATAAAGACTCCCCTTCTCTGGTGCCTCTTAAGCATCCCCCCAACACACACCTACACACATGCACCCAGCAGGACAGAACTCTCAATACTCTAACGTTGTCCACACCATCCATCAGAGCCACCCCGTACACCACAGTAGCAGGTGGCTGAGAGTTCTTCCCAGTCCTTCCTCCCAGCCCAAAGAATGAAGCAACGAAAGTCTCTAAAGAATTCATCTTACCTCGTCTAGTTTTGTTTGGATGCAGGGAAATGAGAAGGTAAAACCCAAAGGGAGCTTCTTGTCTTTGATCTGTAGCTTCTCCATGAAGTTAGCCAGGCATTCAGCAATGTGGTCAAACAGCTAAGGGCACACAACACAGGAAGATGAGCAGGGAGGCAGAACGGTAGAGAGATTAAGAGTGGGGACTTTCGGCTCAGAAAGGAACTAGCTGAATGTGTGCAGGATATGTATTCCTTCTGAGGCTTTCATTTGTTCATCTGTGAAATGGGGGTGATAACTGTACATGCCCATGAGCTCCCAAAAGGATTAAATGAGTCAATACATATAAGGGCTTAACACCAGCTAGTGATTATTAAATACTGCCTGCTACTTAGGGCCTTTATCCAAACCACCATCAAAATAATCCGATGAGGCAGGGGGAATCACAGCCAAAGCCAATCAGACAGTCATCGCAGGCCCTGGGAACAGAACATCCTTTGGTGGCTCTGTCAGAACCTCCCTTGACATGGGTGCACAGCTGACTGTCTTACCAGAAAGGGCAGCCCATCTCACTGCCAAGAAGTGTTTTAGCCTCCTTGTCTTGTGTGATTGGGGGAGGGGACGGGACATTCTCTGTTGGCATTCTATAAACGAACTTCACAAAAATAAGTAACTTTTATATTTTTCCTCCATTCTAGAAAACTAATTTCCTGGGGACAATTCAAAGAAGTTATCGTTGTTTTTCTGACTTCAACATGGAATATCCAGTGAGTCCATAAAGGGCGCTGAAGAATAAATAGGGTTTGGGGGATGGACAGCCTCCCAACTGTGACTATTCTAAGCAGGACCCAAAGCTCCTGGGGAAAACCTTAAACCTAAGAAAAAAAGCTGTAGTCACAATTACCCCACAAAGCCCACAGCCCCGTGGCTTCCTTTTTGCCCACTCAGCATCCCCAAAGAGAAGTTGGTGACCACTCCAGACACGCAGAGGCTGAGACCAGGAGCATTCTGGTACAAAAGTAAGCAAAAGTCAGAGACTGAGCAGATGCCAAGGGCCAGGTTGACCAGATGGCAAAATCGAAAAACCAAGGGAGGTTAATAAGGACAACATTCGTTTTCCTCTCCAGGCAGAAGCAAGAAAGTTTCCACTAAATCAGGGGTTCCCAAAACGTGGTCCACTGCAGCATCACCATGTTATAAAGGCAAATTCTAAGGCCCAAACCAAAACCTGCTAAATCAGAAACAGTTGAGAGGTGTACTGGCTCCCCAGATGTCTCGGGTGTGCTCAGTGGGAGGCATCGGGGAAGACGAGGCCACCGCCATCTAGAAGGCGGCTGGCTGTAACTGAACTTCCTGCATCCATCCTGGCCATGTGTTGGACCACGTGCAAAGTTAACCTCAGCTGAGGCTGAAACGCTCAATCTCCAAACCAGAACATTCTCAGGAGCAAAGGCTGGGCAATGTCAGGGCTCTCTCACTGAGAAGACCCCCAGAGCGCCGGTGCCAGCCCCCTGGAGCAGAGGTCAAGTCTTTCAATACGTAAGTAGGATTTCTAGACATATATTCAGCAAGTTCTACTCTTCTGTTTGGAAGCTGATCAGAGACAAAATTTATAATAGAGTTAAACAAATTGCCAGCATCCTCTTCCTGGTTCTCTAGTCAAGATGGTCTTTAATACAAAAGATCTTTTTTTTCCTTAACTTTAACTTTTTTTTTTTAGTACAATAGATCTTATCCCAAAAATAAGGGAGTTGCAGAAGCTGCGCCTAGAGATAAGGCCAATCATCAGAGGAGGGGGGCGGGGAGCCAAACGGTTCCCCCTACTCAGCCCCGATCACTGCTCTTTCCAACTGCACTACCAACAGGGGGAGGCAGAAAGAAAAGAGGCAGTGAAGAGGCATTAAATAATGTGTTGCCCCATATAGCAGCCATGAGAACTCTGCAGCTATGTCAATTACTTAGAATTTTTAGGGAACCTGGCGCTAAACCATTCCCAGACGACCTGTGTCTGGATCGGGTATTCGTACACAGCACAGCAGCTTCCTCCCTGCGATCTACTGAACGTCAGCCCTCGACACAAGGGTTTGGAGAGAAAAGAAAACATTTTTAAAAAGAAAACTAAGATTTTTTTTAAAAAAAAAAGAATTAAAAAAAATTAAAAAGTCACTTCCTCAATCACACTAGTTGTATTTCAAGTGCTCAGTGCTACAGGCAGCTGGGAGCTGCCTCACCACACAGGGCAGATACCGAATATTCCACTACTGCGAAACGTTGTATTGGACAGTGCTGGGTTAGAATAATCTGCAGCTCTTTAAAAGTGGGTAAAAGGAGACCATCTGCTTCCTTTACTGGAAGACTACTCCTTTCCTGTTAGCTGGTGATCTAAGGGTAAGATACGGGAAGAAAGAGCTAACACCCTTCTGCCATAAAAAGGCTCAAAGGGCATCATCTTCTCAATAGGTTTCCTTTTCCTTATTGGTCTGAGAATCTGCTCACTCTCCTTCCCAGGACACACTTATAACAAATTGCAATTACAATTTGCAATTCACTGCTCTCCAGTGGAATTTCACGCGTCAGGAGACAGATTTTGTCCAGGGACCCACCCTGCCCAGGTTCACAGGTCTTCAGAAACCTCTGCAAAGCTCTGAGTTTTTGGTCTTGGTTTTAACTAAACTTTTTTTTTAAATCCATCTGTTTCCTCTAATTAAAAGATTGATACCTAAGATTTAATTTAAAAAAAAAAAAAAAGGAAAGGAAAAAGGAATGTAGCGCCAGTAATCCCACCACTGAAATAGCCACTGTGAGTTCCTTCCCATCTTTATACCAAGTGTTCTCTGCTGCTTTAGGACAACAGAGATCTTTCCCTTCCAGGATTAAGCACCTATATTTTCTAATTTTCTTTGTTTCACTTTTTATATAGCATTTTTTCCCATTTATTTGAAGGCTTTTTAATATCACAATAGTTTCATAGTTTCTTCCGGAACGGTCTCAGATTTTTCCTGGACTGAAACATTTTGTTTTTCTATACTGGGGCTATGTGACAACCTCAGTAGTGCTCAAATCCCACAGTCCCAGGGACTTAGCCTTCCTTGTCCAACCCCAGCATTAAAACAAGGAAAGTAGTAGGTTTACCCTGAGGGCCACCCCCAAGGACATGTAAAGGGTCTAAAAATATCTCCCCCATGTGTTCTAGTCTTGGTCCAAAATTCCTTTCCCAGGAGGTGGCCTGCAGTGGCGGGAAGAATAGTGCACTAGGAATGAGAAGGGCCACCCCTTCCAAGCTCTAAGTCTCAAGAGGTAACCACGCAGGAAGACTGTCTTACTTGGATTTCATTTCCTCCATTCACCCTTTGATTGAGTACATAGTAGGTACAATAAACTACAGCAGGAAGAGCCAGTGCTCAAGCCGAGAGTGATCCCTGTAACGGAGAGTGATCCCTGTAGCCGAGAGTGATCCCTGTAATGGAGAGTGATCCCTGTAGCCAAGACTGATCCCTGTAGCCGAAAGTGATCCCTGTAACGGAGAGTGATCCCTGTAGCCGAAAGTGATCCCTGTAACGGAGAGTGATCCCTGTAGCCGAGAGTGATCCCTGTAACGGAGAGTGATCCCTGTAGCCGAAAGTGATCCCTGTAACGGAGAGTGATCCCTGTAGCCGAGAGTGATCCCTGTAGCCGAAAGTGATCCCTGTAACGGAGAGTGATCCCTGTAGCCGAGAGTGATCCCTGTAGCCGAGAGTGATCCCTGTAATGGAGAGTGATCCCTGTAGCCGAGAGTGATCCCTGTAACGGAGAGTGATCCCTGTAATGGAGAGTGATCCCTATAGCCGAGAATGATCCCTGTAGCCGAGAGTGATCCCTGTAGCTGTTCCAATATCCAGGAATGTCTTCAGTGATTCCTATCCATGGCTGAAAGCAGCTAGAGAAGGACTAGAAAGAATATCCCAAGGGAGCTTTTGCAGAGCAAGTGAAAGGGGACACCTAAGAGCAGAGAACAATGGCCGGACCTGTGGCCATCTCCCACCAGCCGGAGACTCCTGGTGTGGTGGCGGCAATGCGCCCCCTCTGTAGGAGGGCTCTCTGGGGGCACTCTTGAGAGGCGGAGACTGCCCTGCAGGATCTCCTGTCTCCAGAAGCATCAGCCCCTTTGGGGAGTTCTTCCTACTTTGGAAGCAGGGACAGGTAGTCAGGACCCAGGACCACCACGTTGCCTAATTCCAGGTAGCACCACCATTCCCACAGACCACATCACGTGGCCTAAAAAGTGGAAGGAGCCCCCGAGAGTTGCACGAACAAGCTCCAGTCATAGGGATCTGGCTTTGTGTCTTGCCTCTGGCCCCTCCCACTCCTGTAAGGCCAAGTCACTCAGTCTTTCAAAGCCCAATTCCACATCTGTAAAGTGGAAACGACAGGTGCACTCAGCCTTAGAGCTAGTATGAGGATAAAATGAGAAAATCCATACAAAGCGCTTTTGCTCAGCCTGACACACAACAGGTTATCAGTGTCAGCCCCTTCAACAAAACATTTATTACTTTCTCTTTTTTTTTAATTGTTTTTCTTTTCTTTTTCTTTTTCTTTTGCGGGGGTGGTAAATAGGTTTTATTTAATTAATTTACCTTTTAATGGAGGTACTGGGGATTGAACCCAGGACCTCGGGCATACTAAGCATGCAGTCTACCACTGAGCTATGGCCTGCCCCCCAACACTTGTTGCTTTCTGTGGTTGGGTATGTATGTCTTGGTGGTCCGGCTGGGCTTGAAGCCCTGGAAGGGAAGGACCAGGACTTTAATTCCCAGCAAGGATCAGTGGCCCAATGCCTAGGCGATGCTCAGTACACGTCTGGACACTATTGTGATGGCAAATTCATCCTTGCTCATTTTTTTCTAGCTATTACTGAAATGATTCTTAGTTGGGTTTCACATTTCTTCTCCATCTGCTCTTTTACTGTGTCTTGCCTCTGGCCCCTCCCACTCCTGTAAGGCTGGAGTTTAGTGTTTTTCTCAACAGGCTCCCACCCCTCTGTGCAAAACCTCTTCTGCTTTAAAAGGTCAGAAAGAGAGAGAGAGAGTGCAATAACAAAAAGGCAAAGGGGCACATTCCATTTTCATGCCATGTTATGCTAACACCTGTGAGTCGGGGGGCTGTAGAATGGCCACCAGGGCTGTGACAGTGTTGAGCCCATCATGTGCTCTACTGACGTGCTCGTCAATGACACCACTGACCGTTAGGTGTCTGGGTGTGTTGGCCCAGCCTCCTGACAGCAGGCTTTCCTCAATAACCAGCACATGCAGGCAGGCCTCAAATAAGATGGAAAATCAAAATCCCTCCCATGTTTGAAATTTGCACCTCTTTGGGGGAAGTGATGGGAATGTTCAGTATCTTGATTGTGGTGGTGGCTTCATACGTGTATGTATCTATCACAATTCATCAAATTGTACATCTGAAATATGTGTAGTTTACTTTACAGAAATTAAACCACAATAAAGTTGTAAAAAAAGAAAAATCCCTCCCACAGAAGCACATCCAGACCCTGGGGCTTCATTCACATGCTCCCTGCCCTCTGGTCACATGCACCCCTCCAGATGGAGGCCCCCTGCCTAGCCTCCAGGCATGGAAGGGGGGGACTAGGCAAAGAGAGGATGGGAAACCCGAGCCTCAGTCAGGGTCTCCCTCCTCTGGACCACAGAGAAGGAGCGGCCCCTGCTCCCCGGGGCCCAGAGCCCGGGGCCGTCCTGAGAGAAGGGTCATACCTGCGTGCCGCTGCCTCGCATGATGTCCTCAGGGATGGCGTAGATCTGGTTCTTCATCTCCACCTTCTGGAGCCCATTGTCCGTGACTTTCACCCAAAGCACCCGGAAGTTGGTCCCTCCGAGGTCCAGAGCCAGGAACTCTCCATGCTCTGCAGAGAAAAGAGCCACTGTTGGTTCAAGAAAGACAAGGTGTATCTGTTTACCAGAGACCAAAACTTAAAACCTAAGAATCCGCCACAAACCCTGGTCACCTCCGGGCGATGAGGTGGCCAGCAGGTCTTCCCTTTGTCTGTACACCTTAATGTATTGCTGGTTCCTTTCCCTAATGCCAAGCATATCACTTCTAGAATTCACATGAACAATGAGACAATGTCACAGCCAGCAATGGGATGCCCACCCCTCGCAAGAGCTGACTATTTCCCAAGGGCCTTCAGCCAAGTCCTCACCGAGCTCCCAGGACCCATCACCCCCGCACCAGAAAACCATGCCTCGGCTTTGTTCTTCGCGACCCCCGGGACACCCAACAGGCCGCTACAAGCTTGCAGGCCCTTGGGCCTTCTGCCCAATTACAATCCCTTTACAAAATTCACTCTTTAATGTTTGTATACAGTGATGGCAACGTCCCTGGCTGGGCAGGATGAGAGGGTCACGTGATGGAGTGGAATGGGATCCAGCTGGCTATGAATGAAGTAGCCGAGCAAATAAGTCAAACAGGTGCCCCTGACCCTCCAAAAAAAGACTCCAGGCTTATTCAAATGTGAGAGAATACTGACCTAAGAGTATTTAAGACAAGAGTCAGGCCACTCAGCTGTGCCACTCAGACAAGCCAGAGCGCTGAGATGGAGCCGGGAGAGGGAGACGCCATGGACACAGGTGCGTCAGGATCTCAGGTGTCACCGGGGAGGCACAGTCCAGTCCCCCCAGGAAACAAGCAGTGCAGAACAGGAAACATCCAGATTCCAGACAATAATAGCAGTTAATGGGACATGCACCATTGTATGGCCCAGAATGAAAGTGCTGAAGAGGCCAGAGCCGGGGCTGGGGCTGGGGCTGGGAGGCGGGCAAGGGCTGGGGCACAAGATGGGCTCATCCACTCAGCAGCCTCCTCCACCAGTAGTGGCTCCACCAGTGCCCTGCCACACACCTGCTGGAAGGAGCCAGGATTCTTTCCTGCAGGATTCACTCACCGGCATGTTTGTCAACACTCAGCCCCTTCCTGATGGGACACTGGCACTGAAGTAAGGGAGAACCGATCGGAGGGCCAGGGCAGTGCTCTGACCACATGAAACAAGAATTGCTCTGACCCAGGTCCTCTCAGCTGCAGTAACTGGCCCTGAGAAAAGCTACCTCTCCCAGGCTCCCTGAGGGCGCTACCCACAGGCTGTAGTCAGAGGGGCAACATGGGGTGGTCATATCCACCCACGATGCCATGGGGACTTGTCTCTGCACAACCATGGTCTGGTGGGAATGACCACAGAGACTGGGCCTGGAGCCCACGTTACCCACATCAGAACTCCAGCCCCCTTTTGGCTGCAGCAAACTCCTGAGCCTCGGAGACTCGGCAGCCTCATTTCTAAAATGGGAACATCATACCTCATGTGTTTGATGTGAGGAAGAGAACCAGGTAACGTGCCTCAAGCACCCAGCACAGTGCCAAGAACTTAGCACACTCACAATAAGTACTAGAAGCTCCCCATCTGGGGTCTCAGCAAACACCGCCAGACACCCACATTTGAGTCTCCCAGGCCCAGTGTTAGGGCTGCCTCTCAGACTGATAAAGTAAAAGCAGCTCTGACAGGGAAGACTGAAGAAAGCTGTCCAATAAAAGCCATTGGAATGTTCCCCAGTGACTTCAGCATTCCTCCTCAGGGGTGCTCATTTTCCATCCCTTCCCTGGCACCTGGAGGTCCCCCCACCCCTCCAGCTACAGTTGTTAGATAACTGGGGTGGCCTCAACCCCATCCAGGGTGACTTGTGCCCCTTTTGTGGCCATGGGTAACTTTTCCAGGCACTCCTGTTCTGAGCCTCCCCTACGAGTGGGACGTCAGCCAGTTTGTAGGGAAAACTATGTGGTGGTTGTCATGGGGGATGAAAAGGAAAATCAAAGAAGATCCTCCTGCATCAGCACTCTGCAGCCCAGGACACGTGCAATCTGCTGAATCGGCGGCCACGGGGGATTGAGGCGGCTGAGGCTGCCCCCGGTTGGTCAGGAGTCGAGGCCAGCCCAGCTGGATTCACTGAAGGGGACAGCTCCATCAAGAATGGCGGTTTTGCAGTATCTGCTGATGGGCTGAAGGGAAACCACAAATGATAAAGTGCTGCTGATAATTCCGTGCCCAGGAAGGAATGTCACGCCTCCCTCTCTTTTCAGACTCTATCAAAACAGACATTCGTCTGCGTCCCTCCTCCCGGGTGCCCCCACCACAAGCACACTCCATCACAACTGCCAGAGCCAAGGGCTTTGCTCTTTCCAGGGTCCAGTATCTCTGAGGCAGGCCCAGCACTGTGGTTCCTGGAGCTAAATCTTAATCCTAAGGTGACCCCCTTGGGACAGTGGGTGGACGCCCTCCCCTAGCGCCCACCTCACACCACACAGAATCAGGCCCTCGTAGAGCAGTGGTTAAGAGCTGGACCTTAGAGATGGGGGGATAGGCTGTTTTGAAATCCAGCTCACCTGCTTTACTACCTGAATGGCTTTCTCTGTGGACCTCATCTGCAGAACAGGGCTCATAATGCAGACTTCCCCGGGGGTCATGAGGCTTACAGAAAATACAGAACATGTTATATGCGAATATACAGGTACATAGCCTGGGTACACAGCCACAAGGCAGAGGACCCAGGAAGGTGCGGCGAGATCCTTCTGCTCAATGATTACGGGCGGTATTTGAGGCAATGTAGTAAGAAAACATCTCATATTGCATTTGCTCCCTGATGGTTCATTTGTTAAACAAAATGCTAGTGCCAACTGGAGGATCTGTGTAAGAGACAGTAAGGCTGCAGGTAAAATTCCTTTTATTGTTGAGCACGCTGTTATGTCTAGAAAACAATTTGAGCTTTGTAAAACTAATCAAATATAAACAGCTGATTTTAAAAGTTCAAACAGTACAAAAATGAAACAAATGAAAAGCAAACATCTCTCTTCTTCTCCACACCCCAAAAGTAACCATTATTAATGTTTCTTGAGTGGCCTTAGGTACACACATGAAAACATATGTAAATATTTTATAAAGCATATATACATATATAAAAATGTATAAAAATAGGAGGCTCTTAACTGACATATTTTAAGAAAAAGGTTTGAATTGCTGGTTCTAAAGATTTATGGCTTTTTTTAAAAAAAAAAAAAGGTTTTTAAATTGAAGTATAGTCAATTATGATGTGTCAGTTTCTCATGGGCAGCACGGTGTCCCAGTCTTGCAGATACATACATATGTTCTATGGTTTTAATTTGGAAGAGGTTACCAAATTATCTTCCTAAAAAGTCTCTCCAATTCCCACGTAAACCAACAGGGGAGCTCCCCTCTCACCAGTGTCCTATGTTACGTACAATTAATCTTTGCCAACCTCCTAGATCAAACTGGTCTCATTTTTTTTTAAACTTGGTATCTTTCTTTTGCATCGGTTAACACCTTTTGAACTGTTGACTGGTCGTGTGAATTCCTTTCTCTGTGAATTTTCTACTCACGTTTTGCCTTTTTAAAAATAAATATTCATTATTTTCTTAATAACCTAAAAGAGCGCTTCCTATATTAACGAAAATCATTTTTTAGTAAGTTTTTTTTTTTAATGGAGGTACTAGAAATTGAACCCAGGACCTCGTGCGTGCCAAGCACGCGCTCTACCACTGAGTTCTTCCCCTCCCCTCTTAACGAAAATAGTTTTGTTGGTTGTGTATTTGCAATTACTTGTTTCCAATTGGATGTTTGTCTCTTAATTTTGTTCATGGTGTTTCTGCCATACAGAAATGCTTAATTTTTATGTTGTCAAAATATGTATGGTGTCTGGGTTTATGGTGTGCCCCAAAAAGTTCTATAGAAGATTACATTAATTCAATGCCCTTTCTAAACCTCTTCAATTCCTTCTAAATGTGGTCAAAACCACTGCTAAAATCAAGGAAGCAAGGTTTCACCATTGATTTATTTAAAAGATCAAATTCATCTTCTATTTTGACTTCTATATGGCTTTTTTGAAAAAAATGAAGCCCAGAACATTGTCTTCATCTCTTGTCTCTGGGGCAGAGTTCAGACTTTTGCGCTTGCCTCTGGATTATGGTGGTAATGTAAAGATGTGAAGACAGAGGCAAGTATGAGGAAGGTTTAGTTTATTTATTTAAGGCCCCACATGTAGATAATTTTAACAGAAGAGAAATATTCGTTAAGTGATGGTCACTTTATAAACATTATCTCAGTTAATCCTCAACAACCCTATTGGGCATTATGATCCCAATTTCCAGGTGAGAAAACCAAGGCTCAGGTCAAGTAATTGAAACCAAGATTTAAACCCAGGTCTAGCTCTCTAAAAAAGTTTTCTACTGCAATGAGCGAGGATGCTGCTGCTCCTGAGAAAGCTGTAAATCCTCACATAAGGAATTCTTCATTAACAATGCCAAGAGCATGAAACCCACAGGCTGCCACAGACTCTAAGCTGGCCTGGGTGGCAAAGGAAGTGACTCTGGTTCAGAAGCTGAGTCATTTGGTTAAGATCACACAGCGGGAAATGACTGCTGGGTTTGTCCCCAAGTTCACCTGACCCCAGAGCCCGTGCCTGTCCCTGTGCACCACACCCATGGCACCTGAGATGCTGGTTCCTGGAAGGCGAGGATGACCTGGCACAGAACCCAGGATGGAAGCAAATAAGCCATCAAGTGGTGAAAAAGAAAGCAAAACCGCCCTAATCTTTATCAGTAACTTCGGCCCATCCCTCTGGACCTACTAGATGGCCAAATACTCTCAGACTTGAGGGGGGAGATGGCAGACACACATTCACCAGCAAGAGGGTGACAGGCGCTTCTCCCCAAAACAAACCCAGGACCCACTAAAGCGTTTTGATGCAGCCACCCATTGGGGCTGATGCAGGGAAAACAAATGTGGGGTCAGAGGAGGGCCGTGCCCAGGTCTCGGTTGAGCCCCTGGGACATGCCCTGCCAAATGTGGGCCCTTGGCTTTGCACAGGAATGAATTCAAGAGGGAGCCACAGTTGAGTAAAGATAGATTTATTTAGAGAGATACATACTACATAGAGTGCAGGCTGTTTCAGAAGTCCAGAGAAAGGCCACGAGGTGTGGGGGTTGAGTGCTCAGGTTAAAGTAAAAGTGGATACACACTCTATAGACAGAGCGTGGGCTGTCTCCTAAGAGGAGGGAGCGAGAGTGGCCATGAGGCGCAGTGCTGCCAGTTTTTATGGGCTCGGTAGCTTCACATCCCAGCAAGTGGGAGGACCATTCCAACTGCCCTGGGGAAGGGGCTGGGATTCCCAGGAACCGGGCCACCGCCCACTCTTCAGCCTTTGAAGGTTAGACCCGGAGCTGTCATGGCACCTGTGGGCGTGTCATTTAAAATGTTAACATATTACAATGAGCATATAATGAAGCTCAAGGTCTAGTGGAAGTCAAATCTCCCGCCACCTTGGGCCTCAAAGCCTGGCAGAAGTTGAATCTTCCACCATTTCGGTGTTAACTGCTGTCATCCCTTGCATGGCTGTGCCCTGCCCCCTCCCCTCCTGTATCAGTGCCATCTCATACAATTATAGCATCCTCTGCTCCCAACTTACCGGATACTCCCCAAGCCCCTTCTGGTGAAGGTCTTCCTAATTAAGAACGTCCCCTGCAAAAACGGACAAAAGAAGGGGTAGCAACCCTCTACAAAGAGAGAGCTCGCAGCGAAACGATTAGCTCACAGCTACAAGGGACTGGCAGCAGGTCTCGCCACCCGCCATCAAACTGCCCGGCGGCTCCCACTCAAGCGTCCCCTCTGGCAGAGCGTGTCTGCTGGCTCCCTTCCCGTCCCGGGCTGCCGTTCCTCCCACTTTCAGTGAGGCGCTCATCAAATACAGAAGGCCAGCAAGGTCAAGGGGCTTCCGTTTCTCCGGGGAACTCACCTGTCCCAGGGCAAGGCTGAAGAGGACTAAAACCTATGTCACTGCCTGAACACGATAGTCACCATCACCCCAGTCAATGGGACACCAGGCGCGCGTCTGAGCAGGCCTCAGCGCCAGCCCTCTTCAAATCCCACACGGACAGCGTCCCCACCATTTGTCAGGCATGAGGGGTGAGGCCGGCTGAGTTTTCTAACAGTCTGTTTTCAATCACTAGGTACTTGCCACTAATTAAAATAGATCGCCAGCTGTTCCACCCATCAGGCGCTCGGAGCAGTGTGCCAACCAGGGCACCAAGAGTGAATTGAGGACAGGTCTGGCTTGGTTTCATATTTTTAACAAAATACAAAACAAAATACAGCGGTGCCCTTTAATTGAAGGTAACTCTGTTCAGAAGTGGCAAAGCCCTGTCTGGTTAAGGCTGGAGCCAGAGCCCAGCCCCTCACCCCAGGGCCTCTTCAGGTGATTAAATGGACTTCTTCAGAATCATAAGCTCCAGAAGCTTTTAAACAAGCAGCTTTGACACAGCATGCCCAGAGTTCTGGGGATCCATGAAGACGGCATAGTCTCGCCTCCCACATCCTCACTTCCAATTCCATTTCTTTTCCCTACTCTTTAATTGTCTTACATATGGCACTCAATATAAAAGATTCCATTCTGTTTAAAGTTGGGAGTGGGCTCCACTACTTGAAAAATGTTTTAAAAATCACAATTTTGAGCATCAAACACTAAATCTATTCTAGGACCTGCCAACAAAATATTCTCCATTCTGCTATTATTAGTTATTTCAACACTAAGCACTGGAGACAGTCACCAGAAGCTTCTTGGCTGCCTGGTGCTGTATGCAACTGAGTCCCCGCCCGGACAAGGGGGATGGGAACAGTTAGATGCACCGCGGCAAGTACCATGATAGCAGTGTTACAGAAGGAATGATATTTCTGCTCAGACAAGGAAGGCTTCTCAAGAGGCAACACAAGACAGCCAGGGCTTAGTGGATGGGTATGAAGTTGCCAGAGAGAGGAAAGGGGACACACAGAGAGGTGTGGAAGTTCATGGCAGGTCCAACACAGGGCTCCCATGACATGGCTACAAGCACACAGCAAATGCCAGTGCCCAGGACTTTGGTTTTTAAGCAGAAGGTCAGATTTGCAGTTCCAGATGGGCTCCAGTAGCACTGGAGATGAGCAACTGTAGAGCCAGGAAGGCAGGTGAGGAGTATTTAAGACAGTCTAGCCAAGCAGTGATGGAAGCCTGGGTTCCAGGGCCATGCAGGGTAGTCAGTCTCCCTGGCTTACCCAGGACTGACACAGAACTTTCAGCACTAAGTCTTGGAGAGTCCCAAGCAGACGGGGATGGCTGGTCACCCCAGGGCAATATTAGACAGATCCAACCCCAGGGCCACCAGCCCTTCCTTGTCACCCAATGCCCGAGGCATCCAGCCATACTTTCAAATCCAGTTCCTGTTTATTTGGTCCCAAAGGGTCTTGCTCCTACCTGCCTTGCAACAGCAGGAATATTTCCAAGGGCCCCAGGTGACTGCACTGAACATTCTGATCTCCCTCCATGGACCAGCTCCGGGCTGAGAGGGACCCGTGCTTACCCTTGGTTTGCAAAGGCCTGCTAGCACACCACAACAGGCTGCTCTGAGAATGCTCGGCATGAACCCCAAATGAGAGGACAACCCAACATCTCCAGGTCTCAGCTGGATGATCCAGCAAAACTAATTTTGCCAGACACAGGGTTCAAAGCACATTATTTCTCAAGGACCTGGAAACACCCAAGTCACTACCACATCTGGCTGCTTCTTTTTCAGCTCTAAGATCCCAGATACTCCAATAGTCTCCACTCAAGAGCTCAGAGGTGAAAAACAGCTCCATGTTATTAAAGGCACCCAATCACAATCAGTTAATTCTGCTATCTGGTACTGTCAAGGAAAGGGGTAACGTGACAGTCGATGTTACTGGCTTTCAAACCATTTTAAGCAACAGGATGCTGAATGCCAAAATGCAGGAACAGAGAAACAGAGCTGCTCCAATGGAAGGGAGGGGCCTGGAGCGCATAACCACCTTGTAAGTGCCCCCAGAGCTTCCCAAACCACCATCACAAAGTACCATCCTGGGGCTTCTATGCTCAGCGAATGTTTCTTAAACTTGAACTATGGGCCACTCACAGAGGGGTGTTATCCTCGCTCCACAGATGTGGAACCAACTCATCGAAGGATTAAAACATGATTACATTTCAATGCTGTGCAGGTGTCGAATGTATTAAGATTTCACACTGGCAGACCTGGATCCAAATCCTGTTTTCACGTGTATTAGTCAGTCATACAATTCTGGATATTAGAAATCTGATACTCAGATTCCATCCTCTGTTAAAAGGGGACAGTAATAACTTCCTTTCTAGCAAGTATCTCCCCATCACTCCCCCAGACACAGGGACACAGACACACATACACAGTTTCTGGTCAAGATTCAATGCAGTGAATGCACAAGGTGTTTGGCCCAATGCCTGGCACGTGTAAATGTTTGATCAACTCCAGCTACCACTAAATGGAGACTCTATCAATACAATCCTCAGTTTATATTGCAGGCACCATATACATCGCACGGATGCTCACTACTGAACTATGTCTCCACCATGGAGCTGCTGAGACAACGCTGAGCAACCAAGAAAAGGGCCCTTTCAGGGCAATACCAGCCGCCATGCAAACTCCCACCAGCCTAGTCTCTCTTTATCATATCGGGTGCCTGCATTAAATGCCCCAGTGCCATCCTGTAATCATTCCATCTGTGTAAGCCTTAGCTCCCCAGGATCATTTTCACTCTTCAAAGGTGGGGCACAAGGCTGCTCAGGAC
Source organism: Camelus dromedarius (assembly GCF_036321535.1). Lineage (NCBI taxonomy): Eukaryota > Metazoa > Chordata > Mammalia > Artiodactyla > Camelidae > Camelus > Camelus dromedarius. The sequence goes on from NC_087450.1 coordinate 8,884,790, forward strand.
ACCACTGCCCCCCAGAGGACCAGCCTCAGAGGGGACTCTTAACTGAATGAACTGAACAGCCAGGCTTCAGTTACTAAGAATGAATGCATTGTGCCAGCAGGTGAGCATAAAATGCGCCACTAGCAGTAGGTCTAAGGGCCCCCTGGCACTGGAACATAGCTGGCTGGGTTCCAATCCCAGCGCGTCCACTTGTGTCCTAAGTGACTTTGGGCAAATTGCCTCATCTCTCTAAATCTAGTTTCTTTTTCTCCAAAATAGGGTTTAGGGTGTCTACCATTGGATCACGGTGAGAATTACTGAGTACTGAGACAGCTCCAATATAGTGCTGAATACAGTACCTGGCATTTGATAAATCTACGTTTTTAAATTATCATCATCATCCCCTGCTCTTTAGGGAGTTAAGTCTAGCTAGAGGATGGAGATACACTCATTGCGGGGGAAAAAAAAATTCACCATTCAGGGAAGTGGGGAAGAATCAAAAGATCAATACGGAAAAGCTTTCATCTCGCTTTGCCTCTGACATACGTATATCTAAACAATCTTGCCAAGACAGTGAGGGCAATCAAGACATTACAAAGATAATCTGTTTTTAAATGAGAACGTGGGGTTAGAGTATTTGTAGATTTTCAGCTGGGTAGTACTTGAGCTTCTTATCATAATGGTACAAAGCCAACCCCGATTAATGATCAACTTAAAAAGATAAAAATCTGACTTGCTCTAGGAACTTCTGTTCAGTGACATGAGCCAATGTAAAGCACAAATCTTATGACCATGGAATCAAGACTCCCTGTGCTGACCTAAATGTCCATCAACAGATGACTGGATAAAGAAGCAGTGGTATATTTATACAATGGAATACTACTCAGCCATAAGAAATGACAACATAATGCCATTTTGCAGCAACATGGATGTCCCTGGAGAATGTCAGTCGAAATGAAGTTATCCAGAAAGAGAAAGAAAAATACCATATGAGATCACTCATATCTGGAATCTAAAAATAAAACAGACAAATGAACTTATATATAAAACAGAAACAGACTCACAGACATAGAATGCAGACTTGTGGTTGCCAGGGGGGAGGAGAGTGGGAAGGGATAAACTGGCAGTTCAAGATTTGCAGATACTGACTTGTGTATGTAAAACAGATAAACAAGCTTATACTGTATAGCTGAGGGAACTGTATTTGATATCTTACAGTAGCTTATGGTGAAAAAGAATATGAAAATGAATATATGTATGTTCATGTATGACTGAAGAATTGTGCTGTACACCACAAATTGACACAACATTGTCAACTGACTATAACTCAATAAAAATAAATATAAATAAATAAATAAATAAGTAAATTTATTTTTTTAAATGTGGGAAAAAAAAAGACTATCTATGCTAAAATTCCAACTCCACCACTAAGTGGCCACAGGCGACCTCGGCAACCTCTTTTAGCCTCAGTTACCTTATTTTTCAAGTGGGAGTGTCTCTCTTGTAGAATTTGCATAGAGATTAAGACAGACAATGTAAACAGATTATCACAGGTGCTCATGAAATGGTGTCAATTATTCCTGCATTTCCTTTTAAGACGGAACTGTCGCCTGAAGGCCAGATCCCTGCGCTGTATGTCGTGGGCCCCCTGACAGGACTGTTGTTGGGGCTGGTCCTGCAAACGCATGTGTCACATGCAGAGTCACAGCTTAGGCCAGAGCTGCCCACAGAGAGGTCAAGATGGTGAGATTCCTGGCAGATACTCACTGCCAGAAACAAAAGGGGTTGGGGGGAGGTACAGACAATAAATATCAGTGATATGGGAGGCCAGTGGAGCTCTCCTCCATCACTGGTGGGAGCATAAAATAGTTCAACCACCTTGGGAAAAGGTCTGGGAGTTTTTTAATAAATTAAACACATCCCAAAGTCTATAACCCAGAAATTCCACTCCTAGTTTACTCAAGAAAATGAAAACATATGTCCACAAAGAAGCTTGTGCAAGAATGTTTATAGTCGCTTTCCTCATAATAGGCCAAAACTGGAAACAGCCCAGGTGTCCACAGCATTTGGGTCATATAGGACTCCAATCAGATCCTGGAATCAACAGCCTTCAAACTACTGATATACACAACACAGATACAGCCCATGAAGGTGGGTAAACGAAGCCTTGCGCAAAGAGTAAATACTGTAGGATTGTATACATGGAAAGTTCTAGAACAGGCAAAACTAATACAGTGGAAAATTTAAAACAGGGATTGCTTCTGGGGGTTGGGGACAGGGATCGCCTGGGAAGGTGCACAAGGGAATTCCTGGGCTGACGGTAACGTTCTCACATTAACAGAGGTTGTATTAAACAGGTATATGTATTTGTCGGTTCATCAGATGATACTTAAGATCTGTATCTCATATGAAATTTTACACCAAAAGAAAAAAGAGCAAATATTGAACTCTGGTTAATAATGTGCATGCTGAAGTTTTAGGGTTGAAATGAACTGATTTCTGCAATTTTTACTCTGCAATGCCTCAAATAAAACAAGATGGACCAATGACTGGAAGGATGGCAGAGTGTGATAAAATAAATCTAGTAAAATACCAATGTGGAGTCTAGGTATTCTGTATGTGGATGTTCATTACGTAATTCTTTCAACTTTTTAAAACTGTTTGGGAGAAAAGAACAAGTAGGGGGCATTTTTCATATACATACCCCAGCTGACAACAAATTCAGTGATCTTAGTAAGACATTCCTGAACTGTTCATAAACATTTCATTTTTATCTGTGCCAACCATGTTTCTTTGCATTGCATGGTCCACACGATCTGTGAAGCACAGATATTTCAAAATCAGCCCCGAGAGGGGTCAGCAGCTACCGACACTTCCTTCCTTCCTCACAGAGAACTCAAGCCGTCATTTGGAGGTTCATTTCTCTTGTGTGGAATAGAGGCCACCATCATAAATGAATGGCTGAAACTTGCTGAGGTCTCTACCACATTATCTCCCAGGTCTTTGATTTCCTGGGACCTGTATAAAAGAAAGTTGGAACCCGGTCCTCGCTCCAAGAGGCAGCGCCTCCAGCGACAGGGATGAACCCTGCTCCCTCTGCAAGAAAGGTCCTGGGAGGTTCACCAACCCTCTCTCAGTAAAATGGGAGCTGCTGCGCCTCTTGCTGTGGTGGCTGAACTTACAACACGTAAGAGGTTACACAAGTGATTCTCTCTTAATTCTCAGAGAGCTAACCCTCTGATGTTTCCTCTTTTTACAAATCAGAAAATGGAGGACGAGGGCATAAATGAACTGCTCCAAAACACACAGCTTGAATTCAACCCTTTTCTTTTTCCATTAACATTTTTCTATAAATAAAGAAGATTCACTTTGAATTTGTTTGCTACTGTCTTCACACCTAAAATTTTCTTTAAATTAAAGTATAGTCATTTTACAACATTGTGTTAATTTGTAATGCATAACATGTTTCAGTTATACATGTATATGTGTATATTCCTTTTCAGATTATTTTCCATTATAGGTTATTACAAGATAGTGAATAGAGTCCTCTGTGCTCTACAGTAGGACCTTGTTGTTTATCAGCTTTGTATACAGTAGTTAGTATCTGCAAATCCCAAACTCCCAATTTATCCCTCCACCCTCCCATTACCCACCAGTAACCATAAGTTTGTTTTCTCTGTCTGTGAGTCTATTTCTATTTGTAAATAAGTTCATTTGTGCCACTTTTTAGATTCCATATATAAGTGATATAAAGTATTTTTCTTTCTCTTTCTGGCTTACTTTGCTTAGTATGACAATTTCTAGGACCATCCATGTTGCTGCAAATGGCATTATTTTATTCTTTTTATGGCTGAGTAGTATTCCATTGTGTGTGTGTGTGTATGTGTGTGTTTGTGTACCACAACTTCTTTATCAGTCATTTGTCGATGGACACTTAGGTTGCTTCCATGTCTTGGCTATTATAAATAACACTGCCATGAATACTGAGATGTGTGTATCTTTTCAAATTAGAGTTTCCCCTGAATATATACTTAAACGTAAGACAAGATACTATAAATCTCCTAGAAGAAAACATAGGCATAACATTCTATGACATAAATCTTAATATTCTCCTAGGGCAGTCTAACCAGGCAATAGAAATAAAAGCAAAAATTAACAAATGGGACCTAATTAAATATATAAGCTTTTGCACAGCCAAGGAAACCATAAACAAAACAAAAAGACAACCTACAGAACGGGAGAAAATATTTGCAACTGATGCAACAGACAAGAGATTAATTTCCAAAATAGACAAAACAGCTCATGCAACTCAATAGCAAAAAAACAAACAGCCCAATGTAAACATGGGCAGAAGGCCTAAACAAGCAATTCTCCAGTGAACACATACAAATGGCCAATAAGCACATGAAAAGATGCTCAGTATCGTTGTCAATTATCAGCAAAATGCAAATCAAAACTACAATGAGGTGTCACCTCACACCAGTCAGAATGGCCATCATTTAAAAGTCCACGAACAATAAATGCTGGAGAGGGTGTGGAGAAAAGGGAACCCTCTCAACACTGATGGTGGGAATGCAGGTTGGTGCAGCCATTATGGAAGACAGCATGGAGATTCCTTTAAAAACTAAAAATAGATTTACCATGTGATGCAACCCTTTTTAAACCTAGAACTCTGTCTGATCGTCACTTCTTACCACACGCTGTCCTGAAACCACCCGTCACCTCTGGCAAGAAGTAGCCAATTTTACAAATGCTTGTCTAGAAAAAAAACTGGGTGAGGAGCATCAAAGACGGTGGCTTTCACACTGCAAGCTGAAAAAAAATGAGTCCGTTCTGACTAGAAACGCTTTTAAAGGCTAGAAGGTAACAGAGCTGACTGTGTCACGTTTAAGAACAAACATTGGTTCCTGAAATTTGTTTCAGTTGTGTATCAGTATTTATATGTATGTGTTTCTTGCTGTGGGGGCAGAAAAGTTAAGAGTCACTGATTAAGTCCCCCTGAATCAGAGGTTTCAATATGAGGTTTAATTTCCCAGATATGAAAAGCAATGCTGGAGGTGGGGGAGGGTGTAGCTTAAGCGGCAGAGTACATGCTTAACATGCACGAGGTCCTGGGTTCAATCCCTAGTAACGCCTCTAAAAAATAAATAAATAAGTAAACCTAATTACCTGCCCTCCAAAAAAGAAAAAAACCAATTTAATTAAAAAAAAAAAAAAAAAGTAATGCTGGAAAGGAATGGGGGCGCAAGAAGCACAGTCACCAGTAGCAGCAACAGTGCCCAGACTGTGGCCTCGGCCCCAAGCAGGTGCACGAGCCAAGCCTCACCAGCGGGCACGTGACCACATCCAAGGGGAAAGGCAGCTGTCCCTGCACACAGCTGCTCACTCTCAGCACCTTACCGGGTGCCAATAATAAAGGAGAATTTGCATTTTTGACAGGCTTTATCTGGTTGAAGAATCACTGGTTCCCATGGCCACATTCCGTAATTCACAGCCCCAACTAACAAAATACAAGCCAGAAGGACCTGATGTTGACCACTTTTATCACGTTCCCTCATGTTCCCGTCTCCAGTTCCATTTCCTCTCTTTCCCTCCAGAAACAACCCCTGTCATTTATCCTGTGCTGATTTTCCAGTTTATATCCTAATAATTTTAGGATGCGTGCATGTCCATGAGTGATGAACAGCATTATTGAGGGATTTTTTTAATTTACATTCAACTACTACGAGGTACTTGCCCTTTTGCAATTTCTCACTCAAATGTTTTTCAGATGTATCCATATGTATACACAGTCATTTCTGTGCCGTATAGTATCCCATCACATGGACGGTCCCTAAACTGTCCCCAAGATACTGTCATTATAAGCAGCACTGCTGTGAACATTCTTGGCCATTTCTCCTCCAGTTCATATGGGGATTTGTGCAAGGTATAGTCGGCAGTAGAATGGCTGAGTTATCACATACACGTAGTCGCAACGTAACTAGTTATTGCCAACCTCACATCCTAGGCTAACCACTAACAATAGCTCAATACAGGTCCTTGAGACTTAACACACCTGCACATGCACATATATACATGATTTCACAGAATATGAGCATAGATGAAGCTCTCTCATGCATTGTGTTGAGTTGCAGAGGACAGCTTTCTGCATTAACTGACCAACAGCCAGTGACCGGTGTCCACCGGGACGTTAAGGATTTTTTCCCTCATTACGGTAATTCAAGGAACTTTGTGCATAAACACACTGACAGGCTAGAACATGTGTAGAACCGACCGGGACTTCTGGACCCACCTCTTACTTTTACAAAAGTGAATGGCTGAGTCCCAGAGGCCTGGGTGAGGAGCTGGTCCACGGACCTCCCCCCCCCCCCCCCCCGCAAGTGAGGAATAAAGGGGCTGGAGGCCACAATTCATACAGTCTGGCCCCTGGCTCTCTAGAGGGCACTAGCTCTGCTTAAATGAGGAAAGCATTCCGACACCCAGCGTTGCTTTTACGCACCAGCAATATTCACGCTGTAGAACCCAAGGTGTGAAGAGGCAGGCTGGGCACCACAACAGTCAGGTAAAATCTCTCTGCTTCCGCGTGGAAAGCGAGCCCAGACCCAGAGACTCAATGACCCCACAGTACAGCAACCAGAGCCAATTCTCAGAGACAAGGGAGGGCTCCACGCCTCCAGTCTCAGGAAGGCAATGAGAATAGAAAAAGTTGGCCCCACACCTAATTCTCCCCAGCAAACGGATTCACCGTGCCTATAGCACAGACCAGGCACGCAACTCCAGCCTCGTTTCGAAAGCTTTCAGCTGCGCACACGCTGGGTGCCCTGGTGCTGAGTGGATGGGCTGGCAAGTGCACATCCGCACGTAACGTATCCGGTGCGATCTCTGACACCTGACCCTTGGCATATATGAGTTTGAATCCTGACTCAGCTTCTCATTAGCTATGGGACCTTAGGCAAGTTACGTGACCATCCAAGCTTCCAACTCCTCACCTAAAAAAATACATAAAGTCTCTGTCTCTCTCTCTCTCTCTCCCTTGTCTTCTGAGATGGCTTGCATTCTGTCTGTGGAGTGTGTACCTACTTTACTTTAACCACCCCCCCACACCTCCGACCCCATGGACATCTCTCTAAATAAATCTACTTTTATTTAAAAAAAAAAAAAAAGTAAAATTTGTACCTAGCTTACGGGGTTTTGTGAAAAGTAATGCGTTACTACACAGAAGTGCTCAGAGAAGCCCTTAAGCCCATAATGTATATTTAGGAAATATTCAGGGTGCTCACTTAGCACTAGTGCCTGAAATAAAGACAAAGCCCCTGGCCTTAAGGAGCAAGTAAATTTATCAGCATGTCAAATAAAAACAATAAAAGCGGGTGTGGATGCCAGGCGGAGGGAGGGGCAGGGATAGTAAACGTGCCATTCTAGAGGGCATAAGAGGGATACCCAAAAATTGGAGGGGGCCTCTCACCTCGAGGAGCTCTCTGAAGGGCTGAGACACACACTCAGAGGTCACACCCTCAGTGCTGGGTCCCAAGTCTTCAGCAAGTACCTACTGATTTCAGGAAAGGCACAAAGTCTTATTGGACAAACCAGGTCCCCAGAGGCTCTCAGGTGAGTAAGCCTCAAGGACACAGAGGTGATGGAAATGCCGAAGGCATGTGGTGCACAAACAAGCCCTGTCCCTTCCACACCCCTGTCCCCTGGGCTTCTCTGCAGCTGGTGCACCAGCGAGCTCCTTGGCGCTCCCCTCCCTCAGGTTCTCAGGCTCTGTGCTTCCTGGGTCCTCCACTGCCCTGGCGGCTGCCCCTTGGGCCCTTTCTTCTACATTAAGGAGCTGTCCCACACCTCTCACCCCTCATGGCCCCCGTAGGTAACCTCATCTCTAAACAGGAGGCTCATTATGAGGACTAAATGAAACAAACTGTGTGAAAGTGTTGGCACAACTTAGTTGGGTTCCCTTCTCTGAGGATGCTGGCACCCCCCAGGCAGCTGGACGCAACGCCCCAGCATCACATTGGAATCCTCTCCGGTCCCTGCCCACTACACTCCACCAGGGCCGTGCCCGACGTGGGAACGGACACCCAGCCGCTCCTCAAACCGGCCGCCCATCGGCCACCCCTCCACTCTGCATAAACTGCTCACGGTGCACATCACCGAGACACTTCTGCCCATCACACCCCTCAACACACCTCCCAGTGTTTCCTGAGGAGAGACTCAATGTTTGAGGCGTGCACACAAGGCCCCTGGGTGGAGCTCCAGCCCAGCTTCCAACTTCAGTCTCCACCGTGAGCCTTTTCTCCAGCTTGATCAGATCACTGGCTGGGCGGTGCACCGGGAAAGGCAGATTTCATCTCCCAGTAAGGGGTTAACAGAGCTTGACGGACTCCTGCTGCACAGCTTCAGCGCCCTCAATACTCAACAGGCACCCGGGCTCTTCACATGCCCCCAAGTTTATCTGGGTTCTTTTTTCCCATGGGGTTCAAGAAACGATCCAGGACCATGCGGACCCCGCTGTTTCTCCAGCAAGCCTGTGGCATGTGCCACTTAGGTGGGCCCAAGAGTGACCGCCATGGCCCAGGGCGGTGGCTGTCTCAGACATGACTTAGGGGCATCGTTCATCAGCATCTCTGTGTGTGATCTCAGTGAAGCTGTAAGATCCCAAACTGAGCCAAGCAGCCTTTCTCAGCACTCGGATGGGAGACAAATGGCTGACAGCAGCGCCCCGGGCGGGGGGGGGGACTGACAAAGATAGACTTCTCCCTTGATGGCCAGGGCTGCCTGCTTTCCCAGCCTGCCTATTGAGCCTGTCCCACAGACCTCTGGTAAATTCTGTGTGCTTAAATTAGCCCAGGTTGGCTTCTGAGGCTTGAAACCAAAGAACCCTCACTAATAACTATATATATATATAGTTCTTTGGTTCCCTGAACAAAGTCCCCCAAACCTCCCCCAGCAATGGAGCACCCAGAGCCATCCCCGGGGGTGGTACCTGTCCCATCTGGAGTTGACCTCACAAAGGTAGGTAGCATTTTCACTGAAGCCGTGGGGTGGGTGGTAGCTCCGAGCCCTTTCTCCATCTCCTTGCGGAACCGCTTAGAAATCTCCAGGAGGGTCTCATCAGAGAGCCGCATGTGGTAGAGATACTGGTCAACCTGAAAGAGGGGGAAGTGAGAGGAGTGACCTCACGTTGTTTGCGTTAAATGAACTACGGCATGCGTCTACGTCAAGGACCATCACTTAGCTCTTCAAAAGAATAAAACCTGGTATGTACAGAAGGTCCAGAAGGTTAAAGATCATTTAACCAGAATCTATGACAGAACTTTGTCCTTCAAAAAATTAAAATTAAAAAATGACTAAAAATTAAAATTAGAAAATGGCTCATTTTTTAGTGGGGGAGGGTACAGCTTCGCATGCATGAGGTCTTGGGTTCAATCTCCAGTACCTCCATCAAATAAATAAACACACAAACAGATCTAATTACCCTCCCCCCACCCAAAGGCTCATTTTTATTTTTGGAGAGTGCTAAAGACTGGGGGAAAGGCATATTAGGGAAAAGGGGGGCTCTCTTCAGAAAGGATGAGTTTAAATGTCTGTGACAACATCCCTGGAACTGGGGTGCGCTACTGACCATCACCTCTGGTCCTCCCCAACACCTCATAAAGCCAGTCATGCCAGCCTTAGTCTCCCTCGGCCATTGCCTCTTGCCTGGACTTACACAATCCCAGATTTCCATCCCCAGACAGACTCCACTACTCCCCTAAAAGCTTTCAGTGATTTCCCATTACAACCAAACCGCAAATCCTTCTGAGGCCCTATATAAGCTGGCCTCTCCCACTCTTAATCTTCCTGCGTGCCTCTGCACTCCTTGTGCAGACTCCATCCTCGGTTCAGTCCTCCGAAACTCACCCAACTGGCCCTTTCCTGCCAAGAAGACTGTTCACGCAGACCCACAGCTCCTGAGCCTGCTCTCCATCTGTGGGTCCCTTACCACCCCTCCAGTCCTCCCCGCCCTGGAGGCCTTCTCTGATCCTCCCACTAAAACAATCAGGCCTCCCTGTTTTTCTGAAAACTCAAGACTTTTTCCTTCACAACACCATCCTCAGTTGGAAAAAAAAAAAAATATATATATATATATATATTTATTTATTTATTAATTAATTAATGTCCAAGTCATTCAGCATCAAAGGCAAGAACCGTGACCACCTGTTCAGCTGCGCATGCCTGGAGCCTGGCACAGCGCCTGACACACAGCAGAGGCTCTACATACTTGGTAAAGCAACCTCCCCCATCCTCAGAGGCTGGCTCAGCTCTCCTGAGTTACTTCGTTTCTCTTGTTTCCAACCTAAATTTACAGGAACTCCTCCCAGACATAAGGCCAGGAGGAGAAATATTAGGAGTCCCCTCAGACAGTGTGCTTCTTGAAAGCCGTCATCTGCCTGGGCCACGGATATTCCCAGTTTCCTCCAGTCAGGAAGAGGTCGGGTAGAAATCCATCCAGGAGGCACGCAAGTTTCCACAGGATCTCTGTTCTCAGCAGCAGTGTCCGGGAAAGGTTGAGGCTGCTGGCCGCGGCAGGGGAGGAAGAGAATCAGGACCCTTGAGCCAGGTCACAGCTGTGCCCTCAAGGTCTGAAGGTCATGGTCCTCCCAGCCTGGTCGGCAAACTGGGGAACCAGAAGGGACCTTGCCCTTCCCAGCTCCCAAACTCCAGGATCCCCAAGGGCAAAGTGTGGCCACGACCACTCTTACTCCTGTGCGAAACACGAGTGAATGCCCACCTGTCCCTTGCCCAGCTCTGACCAAGGAGCAGAAACTTTTACAATTAGCTTTCCCAGACAAACATTCTCATTCATATTAATAGCCTATTATATTTTCCAGCACTTTTTGACAGCTCTTCTTGGAATTTTTTTTAACCAAACTTGCAGCCTAGGATTTCCAGAGGAACGGCAAAACGTGTTTCAGCCTTTAAGAAAAGAACAAACCCATAGGCCTCCTTTGGTGGGGAGGGAAGAGAGAGAGAGGAGGGTCTCCTCACTCACACCTTCTCTCTTCCAGGCTATATCCTAACTGCCTATGGAGTCTGGGGTCCATCTCTCTCTTTGGGCTTGTTTCTGCCTCTGAGGAATTACGAGATTGGCCCTCCTTGGATCATTTCAAATATCCTGACCAGTTCTAATCTTTCATCATTCTTCTAAGATCCACAAAGTTGGAAGATCAGAATCTAGAGCAAAAAGCTGAAAGCAAGGCCAAGGAGAGTCTGTGGTCAATCAGCCAGCCGTCCCCTGTGGGAAAGGACAGAGCAGGAGAGAAGTGTGAAGGCCGAAGGCCAATTCTCCACCCCGTTCCCAGCCAGCAGAGGGAGGGGCCAGGCCTGTCCCGCAGGGTTGTAAATTTGCAAAGATGAGAATTTCCCCAAACTCCCTCGTGGACAGCATTTATTAAAGAGCTACCATAGACTCCACTGGTCTAAATCAGGAAGGATCTGACCACCCATTGCTTTCTGATTTCGGGCTCCTAGCATCTCAGGTGCCTTGAGCCCACTGTCTGCCCCAGGCTCCCAGATCTGTGGGCACCAGCCCCCCAACCCCCACCCCATGCTGGGTCACACTACTGGGGAGTCAGGATGCTTCTGAGAGAACTGGTTTCCCCCACAATGACATAGGAGGCTCCCTAGGAAAAGAAGGGGTGCAGCCTGAGACAAGTCCTCTCCCTATTGGTACAGGGAGAGACAAGCCTCTGCAGATTCTGGGCCCAGGGTAACTTTCATCACCCCAGGGGCCTCCTGCTCCAGATCCAACAACGCATGGGCTGGACCGGGGACACTAGATTATGAATTACGCCATCTCACTGCACACGTACAAATTCCCAGCCACCAGACCAGAGGCCAATGCCAAGCCCACGTCCAGGTACAGCCTGAGATGCCCTCATAGGCAGTAGCAATAACGGCAAACCCTTTAGCAAAACGTGTTCTCAAGGTTCTATATACTTCATTAACTCTTTTAATCCTCCTAAGAGCCCTGTGAGGTAGGTAATGTCATCTCCTCCATTCTACCAAGAGGGGAAGGCAACGCGCCCCAAATGCAAATGCAAAGACCACACAACGCAAAAGGCCAAGCCAGGACCGGGCCGGGCAGCCCGGCTCCTCTGTGCTCCTGTGCGCCCTGCTAGATGAATACCCTCCTCCTGTTGAACAGCAGGGCCCGTACAGGCCAGGTGGTGCTGCACAGCACATTCAGGCAGGATGCATCCGTGAAAAGGCCATCTTCTAATCCAGTCACCCCACCAGACAGACACGAGGGACCAACAGTGGAGGGCGTGGCCCGCGGGGCTGCCCCAGCAGGTCAGAGGGCAGCAAACATATCTCTGGACATTCACCATTTGACTCCTGACGAAGCTGGAGCTCCCACATTCCTGTTTTCCCCAAGAAAGGAGAGGGCGGACGCCTCGCTGCCATCCTCACCCTGCCTCCACTGACGGCTCCAGGTGTTGCAGAGGAAGCAAGAGAGAGTGCCTGCGTGGGAAAGCGCAGCCCACACTGCCCTGTTAAGAGGTTGCACTGTCACCTCCGGGAGTGTGAGGTCATGCTCAAAAAAGCAAAGGTGGAGTGGCCACAATTCTATAGCAGCCATTCCACCTTTTTTTTTTTTTTTTTGGTTTGGTTTTTTTTTGTTTGTTTTCCCCTTTTTCAGTTTTATTAGGTAGAATTATTACAGTTTGACTGCACACACACATTATATTGCATGTAAATGCATATATACAATACACTGCACTTCTTTTTTTTAGTTTACGTATAGGTACTGATCATTGCTTCTAAGAACAGATTAGAGTTTAGCTTTTTAAACTTACATAGTTATCAAAGGAATAAAGCCAACCACAAAATAAGAATCAACAGAATGCGGTGATCCAGTCATAAAGGATAGTCAGATGTGCTGACACATATTCAAGAAATCAATCATCTCAGTTATAAATGGTAAGTAGCTCATTATGTCCGTATTATTATTATTATTGTTACTATTTTTCAGTTTCCTCATATAAATGATGTCATATGGCATTTTTCTTTCTCTTTCCAGCCCATTTCACTTAAAATGACAATCTTCAGGTCTACCGCGGCCATTCTTAATTTAATTTTGATGTTTAAGCCGCTACCAGGCTTGCTGGAAATCCAGCCAACACTGCTCACCCTTGACCCTCAAAGAATCTAGCAAGTTAAACCATCAGCCCTTCCTCAAGTCATGTTGCCCTTTGCCCAACAGATCACAACCATCTTTCAGTGTTCGGTGACAGATGAAAATGATGATGGTGACCATTAAGGAGCCAGGAACGACCCTATAGGTTTACTGACTTGATTTCCACTGTTCTTTTGTAAAATTTCTACATCGCTGTCTTGCATGTCACTTGGTGGTAAGGTGAAGAGCCAGGATTCAAAGCGTGTCTGGCTCTAAAGCCAGACCCTTGGGACCACTACCCTCCCCTGTCCTGGGGACCCTCTTAGAGCAGGCAGCCACTCTCTGCCCTGTAGTTTCTTGGATGACCTCAGGGATGGCCATCAGATGAGACTAAGAGAGAGGATATGGAACAGCTGTGAAAATGCAACATGTTGGCCCAAATTTCTCCTCTTTGGGCTGTGAGGATGTATCCACCCTGAGTTTATTAGGTCCATTCAGGAAGGGATGATTAATCACCTAATGTTACAGCTTCCTAAACGCACCCCTGGAGGCCCACTCAGCCTTGGCCAGCACTGCTGGGTGAGGGGTGGCCAAGGAAAGCAGAAGTCAGAAACAGGAAGCAGCCTCCACATGAAGACCTTTTTCCTGGATGGGAAAGACAGCGAAATACACTTGGCAGAGTCTTGCCAACTTTCACCCACAGCACAGCCACAGGGAGAGAGCACGAGGCCCAAGGCCACAGGTCAATGTCATTTAGGAGACAGCAAATGTTACAGGGCCCAGGAGGACTACAACTGAAAAAATACTAACCCCTAGAGAGGCCCTCGAGTAATGAGAGCCCCCACGGAACCCAGACAGCATTTGTGTTGGTCTAGTTTGTCTCTCGCACCCCAACAGTCACAGGGCCCAGGTTTGAATGCTTCCAAGCATGATAGGCTCACTACTTCTCTAAGTTGGTTAGCACCTACTGTTGGTCAACCCTAGCTGTTAGAAAGATTTTCCTCAATCTGAGATCAATCTACTTGTGGGTAACTTCTGTCTAGTCTCCATTCTGCCACTTGGAATAAGAGCTCCCAAACTTGGCTGCATGACACATTAAGAATTCCAGAGATCCTTTCCAGACTAACCAAACTGACAGCTTTAGGTCTGTCTGTGTGTGTGCAAACATCTTCCCCTCTCCTCGGGCTGGTATCCACCACTCCAAAAATGTGATAATGATGGGCTGTGTTCAGTGTTCAATCAACACTGCCTAAGGGTCATTTGTACCACTTCCTGCCTGGGGTCTTTGAGTCATTAGTTAAGGTGTTAGGCTAAGTGTGGAATCATCCAGTATCGAACCTGGGTGCTGGGAGTTGGAAATAGAAACCCTATACTTGGTGGAAACAGATTTAAGTTGTTGGAAACTATCAAAGCAGAATCATTCAGGCCAACCCTTATTTCGTAGCAGGTTGTGGTGAAATAAAGGCTGTGGCATCAGAAGAATCAGTGTTCAAATCCTGGCTCTAGTATTTGTGCAGGTGTGTAAAACTGGGCCTGTGTCAGTTTCCTCCCTGTAAAATGGGATGAATAACCCTCACAACAGGGTCACTGGCGTAAATGAGCTGACAGGGTGAAGCCCTCCATCTACTTAACCCTCTCCTTCTGTTTCTTTTCCTCTTTTTCTCCTAGACTCCCCTCTGCCACGTGGCACCCTCAGAGGATCAGGGACATTTCTTAACCCTACTCAGTCACATTCAGGGTAAGCAAAACAGGGGCTCTTGCCCCAAATTGTTCCATCTCTTTCTGTAGTGGGCGTGTGGCCTACCACGCGGGGCTGCTTCTCTTTAAATCTCTGTCAGGAAGAAAGAAGGAAAGGAGGGGGCATTCCAGAGGCAAAGCCTGAGTGAGGTGAGGGAAGGCCACTTGCCTGCCTGGAGGCAAGGGCGTGAGAAAGGGACAGTAGTTTTGACACATCTGTTGAGCAATCTTGAGATGAGAACTTCCTCACTGGACAATTCTTATCAGTTTCTTTCTTCCCATAACACACAGGTCCAACATCCTGCCTCCTCTACAGAATTGTGGGTAGAGGCCAGAGCTGTTCTAAAGAGAAATTAACCCCAGACTCTTTATGAAATAACACCCCAGACGGAAAGCCCATCTCCTTCTTAAGTGCCCACATTTTCCTCCAGACCAGCACTAAAAAGAGGAAAAACTGCGTCATAGCAACGATACAAAGAAGGAAGCGAGAAGAGCCTCTGCTTCAAAGTGTGCAGTGACCCAGGTGTGGCAGACACAGCCCCATCCAGGTATGAGGAAGGCCAGAAAGGGAAGGCCAGGAGGTGAGAGCCAGAAAGAAGTCACAGAGAAACTGAGGTCAAGGCAGCACACCCTTGACCAAGGTCACATAGTTGAGACCAGAATCTGGATCACCCAGACATCTTACTCCATTATCAGTAACAGCAAATGACAGTCTGCGCCCAAGCCTCCCGGAGGGCCTGTGTCAATTTGCAGGCCAGTTTCAGCTGAATGGCTAGTGGCCACTTCCTGGATGCTGAGGCCACCCTATCAGGCCCCAGTGGGAAAATGGTCCTGATAGAATGATTTACATCCAGAAAAGAGCAATATTCCAACTTTGACAGTGTGTTATGTAAAGTGTTAGCAATTCCTACTTTGAATACCTTAAGAGGTCTCAAAAGAAAGCAGAGAAGAAACCTTAAATCTCAACATCTAAATCTGTAAGATTTCTAACATTCAGCTCCTGAACCCCTGACCACGGCTGTGACCCCAGCTTCTCTCATTTTATAGCCTTTGTTGAAAACCAATTATACACAAAGTGCTAGAGTGTACAGAAACATAATTTAAAAAGAAATGATTTCTGGAGGTGGATAGCAGTGACACTGGCACAACAATCTGAATATACTTAATGCCATGAATTGTACACTTTGAAAATATATACAGTTGACCCTGTATATATTTATACACACACATACATACATCATATATAAGATATATACAAATAATATGTCATATATAATTATATACTATATATACATAGAATACATGTATTGAATAAAATAGGTAATATAGAATAAAATATGCAGCATACATACAAGTTATATTATATAAAATTATATACACATATATAAATATATAATACATATATAGAACAAAATATATACATACACTTTTTTTTAATTTTTAAAAAAAGTCAAGAATCCTGTTTTCTAGAACTTTACAAGATAGCACAGAACTGAACTCATTATAGACCCAATAAACAACTCTGAAATGACTGGAGGGATGGGTGTTAGTGGATAATAAGGGCAGTCACATTGCAAAGCAGCCCATGGGGTGTCACAGGTGTCTGAGGAAGTGGCCCGTGAGACTGGGCACTCAGGCGGGATTGTTTCCGGGCTAAGAATATACACACATAAATAACCAACATACACGTTGGCGGGTATCTGTTGACCTGGAGGCAGTAGGGAGATCATGTGAAAAGAAGGTGTGGGCCAGCCCAAGATTCGGAGGTTATGAATTTTAGGACCAGAAAGTTACTCACCTCACTACACTGCGTTAGCACCCTATTGCAATGTCTTCGTGTTCGGGTGATTTAATCCTATCACCTTTAATCAAGGGGTCACAGGAAGGAAGAATCATCAAGATGACTCCACTGTGTAAAGTTGCTATGTTGTTCACTGACCAGCCAATTCTCTGCAGGGTCAGGAGAAAGTCTGGTTGCCCAGAATCACTGAGCTTCCTGCTACAGGCCAATGAAATTAAAACTGACTCAAGAGCTGCCCTTTTTGCCTTGACTGTCAGGAAGCTCAACACTCTGCTGTCAACTTCAATGCGATCAGTTTTTTGATAATCACCCCTGCCTGTTCCAAGCCTCTTATTCTAGAAATCTTTTTAATGAAAGCTGAACCATATCACCTAATCCTTTCACTAGGGAGACAGAAAATAAGTAAGACGTGACGGAGCAACTGCCCATCAGTCATTCCTGTGTGTGAGGACACAGCCTCTTGGTAGAAGCGGGGATTCAAGTGACCAAATCAAATCCTAAGTGATAAGAAAGCAGTTCCCCACACATGTAGGTGTCAGCGCCTAGGGCTCCGGGACAGCCTGAGGCACACTGCTGCTCTGCTGGACTTCCTTCTCCCGTCTTAGGTTATTTCTGATTTAGTACCTAGAAAACCTTCTCTCCAGGAGGTGCTGGATGAACACTAGCTAATTCCTGACTTTTAGCTTCTTCTAGACTCCAAACAGATCAACTGATTGAATTATGCCCTTACTGCAAATCTTTTGTCAAGGAAACCAAGGCTTAAAGACGCCTCCCCAAACCATAGGTCAAGTCCCTGGCAGGACCCAAAACATCCAGTGGCCAACTGAGCGCCCTCATCTGGGGCATACATATGCCCACCCCAGAAAAGCTAGGCAACTGCTGTCAGTGACCTCATTAATAATAATGCCTTCACAGACCCCTCCTGGGAGGACCAAGGCTGTGCACAGGGCAGCAAGTTTATCCTGTCAAGTTGCCAAGCCAAGCCCAGATGTTTCTGATAAATACATTAAAATTAAAAAAAAGAAAAAGAAAAAGAAAAAAGGATGAGTTAGGGAGGGAAAGACAGCAGATCCTGGATTCCTTAAGGCTCCTGTCCTCTGAAACACAGTTAACCAAAAGTTTCAGGTCTGCCACAATACTTTCTTCAGAAGAGACAAGGTGGACCCGCGCTGGGGCCACCAGACCACCTCAGGGAGATTCCAGCCCTGACGCACCTGCCACCCACACGCCTGGAGCAGCAGGGTGAGTGTGGCGCTGGCGGAGGAGGCTCAAAGGCCACTCCTCCAGGATCCTGTTGCACAGTGAGTCACAGGGTTTCCTGTTCTTCTAGTTCTTGGTCTCAGCTGCCTCAAGTTACAGCCAGACAGTCTGTAAGCACCTGCCAGGAGATGTCCAGGAGATGGGCATTTGGGACGTCCCAGGACGCTCCTACACTCTGAATGTGGGGCATCACAGCAAAGGCATAATTATATGCCAGATGGACGGGACCCCGGAGCAGTTCATTTACCCGCACGGACTGACTGAGCACTGAGTGGGCTGTGCCAGGGCCAGGCGCTGAAGGGACCCTAATCTCAACTTGCAAGGTGCACAGTGTATCGGTGGGAGGCTAATATGTCAACAAGTAACTACAGACTGAAGGTGGTGAGGCCAAAGGGTAAGCAGTTTCTTTCACTATGATAAAAATACAAGCATTAAATCAGACACATCAAGGCGGGGAAGATATAGCTCACGTGGTAAAGTGCATTTCTAGCATTCATGAGGTCCTGGGTTCAATCCCCAATATCTCCTCTAAAACTAAATAAACAAGTGAACCTAATTACCTCCCCCCAACAAAAAATAAAAATAATAATAAAAAATCAGAGACATCAATACAATCCTGAGAAGTTTTTGTCTTGAAAAGGTTAGAAACGAGTATATTTGTTGACCCTGTGCCTGGAATGGTCTTATCTGGCCTAACTCCCATTTGCCCTTCAGGGCCCCCGTACAGATGGCCTCTCCCCAAATCCTTCCCCAAATTCCCAGCCAGTGATGCTGACATACTTTTGACACTTGTGTCTCCTGCCTTCATGGGTCCCAGAGGACTAAAGGCACCGACTACATGTTCCCAACTTCATCTTTGCGACGCCCATGCCAGGCTCCAGAGTCTGCCACCAAGCCTCTTACCCCACAGGGGCATCTGAACCCCCCAGCTCTTCTCTGCTGGACCAAATCCCCGTGGGTCTGTTCCTTTGCACTACATCTGGCCCCAGACCTTCCCAGTCTGCCCCACTCCGACCCCCCCACAACCACACCCAGCAGAAGCAGGGCAACCATATGTCCCAGTTTGCCCAGGACAATCTCAGTCTAGTGTGGGAACAGCATAACTGTTAATAGTGTCCCCTATTATTTTTAAAAGTGGCCCAGTTTGGACACTAAATTATAGAGTCACCTTCGGTACAGGCCACAGACCAAATCCTGTGGTCATTCTTGGGGAGCCCACACCCGAACGGTGAGAAGAGAGCTCGTGCTGTGCAAATGACGCTGAAGGAAATAGGATGGGGTTCCTGGCTGGTCCCTTAGTACCTGGCACTTGGTTTCCTCACCTACAGAATGAGGGGTTTGGATTAGATGATCCCAAAAGTCCCTGACACCTGACTCATAACCTCATGAAACTGAAAAACCCTGGGCCATGCCCAGTAGTCCCAGGCAGCCCCCTGCTGGGGCCAAGGGCCTGGGCTCTGGCATCAGACCGCCTGGCTTTGAATTCTGGCTTGCCCTGGAGCCAGGATGGTCCCTTTCTGGGCCTTGCGGCCTTCATGTGAATACTCGGTAACGATGATGCCCACCCCAGAGGGCTGCCTGACCACACCCAAGTTGCCGCAGAGTTCAAGGACAAAGCCTGGCACGTAGTACGTGCTGCACACGTTTGTTATTTTAAGACTTTTGGGAAATCGAGGGGGAAATTCCTGGGACATGGCTGGAAGGCTTCACTGGAAGGCTTTGAGACGGGAAAATTTGAGAGGAAGCAGAAGAAAGCCCCTCAAATGGGAAAAAGGAAAAGGGGCAGCTTCAGACCGTCCAATGGCCTATCTGGCTTCCTTCCTTAGTCAGGCAATACTGAGAGGTCCGAGGTTGGAGGCTGGGAAGGAGGCCTTCCAAGAAAATGGACCATGTCTCTGGCCTGGCCTCCAAAGCAGGGCTGCGGAGCTGAGGGTGAAAAGAGGCAGGAAGCGGCCGGGGGGGGGGGGGGGGGGGCAAGGCCTCCCAGAGCCACGTTTCTCAGGCCTGACTCACTCTCTGGGTCAACTGCAAGACCAGGTCCATCCAGAGAAGGACTATAAGGGAAATGCTCAGAGATCCACACACACCTAGTGCAAAAGCATCACCCCACCCCCCGACAAAAGAGGCCAGCACTTCAGGGAAACCGAGACTGTCTAGCTCCGGCCGCCACAGGAACATGGCCAGGACTCCCAACTGGGTTTGGACAAGACTACAGGCTGCCCAGGGTTGGGGAGAGGTAGAGCGTGGGTTCCATACAGTCCTCTCGGGCTTCGTCAAGAACCCCGGGCACCCCAGGGTCAGAAGGGACCACACTGGACAGCCTAGGGTGTTTGAGAGGCAATGAGCTCTCAGCTGAGACCCAAGATGGTCAGGGGCCCTCTCTCCACCCAATGTGCCAAAAGAATGTAGGAACGACTGAGTCCCTAGGGGTCAGTGGGACTGAAACCTACCATGACCTGGTCCTATGACTCAACAGCACAGGGCACTGTAAGCAGTTTCCCCAGTGGGAAGCCAGAGGCCAGGCACCCAGCACTGGCCAACTCCAGCATAAGTGGCCTCAGCAACCGTCCTCGGAGCCTCAGGGACTCTGCCCTGCAGGGGAGGTACCGACAGGGAGGGAACTCGGTCTCTGCACTGAAGAGGGGTTGAACGAATGCTGGGATTATTCAGTACAGCTGGGTCTCTCGTGATACCCCTAGGGAGGTCACTTCAACCTGAGGTGCGCCAGAATGGCCAAGGCATCCCAGAGACCCCCCGCCACCCACCCACCCAGTGGGGATGCTGCCTACCGAGGACCAGAAGGAAAGCAAGTGAGATGGGTCTCCTATGCGCAGGAAAGAGAAGGGTGTAGAAGTTGGAAGGGGCAGTGAAGATGCTTCTTTATGCCTCAGCTTTAGGAACGTTCCTTCCTTCTGCCCTCCCTGTCCTCTGCTCTAATCTGACATCAGAGAGCATAAATGAGCCAGAACCCATATGCCCTAAAAGCCACTGGGAGAAAGGAAGCAGGGCCCCTTCTGCTCCCACCCAGATGGAGAGTGCAGTAGGGCATCTGAGAGTGCGTACTAATATCGGGGACACAGTGTGGATCAGGCTGAGCTCTAAGAGATTCGCACTCAATCTCTCTTGAATCCTTACAATGACACTGTTAAGGTGTTACTACTCTCTGTTTTACAAGAGGAAGAAACTGAGGCCTAGAGAGGTTAAATAACTGACCCAAGTTCATAGAGCTGGTTTGTGGTGAGCCAGGATCAACCCCAGGGAGCCTGGCTCTGTATCTCACCACACAGCCCCTCCCAGTGATGCTGGACTGGCCCTCATGGGTATCAACAGCCCTCTTTCGCTCCCATGCCTGCCTTGTTCAGAAGCCTGACAGATGCCCCGCCTCCAGGGAAACCCCAACAACAGCCAGGGTGAGATTCTCCTGGGCAGCAAACTTCTCTCCCACTGGCTTCCTGGAGGGCTCACCTTGCCCTGAGGACAGACACAGGAACCCCAGTAACCCACGCTGCAGCGCCTGGGGTCATGGACATCTGCTAACTATTGTGGTCTGCAGATCTCACCTTACAGTCAACTTTTGGAAAAGGCCACTTCCCACCATGACTGTCCCATGACATGGCACACTGAGCACTAGGAACCATGGCCCTGGCCGCAGCCACTACTTTAGCTGTATGACCATTAGTGACACAGTATAACACTGAAGCAGGGGATAGCTGGGGTTTTTTTTGGGGGGTGGGGGGTAATTGTGTTTATTTAGTTAGTTAGTTTTTCAATGGCGGTGCTGGGGATTGAACCCAGGACCTTGTGCATGCGAAGCATGCGCTCTACCACTTGGCGCTATACCCTCCCTTGGATAGCCTCTGTTCTTGTTTGCTGTTTTGTTGCTTTTGTTTTTTAGCCTTCCATCTGTGTTAACCTTATCTTTTTTTTTAATTGAAGTATAGTCAGTTTACGATGTTGTATCAATTTCCAGGGTACAGCATATCTTAGTCATATTCATACATATATGCTCAGGACAGCCCCCCTTAAAGACTATGTTCTTTTGATGCAATTTCTCAACCTAGAGATATTTGGGGCCAAAGAAGTCTTTTGTGGGGGAGGTTGGGGGAGGCCTGTCCTGAGCATCATAGGATGTTTTAGCATCATTTCTTGACTCTTCTTACTAAGTACGATGACACATCTTCACCCACCTGCCTGTGACAATTAAAAAGGTCCCCAGACATCACCAAAGTCCACTTGGGGTGACAAATCACTTAATAGTTTAAAAACTACTGCTCTAAAGGTATAGTTAAAAAAAAAAAAAAAAAAAGGAACAGGCTTTGCCCCTTTAGATTGGAATAGGGTAAAACTCTTGCTGTTTATGACAGGCTGGGAGAGCCCCTCACAAGATTATCCAGCCAAAAACGTCACTAGCACTGAGGTTGAGAGACCTGCTTTATTACAAAGCCGACGCGGCCACCTGTGATCCACGGTGTGAGGTATTAAGTCGCAGCCAATGAACTCTGTGATTTGACGTGCCACACCTCCATTTCCACTGCTTTGGAAAGGCCAGGACAGACAACACACAGTGTCGGAAAACAAACCAAACTTGCCGACTTCATGGGGGGTACAGCTCAGTGGTAGAGCATTTGACTGCAAAACTCAACCCATGATAAAGAGGAACTGGTTATTAAGAGTCATCTTTTAAA
Source organism: Camelus dromedarius (assembly GCF_036321535.1). Lineage (NCBI taxonomy): Eukaryota > Metazoa > Chordata > Mammalia > Artiodactyla > Camelidae > Camelus > Camelus dromedarius. Next base: position 8,907,411 of record NC_087450.1, read on the forward strand.
CTGGAAGTTACTGAACAAAGGAAGCCAGTTTTCTGGGGTTCCTGAGTTCTTTCAGTTCATCCGATCTCCTTACTCTGGCTGCTGGATTTGGAAAAAACTGTTGTGATTCGTGTTGTTTTGTTCCCCGCCCCTGGGAAAGAGCTCCTAGCTGCCCTCAGACTCCTCTGGGCACTAGAAAAGTTCGACATTGAAAAGTGATGTTTAAAAAAAACCAACAAAACCTTTTGGCTTTGTCTGAGGAGCCTCAAAGAGAATTTTAATTCATTCAGGGGTAAAGAAAAAAGGGCTTCTTGGCGCTCTCTGAAAGAGATGCTTGACAACTTAAAATAAATGGATCATCTGTAAAAGCTACAAAATATTCCTGCTACCATCAAGTGTCTTTTGAGCAGGGAAGGGACAGTATTCGGATACTAAGTATTAGGTTACAGGGTGAATAAATGAGACAAATTGTACCAGTCAATGTTTATTAACTCAGCCAAATATAACCTGATTAAGGTTTTAATCAGCTGTTTCCTTACATACTTTCATCTGTATCTGAAGATTAATGGCACATAGTAGGTGCTCCAAAAATATCAATCAAGTCTCTCTTGAGGTCCCCAACTCCCCATCCCGTGGGAATGATGGCCACGGCCTGGAGACGCTATACGCCACCCTTTAGTGGCTGTGAAGTAGCTACTGGTGGAGCCTCGTCTCACCAGACAACTGAAAGGTTCCTCACTTTCAGTTTCCCACATAGTATCTACAGGGCCTTGTACCCACAGTAGGTTCTCAGAAAACATTAAACTCTCACCTTGAATCTTGGGGGCTCTGATGAATCTTTCTGCTTCCAAGATACTCGCCCCCTCCTCATTAAGTCCAGAGCTGAAAGCTACCCCTCACCTAAATGAGCTATCTATATTCTAAGACTGCACGTCACCAGTCAATGCGCTTTAAAATAATTTTGTCAGTGGCTAAAGGAAGGCCTGTATATACTTCATTTCATTTCTATGGGAAACCCTGATTCTCACTCCTAAGAGATAAAAATCCTGTATCTTATGTATTAATTATACCTTGATTAATAAAAAGAATCTGCTAACTCTCCATAGATAGGACAAAAAGCCTTGATTGATGGGGAACAGGAAATACTCCTCTCTCCCTGTCTCTCTCTCCCCTTTCCTTTCCCCTCAAGATCAGCCTCAGGCTTTGATGAATAGCTCAGTCTTTCCCTCCAGGGGTCCACCTATCCACCCACCGCTTCAGCCCAGTACTAGCCCGCAGCTGCCTCTCACCCTCCTCCACCTCCTGCAGCCCTTTCTCAGCCTCTTTTTTCCAGGAAGGTCCCCTCCACCCCATTCCTTCTTGCACTCACTGAGTACCACACCAGTGGCCACAAACTGGCTACACAGGTGAACAGGCAGGATTCTCCCTGCCCTGAAACTATCAACTCCAGTGAGTCCGATGGAACAACACAAACGCCACAACAGGGCAAAAGCACCCAGTGTGAACAGGCATGACACTCAAAGGACCTGCAAGTCCAGTCTTTGGGGAATGAAGCTAAGGAAGCTGAGGCTGAGGTGGGGGCTGGGGGGTCAGGGGTGCATTCAGCATGCACAAAAGCCTTCTGAAATGATCTAGTCTGGCTCCAGAAAGAGACTGGCAACAAACACTAGGAGGCCTCTGAAGTAACCCAGAGACCAGCTGACAAAGATGTAGCAATCAGAAAGGAAAGTCAGTTAAATGAGTCCCTGGCTCCCATCAGACAGAGGCTACTGGTGCCACTAATCTAAACCAAGAGAAGAGGTAATTGCATTTCTGGACACGCTGGGTGAGGGAGCTGCCAGCAGCCAAGAGTGTACGCAGACTCAGGCCAGGATGAGCCCACTAATGGTCCCAGAGGCAGGCGGGTGTGGTCAAGAGTATGGGCTGCTGGAGCCCAACTGCCTAGCTTCAATTCCCAGCTCTTACAAACAGAAGGAAAAAAAAAAAAAGCTAGTGACCTCAAACAAGTCACTGTGTGCCTCAATCCCTTACCAGTAAAACAGGGATACCGATTATAATAATAGTGCCTACTTCGTGGAGCTGCTGTCAGTGTTAACGAGCTAACATATATAAAGAGCTTAAAACTACCTGGTACACGGTAGATGCTTATGTGTTTGCTTTTGAGTTTCAAAGGGTCAGTCAGCAAAAGTGAGCAAGTAACACTTCTCCTCCTCCTAATAGCCCAAAACACTGGGGGCTTGTCTATGTTCTGGGCAGGCGAACCTAAGCTTTCCGTGCATCAGACTACAACCCACAACGTGTAAAATGATGGGGATTTCAGGAGAGTCCAAATCAAGGCATTTTCAAGACTCTAAAACTCAAGCTTCAACCTTCTCTCCTAATTCTTCCTTCCATCAGCAACTTTAAAAGATGCTTCTAAAACATCCTCTCTGATTCTCTTCCTTCTTCCTAATAATTGCAGCTGTAATCAAACAGCTTTGCTCACTTAAGCAGGGAGGCTAAATCTCGGGTTCTGACACCTGCAGAGTTAAGGCCTGACTCAATTCCGCCCCCACTGGTAATTTAGAGGAAATACATCCAAGTGTCCCTGAGACGTTTCACGGGCTGAAAGGTAGATGGCAAGGGTAGAGAAGACTGTAAGACATTTTTCACATTGCTGTGCTTCATTGTCACAACTCTTTAAAGTGGAGAAGTTTTCTGTTATCATCCCTGTTTTACAAAAAGAAATCGCTGGTCCAAAGAAGCAAAGTGACTTGCTCAGGCTCCTGAGGTTCATAAACCACAGAACTGAGATTACAATTCATTTCTGCAGAATCTGGCTAACTCCCTTTTCAATCTGGGACTAAAGAGACGACCCCGACTATTCCAGGCCAGGAAGGTGGTACAGCTCCACAGTTTCAGTTCTAACCTCCATCCTCTGGTCTGGGGGAGAGTAAATTTAAATGTCCAGGGGCAGTGGTCACCCAACTGAGAAGACTTTCCTTGGATTAATGATCCTCCAGCTTTGTATTCTAGGACTGGCCAAGAGATGACAATCTTCCACAAGGGTTAACTCACTTCTTGGGCAAAGAAGACAAAAGAAATTGTCAAGATCCTGACGGCTCACACGTTCTTGAATAAGCTGAATTAAAAGTGCTGAGCGGAGCCACATCCCAGGAATAAGTTAGAGAGATAACAGAGGTTTATAAGCAGAGTTTGTAAATTTACGTGGGTAAACCAGCCGGTCTCTGCTCCCCACTCCAGTCTGAAGCTAGGGAATATAATGCTTTATTGGGGGTTTCATTTGCCATGGCTCCGAAAACACAGTGATGATAACCCACCATCCTCTCCTTTGCTCTCAGGATCCCTAGGATGGGAGTATGAGCAGGTAGCCCCATAGAAAGATAACGTCAAGACATTTTCCCAAAAATGTGTTCCCACTAGGACACAGAAATTTCAAGCATGTAATTGAGCAACGCTCCGTCACTGACTCACAGATTTGGACACCCCTCCCACCCTCGCCCCAGCCCATCCCCTCTTCTCAAGTCCCAGCAGAGCCCCAGGGCCAGGACCCAGTCTCGAAATCCCGAGCATTTCAGAAACACAATTCTCCCCAGAGAGCGCCTGGAGCGCAGCCTAGCCCCACCCCCCAGCCCCATACCCGGAGGCACGGGGACAAGTCTCCCCGGCAGGGCCAGAGGCTTTGTCTTACGTAAACGATCTGGCCGAAGCGCCAGCTGGGGCTTCGGGGGCTGCTGAGAGGGAAGTGGGCAGACAGGTCCCGGCCGAGGGCAGGAAAAAGCTCGTTTTCAGAACGACAAAAATCTCCAGGAAGACGGCAAAGTGTGTGGGGGGCAGGGGGAGAGGCCCTCGCGGGGTAACTTTTAGGAGCACCAAAAGTAACATCCGAAAGTCCGCCCCCGACTTGGGGCCTGGCTTGGGGGGGTACTCAGGGTTGGGGGGGGTCCCGAGGCACCCCGCTGGGGCGGGGAGTGGTGTACACCCCTCACGGAGCCTCAGTTCCGGGTGCCTCAGTTCCGGGGAAGGGGCGCGGCGGGCGGAGTTCCTCTACCCCTTTCCCAGCCTCTTCACGTGCCGTCTTCTCCCCAAGCCCAGCTCCGCAAGGCCGTCACGAAAGCTGGGGGCGAGTCGAAGGTCCCCAAAACGCGATCCCTTAGCGCGGTCGGGCCCCGGAACAGACCTGTGCGGCCGCAAAGCCTCCCCCCACTCAGCTACGACTCTCCCCACGTGCTCTCGCCGGAACTCCGGCAGGGGAAGGGGGACTCCTCCCACGTGGGCCCGGCAGTCTAAGACTACGTGCCGGGTGGCCCGCCCCTCCGAGAGAAGAAAAAAAAAAAGCGAGCGCGCGCAGGGTGGCCGGGAGGGAGGGAGCCGCGCGGTGCGCGAGCCCCGGCGCCTCGCACGCGCGCACAAGCCTGCCAGTGCCTAGCGGACGTGGCTCCTCGAGCCCGGGAGTATCCCAGCCCTCCTGACTTTTTCCGAGTCTTCGGCCCGGAATGAGGAGGAAGCAGGGCCCCGCTGGGTCGAGGAGGAGAGCCCCAGCCGGCCGGGACCCCAGAGAGAGGTCCGGGGACAAGGCAAGACGAGCCAGCCACCCCGCCCGTGGCTTACTTACCTTCTGCACTTGGTCATGGTTGAGCTCCGTAAAGAAGTAGGCAAGCAGATGAGAGGCAATCATCGTGCCGCGCGTCCCGACGGCGCGAAGTTGGAAAACCAAGGCTTGGAGCGCGTGCGGAGGTGGTGGGCCGCGCGGCTAGACCGCTTTGTACCCGGGCTTGGCAGCCCGGCCGGGAGCGGTGAGTCCGGCAGGCACACAAAGAAGGCACACGATGGCGCGCCCGGCTGGAGGGTCCTGGGTCTCTAAAAAGAGGTTTTGGTAGTCACAACTACTGGAAGGAGCCCAGGAATCACTCCCGGCGACGTGCTGGGATGCCCCACTGACAAGATACTAACTTCAGCCACAAGATCCCTAAGGCTCAACTTGAGAAGAATCACGGCCCAACTCTACTAGGGCAGTGGGACCTCTCTGGCTCACACACGCGCTGCTCTCGCCCGCGGATCTCCCCGGCTTGGTGACACGGCTGTGCTAGCGGCGGCCCGGGACTCCTGCGCTGGAGTTTCGAGCAACAATGTGGCTTATTGAGGGGTTGCCGGCTCGCGGGCCTCCTGGTCAGTGACGCGCGCACGCCCATTGGCTGCGCGAGGAGGGTGTGTGCGCCCACGGGCCGCCCGCCGCCTAGGCGCAGCCAGTCAGCGCGCACGGCCCGCGGGCGCGGCTGCTCAGACACCCGAGCCGGCAAACTGGAGGGGCGCGCCTGGGGCGGGGGGCGGGGCCAGGAGGCGAGGATGAGACGTGTGGTCCGTGGCAAGAGGCTGGGGCGGAAAGGCGCATGAGCCACCGCCGCGTCAGGCTCAGCTATGGGTGGGGGGCGCGTGATCACAGACCCGGGGCGTGAGGCTACTGGAAAGACGGGTCACCGGACCAGCATACGCCCTGGGCCGGGAGAGAAACACCTTCTGGCACCTTGGGGTCATATGAGCGCCTCCTGCAACACCCCCCACCCACCCCCTGCGCGCTCCTGGGTCACATTTCTGAAGCATCTTAGTTCTCACCTATTGTGGCTCAACACGTCCGCGTAATACTGATGCAAAGTGAGCCGCTGCAGCCACTGCTTACTTTGTGCCGTGCATCACAAAACTGAACGGTTGTGGGGTTTACTAACCTCGTTTTACAGATGAGGAAACTGAGGCACGGGGCCGTTAAGAGACTTGCCCAAAATCACACAGTTAATGCGTGGCAGTAAGGGAAGGACCCCAAGTCCGACTAACTTCGAGGCCCTACCCGTTTCCCTGTTGTCCTATCCTATCTTATATCTAAGAGATCTAAGAGCCAGGGAAGTCGAAAGCAGGAAAAGAGCTTTGTCTGAAGCTGCAGGACTGATGCGGGGGTGACACTGGGTGGGTAGTAAGTGTGTAACTGAATGATCCTGGACATGTGTGGGGTGGGATGGGGTGGGCTGGCTTACGGATGCTGAGAGGAGTGGGAGTCCAAGCGACAGCTAGTGCCTAGCACCAGACTTTTATACGTGGTGGAAGCTGGCAAGAGTGCAGCCTAGGGAAGATCGGTGCTTATGGAGAATAGCAAGCCTGGGGTTGGAAAGGTCGCAGGGGAGGGAAGGTGAGGGTTTGCAGTGTTCTACTGAAGCGTTTCTCCTCTCATAAACAGTGGGATGCTATCTGTAATGTGTAAATAATAACAACAATAGTAGTAATAATAACACAAGTATTAAATGTTCATTGTTGGAAAATAAACAGAAAAAAAACAAAAACATTCATGATCTAGCCTCTGAGTAAAACTTCTTGAAAGCTAACCTACCCTTGCCAACTACACATTCTCATCCCTCCTTCCCTGTAACTCCAATCAGGCTTGGGTCCCAAACTGCTTTTGTCATGGTCACCAAAATGATCTACATATTGCCAGAGGCTGTGTTCCCATCGCTTGTATGCCTTGGCTCACTCCACCTCTCAGGGATGTTGGGCACAGTTCACCAAATCCACCATCTGGACACACCTTCCTCTGTTTGAGCCGGGGATGCTCCACCCTCCTGGTTTCCCTCTAACCTCACTCTGCAGTCTTTGCAGCCCCCGTTTTCTCTGCTGGTAAATGCTGGAGTCTGCCAGGGCTGTCCTTCACCTCTTTTCTGATCTAGTTACACTCTCTCCCCGGCGTTCACTGCCAGCCCCATGACTTTTGTATCATTTACACGCTGATGACTCACAAATCTATAGCAAGTACCTCTCCTGGAGCTCTAGACTTATTCCTCCAACTACCACTTGTCATCTCATCTCCCACTGAAGTGACTGGCATCTCACACAACGTCCAAAGCTGAACTCAAGTTTTCTTCCCAAATGTATTCCTTCCACGGTTCTCAGCAAATTGCATCACCGTCCACCCTAAATCATCCTTGATTCCTTCCTACCACTCACCTTTATATCCAACCCATCAGCAATCAGTCAATTTGACCCAGAGAGTAGACCTTATGATCGGCTTCTCTCCATGTCCTTGGACACCTCCTAGCCAAGCCGCCAACAACTCAGCCAGAACCAATACTATATTGTCACACCCCAATACTATATTGTCACACCTTGCACCCTGCTTCCATTCATGCCTGACTCCTATAGTCAGTCACTTGTTCATTCAGGAGCCAAAGTGACCATTTAAAATATGAACCACTCTATGTCTCTCCCTGGCTCAAAGCCATTTAATGTCTTCCAATCTTAGAATAAATTTCAAATTCCTGACAAAGACCACTAAGTCTTTTACTAAGTCAAACTCTTTCTTACGCAAGGGCCTTCACTCTCCCTTCTTCCGCCTGGGATGTTCTTCATCAAGTCTGTGTCCAGCTGCCTCTTCCTCCATATTTCACCCAAAATATCACCTCCTCAGAGGACTTTTCCTGACCGGTTTATCTCAAGTAGTTCCCCAAGTCACTATCACATGACGCTGATTTCCTCTGGGTTTTCTGTGTATTCACTCTCTCCTCACTAGCCAGTGAGCTACGTTAAGAGGGCGGGATCTGCACCTATGTTGCTTCCTCATCTCCACAGCACCTGGGATGGTACCTGTCTCATTGTAGTCACCTACTGAATGTTGGTTGGTTATATGAATAGAAAAAAAAATCTTAGAGATAACCATTGTTCACATTTTGTATAACGATTTATGCACCCAGCATCTCTCACCAGATTGCAACAGTCTTATAACTGGGCTTCCCTCTTTAGATATAGGAACATTATAGATATGTAGGTTTAGCTCTCCAAAAGAGATTCTTAGAGAAGTGATATGCTCTAACTTGGTTTTTTAGGGCAATAATTGCCTTCTAAGTGGAGAGAAGGAGAGGAGGTCTGAGACCAGAGGCAGAGAGAGACTGAACCCAGAAGATAGGATCAGGGCCTGAGCCAAGGTGAGGGTGGGACAGAGAGTCAGGCTATACGTTTAGATGGTTTAAAGTCTGGGGTGGAATTGATGGCTTTGGCTAGGATGGATTTTATTTATTTACTTTTTGGTTAGGGGGTGATTAGACTTATTTACTTATTTTATTTTTAGAGGAGGTAATGGGGATTGAACCCAGGACCTTGTGCATGCTAAGCAGATGGCTTTGGCTAGGAGTGGTGGATCAAGAGAAGGATGCCCACTGCCTAGAAATACTTAGAAACCCAATAGTCCAGTGCTGCAAAACCCACTGGCCCCAGGCAGATGGGGCCAAGTGCAATGGGTCATGTCAGCTATGACCCTTTCTCCACATACTGATTTTAGAGCCTCTTCTCCACTCCCTTCTCTAGTCCCGTTTCCTGTGGGCCAGTTAATAATCACAAGATGCCTGAAGTGCACGTTATCTCTTAAGAAGCTCCCAACCCCAGGAAGTGGTTGGAGTAGTTATTGTTATAAGCCCCAATGTATACATGACAAACTAAAGGGGATTACTCACTCAAGGCAAGACTTGAATCTTTGACTTTTGGGACTCCAAACTCCATTTATTATTTATTGATTCTCAGATCTCTCTCTGTCTCTCTCTCTTTCACACACACACACACACACACACACACACAATTGTTGAAGAGTAATGAGACACCTGTGTAATTTACATCCCACAACCCCCAAAGAGAAATCAACCAGCAAATATTTATTAAACCCTTGCTGTGTTCAGGACTGTCTGCTCGGTACGGTGAAGAAATACAAAAGAAACACAAGATGTGGTCCTTGCCTCTGAGGGATTAGCTGTTTAATCAGAGGTATAAAACAATTATTACAGAATGGAAAAGTCTATCATGGAGAGCCAAACATGTGTATGTCTTTCCATGTGGTGGAATTTTGGAGGAGGAAGAGGCAGAGCTGCGGGCCAAAGTCAGCCAAGACGGCTCTGATGTATACAATGCCAGCTTTTACAAAAGACTGGCTCTTGCCTCACACAGAACTGACCTGAGCCTGACCATTAGGCTCCAGGGAGCTGTCCTGGGAAGAGGCCACTTTGCCAAAAGACCTTTACTTGCCAAGTATTTCTTTTTCTAATTAGGATTTATCAAGTTTGCAGCATGTTATTAGTGACGGGATTATGTACAGAATGCAAAGACTGAGAGTGGGCCTGCCCTGAATATGAATACTTAGGACTCCTTGCATCCTGTTTTCTTTAATATTGGGCCCTAACGGTCTGCGCAATCTCTTGTGTTTCATAGTTCAGTTATAATGTGTGAATTTGGGGGATTGGGTAAAAGAGGTGTTGAAATCAGTTAACACTGAAAAATGGGAGCCTCAGGGTACACCACAACCTCACTTTATCCATCAGATTTGGAAGCTGAACCCATTCAAGCTAGTTTAAGCAGAAAAGGAATTTACTGAAGAGTATTTAGTTCCTTTCAGGATCTTCAGGAAGGTCAGAGAATCAAGCTCAGAGGAGCTTAGATCAAGCATCATACCCAAGTTTTACCATCAGACTCCACTGATGAAGATGCTATTGCTATGGCCACTGGGCACAGGCATCTCTGCCCAAATCCTGGTCCTGGGCACAGGATTTTATAGCCAAAACATGCCACAGCCACCTTTGACTATTGGATATCTGTCTTTCAGCATCCTTGCTGGGAGGAATTCTGCGATGCACCTCCTTCTTTATCTTATTTGCTTCCAAACTGACATCTTACAGCTGGTTGCCAGAGCCTGGGCCACATGCTTATGCCCTAGTTGCAAGGGAAGTTGAGGGAAACAGGCCCACGGAGTCGGGAGTCCTAGCTTAGTGAAGTCCCTTGTCTCCTCAGGCAAGAGAAACAAAAACAGAAATAAACAAATGGGACTACATCAAACTAAAAAGCTTTTGTGCAGTGAAGGAAACTATCAACAAAACAAAAAGGCCACCTACTGAATGGGAAGAGATATTGGCAAATGATGTATCTGATAAGGGGTTAATGTACAAAAGATACACGAAACTCATACAACTCAACAGCAAAAAAGAAAAAAAAAATCCCACTGTCTTCTTGATGATGGCTATTTTGACAAGTGTGAAGTGATATCTCACTGTGGTTTTGATTTGCATTTCCTTTATGATTAGTGAGATTAAGCATCTTTCCATGTGCCTGTTGGCCATCTGTATGTCTTCTTTGGAAAAATATCTATTCAGGTCCTCTGCCCAGAATGGCTATCATCAAAATGACAACAAATAAGTATTGGTGAAGATGTGAGAAAAGGGAACCCCCACTTCCCGTGCACTGTTGGTGGGAGTGTTAATTGACGCAGCCACTATGAGAAACAGTATGGAGGTTCCCCCCAAAATTAAAAATAGAACTATTATATGGTCCACCAATTCCATTTCTGGATATTTTCCAAAGAGAACAAAAGCATTAATTCAGAAAGATGTAGGCATCCTTATGTTCTTTGCAGCATTATTTACAATAGCCAAGTTATGGAAGCAACCTAAATGCCCATCCATAGATGAATGGATAAATAAGATATATATATATATATACACATATATACAATGAAATATGTATTACTCAGCTATTAGACAGAAAAATCTTGCCATTTGCAACAACATGGATGGTCCTAGAGGGTATTATGCTAAGTGAAATAAGTCAGACAGAGAAAGACAAATACCTTATGATTTCACTTATATGTGGAATCTAGGAAACAAACAAACAAAAATGAACAGTAAAAATAAGACATCTGTACTCTTTGGGAACGAGAAAGTAGTCAGTGAGCCAAATGACACCAAGAAAACTAACTATGAATGAACTGCCCTGGCTGGATGATTCACTCTCTCCGCACACATTCTGTAACCCAGTGCCTGTTCACAGATGTATTCAGTGTCACGGTCAGGGAGGAAAAGGCCACTATGAAATATTGCCAGGAGGCGTCCCTCCATTGCCATCCTAAATGTGAGGGCTATAATGTGTGGTCCCTCATCCTGATGGCCATAGGGCTAAATATACCCCAGACAGCTTGCCTGAGAAGAGCATGGGTGCCGTGCTGAGGCTGCCATGGGAACACTGTGTGGTCTTGGGCCTTTCTGAGCCCCAGTTTCCTCATCTGCAAAGTGGAGCTCATGAGGTGGAATATGCAAAGACTTCAGTTCATGGTGGATCCTGAATACCAGTGTCCTAATCACATCACTCATAATATCAAGTTTTCTGTATAATAAGAATTCAGTGATTAAAGAAAATTCCAGGTGTCAGGAACAGCAAATGCAGAATCTTCGGGACATGGGAAAGATTGGTTTGTTCCAAATGGTATGCAGTCTTCTGGTCTAGAGGGCAGATTTCAGTGGAGAATGGCAGGAGGGAAGCTGGGCCAGTGGGCAGGGAGGGCTCAGCTAAAAGGGAAGTCATCGAATCCCATCAGCGCTCAAAAGCACAGCGCCTGGGCTGGAAGCTACACAGAGGACAGATTGGTGGGAAGTGAGGCCAGAGTCCTGGGAAAAAGACGCTGAGGGCCAGTACTGGGCTTACAGCAGATGGACAGAGAAGTGAAAATTAGTGAGGAAAGTAGGAGATAACCCAAGCAGGACGTGATAAACGACTGACTGTAAGGGGTAGGGACGGGGAAGTCTCCGTGACAGTGGTGCTCACCCTTAGCTGCTCTTTGAAAGAGTGGTCTTACTGTAGAAAGAGCTTCTTCAAATTAATAAGAAAAAGAAATCAAAAACCCTTGGGTAAAGGATACAAACAAAGAGTTCATAGGAAAGAAACAAATGACTCTGATATATGAAAAGACGACTGTCATCGCTCAGAATAGTGAAAATGCAAATTTAAAATATACTGACCTACAATTTTTCACCCATCAGTTTGGCAGAAGTTAAATCATGATAACATACCTTCCCACGGGGAAAGAGGTACCCTTTCTTCCAGCACACTGTTGATGGGAGAACAGAGCCTTCTTCAGGTCAATTTGACCCTCTCCCTCACTTAAAAGTACACCTGCTCGTTGACCCTGATACCCCATTCTTCTTACAGGTTTACCTGCACATGCCGTGGAAGTTTGTTCACTGGGGCGTAATTTGTCATTGTAAGGGTGAGATCAACCTAAATCGTATCATTTGTGGACTGGTTAGGTAAGTTAAAGCCCATTCATACAATGGGATTACTTAGTCATCATATATTAAAAAAACAAACAGACTATTAATAAGGAATGATCTATAAGATACAGTTCAGTCAAAAACGTAAGATCTAGAGCAGTGTGCATACAAAGTTATCATCAGCGTATAAAAAGGAACGGAAAATAAGCTTAACCTGGGTAGTATAGTCATAAACTTTCTTCTAAGTAGAGGACCTGGGTGACTGGGAGACAGGAGTAGGAGAGAGACTTTATTGGGTAGTCTTTTGTACCAAGTACAAATATTTCCTATTTACCAAAAAATGGAATTGAATTAAGAAAAGAACCTACTAATTTAAAGGCAACACAATAGAGTGGAAAGAACTTGGGGTTAGATACCTGAATCCGCCAAAAATGAAGTTTTAAGTTCAAATAAAAAGATGCCCAGGCCACACACCAGTCCAGTTACATCAGAATCTTGGGTGAGAGGGAAGTGGGGAGCAGAGAACTCAAATCGATATTTTTTGAAGCTTCTCAGTGGTTCCCATGTGCAGTCAATGGTAAAAACCAAGTGGTAGCTACTCTGGGTGTTTTGGCCTTCGTGCTTGGAGGATCAGCTGAGCCCCTGTCAGTCTTAGCAACTAAATCTGACTTTTCCACCCGCTAAGCACCAGCTTGATCCCTATGTACTTCTCTGATCTGTTCCTGGCGCAGAAGCATTTGGTCCTTATCTTTGTAAGCTGCTCATCCCTGCCCTCTAGGCAGCAGGGAACTCATTGATCTTCTTATGAACTTGACAAAAACCCAAGTAAAGTTCCTAACCTCTTGTCACTTCTATGACGGGCAATGTATTATTTTTAATTAAGAAGGCAATTGTCCCAGCAGGAATGAGTAAGGACCATACCTCTTTCTGTGCCACTCTTTCCCAGTGACTTCGGATGATTACAAGTGCAAGAAACAGAACACTCTGGCTCCAGCAATAAAGATACTTGTTGTTTTCAAATAAAAAGCTGCCTGGTGGTGGGCTGGGCTCCAGGCTGGGTAACTCAGGACTCTGCACCCACTTCTCTGAGAATTTCTTCACCCTGACTCACTCCCTGAACGGGTTTCCTCTGCATGCTGGTAGCAAGGTAGCAGCAACGTGTCCAGATTTCATCCGCAAACTGCAAGACACAGAGAAAGATGAAGGAATGGTCTCCTCCTGAGTCTCTTTCTTTTAAGGAAAAAAAAAATATATCCTGAAACTCCCAGCTCCCTTAATCTCATTAGTCAAATTGCCACATACCCATTCTAAACCCAGTTATCTTGAAAAAAGAATAAGATTATCACTGGTGGGTTACACCAGTGGTTCTCTAGTGGGGAGTGATCTGTTTTCGGGAAAAGAAGGAATGTGGTATTCAACCAACAGTATCGCCTACGTTACTGCTTCAAAGATCCTGGGGTCCAGCATCTGCCTCCAGCAGAGGAATCCTGACAGGGAATTTATAGATTGATGGCCTAATCACAACAGATGACATAGATCTACAGTCCCAGAACCCAGTGTGGCTAACATTCATGAGGTCAACATTTGTGAATTAATACTTATGTTTCTGCAGAACTAGAAGGCTGGCACTCCAAAAGGCCACAGAACACTTGCTCATTGGTCAATCCAAGAACATTAAAACTTTGTTTCAGTCTTATCAGAGAGGACAGTGTGATGTCACTCTTGTTAGGATTTTTAACCAACAGGGAAAATGTGGGGTTGGCTGCTCCCACTTGCAACACGGGTTGGTGTCTCAAGGAGACATGGGAGTTCAGGGAGTCAAGATTAAAGTGTCAGCTAAAACATCCAGAACAATACATCCCCGTTCTTTGGTTTTTAGCTGAGACAGTTATTTATCCAATATCTCTTTGGCCTGAAAACATTAATTACAAAGACCAACATTTTAGGGTTGACATGTCATCCTAGGAACTGTGTATGTCTGTGTAGATTTCTGGTTACAAAGTCTCCGGAAATATCTTGAGAACTAACTCATGTCCACAGAGCAGGCCCAAACTTCCAGCGTCATCAGGTCTCAGCCACCCCCAGTGAAAGGCAGCTGGTTTCCATGCCAACATGGCTTTGTCCCTGAGTTCTGTTCTAAAACAAAGTTTTGTTAAACTTAAAACTTAATTCACCCTGTGGCTCACATCCCTATAAGTTATAGTTACTATCTGTTGTAATCATTAGTTCTAGCCACCAAATATTCCTAGTTCTCCAAGTTCATGGTAGGATTTTATAACCCTGTTCCTTTGAATTTAGATGTGGTCATGTGACTTGCTTTGGTCAATGAAAATGCCAGCAAGGAGACACAAAAAATTGAGCATAGGCTATCGTGGAAGGACAGAGACAGCCTCTGTCAACCTGGATCGCTAAGTGAAGATGACATGGAGCAGAGTCTCCATCAACCTGTAATGTTGGGGCTGTTTGTTACAGCAGTATAACCTACTTTATCCTAACTGATACAGTTCCCAAAATCTTGGCTCCCCTTCAGTCATTCATTTCCTCCTACATCTTCTCCCTGTATTGCCCCAAGCTTGCTCTCCTCTGTCTGATTTCCTACCTCACTTTCCTTATCCCCAAATCTACAGCATGCCTTCTGGAGCCCCAGTTTTGTGCCAGAGAAATTCTCCTAGATCCTTAGCTTCTCCACAAAATGTGTCCTTTACCTCTGGACCTTACCTGCACCCTGGCTCTCCTCTAAAGTCTTCTCATCTCACACACCTCAGAACTGAGGGTTGGGAGGTGAGATTGGTACTCCCAATGCCAGTGCTGGTTCTGTCCTTGAGTACAAGTTCCACTCCTTTAAGATTCATGGCCTCCAAATGGTCACCCCAGGGCTTTCCTCATTTTACTGACATCCTGCTCAGATGTCTTGGGCACCTGGATCATAGTCTCCCTGTCTTATCCAAGTCTTGCAGAATCCTGGGAGACTTCAGTGGTCCTGTGGACAACTACTTAACACCACGGTCTCATAGCTTCTGGACCTGTCCAAATCCATCCACCTCCACCCTCTTTGTATTCTGGCCACTCTGTCTGAGGCTACATCCTAAACCTTGTCACCACTCAGGACTGTTTCCCTCATGCAGTCAAAGCTGTGTGTGACCACCATGGAGGAACAATGAAATGCCTCAGGAAACAGAGCTGCACTGGATCCTAGACAATCTTCCTCTTCCCAAACTATGTCCTAGAGCAGAGGCTGTCAAATTTTAATGATTCCTTCTAATCACCTGGGAATTTTGTTAAAAGGCAGACTCTGATTAAGCAGATCTGGACTGAGACCTGAGATTCTGTACATCTAACAGTCTCCCAGGTGACAGCCGTGCCGCCGGACCATGGACCTTCCTTTAAGTCACGAGGAGCAAAGTGACCATGGGACCTGGCTGCCCTGTGCTTTCTAGTCTTCCTATGAGAAGAGCTCACCATTGCTTGGACTTCTAATCAATCCCTGCGTAACCTACCCGACAAGTGGAGACCTGTCTCAAGAAATCCAGTGAACTGTGGGTTCTGCCTGGAGTTTGGGATTTTGACTTTTAAGTTTTTAAAGAGTCTCAGACGTAAATGATTCACTCTTCTTCAATGCATAACACACTCTCATCAGCCTATGAAAGGTCCTTCCTCTTGTAGTTTATTTCTTTTCATTTTCATTTTTTAAAAACTCTTCCACCCTGATACCTGTTGCTTTTCCCTCCCCAGCCCTTGTTATAGGCCAGCATGCTACAGTCTGTTCAATATAGGTCCTTAAATATGCACTCATTCAACCTTGTAAAATTAACTGTGTATACTTATGTTTTTAAATTATGTAAATGATGTGCAATTTACAAGGAAAAAAACATAAGACATTCTTATGAGGTCTTGAGGGCTTCATGTCCCCCTTATTTATACAGAAAAGAATGCACCCCTCATTATTTGAACCAGCCCCCGGAGAGTCTCTGTTTCTTGCCACTAAAATTACGTAAGGAACACACTACCTCATGTGATCATTGTGAGCTTAACTGAGAGAGGGATGTGGTGTCTAGATGTCCTCAGTCCATTGCTCCATAAGTGTCAGAAGCTCTTCTGTTGTAGTTGGCAAAGTGCAGGATGGTGAGTGACTTAGTTCAGGATTGAGAATTCAGTCTCCACGTGGCCCAGTTAGCTATGCTAGATACCAACAGCATCCCTAACACTAACCTAAAATGGTGCTGTAACCTCTTTGACATAATGGCAGAAGTTTAAATCAGGATGAGATAGAGTAAAAAGCCCAGAAACAGAACCAGAGACACACAGGGCTTTAGTATATGCTAAAGGGTGGTTTTCCAAGCCAGTGAGGAAAAGATGGATTAACTAATAAAAAGTGTTGAAATATTAGGGTGACCATCAGTAAAGAAAAATTAATTTGGATTCTTATCTTATGGCTTACAGCAAAATAAATTCAAGACAAAGCAAATATTTATATGTTAAAAAATTAATTATTAGAAAAAATCATGGGAAAAGTTTTGCAATAACCTCCAATTAAAGTTTGTCTAAGCACTATACAAAAACCCAGATGCCTTAAAAGAAAGATGAATTTAGCTACATTAAATTTTTTAATTCCTAAAGACAAACCTATCATAAATACACTTCCTTAAAATATAAACAACTTATACAAATCAATAAGAAAAAACACTGTCTCATTTGAAAAAGTGGACAACATGGAGAGTTCACAGAAAAGAAAGTATAATTGCTCTAAACATACAAGAATATGCTTGAAATCACTTGTGATTTAAAAATGCAAATTAGAATAATAATGACAATGCATTTTTCAGCTCATAGATTGACAATTTTGAACGATTTTAGAAACTACTAACAAAGGTTTATGGAAACAGGCAGTCTTGTAAATGACTCAAGGGGGCAATTTAACAACCTGTCAAATTTAAAATGGACATATCTTTTGACTTTCGGAATGTATTCACAAGTATACTTGAATATGTGTGAAATTACATGTCATTTTATTAATGCCAATTATGATTTGTCTAAATAATGGAGTACTATATGCAGCTATAAAAAGTTGTAAATCTTTTGGACTATTGATGCAGAACATATTGTTTAGAGGACAGAGAAAGTTGGACAACAACGTGGAAGTGGGGAGGAGGGGAAAGCAAGTGAAAATATATGCATATTTGTAAGCACAGAGATCTCCAGCAGGTTATGCAAGAAACTTACAAAGAGGATGTGGGGACAGTGTGGGCAAGGGAGGGAGACAACATTTTGTGTTATCCTTTTCTGACACGATGAATTTTACAGTATGTGCAATCATTACAAAATGTAATAAAATGTAATAATAAATACATACAGCAAATGCTACCAGTTTTTCCAGCAGAAACTTTTGACACCTATTGAGTTATGGTTCTAATTGCTATTGACAAACCAAAAAGGAAGTTTAGAAAGGAAGTAGAAAGAGACTCTAGGGAGGACCTGTTTTTATTCTGGGGGTTGGTTTTTCTAGGCATCTGGTGATGAAGTAACGCCTGTTTTCTCAAACCACAAGATTATGAGGAATGGCTATAGTGTAGTCTCAAAGAGTGGGTGGCGGGTGGCAAAGATCCATCACTCACTGATCCATGAGAGCCAGTGCTGGTCGGTGGGGCTGGCAGGCAGTAGGGGCTCACTAGGGGCAAACCCAGAGAGAAAGACCGAAGCACTGGGGCTGTTGATTCAACACTCAGAGCCCAAGGCCAGGGCCAGAATGCCTGAGACCCCTCTGGAACACAGGGATCAAAAAAAAAAAAAAAAAAAAAAGTGCAAAGAGCTCAGCCTCTGGGCATGCAGAAAAACAAACAAGCAGCCGAGGCAGAAAGTAGCAGCTTGAAAGAGCAAAGAATATCAGGGCAGGCAATGAGGTGTGAGAGGTGGAAGGAAGGCCGAGGGTCACTATGGCTGAGGCGGAGAACACTCATCTCCCTTCATTTTGTGTCGGGGCGATCATCTCAAGAGATAAGGTCAAGCACTGTGCAGCCTGAGTTCACATTCAGGGTAATAATGGTGCGTTAATGTTTAACCCCACTTAGAGGATAATCAGCACACAGTTCTGAGAGCCTTGACAGATGGGACTCTCAGGGAAGCACCCAGCGTGGCGCTCCCCGGGGCTTCAAGTTTTCTCTGTATTGGTACCATCCATCCATCATTACTCAGCCTGTCAGACTCGGTTCCCTTTGCCCTGAAGGCTTTCATTCATTCATTCCTTTCTTCATTCATTGATTCAACAGGAATTTACTGAGTAGCTATTATACCAAGCACTGTATTAAGCCCGGAGACAAAGCGGTTAACATGACAAATACGATTTCTACCTTCAGGGAGCTTACAATCTAGAGAAAATACAGACAGTTAAAAACTAAAAACACAAATAAATATATAATCCAAATTATGCCGCATGCTATGAGGGAAGAATGCGATGCCCTGAGAGCCAGAAGCTGCAGCCTATTTGGGATTGTGTGGTCAGGAAAGAGGGCAGCCAGGATGCTCAAGTGGGCACTGCACAATGCGCACGGCATCCCCAGATGCCAGCCAGACAGAGTGGGGCCAAAAAGCCTCCCAGGAGAGGGACCAGCATGCTCAAAGCCCCCAGAGTGAGAAACATTTGGGCAAGGACAAGCCACTAGGGGCAGCATGGAGGAAGGGGTGTGAAATGAGGCAGATTCATGGAGCATTTAGAGGGCTATGACAGGACGGTGGGATTTTTATTCTAAGTTCTAAATAGTACTAAGTAGGGGAGTGACACGGTTCAATGTGTAAATATTTTTATAAGCCCCTCTGGCTACTGTTTGGAGCATGAATTGGAAGAGAGCAGAAGAAGGAGTTGGTAACCAGTTAGGAGGCCACTGCGTCAATCAGACAAAAGACAGAGGATGTAGCAAAGAATGATGGTGGCAGAGAGAAAGGAAAGTGTAGAGTCAAGACACATTTGGAGATAGAACTCACAGCACTTTCTGGTAGATTGGATGTAAAAGGTGAAAAATGACTCCAAGTTTCTGGCTTAAGCAAACAGGTAGTACCTTTTATTGAGGAGAATATGGGGAAGAATGGCTTTAAGTAGGTAGATCCAGAGAGTCCTGCTGGACAAGCTAAGTTGAAACATTTGCAATAATCTAAGTGGCGATGACAAGTAGACAGCTGGTTCTAAGAGCTGTTTTTTTTTTGTTTCGTATCAGAGATCTGGCTGGAGATAAAACATGGGAATTGTCAGCATAACGTTGTATTTCAAGTCATGGGGTACCAGTCAAACAGGATCCACTCAGTTTACTAATCCAGTAATAGAACATCGTGTCAAGAGACCTTTTAATGGGAAATTTCCTGAAGATGGGAAAGAATGATGATTAAGGTTATAACCTGAAATAAAATTCTATCTACTTTACTAGAAAAAAAATAAAATAGAAAATAAAGTCATGGGAAAGGAAGACTCCCTAGTGAGGCAGAGAAGCTTTAAAAGTTTCTAATGTGTTTGAAATTTTTCAGTCTCCCATACATTGCTGGCCATGTCGCATAAACTTCTGGAGCATCTGGGAGCGAGTCTCCACCTTTCTATTTAGCAGACAGACAGTGAAACTGGCTTCTTTTCTTACCAATCGATGTTTGACCGACTTGGTATGTATGTATGTATATTTTTTTAAATTTTTTAAAATTTTCTTAACTGTACCAAAGGCAAAGGCGTGTCCTAGCTTCATTAAAGGGCACGCGCCACAGTCAATATAAAAACACAAAAAATCCCACCAGTTTAATAATAAAAAAACCCCAAAAGTGGAAAACCGAGGGGACAGGGAAGAGGGCCCTGGGCCAGGGGCACGGGGAGCCCTGCTCATGGCACCGGGCCTGGCTGTATTGCTGTTGCTACGAGGCCGGGGTCGCGATTGTCCTGTGGGCGCCACCGTTGTTCATCTGGGTGGAGGGCCCTTACTTCTTCTGGGGTGTGCTCAGCTTCTGCATGCCCCGGACCTTGTCCAGCACGCCAGAGATGAAGGCCTCAGTGGGTTTATAACAGTCAACCAGCAGCTCCTTGACCCTGGCAGCCCGAGTACCATCGCCCTCCATGTCCAGGAGTTCGTCCTTATCAATCTCCAGCTCTGGGGTCGCACTTGACCGGGACCTTCCCCTGGCGCCTCACTGGGCCCTCGTCGTCCTCGCCGCCCAGGCCTTCGCCTGCAGCCCCAGGGGGGCTCCGAAAGTAGACGCGGGGCCCTGGGCCGCCACTGCCCGGCCCGGGGGCAGGGGCTGCCAACGCCGCACCCGACAGGGGGCCGCTGTCCGCCTAGGCGGCCGCCGGGGCCCCGCGCGCGCGCGCGCGCGTCGAGCCCTCCCTGCGCCGCCGCCTGCGGGACGCCCGCCGGCTGGCACCGGGCCGCTGGCTCCGCGGGAGGGCGGCGGCGGCGGCGGCGGCGGCGGCGGCGGCGGGGGCGCCCGGGGGCAGCTGCTGCACGCGGAGCCCCAGGGCCCAGCCTGGCCGCACCCCGCCCCTCCCCGCCGATCCGCCGGCCCTTTGTTCCCCACGGCCACCGCCCGAGCCCACGAGCCCACTTGGTATTTATGATGTCCTGGGCTGGAGTCTCAGCTCGTTCGCTCGCTGGCTCTCTCTCGCTCTCATGTGAAAATCCTTGATTTATTCTCTACTTCTTTACCTGATTCTGGGTCTATTCACACTTTGATTAAAAGGCCTTTTAATCAGTTAGGGCCTAATAATGCTTTTCTTTAAGATTTAAAAGATAGATCAGGAACAGAGATGAGGACACAAGAGAATGTGACGGCATGAAGGATCTATTTATTCTTCTTAAGTCTTCAGTTTGTCTGGGTTCTGATGGATCCAGGGCTTGGGTAACCAGCAGGCCTCAAAGAGAACTCAAACCTGCTAGCTTTGCGTACCAGGGGGTCTGCCAGTGTCTCTCTGTGGATCTGACATTTATATTCAATAGAGAGGGTTTGGTTGGGCTTGTTTGGCCCATCCAGTGTAGGTCTCTTTCACTAAGCTAAGTTTTTCTTCAAACCATCTCACAATGAATTGAGCTCCATAATGTCCAATCTATATGTAGTTGCCTTTGGGATAGATAATGATCCTTGATTCAGTCAGCCATCCTACCGGAAACAAGGTGAGTTTCATTCAACGTACAGGCGACCGCAGCAAGATGCAGCTTCCACTCCAGCCCTCTAGTCTCAGAAAGGGCTGAGGACTGGCTTGATGGAACTGCAGTTCCTAGTCCCATCTTCAGGGCTGTTGCTAATAACTCATCTGCATCTGAAGATGCCAGAGTGTGAATCTCCATTCCACTGAGATTTTAAGATGACCAGACTGGTGGCATATAGAAGGATGTTCACAATGTGGAAACTTAATCTCTTCCACTGCCTCAGAAAAATCTTCCATCGGGGTGTACTGCTCCTCTGTTTTACAACTCCTATCTGCAAAGCTTTATATGCATTTTATTTCTCTCAAACTTGAGAAAATTCTTTAGGAACGTTTCTCAACATTCCTTATACATCTCTTAGGTTCAGCATTTGGGTCCAAGTAAATAAAACTGATTCAGTTTCACGCAATTTCAAGCTGACAAAGAACCTGAGAGCTTTGAGGTAAAACACTCAAAGTAGCTTGAAGACCTGATCAGTGAAGGTTCATTAAACTAATCATTATAGACAAGTTGAACTTCCCTTTAGGTGAGAACTTCAGATCCATAGTGGTCAGATCTTTGAGACATTTTTTAAAATGCCGGTGTAATAGAAGGTTTGACCTTTTAGGTCAACTGGAAAAGTCACCTGTGTATTATAGGTCTGATGGAAGAAAGAAACAGGGAGCAAAGGAAATTAAATCACCCACCTAGCTGATCATTTATCAGAGCTTTGTCACCTTAGGAGACGATTCTCCAGTTCTCAGGCATTTCTGCATATCTTGGGATCAGAGCTCTACCTGCTTTTATTCCAGACTATCTTTTTCAAGGCTGTCTGTATAGGAAACAGCCTTGGAAGGCAGAGATAGTGTCTTCCTCCACAGCGTGAGATAAATTTGTTTCCTCTCCAGTGTAATACAGATAGCGTCTCCCTAAAGGGGACCCTCGTACACTGTTGGTGGGAATGTAAATTGGTGCAGCCACTATGGAAAACAGTACGGAGGTTCCTCAAAAATCTAAAACTAGAGTTACCATATGACCCAGAAATCCCACTTCTGGATATATATCCAGAAAAAAACAAAACTCTAATTTGAAAAGATAGGTACACCCCCATGTTTATAGCAGCACTATTTGCAATAGCCAAGACATGGAAACAACCCAAGTGCTCATCAACAGATGACTGGCTTAAGAAGATGTGTGTGTGGTGTGTATACAATAGAATATTACTCAGCCATAAAAAAGAATGAAATATTGTCATTTGCAGCAACATGAATGGACCTAGAGAATTTTATACTTGTGAAGCAAGTCAGACAAAGACAAAACCTATATAATATCACTTATATGTGAGATCTAAAAATAATACAAATGAATCTATATACAAAACAGAAACAGACTCACAGACAGAAAACAAACTTATGATTACCAAAGGGGAAAGGGAAGGAGGGAGGGACAAAAAAGGGATATGGATTAACAGATAACAAACTACTACATATAAAATAGATAAACAACAAGGATATATTGTGCAGCACAGGGAATTATATTCAATATCTTGCAATAACCTATAATGGAATATAATCTGAAAATAAATAACTGAATCACTTTGCTGTACTCCTGAAACTAACACAGTATTGTAAATCAACTATACTTCGATTTAAAAAAATTTTTTAAAAGATAGTGTCTCCCTTCAGGACAAAGTTCAGGTAGGCTTACTATCCACTATAAAAGATATGGGTTCCTTAAACCTGGGGTTCCTCTCTTGTAATGTCACCCACTACATGTGCAGACATTACTTGGCTCCTTCATGTCACCCCGTGGAAACGGTTTTGATGAACTAACGCAAAAATGATGTTACCCTGGTTATGGCTACTGCTGTGAGTAATAAACTGTCCTTTGTCTCGGGCCCAGGAGTCTCGTGTCTTCTGCCAGCATCCACAAGGCAGTCTTGTTAGCTTTCAAGTCGGGTAAAATCTCAAACCCTACACAATTCTTGACTGGTGGGCACCTGTATAGGTAATTTTAGCACAAGACCTAACAACAGTGTTAGCAATATCAAGAACCAAGTTAAGTCCTTCAAATAAAATTCCCTTGACAGCCCAGATGGAGTTATTTTATTCTTCAGATTGTCAGACTGCATGAACAAATATATAGTATCGCATTTGACCTGAGACTCTAAATTCAAAAGCTTCTTTCAGAAGTTATTCCAAAAAGTCCTGGCACTGAACAAAGTTAGGGGGACAGGAAGTAATGATCCTCTGTAAAAGTGGCCATGCATTTGGACCACACGTTTTTAAGTTCTCCTCCCAGAGGGCAGCCAAGAACCTCACCCCACCACCACACCAAGAGTTCTCCTTCCTCCCTCCTGATCCTCTTGCCTTCTGATCCGGATCCTACATGGCCATCAGAGTTTACAACTTTCTGGGATCCTCAGCACCTTCATCAGGGTCTTTCAAACCAGGCAAAGCTCCATAATCATCCAATGAATTGACATCTTTAATAGAGAAGTACTGACCTCTCCCAGAGGAAGAAGGAAATTCTGCCTCTCTAGGGAACCTGAATACATCAGTTGTGGGTATAGAAGTGAAGGCAGCAGTTGGCAGGGTTCATCCAGAGTTAGTTGGCGACTGGCAAGGCAGTTGCTGCAAAAGGGCAAGGAGAAGGGAGTTGAAAGTTTGGGCATGAGAGTGAGTGACTGAAATAATGGGTTGTGGAAGCTTCAGCTGGGTGGGACGGACAAAGGAGTCAACCAGAAGAAAGTCGATGGATGGTGAGAAAACAGAGGGATGACAGGATCCGAGGTCTCAGTGAGACTGCAGGAACACGTGCAGATGCAGGTGTAAGGTCAGATGGTGGCATCTGACGTGCCGAGTGGGTGTAAGATTTCAGAGATTGTGCTGATTCTGATCACGGTCCAGATGTGGTCGTAGACGTGGATAAGTGAAGAAAAGTGTAGCACCTTCTATCAGTCAGGGTTCATCAGAGAAACAACCAATAGTATGTGGGTGTGTGTGCAGAGAAGGACTTACTTTAAGGAATTGGCTCAGTCATGAGGACTGGCAAATTTGAAATCTGCAGGACCAGCCAGCAGGCTGGAGACCCAGGGAAGAGGTGATGTTACATTCCATCATAGTCCCTATGCATTTTTCAAATTTTTACTATTATAAGAAGTTTGGTAATAAACATCCTTGTCTAAAATCGGATCCTTTTTTCTAAGTATTCTATGTGTATACCACTTTGTATGTTAAGATAATACACTGTCTTTTTCCAGAATGTGTATGTCTGGACTGTGGATCCACCAAATGAACGTTGAAATTGCAGAGCATGACACCATGTGGAGAGGAAGCCTCTGGGCCATGAACCTAAATCTACTTTAAATCCAGACAGAAGATGGATCCGCCTCATGGTTGAAGTTGTCCAGGATGACACAGAACTTGGGCTGGGCATAAACACCATGATCTGGGTCCCTAGAAGCTCAAGGACCAGGAAGAAGCTCACAGAGCACACCGGTGAGACAGGCTGCTTCTGTCCCAAAGGAGAAAGGGTTTTAGAAGAGGGTGGAGGAAAATGTTTGGGGAAGGGCAACACGATGCCGGAAGAATTCTGCCGAGCTGCCCCCAAGCCATAGATGGAGCTGGTGAATGAACGGCCTAGTGCTCTCCAGGGAGAACTGGGTTTGAAAAAGGCAGGGAAAGCTTTGTTTGTTTTTGTTTGCTTGTTTGTTTTTATTTATTTTTAAAGAGATGCAGGCTAGAAGGAGGTGTGTTTACTGGAACCACTGGTTCCAAAGACTTGCAGCTTGGTGGGATTAGCTGGGCTCAGTTCCAGAAGGAAATCTTATATTGCCAAAGTTTTTATCTTTCTAAAATTCAACTGCCAGTACCTTTGCATGGCTCACAAGGCCCCCTCAAGTCAGTCTCCCATCTTTTCGCTCCAGCCTTTAGCTCTTAGCACTGCCCAGCTAGCCCTTTCCAGGGCAGCCGGGGGGGGGGGGGGGGGTGGCTTTTCCAAACAAGCCAGTGCCTCCCTGCAGGCTTGGCTTGTCTCTTATCATTCCTTTCCTAGAATACCCTTCACTCTCTCTGCCAGGTACGAATCCACTGATGTAGCTACTAAATGGACTCTCCTGAAAATAAACAAATAAGCCCTGATTTGTAATACTCGCCAATTTCTGTGATGTAAATATTCCCATTATGGCTGATTTCTGGTTATCAACATGAGGTCACTGAATAGGAAGTTGAAATGAGACAGTTTCCTCTCGGGAGCCAGAACCAACAGCTCCAACACACCACTGTCTCCCAGGAGATCATCATTACATAAAATGAAAATACAAGCTACAGCCATACATAAAATATAGTGGAAAGCTAGATCCTAAAGGATCAGCAGTGTTAGCTCCTGGCAGCAGAAGCAAGGATGATTTTATTCTTCTTTTTACTGTCCCCGTAGTGAGTCAAAGAATGCATCCCCACCCGCCACCCAATTTCATTCATGTCCACTCAGAACCTCAGAAAGTGACGTTATTTGTAAAAAGCATAATTAGTTAAGGATCTCAAGATGAACTAATCCTGGACTGGTGTCCCTCTAGGAAGAGAAGACAAAGACACAGAGTAGGAGGTGAAGTGAAGATGGCAGTGAAGACGGGACTGGCGTGTCTACAAGCCAAGGAAGGTCTAGGATTGATGGCAACTAGGAAGCCAGGAGAAGCCAGGAGAGGCATCAGCTTGTTTCTCCCTCAGAGACTCCAGCAGAAATCAACCTGCCGACACCTTGATTTTGGACTTCTGGCCTCCTGAGCTCCAAGAGAATACATTCCTGTCGCCCTAGGCCACCCAGTGTGTGACCATTTGTTAGAGCAGCCCTAGGAAACTGACACAGTCCCATCTTTTAATTTTTCTGTGTTGATTATATGTTACTATATCCTTTAACTTAAATGAAAGCTTGATGTCTCTCTGTTAAATATTATATTCTTGTCTGTCTTTCTAGCCTCACCTCCTCTGCCTGCCCCCTCAGAACTTACCCTTCTCTGACAGCGGACCATCTTGCAGATTCACTGGCAAGCCATGTCTTTACATAGTCTGCCCCGTAGGACGGGTCTCGGGCACATGATTGGCGCAGTCACACAAGGCTCCCCACTCAGAGGGCTCCATGGTTGCTGCCTTGAAATTCTTAATAATTGTGTCTTTGAACTTGTAAGTCCACTGGGGTCATGGAGCATGCGCAGGGGCTCACAGCCTTGGCTCATGTGTGATCCCACCTCCACCCCTTCCCTGGGATGAGTTCTTGGCCGTCTGCTCCTTGCCCTGGAGCCCAGTATCCCCCTCCCCACTGCATGACAGCAGCTGCCTTCTGCTGGGGTGACAGCTGGGTCATTCCTCCATTGCCCTCCAGCCCCAGCCAGGGCCTGGGTGCATGAGTCGGGAGGGTCAGGGTGGGGCGTGCTCCCTGGAGGACGGTGGCAACCATCCCTGCCCTGGGCTGGCAGTGCTCTGGTGATGATTTTTAGCAGGTGACTCAGTGGGGGCCCCTTTCCCACTCCCGACACAGGTTCTGAGTATGTCCTTGCAAAGAGGTTGCAATCTTTTGGGATCAACCCTCAGACATGAATTGGGGCAGTGAGCCCATGGGAAGAAGAGAATGAATTCTCAGGCCCAGCCTCACTTTCTCACTCTGCACTGGATCCTACAAATTATGCAGCTGACCGTGCTGTACCTGAAATGCCCTTCATCGCTTCTCCCCCTGTTGCACACACAATAATAATAACAATATTAGTAACTATCATTTACTGAATTCTTTGCTTTTGGAGGGTTTTTTGTTTGTTTTTGTTTTGCAGGGAGAGGTAATCAGGTTGTTTTTGTTTTTGCTTTTTTCATGGTGGTACTAGGGATTGAACCCAGGACCTCATGCATGCTAGGCATGCGCTTCTACCACTGAGCAGTACCGTCCTCCTAAATTCGTTGCTATGTACCAAGTACTTTAGACTGTAAGAAAGACAAGACATACAGGGATGGTTGAAATTCTAGGTAGCACTTAGGAGCAAAGTGCAGATAAAGCAGACATGGTTTCCGGATGAGGGATCTGGGAGTCGGAGGTGTTGGAGCTGGTGGCCCTGAGGGATTTACAGCAATTCAATGTGCCCGTGGCCTCCTTGTTCTGAGAGGAGGCCCAGGTGGGAGGCTCTGTTCTTGAATAATGGGAACAAGCAGGGAGCCTGCAGAACCAGCAAGGAACACATTGTAACACCTTAGAACTGGATGACTCAGTGCCTTCTGAGGACCTCTTTTGGGTGGCTTTCAGATCTTTTTTAACCCAAAGAGAGAAGCAACTAGATTTGAGCAAGCCCTGTGAAGTCTGTCCCTCCCAGATGTTTCTGTGACTGTGCATAAAATCCCAACTAATCATTCAAAGGTCAGTCCTCACCTCCCTGCCACTGTGTCAGAGAAGAGAATTTCTCTAGGGCTTGGGGAACCAACCCAGGGGACCCCACACTAAAGGGTGGACTAATAAATGATGGAGGCAGCTGGCCAGCTCGGAGCAGGGGGCACTGTTCCAGCTTAGGCACACTATAATTTTTTTTTTTATTGACTTATAGTCAGTTTAAAATGTTGTGTCAATTTCTGGTGGACAGACAATTCTTCAGTCATACATGAATATGCATATATTCATTTTCATATTCTTTTTCACCATAACCTACTGCAAGATATTGAATATAATTCCCTGTGCTATACATATAAACTTGTTTATCTATTTTATATATACCAGTCAGTATGCAAATCTTGAACTCCCAGTTTATCCCTTCCCACCTTCCTCTCCTCTGGCAACCACAAGCCTTATTCTATGTCTGTGAGTGTCTTTGTGTTTTATATATAAGTTTATTTGTCTTTTTTTTTTTTTTAGATTTTTTTTAGATTTTAGATATGAGTGATATCATATGGTATTTTTCTTTCTCTTTCTGGCTTACTTCACTTAGAATGACATTCTCCAGGGCCATTCATGTTGTTGCAAATGGCATTATTTTATCACTTTTTATGGCTGAGTAGTAGTCCATTGTGTAAATATACAACAGCTTCTTTATCCAGTCATCTGTCGATGGACATTTAGGTTGTTTCCATCTCTCGGCTATTGTAGATAGTTAACTTAGGCACACTTCAGACTTCAACATGAGGGCTTATTAAGATGGAGCTGGGCTCTAGCACCAGAGTTTCTGCTGCAATACTCCTGGGATGGGGCCTAAGATTTGCATTTCTAACAAGTTCCCAGGCAAGGCCAATGCTCCTGGTCTGGGGACCACACTTTGGACCACCGCTTTAAACCCAGAGCAGAGTAGGTTAAGTAAGGGTCTTTGGAAAGATAACTCCAAGTGATGGAAATGTTAGCTATCTTGATTGCGGTGGTGGTTTCAGAACTGTATACATCTATCAAAATTCATTAAATTGTACATCTGAAATATGTATCATTTACTGTACAGAAATTATACCACAACAAAGTTGTTTAAAAAGAAAAGAGAACTCCACAGGCCCATTCTGCAGCATGGCTGTCATGAAACTGCTACCCCATCTCTTTCCCCAAATTCCCCATCTTCCAGACACTCCTGAACTCTTGTGGTTCCCCCAAACCTCCCCACTATTTCCCAGTTCATGCCTTTGTCTTCTTTAAATACAGAACCATATAAAAAAAAAATAGAATCCACTCTAACTCTGCTGCCCAGTGGTAACTGACCCTGACATTTGGCTGTGCCAGGTTAGAAAGAATAGAATGAGTGGCCAGCAAGTTACTTTGGAGCAAAGTTTGCCTCCAGAAAAACCTTTCAAGTGCCTGCTTTCTTTCCCATGCTCAAGGGGTGCAGCGGCAGCATTGCCTCGGGAAGGGTGGCGGTATAAGCCGTTCTTCCCTGCTGCAATGACTGCTCTTCTAGTGAAGGTTTGCCAACTTGGGCATATCTTATTCTTGTGTAGCATTTCACAAAACACATTGGAATATGTGGCCTTATTTGGGTTAAGTGTTTGCTGAAATTTGTGATTCACTCAAGGTCTAATAAACAGAAGTCAAGACTGAAATCCTGGTCTTCTGCCTCCAGGATTTCACGTGGTGAAATTTCCTGTGGCTCTTCTGACGTGATGAGGTTTTCCGTCAAGGTCTTGTAGCTAGTCCTACAGCGTGGTTGACCGCTGCCTGAGGTGGTCTCCTGACGATGACAATCACACTGTCACTTCTAGCAGCTTTTTCCCTTGCAGAGGTGTACCTTCCCCAACTCTGTCCCCACTGTCCCCAGCCAAATACCCTGGGGCAGAAACCCTCACCTCCAAGTCACTCTCTTCTGGTCACCTCTGTGCACTGTTACCAGTCCCCTCACCCCTTTGCCCCATTTTCCTCCTCACTCTGATAGGTGGTCACAAAGAGAATACTCAGAATTAGACTCTTGGATGGTGAAGGGTCATGAGAAATTATGGAAGCCATATCGCCCAGGGGTCCCTGGAGCTGGAGGCCTGAAAGCTGTCCACTTCCCACTGGGTGATTTGGACAAGAAACCTGTTTCTCTCACTAAAATCTGGAACAAGGCAAGGATGCCGACTCTCACCACTTCTATTCAATATAGTCTTGGAAGTCCTAGCCACAGCAATCAGGCAAAAAAAAAAAAAGAAATAAAAGGGATCCAAATTGGAAGAGAAGAGGTAAAATTATCACTATACGCAGATGACATGATACTATATATAGAAAACCCTAAAAGCTCCGCACGAAAACTATTAGAAGTGATAAAAGAATTCGGCAAGGTAACAGGATACAGATTTAACATACAGAAATCAGTTGAATTTCTTTGCACTAACAATGAAATAGCAGGAAAAGAAAGTAAGGAAACAATCGCTTTTAAAATTGCATCCAAAACAATAAAATACTTAGGAATAAATCTGACCAAGGCGGTGGAAGACTTATGCATGGAGAACTACAAAACATTGATTAAGGAAATTAAAGATGACTTAAAGAAATGGAAAAATATCCCATGCTGTTGGATTGGAAGAATCAATATTGTTAAAATGGCCACACTGCCCAAGGCAATCTACAGATTTCATGTGATCCCTATCACATTACCCAAGACATTTTTCACAGAACTAGAACAAATAATCCTGAAATTTACATGAAATCACAAAAGACACAGAATTACCAAAACAATATTGAAGAAAAAGAACAAAGCTGGAGGAATAACCCTCCCAGACTTCAGGCAATACTACAGAGCTATAGCCATCAAAATAGCATAGTATTGACATAAAAACAGACATATGGATCAATAGAACAGAACAGAGAGCCCAGAAATTAATCCAAAGACCTACAGTCAATTAGTCTTTGACAAAGGAGGCAAGAACATACAGTGGAGAAAAGGCACTCTGTTCAGCAAGTGGTGCTGGGAAAACTGGACAGCTGCATGTAAATCAGTGAAGTTAGAACACTCCCTCACACCATACACAAAAATAAACTCAAAATAGCTTAAAGACTTATATATAAGACAAGACACAATAAACCTCCTAGAAGAAAACGTAGGCAAAACATTCTCTGACATAAATCTTAGCAATGTTCTCCTAGGGCAGTCTACCCAGACAATAGAAATAAAATAAAAAATAAACAAACGTGACCGAATCAAACTTATAAGCTTTTGCACAGCAAAGGAAACCGTGAGCAAAACAAAATGACAACCTATGGAATGGGAGAAAATATTTGTAAATGATGCGATAGACAAAGGTTTAATTTCCAGAATATATAAATAGCTCATACAACTCAATAACAAAAAAACAACCACCCCAATCCAAAAAATGGGCAGAAGATCTAAACATGCAATTTGTCAGTGAAGACATACAAATGGCAAATAGGCACATGAAAAAATGCTCAATATTGCTAATTATCAGAGAAATATAAATCAAAAATACAGTGAGGTATCACCTCACACCAGTCAGAATGGCCATCATGCAAAAGTCCACAAATGATAAATGCTGGAGAGGGTGTGGAAAAAAGGAAACTCTCCTACACTGTTGTGGGAATGTGGTTTGGTGTAGCCATTATGGAAAACAGTATGGAAATTCCTCAAAAATCTAAAAATAGATATGCCATATGATCCAGCATTCTCCCTCCCAGGTGTATATCTGGATGGAACTCTAATTCAAAAAGAAACACACATGCCAATGTCCATAGCAGCACTGTATACAATAGCCAAGACATGGAAATAACCTAAATGTCCGTTGACAGATGACTGGATAAAGTTGTTGTATATTTATACATTGGAATACTGCTCAACCATAAAAAAGAATAAAATAATGCCATTTGCAGCAACATGGATGGACCTAGAGGTCATCATTCTAAGTGAAGTAAGCCAGAAGGAGAAAGAAAAATACCATATGATGTCACTCATATATGGAATCTTTAAAAAAGAAAAAAAGAGGACACTAATGAACTCATCTATAAAACAGAAGCAGACTGGCAGACATAGTAAACAATCTTATGGTTACCAGGGGAAAGGGGATAGGAAGGGATAAATTTGGGAGTCTGAGATTTGCAAATGATAACCACTATATAAAAAAATAGATAAAAAACAAATTTCTTCTGTATAGCACAGGGACTATGTTCAATATCCTTTAATGAAAAAGAATATGAAAATGAATATATGTATGTATATGCTTGACTGAGACATTGTGCTGTACACCAGAAATTAACATGTTGTAACTGATTGTTTTTCAATTAAAAAAAAGAAAGAAACCTGTTTCTTTGTCTGTAAAATGTGGATGATAATAAGGGCGTAATATTGAGAACTGAGCAATAGATTTGTTACCGAGTCCAAACTCATTCTGCTCGCCACAGGACAGGACAATAAATCAGGAGAAGAGGTGTTGGGGCAAGGAATAGCGACTTTATTTGGAAAGCTGGCAGACTGAGAGGATTGCAGACTAATGTCTTGGAGAAACATCCTATTCCAGTCAGAATATAGGCTCCTTTTATATTAAAAAAAAAAAACAGGGGAGGGGTGTGGTTGGTTGTTGCAAACTTGCTGCAGGCATTCTTTGTTCTTGTAGTCACCAATGTGGGCCAGGCCATGGTGTCCCTGTAAACCTCCAACAAACAAAGGTTATTCTCTATTGTGCAACTTGCTATCGCTACATAAGTTTGGAAGTGCTAACATCCTTAAAGGTCAGAGCCCCAAGAATAGGCTCTCCTGTAGATTTCAGGCTAAAGGCAACACTGTTTCACAAAAGGTGCAGCGCTAGCAAGACTGAGCCTAGATATCAGGGCACAGTAGTCAAAACTAAAGGAATAGATCAAATACAGTCAGATCTGTTCTCTTCTATTACAGATTTCAGCAACTCACACTAGTATTACAGCAGCTGATGAAACAATGGCATGATCCCACAAGCCCAAGGAGAAAGGACGAGACTCTGATGGGGAAGAGGCTTTGGAGTCACAGGGAAAAAATGGTAGACAAGGTAGCTGGAGCCAAGACGATGGTTGTCCACACACACACAAACACACACACACACACACACACACACACACACACACACAGAGATAGCGTCTCCTGTGTGCACATATACATTATTTCTAAAGACCCCTCTTTTAAACCAGTGGTTTTCAAACTTTAATGTGTATTAAAATCACCTCCCTGCTTTCCCACTACCTCGTGGAAGGTATATTGTCATAGCTGCTGGTGAGTGATTGCAGTGTCTTCTCCACCTACAAGGACAGCTGGGGGCTCACTGCGCCACCACTGTCGTAGAGGGACCTTTGCAGAATTAGCCAGCAGGAGTCAGGGCACGGGGACTGTATCTATCCGGAGGTCATAACCTAGTTATCCTCTCCCCAGGTCCAGGCAGGAGGGGGTCTTGTTGTTTTAAATCAGCTTTCCTGAGGCATGATTCACACACAGTAAACTGTACTGATTTAAAATGTACAATTTAATGAATTTTCACAAGTGTATGCAGTCATGTAAGGACCACCACAATTGTATAGCATTATATATCATCCCTCCAAAATTCATCCAGCCTCCTTTGTGTCAATCCCCCAGCTTCTGACTACCACCAGTCTATTTATATCCTTATAATTTCATCTTTCCGAAAAGTCATGGAATAGGCAGCGTGCAGCCTTTGTTTTCTGGTTTCTTTCTCTAGCACATGCTTTTGGGATTCATCTATTTGGTTACCTATATTGATAGCTAATTCCTTTTCAATTTTGAGTTGTATTCCATTTTGCAGAAGTTCCACAGTTGCTTCATCTACTCACCAGTTGAGAGACACTGGATTGTTTCCAGTTTGAGACAGTATAAATAAAGCTGCTATAAACATTCCCACACAAGTCTTTCAGTAAAAACATTTTTTATTTCTCTTGGTTTAATACTTAGTAATTTGATTGCTGGGTCATATGGCAAGAGTATGTTTAAACCTTATAAAAATCTACCAAACTGTTTTCCCTAGTGGCTATGTCATTTGGCATTCCCACCAGTAGCGTAAGATTTCTATTGCTCTACATTCCTGTCAACACTTGGTATTGTCGGGGTTTTTTAAGCCACTTGAATAGGTAGGTGTACAGTGATTGCTCATTGTGGCTTTAATTTGTATATTCTAAGTTACTAATGATGTTGAGCATCCTTTTACGTGCTTATTTGTCATCTGTACCTTTTCGAATGTGAAGTATCAGTTGAAATCTTTTGTCCATGTCCTATTTAGGTGATTTATGTATTCTGGAGACAAGCCTTTATCAGATCTGTATCTTGCAAATACTTTCTCCTAGTCCATAGCTTCTCTTTTCATTTTTTGGAGTACTGTCTTCTAAAGAGCAAAAATTGTTTTAAGTGGTCACCTCTGAGATGTGGATGGGGTTAACTCAGGAAGACCCTGCCAACCACAGGACTTTCTTTTCTGAAGGAATCATGATCTAAGGGGTCAGGAGGAGAGTTTGCTTCAGGGTTTCAGGAAGACATTTAGAATTTGTATCACTTTACCAAATACCACAGACTCAGGGGCTTAACAACAGAAATTTCCTTCTGAAAGTTCTGCAAGCTGGAAATCCAAGATCAAGGTGCCTGCTGGATTGGTTTCTTCTGATGCTTCCCTCCTTGGGCTGTAGACGGACACCTTCGCACTGTGTCCTCACATGCTTTTTCCCTCTGGGCACATACATCCCTGGTGTCTCTTCATTTGTCCAAGTTTCCTCTTCTTATAAGGATACCAGTCAGAATAGATTAGGGCCCACCCCAGTGGGCTCAATTCTACTTAACCACTTTTAAAGGTCCTATCTGCGAATACAGTCACATTCTGAGGTAGTAGGTTTTGGGGCTTCAGCATATGAATTTTAGGGGCTAAAATTCAACCCATAACAGAATCATATGCTTATTTATGTGGGAAGAGCCTACAAGGTCCTCAGAAGTTAAAGAATCCATTGACTTTGGTACAATAACTAATTTTCCTGTTTTCGTTCTTGCCCCCACAAAACTATTTTCAAAACAGCATCCAAAAATTAAAAAACAAAACAAAACAAAAACCCCCAAGCATCCATAATTACTCCTAAAACGTCAAATTGTGTCACTGTTCTAATGGCTTCCTGTGGTAGGCTGATTAGAGGTCCCCAAAGATGTCACATCCTAGTTCTCAGAACCTGCGAGTATATTACCTTACATGGTAAAAAAAAAAAAAAAAAAAAAAAAAAAAATTGTTGCAGATGTGATTAAGTTCAGAGTCTTGCAATGGAGAGTTTATCTTGGATTATCCAGGTGGACCCAATGTAATCATAAGTGTTCATATAGGAGGGAGGCAGGAGTGTCAGAGTCAGAGAAGGAAATGACATCAACGAAGCAAAGTTTGGAGTGCTGTAGCCACAAGCAAAGAAAAGCCAGCAGCCTCTAGAAGCTGGAAGTGACAAGGAACAGATGGTCCCCTGGAGTCTCCAGAAGGAACCAGCCCTGCCAACTCCTTGATTCCAATCTTAAGACTCATTTCAGACTTCTGACATCCAGAACTGTCAGAGGATACATTTGTGTTGGTTTAATCCACTACATTTGTACTAATTTGTCACAACAGCAATAAGAAAACCAAAACATTTCCTATATCACACTGTAAAAGCCAAAGTTCTCACAATGGCTGTAAGACTCTCCATGACATGTCCCCCTGTTACCTCTCTGACCACATCTCCTACAGCTCTCCCCTTTGCTCATGCTGCTGTAGTCACACTCACCTCCTTGCTGCCCTGCCTCAGGACCTTTGCACCTGCTGTCTCCTTGCTGCCTGAAATTATCTTTCCCCAAAAAGCAAATGACTAGCGGGCTAGATCTCTAAATCTTTCCAGTTACAAATGATCTTGTTAGGGACACCAAATGTTCATTGTGAACACATTATCTATTTCAGACCCATTCCTGGCATCTTTTTATCTTGATCTCTCCAACAGTTTGGCTCAAAGAGCCAGACCCTTCTCTTGAATTCTTGCACTACTGACATGCACAGGATTCAGGGCTCATTACAGAATATACACTGGCTGCCCTTTGACATCTATGGCTTGGTGATTGAAGCCTTTAGTTCTGCACAATTTTACTTTATATCAAAGGTTTGTTTTTTCAGGTACTGTTTAAAGTTTTTGAAGGCTGGACCACCTATCACATGGAGTAAAAGTCAAATGCTAATTTAGGAACTGAACTAACTTTTGAACCTAGTCTCTTTACTTCATTTAATCCTTACAGCATTAAATGATTCTTTTTTAAATATCATTTTGTTTTGAATAGGGAGGTAACTAGGTTTATTTATTTTTAATTTATTATTATTATTATTTTTCAATGAAGGTGCTGGGGATTGAACCCAGGACCTTGTGCAAGCTAAGCGCATACTCTACCACTGAGCTATACCCTTCCCCCATCAGATGACTCTTTTAATGAGACTTAAGCTATGAAAACTTAATGTTAAAATAGAACAGGATAATTGAAGTATTCCTGGATGAACTGTTAAGATGCCTGTGATATAGTTAAAAAAAAAAAAAAAAAAAAAAAAAAGAAAGAAAGAAAGAAACCAGAGGGCCATATAAACAAGAAAAGCAAAAGTTGATATTGTTAAAGCTGGGTCCTAGATTCAAAGGGGTTCATTGTTCAATTCTCTCCACTTTTTAAGTGTGTTTTTAAATTTCCCAATAAAAAGTTCAAAAAGAAAAGGTCAGAATGGAATAAATCCTATAGACAATTAAGAGACAAGATATTTGGAGAATTCCACCCATCCTCCTTTCAAAGGGTAAAAGGAATTACTTAAAAGTCCCACATCCACGTATAGATTTGCCTTTTCCCACATCCTCTGGTCCAGCTCAGTTGTTCATTTTTGGGGAGGAGCAGGAGATGATAAGATGTATATAATATAAAAGATAATAATTTTTATGTGTACAATTCAGTGGCATTCATTACATTCGCAAAGTTGTACCACCATCATTAGTGGCTCTTTAATGTTCAATGTTTGTGTGCAAATAAATTACTAAGTGTGGCATCAGTTGGTGCCTGCGGAGGTCCTGCAGCCCCCAAACTTCCAGCCCTTTGGCATCTGCCTGCTCCTCTGCAGGATATAAACACCTGATGGCTGTTTGCCTTTGTACAGTTAGCAACCCTGAGAAATGGCTAGCCTCACCATGGCTCAGGCAGACTTGTCACAGCCCACATCTTCCCTTATTGGAGTCATAAATTTCACTGCCTTGCTTGTGTCAGCCCATGTCTCCAACTTACTGGAGTCATAAATCCACTATCTCCCCATATACCAAAGCCCCTTGCCTCACTTACAGCCAATCAGAAGGCTGTTCCCCCATCCCTTTGTGTTCATAGCCCCTTCCTCAATGAAAGACCCTATATGCTCACACTCGGTGGACACACAGGGACCTCTTGCCTGCGAGGCCCTCTGTTGCCTGTAGCAGTGAACCTATTACACTTTCCTTTGTTCTTGAACTTCTCCCTTTCTGGTAAATTCTTCCTACCAACCCGCATCACCGGCCCCACCAAGTGCCCCCCAACACTAAGCAGAGTGGGACACGCTCATCCTGAACACTGGACTTCATGGGCAGATGCCGGCCTTTGAAAAGAATTTGGACAACAGGGAAGCTTTACTCTAAGCACCTGCATCATTCATCCCCTTCCATTAGACTCCGCTCCTCCATTTCTCCCAGAGCGTCTAGCTGTGAGCTGAGGCCTTGAGCTCACCGCCCACGCAACACACACACACACACACACACACACATCCCCCTCACACTTCTGGGAGGGAGGGGAGGATGCAGTGGAAATCGCATTATTCACTTTGCCTAACAGGCTCTGCCCTCCCAGGGCTTGTCCCCCCTGCCCCCTCACTCTCAGCAAGATCAATCTCAGCCCACATTGTTCTCCAAACAACAGCCTCCCCAATCCATAGACAGAAAGTCCTGGCTTCATAGAGCTTTTTAAGTCACCTGGTAACTGTGTGGCTTCGGAGCTGGGTGAGGTTTGAGCCAAGCACAACTTGCAAATCTTTCGGTCCGTGTGAATCAGTGAGGGACTAAAAGCTTCTGGACCTACTGAGTCATATTGCCAGAGGGTGGGGGCAGGAGGATTTTTAAAAGGGGGTGGAGTTTGGTGAGCCAGGGTCATGATGAGCTTAGAGTTAGTCAGGGGCTGGATCACTCAGGGTCTTGGAGGCCAGAAGAAAGAGTCTGGATTGTATGCTGCTCTAATTTCCTCTTTAATGAGCTACAAGTTGGGGAGATACTCTACCCTACCAGCTTGCAAGGCTTTCAGCAAAACCGCTCTGCAGGTGCCCGTTGTTATATTAATAATAATAGCAGTTATAATGACAAAACTAACTAACGATCTGTTTTGTTTTGTTCCAGCCATGAGGCTAAGTGCGTTCTCCACCGCATTATAGAACACGTGCTCAGGAATGGTTGTTTTCAGCCTTCATTGATTGTATCTTGGCCTTTGGGGCTGCAGCCAGAAGACAGTAGAGGTCACGGGCTCTGAGCGGTATTCACGGATTCGGCACCTCTGCCTTAGAGCCACCTCCAGGCCAGGGTCGGTAGGAACAACCTGGCAGATTGGAGGAAAGTTTCAAGCAAGTTAATTCTGGCCTATTTAGCCCCAATCCCACAGCCTTGATTTCATGGATTTTAAACATATCGACATGAAACCACTTGGGGAGGTGTAGCTGAATGCCCTCCTGCCACTGAGAATTGAAAGCGATGTATTGAAAGTGGCTCTTCTTTTCTATGCTGCTGATCGAATGTCATCTTTTACCGAGAGCTCTTAACAGCCCCATTTCTAAATGTTGTCAGAAAGCATGACCCAAGATCAGCCCCTCTAGAATCAACATTGTCATTTATATTTCATGCTTGTAACATTTAGTTGTCTCACTTTCAACAACTTTATTCAATAAAGTCTATCATTCAGTTACTCAGTGGTTCTCAACCCAGGGCAATGTCCGGGGGGCATTTCTGGTTGTCACAACTGGGGAAGGAGAGCTACTGACATCCACTGGATAGAGGCCAGGAAAGCCACTAACATCCTATAATTCACAGGTCAGCCCCCACAACAAAGAAGTACCTGACCCAAAATGTAGACTGCCAAAGCATTTTAAGATGACTGGATTTTGTAAGGTTCAACAGGAGGTTATATTGCTTAACATTGTAAGTTCCCTGAGTTCTTTGCTGATGAATTTTTATGGCCCTATTGGATAATTGGTTACAACTCTCTGAAACTTTTCCAGACAAAAATATTTTCCAGTCATGCTTTTGTGTAAAGAATGTTGAGATTTCCACCACCCACATGTTAGAGCTTGTATCAAACATACCCAGAGTGGTTTTCAGAGGGAAATCTTGGCCCTCCACGCACATCAGGCATGTGACCTCAGTCAGCAGCTTTAAGAACCACCCTTAATCATCATTACTATCAACACTCAAGTTCTTGCCCAAGAACATGACTGTGGCAGGGCAGCTGGCAACCCAACAGATCTGCACTCCCTTCTACAGGGGAGCATTTTTAACAG
Organism: Camelus dromedarius; assembly: GCF_036321535.1. NCBI lineage: Eukaryota > Metazoa > Chordata > Mammalia > Artiodactyla > Camelidae > Camelus > Camelus dromedarius. The sequence goes on from NC_087450.1 coordinate 8,946,573, forward strand.
ACAGTGGCCAGCTACTGCCTCCTCAGCACTCCCCCCAACCACCCCTCTACATCCACATGTGGCCTGGGTGTATATGCCATTTCTGAACCGATAAGATTGACAAGAGCCCCACTGTCACCTCGTCTTCCCCATCTGCTGACTACGAGTGGAGCCGGAACGTGGGTGAAGCCCAGGTGGCTGAGTCACCCTTTGGAGGGGAGCCGTTCACCTATGTGGACTCTACATAAGCAGAAATACACTCATGGTCAGCCGCTGAGATTTTGAGGTTTGTCTGGAATGGTAGTTTAGTAGCTAGTGTTACCCAAACCCCTCACCTCCTGCCTTCTTAATCAGTTAGAAAAACTGCTCCTTATGAAGGATCATCTGAAGCAGAGGTCAGCAAACCATGGCACATGGGCCAAATCAGCTGGCTCCCTGTTTTTGTTTGGCTACAGTCCACAAGATGTGTAAGAATGGATCTTACACATCTAAATGGTTGGCGGCGGGGGTGGGGGGCCGGGAAACCTCTAAATAATAATTCTATCTTTTGACATATGGAAATTACAAGAAATGCAAATTTTGGTGTCCCCTAATAAAGTTTTCTGAGAAGCCACTTGTTCACAGATTCTCTGTGGCTGCTTTTACCCTACGACAATGTTGAGTAGTTGTAACAGAGGCCTAATGGCCCTAAAATCGGAAATATTGACTATCTGCCTCTTTACAGGAAATTTGTCTTCCTCTGGCTTGAAAGATATGCAAATCATCTTCATTTAGAAATAATGTTTAGAGGTTTGTCTCCTGCCCCTATTCTGGGTAGGACCAAGGGAGCCTTGAGTTCATGGTAGGTCTACTTTCTTTTAACACTTTGTAGTACAGCTTTCATTGAATAGTTCCAAGGCACCATTACAGGACGATTTTCGAGGACTCCAGGAGATACTTCTCTTAGGTCTTGGGACCTGGAAAATCTGTGCCACTTCCGTTGTGACGACCTCACGACCTCTGTGTGTATGTCTCATGTCTTGTTTGGTCTCCTGGTTTCCCTGGAAAAGGCCCCACCCCAGTCAGGCCCTAGAGCCCTGAGGCTGAGTCCACGTGACCACTGCTGGGTTCATGGAATCCATACCTACCTGTCTAGTTGTTACCGGCCTACCAGGATATCCGTCTCTTTCAAGCTCTTTGGACCTTCTTGATGCTTATTTACCTCCAACCTGACCTTCTCATCACCAGCGGTGTGATTTTTCCCTGCCGGGGCCGCCTTCTTTTCCTCAGTCTATCCAGGGTGCTGGTCCTGGCCAACCTTGTTGCATCCTTCTGCCAATAAGTGCCATGTTCTGTCTGCATAAAACTGAGCTTTGAAGAATGCCCACACCTAGAAGCAAGGGAAGGGCAAGAAGATATTTGGGGCCAGCCTGTGTTGAGAGCCCCTGCTAGGTACCCCTGTGGCACCTTCACAGCACCATGACATCATTTTGATTTTGGCCTATAACCCTGTCCTTCAGTGTCTCCCCAGTGCCCAGTACAGAGTGTGGTTGCATACATGGATTCAATCAATATTTGTTGAATAAATAAAGGAAAAACTGGAAAGTCAGGAAGGACCTAGAGAGAATTGACTTACTTAAGTCAAGGAAGACAAGTTTTAAGAAAGAATTAGGAATCTTACGGTTTGCTCCTCACCCCTTGCAGCACTGGTGTGGCAGTTGGCAGGTGACGGTCACCCAAGAGAGGCAAGATAAGTGCCTGTCCATTCTCGATGCTAAAATGCACTCTTGACATTATGCTGCCTAAGAGGGTTTCAGTGATGGCTATTTTTTCTTGTGCTACAAGATGCTGCATAATGAGGTAAGTGCCAGAAACACTGCCATAGAGGCCTGGGACTAATTGGATAACATACTCTTGGTGTATTCTGTGCAATTATCTGAGTATCCTTGACATTTACCTCTAATTCAGTGACTCACAGTCCTGGTGTGACTGCTCTCAAGGTGTCTCTAATTAGCTCAAGCATCAGCAGACTCTCCAAATGATATGAATTTACCTTCATCTGAATACAGAGTCCCAGGGCCCACCCCCAGGAGTATGTAATAGAAATTCTTGGAGTTGGGCCTCGAAACCTGCATTTCTTCACAAAGCTTCTCAGACAGCTCTGATCTAGCACTTCGGAATCATTGCTCTATTCCATGTCCTCCTATTTTTCCGAAAGAGCAAACGAGCCAGGAGAATGTGACTTAGCATTGTCACATTGTGCCAGGTTTGGGGCCAGGATCCTGGCCTCCTGACTCCAGCTCCAGGACTCTCTCTACCATTCTGCTTTGCCTCAAGGTGCCAGACCCTTGAGCTTGACTTCTGGGGAACTGAGCGAGGCCTAACCACAGCAATCCTGCTCTGCCCGGCCATGTTCCTAAATGCCAGGCAGCCTGTGGGGGCAGGGAAAGGGGCCGGCAGTGGGTGTGATGTAATGTGATCTCTCTGAGAGGCTTCTGCAGCCACAGTGGCAGAGCTGTGAGTCTGGTGAGAGCCACTGTCCCACTGGTCTGCTGGGAGCCCTGCCTCCCCATCCCACCCCCACCTCCAGCTGTGTTGGGCTACTATCAACCTCTCCCCACCCCATCTGCCAACAATTCCCCCTTCATTCTGTAGCTCCCCAGAGGTGAGGTGGAGGAGAGACGTTTATGCACATGTCTCCTTAGAATAAATGGCTACAAAGAAAGGAAACTAGGGGTTGTGAGAGGAACGGCTGCCTGGGCCATTGCCATAGCAACGCCTCCATCCTGCCCTAGCAGCTACGTGCTGCCTGGCACGTGCACTGTGTCAGGTCCCTGAGGGCACTGCTGTCTTTCACTCGCTCATGGTTCAGGAGTGAGTTTTTAATCCTGGTATTCAAATGATAATATCCAAAGGCATCCGTGGGACCTTGAACCAGCTGGAGCTGAAAGCACTGGTCCATGGGCCGTCTCTGGAGTGTCGGGGACTCGGGCACCGCTCTCTTCCTCCTTCCACAGGTCTGGCATGCGGTGGCTGCTTAAGTACTGTTGCATGAATGGCTGAACAAATAAGAATTTCTCTGAGGCTCGGTAAATTCTTCTGGAGGTGAGAGAAAAACCACAGTAGAGCAAGATAGGCCCCCTCCAGTTAGGGGAGACACACAGTGATCTCCAAGTCACTTCTAAGAGCCTCCCCTCTTCACGCCTTGCAAACTGCGTGCCTGCCGGCCTCTCTGGGCTGCAAGCCACCACCACAGAGGAGTCAGTAACAAAGTGTCTCCCCTGCCAGGGGCATGTGACCCCTCTTCCTCTGCAGAATCATCCTCCCATACCGCTCCCACAAAACACACACACACACACACACACACACACACTTTGGGAGAAAGGTAGTCAATAGTGTGTTATTAAAGGGTGAAATCTCCGTGATGAACATGTTTATAGGGAGAGAGAAGATGCTTGGACTCCTGCGAAGGATTTGCCATCGTCATCATAGCCCAGAGCACATTTAAAAACAGAGTTCTTCAATATTCTTCGAGGGTGGCTTTTGAATTTGGAAACAGCAAACAAGACTGGTGAACAAATTAGGTAAATAAACCGGATAATACCATTGGGGATAAAAGACTCCTTACACTTCAATAAATTGAGAGGCTTGGATTTTGTTTGTTTTTGTTTTTGTTTTTGTCTTTGCAGGGTCAATGAGTCATTCGGGAAACATTCTGTGGGTGTGTTGCATGATCGTGTCAGGGCCTGGGGACCTGGAGAAGTGGGGCCCTGGGGTGGGATAGGATCTAAGTGTGAGAGGGAGTCTCGGTCCCTGGGGAGACAAACAGGACATAGCTGCACTCCGCCCCTGCACTGGGCCTCAGACCCCATCCAAGTGTGACACTTCCAATCCTCCAGCCCCTCCCTTTCTCTGGCCCTCTGCCCAGTGACAAAGGTTTGCCGAAAACGCCTAGAGGAACTTCAGCGGCACAGGCTGCGCATCACTGCAGGTTTTATGAGGCCCTCAAAGCTGCCCATTGTTATCTTCTGAGCCTCCTTAATGGCTCGCTTGCTTTCACAAGCTGTTTTGAATTTTTTAAAATATATTTTACTTATTTATTATTGTATTATTTAATTATTTTATTTTGGCAGTGGTGGGGGGGCAGGTATTTAGGTTCTTTTTTTTTTCCTAGAGGAGGTACTGGGGATTGAACCCAGGACCTCATGCATGTTAGCATTGCACTCTACCCCTTGAGCTATACCCCCCCCCTGCTTTGAATTTTAACCACTCTCCTCATGCCCCTGGGCCACCATCTCCTCCCTCACGAGGCACAGATAACTCATCTCATATCTTCCAGAGAAAACAGATTCTGAGACTGGAGCTCCCTCAACCCCACCCCCATACACCCATTTTCATCTTTCTAGGGACCAATCAGCCCCTTACCTCTTCCAGCTCAGGGAAGGAGGTGGGTCTGCTCCTGTCCAAATCTAAGGCCTCCTGTGTGATCCTGAGTTCACTCCCCAGGTAACTGGCTCCAGGAGCCTCTTCCTTTCTAGCAATGTTATCCCCACATCACACGAACATACCAAGGCTCACCCAGCAGTTTAAAAGCAGCCAGACCCACGACAACAAACCCTTGACACTTTGTCTCTTCCAGGTACTATTTTATACCATTCTTTTCCTCTCCAGTGGAAGTTTATTTCAAGAGGAAAGAATTCTTTTGGAAAGGTTAAACATTCTTAGGGTTTTTTTTTAAATCAATATTTTAAGTTAAAAAAATTTTTTTTCTTAGCCAAGAAACTGTTTTTTTAATTGAAGTATAGTCAGTTTATTAACATGTGCCTATTTCTTGTGTACAGCACAGTGTCCCAGTCGTGCATATGCATACATATGTTGGTCCTCATATTATTTTTCATTGAAGGTTATTGCAAGATATTCACTATAGTTCCCTGTGCTATACAGTAGAAATCTGTTTATTTTTATACAGAGTGGTTATCATCTGCAAATCTCTAACTCCCAGATTTATCCCTTCCCATCCCCTTCCCCCTCCATAACCATAAGATTATTTACTAAGTCTGCAACTCTGTTTCTGTTTTGTAGATGAGTTCATTAGTGTCCCTTTTTTCCTTTCCCTGTTTTTTTTTTTTAATTCCACACATGAGTGATATCATATGGTATTTTTCTTTCTCTTTCTGGCTTACTTCACTTAGAATGATGATCTCCAGGTCCACCCATGTTGCTGCAAATGGCATTATTTCATTCTTTTTTTTATCACTGAGTAGTATTCCATTGTATAAATATACCACAACTTCTTTATCCAGTCATCTGTTGATGGACATTTAGGTTGCTTCCATGTCTTGGCTATTGTAAATAGTGCTGCTATGAACATTGGGGTGCACATATCTTTTCAAATTAGAGTTCCTTCCACATAAATGCCCAGCAAGCCCACTCCTGGGCACATGTCTGGAGGGAACTCCAATTAATATTTTTAGAAGCACACAAGGTCGTCTTTTTTTTTAATTTTTTTAATTTAAATATTGTCAATTTACAGTGTATACAATGTCTTCTTTAAATCCCAGTTCTCTTTTCAGAGGCTACTTTTTTCCCACCATTTTCTTTTATACAGAGAATTATGTCTATTTTTACCTTTTCTCTTGCTATTCTCACATAGTGACAAGCATTCCATATTAGCATATATAGATCTGCCCTATTTTTTCCCAATATCCCACAGGGTACTCCAAAGTACACAAAATAGGTGTATCAAAATGTATTTGACAAGTCTTCCTTTGGTGCATGTTTGGATCCCTCTTTTGCTCTTTCAAATAATATTTCAGTTACTAATCATACACGTATGCTATTCTGTATACAAATGTTTCTAGAGAATAAATTCCTAGGTGTGGAATTATGGGAGCAAACTGTGTGCATACTGGGGACTGCAAAAGATGTTGCCAAACAGGCCCGCCATAGAAAATGTACCCATTTACACCCCCACCAGCAAAGAATAAGAGTGACTATTTCCTAACTCCTTAACAACATGGAGGTGTCCAACTTTTTTTTTTTTTACCTTTCTCAGTCTAAGTGAAAATGATATTTTAATGTAGTTTTAATTTCATTTTCCCTTACAATTGGTGAGGATGTTTTTGTTTTTTTTTTCATGTGCTTAAGAACCTTTTGTATTTTCTTTTCTGTAAACTGTTCATCTCTTTTGTCCATTCTTACACTGGGTGGCTCTCTCCCGTATTGACATGTGGAAGCTTTTTATGTTAAGTCCCTTTTTATGATGGGTTACCTTAATTTTTCCAATTTGTTGCTTATATTTTGATTGTGCCGATGATGGTTTTTGTAATGCAGTTTTTGATTGCGGAAATGTATAAACAACATGAAATTCATCATTGTAACTAGCTTTAAGTATATAGTTCAGTGGCATTAAGTGTATTTACATTAAGTGCAACCATCATCACCATCCATCTCCAGAACTCTGCATCTTCCTGAACTGAAGCTCCAGACCCATTCGACAGTAATTCCTCAACACTGAATTTATCACTCTTTTCTTTTTTTTAATTTTTTTTTTTTTTTTTTGGTGGGGGTGAGGTAATTAGGTTTTTATTTATTTTTAGAGGAGGTACTGGGGATTGAACCCAGGACCTCTTGCATGCTAAGCACACGTTCCACTACTTGAGCTATACCCTTCCCCCATTCACCTTTTTTCTTTTGAACTTTGGAGTTTTATATAATACATAGAAAAGCTTTCTCTTTTCCCAGACTTTTTTTCTCAATCTAGAAACTTTTTTTTTCTTTTGATCAATGCTTCTCAGTCCTGGCTGCATTCCAATTATTGGGGGAGCTTTTAAAAATTATGAGTGTCTAGGCCTTACCTCCAGAGATTTTGATTTAAGTAGCTTGGGATGGGACCCAAACATTGGTAATTTTTTTTGAAGTATAGTTGATATACAATACTATATAAGTTACAGGTGTACAATATAGTGATTCACAATTTTTAAAGGTTACACTCCATTTATAGTTATTATAAAATATTGACTATATTCCACGTGTTGTACAATCCATCCTTGTAGTTTATTTTATACATAGTTTGTACCTCTTAATCCCCTCCCCCTTTGGCCCTCCCCCTTCCCTCTCCCCACTGGTAACCACTAGTTCCTTCTCTACATCTTTGAGTCTGTTTCTTTTATGTTATATTCACTAGTTTGTTGTATTTTTTAGATTCCACATATAAATGATATCCTACAGTATTTGTCTTTCTCTGTCTGACTTATTTTACTTCGTATGATGCCTTCCAAGTCCATCCATGTTGCGTCAAATGGCAAAATTTTATTCTTTTTTATGGTAATTCTTAAATAAATTCCTGGGGTGATTCTGAAGCTCAGCCAGCATTGAGAATGACTGTTTTTGCATGTTTACAATTTCGTCTATATTTTAAAGCTTTTGGCTCATCTGGAATTTGAACTAAGAATGATGTGGAAGTTAATCTAGTTTTTTTCCAGATGATCCATTTAATAAATGTGAACTATCCAAACTGACTTCAGAAGTGAGAGAAATTCCTGCCCCCAGCACGTAGTATTTGGGTGTTTGGGGGCAAGTGAAACTCTCTATGCCTCAGTTTCTTCATGTGTAAAATGGGAATAGTGATAATATCTCATACAAGTATTTAATATTTAATAATTTATTTCATTTACTATTTGATATCTAATTCAATCTTAATCTATTAATTTTATTATTAAATTAAATATTAAGATTAATAGTACCATATTAAGATAAAATATTAAAATAAAATATTAATATGATATTATTAATGTGACCGCTATTGTTTCGGTTCAACAAATGAACACACGCAGAGCCAGCACAGATCTGATGTAATGTTATATAATCATTGCAAATTACACCTTAAAAGAATTTAGTTTAAGTGAAGAGAGGCTATAAAATTAACTTATTTAGATAAAAATGCATATATATTAAATACTGCAAAGAAATACACCAACGTATTAGCTGTGATTATGTTACTGGAAAACTGGGTCCACTTGTTGGTAGGTGTTGAGCCAAAAGACACAACTTCTCTTGGGAGAAGGAAGGATTCATTCTTGCAGCAAGTAAGGAGAACACGCGGATGTTTCCCAAAGCAGTGTCTCCCATCACAAAATTGGAGAAGTTTCAAGCTAAAGGCACGTGCAAGTTTATGAAGGGGCTTGGGCCGTCAACAGAGTCCAAGCTTTAGCTGATGGAAGTCACAAGGGTCAGAAAAGGTCAGCATCATCGACCCTTGGTTCCAGCTGATCTGCTGATTGAGCACTTCAGACTCATCTTTGCCTTTGAAACAGAACTGGGAGTCTTTACAACTGACACGCTGTCTTTGCTATTGTTACTTCTCTTACCTGTATTCTTTCGTTCCCTTAAGCCCATTAATTACTGAGACCTGTTCAAAGGCAAGCATCTCGGCCAGGCTTAGATCACACAATGGCTTGAGCCAAAAATGGCTTCTCTTATGTCAAGAAAGCCTTGCCTGGTTCTCTTTCTCTGGAGACGCTCTACCTTATCTGCTTATAGTTATATTTGGGTGAAAGGAGAACATGAATTCTTTTTTTTCCCCTTACTTTTCCTATATTTATCAAATTGCCTACAATGAGCAGGTACTGATTATATCTGGGGTGGGAAGGGAAAGGAGGTTTTGAAAATTGCTAAGACAGGTCTGTCGATCTGGATTCCATCCTTCAGCATCTGCCCAGCGCTGTTCAAAGAGCCTGTTCGGTATATCGCATCTGTGTTGTGGAGAGCTTTCTGGGGGGTTGGGGGGCAGCATTAGGACTCAGCCTCCAGACACATTCTGGACTCTTCTAACCCGGCTAACTGCCCTTGAATCCAGCATTGTGCTATCACTTTATCAACAAGGTCATAAAAGACCTTATCAAAAGCCTTGCAAAAGCCTCCATTTATTTGTTCAGTCAACAAATGTCAACTGAGTCTCTATTATGCTCCAGGCCTTGTTTCTATTTCCTTAACAGATGAGCCTAGAAATAATATTAAAGAAAGAAAAAGGTCAGGCTGAACTATTCTGTTTATTTTTCTTTTTTTGTTGGGGGGGAGTGGTAATTAGGTTTATTTGTTTATTTTTAAAGGAGATACTGGAGGTTGAACCCAGGACCTCATGCATGCTAAGCACATGCTCTACCGCTTAAACTGTACCCTCCCCTGACGTATTCTGTTTTTAAAAATCTCACGCTGAATGCCAGTGATTTTTTGCTTTCCCAAAAGTCTCACCAACTTCATTATTATTTTTTTAAGTAGTGTCATCTAGCGTCTGGTCTGGGACTGAAGGCAAACACAGCCAGTGGTATTTGAGCAAACTGTGTTCTACCCCTTAGGCATCCAAATGATTTTTATTTGGTTCTTTCCTTCCAGGCCTTCTGTCATTGCCCTAAAATGGCACAGTGAGCACCACTGGGGCCGTTCCTCTGTCCTGCAAACCTTCCAGGAACCGGGATCTAGCTTCTTTGCACTGGGAGTCTGGAACTCAACAAGACCAGCAAAATCCTGGAAACTCTTCCCCTATCTTGGCATTCATGTGGGAGAAGCCCAAGGGGACTCCCAGAGACTTTTAAAATGCTAGACAAAATTTCTCTGACCTCACTCAAATTCTTTAGAAGCTTCTAAACACCACTAAAAATACTTATTTAAAAAAATAAAACCTATGGGGGAAGAGGGTAGAGCTGAGAGGTAAAGTGCCTGCTTAGCATGCACAATGTCTTGGGCTTAATCTCCGGTACCTCCACTAAAAATAATAATCAAATAAACCTAATTACCTCCTCCCCCCAAAATAAATACATAAATTCATAAATAATAAAACCTAAAAGTAAAAGCAGATCTGGTCTTTCCTAATGCATAAAGGACTACTCTAAACTGTTAGATGATAAATCAAAACTTCAAAGAGCTGAATGGTGATTATTTGAATGAATGGCAAATGAATAAATGAGTGAGTGCTCTATGGTAACACAGAGTAGGTCTAACTAATGCAGACCACATATGAGAGGTGCCAACTGTGGGAAAGCACTTTCCACTTTCAAATTTAGAAGGAAATTAGATATATGATCCTAAGTTCTTTTTTAAGGTGGGGCAGAAACATTTAAAATAATGCTGTCTTTAATATGGTGTCTCAGTGTAGCAAGGAGAAAATTTTTCCAGGGGGGTCCTTATTTTAGGCAGCATCTATTTCACACATATAACTCAGCACTTAAGAGAATAAAAGTTTCTTAAGCAAGTGGTTCTAGAAGTTTGATCTCTAACTTTCAGCATGTCTCAGAATCCTCTGGAAGGAAGTCTTGCTAAAATACAGATTGCTGGTTCCCACTTCTGACTTTCTGATTAAGCAGGTCTGGGATGCAGGGAAAAGGAAGAAAGAAAGAGAGAAAAAGAAAAGGAAGGAAGGAAGGAAGGAAGGAAGGAAGGAAGGAAAGAAAGAAAGAAAGAAAGAAAGAAAGAAAGAAAAAAAGAAAGAAAGAAAGAAAGAAAGAAAGAAAGAACGAAAGAAAGAAAGAAAGAAAGAGAAAAAGAAAAAGAAAAAGAAAAAAAGAAAAAGAAAGGAAGGAAGGAAGGAAGGAAGGGGGAGGGGGAGGAAAGAAAGGAAGGAAAGAAAGAAAGGAAGGAAGGAAACCCTAAAGGTGATGAAAAAGAAAAGTGTGAGGGACGCTTGCCGGAGGGGTTGATTTTTCTATAACGAGCTACAGAAGGAGCAAAGGGGGAAACCATGACAGTAACAGCTAACATTTGTGAGCGATGCCAGTGTGCTTACTCATGTATTCATTCATTCATTCATCCTCCCATCAGAGGAGATGGGTCGCATCGTTGATGGCATCATCATCATCATCATCATTTCTTTTCAACAGATGAGGAAACTGATGCACACGCTAGTAACTGGAAAAGCCAGGATTTGGACCCCAAAATTTCAACTTCTATGCTAACCTCCATGTAACGTCCAACTTAACCCCACATTACAACCCTTTCTGAGGAAGCTCTGATCACCTGGCCCAGCCTTCACAAAAGCAGGTCTAGGATGGTATTTAGCCCCAGACCCTCTCATATAAATGCCTTATGGATAGTCAGAGGGTCACTGATAAATGTGCCCCTCTCTTAAGACCCAACACCTTCCACGGTGGGTGTTTATCATTTTCCCCATGTCACGGATGAAGAAAGTGTAGCTCAGAAGGCGTTAAGTTCATTTAAAGCATTGTTATGTCTGAAGCGTCCCACTCTCAGGCACTCATCACCGTGCGCCTCCCAGGGAGGCACCCTAACCACACGGGCCCTCCCCCTCAGCTCAGCACCCGCCCAGCCCTCTGATGGGATGCTGTGCGCCTGGGCAGTCCCTCCCTACCCGGCCACCCTGAGTTACGTCAGCCTCACAGTGTGGTGAGGAAGGAATATTTTGGGGTTTTGAGTCCCGGCTTTGTCATTTGCAGCCTGGGGGGCCCCAGACCCATCCCTTAACCTCTCTGAGCACAGTTTTCCTCATCTGTAGAATGGAGATTAAAACCAGTGCTGATTTCTAGAGCTTTTGTGAGAATTAAACAAAAGAATGCACCAAAAGTGAGCACTGAATAAATGGAAACGCATTTCATTATCCCCTGCCTCCCTCCCGTCGACCCTTCGGCCACCCCTGGCTGTGTTCCCAGCCCCTGTGCAGAGTGGGGTTATAGAGGTGCTGCTCACCCCAGCAAGCGTCGGCAGCTTACAGTGGCCCGAGGCCTCTGCTTCGAGCGCTCACTGGGCTTCCTATGTTGTATGAGGGCCCAGCATTCATTTATGGCTGAGGCTTCGAGTCTGAGCTTCTAGGAGCCCCCAGGGGATCTGCTGGGGGTGGAGAGGAAGAAAGGAGTGTAGGAGGCGAAGGAAGGAATGGGCTTCAAAGAACAATTTCTTTTGAAGGGAGTTTCATGAAGCTTTTGCTTTATTTTCAATTTGAAAAGCACTGACTTGCAGCATTGTTTCTATGAGGGAGAATGTGTTTCAAGTCCCAGACTATACATGTAGGACACAACCTCTTCCTCTTGCAAGTAACGGAATGACAGTCCATGAGCCAGTGTCAAAATGCTGCAAAAGGCAGCGAGACAGAACCTGGCCTCTCAACCCAGACATGAGAAGCATTCTAAGCTTAAGAGTAGCTAGTGTATGCGCCTCTTCTTTTAACTAAACACATCTATTCATTCAACAATGATTCAGGGGGAACGTATAGCTCAAGCAGTAGAGTGTATGCTTAGCATGCACGAGGTCCTGGGTTCAATCCCCAGTGCTCCTCTAAAAATAAATAAATAAATAATCCTAGTTACCTCCCCCCACCAAAATAAAAATAAAATAAAAACAATGATTTATCCAGGTCCTGACATAAGCCAGCCTCTGAGGCCAGCACCGGGGATACTGAGATGAATGAACTCTGGGCCCAGCCTCCCATGAGTGGTTTAGCCTCATGGGAGAGACGGATGGGGACGCCGTGAGCTCCCTCAGGTGGGGCAGGAGCACAAAGCGACAGAAAGGGTTTCCAAGGGGAAGAGTCAAGCTTCATGAGGAAAACAGCACTGGACTGAGACGCAAAAGCTCAGCAGGCGCTGGGAGCGGGGTGAGTCTAAAACATGGGGCGTAGCATGGGAAGGCAAGATAGCAAAGCACAGGTACCAGGCAGGCCCACCACACACCTGCCCCTAACTCCTCTTCAGACTGCCCCGGGTCGGTGCACGCGAGATCCTGTGTCCACTTCCTAAGAGAATGGAGTCTCTGTCTCCCCCAGTCCTGTGGGCTCCTGGGGTTAAGCCCCGCTGGCCTTCAAAGCCAGATGTCCCGGGGTCTCCTCCTCCTCCCACTGCCGGAACCCTGGGCTGGGGAGCCTGACGGGGGTGCTCAAAACTCTCACTCCTGTGGGAGAGCCTCTGTGACTTAACTGTTGTTCAGCTTGTGGGTCGCCCACCACGGAGGTCACGGGGCCCAACTGTATCATGAGACACCCCTCCTATCTTCCTGCTGTGGCTCTGTGTCAGTATTTCCAGATGAAGTAGATCTTTTTTGCTAGGCTTCAGTCTTTTGGGCTCTTCAGCAGCTGGTGGTGGTTTTGTTGTCCTTGCGAGGAGAGGGGAGCTTGTGGTCCCGCTACTCTGCCATCTTGACTGGAAATCTTCCCCTTCAGACTGAGAGCACCACGCCCACAGGCCCCAAGCTGGCAAACCATGTTAAACTGGTCATCAAGAAACGTGGCTGCTGACTGGATGGATGTGCTCCTGACCCAAAGGCCCAAACTGGCCAGGCTGTCCCATGACGTGCTCAATACAGGTGATTTTAAGTAAACCAGCCAATCACCCTGGCTCCCTCTGGGATTTACACAGGAAGAATAGCAGACATTTGGCCAGTAAGTAAAGGCAGAGAAGCAAGACACCAGACTAGACTAGACCCAACACACTAAAGCCGCCTCTGTCCCTACCCCAAATCTGAGTTCAATTTCAAGCCTGTTCTGCATAACAAATCATACCCAAACCCCGCGGTTTACCACAACCATCTCTCAGAATTTTCATGAGGTAGGAATTTGGGAAGGGCTCCGCTGGATGGTTCTGGCTCAGGGTCTCTTAGGCGCTTGTAATCAGGGGAGAGGAGTTAGAACATTAGGGAGCTGGCGTACCTGGGGCTGGCAGGACAGCTGTCTCTGTATGTCACCTCAGAACTCCCCCATGGTGTCTCTCCTATGAGCTGACTGGGACTCCAGACAGTGAGGCAACTCACACAGCAGCTGAAGGCTTCAAGAGGGAGCGTACCAGCCAGTGACATAGAAGCCCATGAGACAAGCTACAGTGAGGTCAGCAGAGCTGAAGCATAAAGCATGAGGGGGGCACAGGGAAAGATAAACCTGGGGAAGTAGGCAAGGACTTTCATGCCCAACCAGGGAGACTGGACTTTTTCCTACAGGTGTCCACTCATCCTTCTAGGCCACGGGTGGATGGTTTCCATAGGTAGATGGCCTCTAAGGGGCAGAGACTGGAAACTGGTGGTTCACGGAGCATCAGGTATGGTGCTTGAATATACTGTATATATTCCTTAGATTGCGAAAGTTCTTACAAAAAAGTCAGCATTTCTGGCTTCTTTTGAAAAATTAGGAAATCTGGTCACACTGGACTCTCCCTCGTGCACAGACAAAACACTGGGAAGAAGATAACAGCTGTCCTCTTTAAATGGGGTGTGTGCTCTCCAGTGAGCCACAGCCCACACCGTCTCCTGCTGCATCACAATTGTCGTGGTCCATTATTTATGTTGACTTTGCAATAAACATGAGCAGGTGACCTCTGACCTCAGGCTCCCCACAGGCAAGAGCTTTTGTGGTCCCAGGCTTTCAAACCCCCCTCTGGTTTAACACTTGGCTATGGACTGGAAACATTCTTTCTTCAGTCAAAATGTAGTTTGCTTAAACTAAAAATAGACCTAACATATGATCCAGCAATCTCACTCCTGGGCATACATCCAGAGGGAACCCTAATTCAAAAAGATACATGCACCTCAATGTTCACAGCAGCACTGTTTACAATAGCCAAGACATGGAAACAACCTAAATGTCCATCAATAGATAACTGGATAAAGAAGATGTGGTATATTTATACAATGGACTACCATTCAGCCATAAAAAAGAATAGAATAAAGTCATTTGCAGCAACATGAATGGATCTGGAGATTGTTATTTTAAGTGAAGTAAGCCAGAAAGAGAAAGGAAAAAAGAGATATCATTCATATATGGAATCTAAAAAAAGAAAAAGAAAAAAGAAGACACTAATGAACTTAGCTACAAAGCAAACAAACTCACAGACATAGTAAACAATCTTATGGTTACTGGGGGAAAGAGGGTAGGAGGGGGTAAATTGGAAGTTCAAGATTTGTGAATATTAACTAGTATATATAAAATAGATAAACAAGTTTCTGTTGTATACACAGGGAACTATGTTCAATATCCTGTAGTAAATTATAATGAAAAAGAATATGAAAATGAATATATGTATGTATATGTCTGACTGAAACATTACGCTATACACCGTAAATAACTGATGAATTGTTAACTGACTATGCTTCAATTTAAAAAATGTAGTTTGCTTAAACTCTGTAAACACTATGTGCGCAAATGTGTTTTCAATTGTTTTCAAAGAGAAACCTTGTTTCTCCTGTAAAAGATGACCTTGGGGTCAACTCCTTTGCTAAACTGGATTTGGTAAATTTGTTTGGGACAAGTAGAAATAACTGTGTACTCTGTAAAGTGTAAATCAGGTACAAGGTGACTTCCCTGCAGGAGAAGTTACCCCAGGTGCCCTTGTGAGCCAGCATCCTGGCTTGATGGCTGAGCCCCTTAACCCACAGGTGATTTCAGCCAATCAAAACATGGAAATACCCACTGAGGGTTGTGTGAGGGAAGTAGTTTATCATACTCCTTTCAACTCTGTACATCCTACCCTTTCTTCCAACTCTGAATCCAGTCTCAGCTCTTTCTAAAAGAAAGCCTTCCCAGATTGCTCTAGATGTGTAGACAGTGCTTACTACCTAGGACAGCCTCTGTGGCTGGTTCTGTGTCTGTATTTACAAGTCCCTGCATCCCAGCTCCTTCCTCTCTGTGCCTCATCTTCCATCAGACTTCCTTCTGGCCCATAGCTTGCCTGGACCTTGCCCCAGTATGCCTAGAACTCTGGTTTGCCTGGCAACCTGACACCTTGCTATAGCCTGTCTGGTTGGATCAGCTCTCCCAAGGGCTATTCCTCCCCACTGGCTAGCTCTGGTGTCAGCACCTCATCTTCTCCCCGCCTGTTCTTTCATAAATGCCTATTCCTATATATACTCAAAGACACTGAAGCCAGTGAGAGGGTGAAAAAATTAAAAGACTGAAAAGAACAGGTTCTTAGGGGGCAGGCAAAAAAAAAAAAAAAAATGACCTGGGAAACTCCAGCCAGGGGGCTGGCTGAAATGAACACTGATGTCTTTACTTGGAATTGAAAATGAACCACTGCCAAATGACATTCTAGAAAAGACACAGCTACAGAAACAATCAAAAGATCATGGTTTCCAGGGGTTTGGGGAGAGGGAGGGAGGGAGGGAGGAATGAATAGATGGAGCACAAGGGATTTTTAGGGTGATGAAATTATTCTGTATGATACTGGTGGCTGCATGTCATTATGCATTTGTCAAAACTCATAGAATGTACAACATCAAGAGTGAACCCCAATGTAAACCATGGACTTTGGCTGATAATCATGTGTCCATGTTGGTTCATCGATTGTACCAAATATATCACACTGATGAGGGATGCTGAGGGTAGGGGAGTGTATACGTGTGGGTGGGGAGGGCTATGTGCGAACTCTGTGCATTTTCTGCTCAGTTCTGCTGTGAAGCTGAAACTGCTCTAAAAGAATGAAGTCTATTAAAAAAAGAAAATGAACCACTGGAAACATATGGACACATGAGTGGCCATCACTGGTCCACACCTGTTTTTCTGTTCAAATAGGGGAAGCACCATCATCAGGAATAAAGAGAAGACCAAGAGGACAGTGAGGGTCTCAGAACTGTTTATGGAAAGGAATCAGAAGCAAGAGAGGGTGAGAGAGACTGGATGCTTTTTGTTGCTTGCCAGTTGTCCACAGGCAGTTAAGGTGTAATGTGGCCTAACCCAAATATATAAAAATGAAACTATATTGTAATTTAGGGTATATAGATGGGGCAGCAAAAAAGAGTTCACGAGTCAGAAAACGTCACACTTGGATTAAAGTAGTCAGATGATTTAATTGCTGCAGGAAATGATCAATCAGTCATATATCTAATACATAATAAACACTGAATAATATCATGGGCGTGTTCAGATGATATGGACCAGGTACCCAGTGAGATCAGATTAGATAACATGTAACGTGATGGTTAAATGCTGCCCATCTGTTAATCATCACACATTCAGGCCTTAGGTGACTTCCGGATACCTCCTGAAGGCCTGCAATGAGCCAGATACTGGGGATGCGGTGATGAGAGAAAAAAGACACAAATCCTGACTTCATGGTAATTATGCTCTAGGATTAGTCATCCTCAGCTGAAGGCAGTACCATTCATATCCCCAGGGGACATCTAGACATGGAGGGGCACTCTTGGTTGTGTATTGACTAAGGACCCCACTGGCATTTAGCTGGCAGGGACCAGGGATACTAAACATTCTACGTTGTAGGGACTCACTCTAGGCCAACAGCGCCCCTATGGGAAAATACTGGTAGTGCAGGCTATGGCACCATTTTTAGAGGCAGTTTTTTTTTCATGAATGTTTTTCTTTTTTCTTTTTTAAATCACTTTGCTGAGGTACAATTGACATAGAAAAGCTGTACATTTTTTTCGGTAGGGGGAGGTAATTAGTTTTTATTTATTTATTTATTTATTTATTTATTTATTTATTTATTTATTTATTTTAATGGAGGGACTGCAGATTGAAGCCAGGACCTTGTGCATGCTAAGCATGCACTCTAGCACTGAGCTATACCCACCACCTTATGATGTTTATTTTTGAAGCATAAAAATTTCAAATTCCTTTACAGCATTGCTATTTAAATCTCACGGAAGACTTGTCTTCTAAATGACACATTTTGAAAAACGAGAAGAGTAGAAGTTAAGAGCAGACACTCCTAGGTTTGGATCCCAACACTTATCACTTCCTGGTTTGGACGATGAGAAAGTTAAACATCTCTGAGTTTCCCAACATGATCTCACTGAGATCTTGTTGGATTGTTGGGAGGACCAAATGCAGTGACATCTATAAATTGCCTCGCACTGTATCTGGAAATCTGGATTTTAAAAGAGATGGCCAGTGTTGACAATGCGGCCCAGGCAGTTTGGATGTGGGAAGAGATGATGTGATGACTGTAGGGTGAACTGGGGACAGGCACTGGCTTCTTGGAGAATAAGGACACCTGAAGTACTGAAGGGCACAGAGGAATGAAAAGAGGAGAGGGCAGCCCAGCAGGTGAAGGTGCAGGACAAGCAGACAGTGATCCAGACAAGAAGTCACACCTGGGGGGGGGGGGTTATTCCTAGTCCATCGCACATCCGAGGTGTGATTCATTCCCCACACAGATTCCCCTGAGCAAGAAGGTCCTTAGTGATACCTCACCCCACTGTCTTCATCTCTTTAGTGAATCCAGTGACACTCTAGAAGAGAGTGCATTCTCTTGGTCTCCCATGGTCTTGCCTTGGATGATCACCCACAGAAAGGTCCACTGAGGGCGAGGGCAGAGTCTTAGCAGGGTCTAAGTGAGCGCTTTGCCAAGCCTCTCTTGGAAGGTCATCTCGGAGCCCCATCACTATGTCAGGTGTGGGGACAGGACCAGGGAATCTAAGCAAATGGACAGCTTGCTTCTTCTCTCCATAGTCTGGCTTGTTGGTTTGCTTGACATCTTAACTATCTTGACAAGATTTCTGCAAAGTTCCTTCAGACCACTTCTGTCAGGCGGAATTCTGTCTCTTGGCCAAAGAGATCCCCCCACTGGCCATGAGCAGTGTTCTCGCGTTCTAGAGGCACTCCTGTACTAACTGCATAAAAGAGAGCAGTGCTTTGGGTGTGTGGAGAAGGGAGGAGGCAGAACCATGGGAGGGCCTCTCTGTTTCTAGACATGTGATCCCCATGCAGACCACTGTAGGCTTTAAATACTTGTCGGGCTTTCTTGCTTGTGGTAGAAAGCCCCAGCTTTACAATTTAAGTATTGGTGCCACCCACACTTTAATGAAAGGCAACACCCTCCCCCCCCAGCTGCCAACCTTACCCCATTTGCCTCTTTCCCCAAATAAAAACATTCAGAAACTGGGTGAGAGTTGCTCCATTCTTAGTCTTACCCATGCTTTCCTTTCATTCTCAGTGTTCCATCCAGGCACTTTCCGAGGGCCAGCAGCTCTTCAAGAAAGTGAGTTACAGCTCCCAGTAGTAGCCAGTGGGGGCATACCTCTGTCCAATGCTTTGGGATGTCACCAGGCAGATTTCCTTGTCTTGGTTTTAGCATCTGCCCTTGGCTAAATGCTGAGGTTTCTAATAGGCCCCCTTAATTATTGTGTGGGGGCATGACTGAACTCTGGTGTTGTCTGGTTTGTTTAGGAAGGAAACAAAGTAAAGTCATGCAGCTATTTCTTTCTTTTCCTTATTCGCATTCTAGAGTTGATAATCAAGCAGCATTATTTGTATAAGAACTTTGTCCTTCCATCTTAATAAGGTCTTCCCCCAACCTGAGTTTCTATGCAAAACTCTCATCCTTCCATTTGAACGATGGATTCATTAATCAGAGGGGAGGTAGATGCTCCCTGTAAGGAAAAGAGCTGTGATAGATTAGTGATGTCTGCCTTGAAAGCAGCATGGGCAGGTGGCAAATGTACACCACATGTTTTTCATCCTTGGTCTATAACTAACTAGCTTATGGAATTGCCTTTCCTATTATTCCTAGGGTTACGGTTCAGCCCATTGTCTCTGTCCTTGGAACCTACAACTACCTTTGAAAGAAATCTATTTTTACCTGGGAAACTATATCTCATACCTTCATGCCACTCAACTTCCTGCGCTCAATCAAGAAATATTTATTGAGCCCCATTCATGTGTCAAATACCGTTCTAGGGCCCTGATGAAATAACAGTGAACAAGAAAGACAAGAGCCTTCCCCTCGTAGAGCTCATTTCCTAGAGAGGCAAAGGATAAGCAAGTACACACCTGAGAACATTTCAGGTAATAAGTGCCGTAAAGGAACAGAACATGCCAATGCGATAAGAGTGACTGGAAGGGGATTTTGTTTTTGTTTTTGACGTGAGAGAGACACTCTGGCATGCCTGTATGACACTGGGAAAATCGCTGTCTAGAAAGAGAAACGGATGATGCAGGAGAGAGAAGGAACAATTATAGGAACCCTGTGGGTAGGAACTCCTTCCTCTTCTACATACACGTTCTTCACCAGAGCACGTCAGTTTTTCTCTCTCCAACTGATCTTTTATGATCAACAGCTTCTCAGTGCTTCCAGAGTTCTTTTCCACCCTATAAGCCATAACCATTAGCTTCCCAAAGAAAGTCATGCGTGAGGGCCTGAGGTGCCCATATATCAAGTGTCTTCACGTAGGTTTTTTTCTGCTATCTAGGCTCACTTGTTAAGTTCTTAAAGTCAGTTCAGCTGTCTAGCATGCCATCGCCAAGGAATGGTTTCCTTCTCTCATACTTCTTCAAGGGGATTAATTTTCTTGATCCTTTCCTTCAAATACACCTATCTGGTTTTGGCAGCAACAACAAATATAACCTTCAGCAAACCATTTTAGTTGCATGGCATTCATCTTTCCCAGGGAAAGTGAGAGATTCCCATGACACCAAATCTCCAAATTTATGACTAGCTGCTCATCCTTCTATAAATTCCTGAGAAAATAAGTAAATATAGTATTTATCACCAGAGGATTTTGGCCCCTAATTCCCACATGGATTTCCTAAACTTTGTGAACTCAGCCAGGCCATGCACAGCCTAATAAAGTTTTTGAACCCCTTAGTCCAAAGTCCAGACTAAATCCAGGCCCAAACTTCATCCTGACCCAAGGAGTGGTGTCAAGATGAAGTCTGACAGAAACAGACTCACAGACATAGTAAACAATCTTACCAGGAGAAAGGGGGTGGGAAGTGAAAAACTTGGGAGTTTAAGATTTGCAAATGTTAACCACTATATCTAAAGATAGATTTTAAAAATGTGTCCTGTGTAGCACAGAGAACTGTATTCAATATCTTGTAATAACCTTTAATGAAAAAATATGAAAATGAATATAGGTATATATATATATCTATATATATATATATATTTGCATGACTGGGACATTATGCTGTGCACCAGAAATTGATGCATGGTAACTGATTATACTTCAGTAATGAAAAAATATATATATATATTTTAAAGTTTGAAGCAAGTAGTGGTTTAAAAGTGTTAGAAAACTTCTAGAACAGAGCCAGCCAAGGCCCAGAGTCCTTCAATAAGCCAGTTGCTCTAGAGGACGAGGACCAAGAGCTAAGCAGTCTGGAAAGAAAGAAGCTAAAGGAATGGCAACAGGAAAAAGGAACTGACGCAGAAAAGCTTTTAATCCTTTACCACGTCTACCACTGTAGCCGGATTGTTTCCTGGACTTTGACTCCTATCAAGGCTCCTCTTTTCCTCCTCTTCTTCCTCTTCCTCCAGGTCTTCCTTTCCCCGCATCCAACGTGTACACGAAAGGTTTGGCCGAGAGGTTCGCTGGCCCTTCCTGGAGATGTGAGCATGCCATCAGCATAGAGCTGACCATTTGCGATTGAGACAGTCAGATTCCTCATTTTGGCATGTTACTTCTTTAGCAACTCCTCCCAGAAAGGGTCCTTTATATTTTCTTGCTCTTACGTTCTAGACGTGAGATTATGACTTGGATCCCTGAGATCTGCGCCTTATCACAAGGCACTTCTGACACTTTATGGAGGAATGGCTGGGAAGTACAAAAGATGAGCTCATTCAGAAACTTTCCATTTGTTATGGGTAAAGATCTTAATTGGAAATGTCTCCTTGTGGAGGCGGGAGGTGTAGAGCTCAGGTAGTAGAGCGCATGTTTAGCATGCATGAGGCCTTGGATTCAATCCCCAGTACCTCCTCTAAAAATAAACAGTAAAACCTAATTACCTCTCCCTGCCAAGAAATAAAGTAATATGACAATAAATTAATTTATTTTTTTAAAAAGAAAGAAAATATCTCCTTGTACAGTGTTTAAATTCTCATAGCCCGAAGCACAACTCCAGTTTCTTTGCTTCACATCCTAACCTTAACCCATGTTAATTAATCTTGTCAGGTAAAATCTATTTTTGGTGCCCTCTCTTGGACAATTTATTTCTGTACTCAGATGCCAATTAAACAAAAGCAAGCCACCATATTTGTCAAATGTTTCTTAAGCATGTTCAACAAGGACTTGCTCTGTTCTAGAAGTGTTCTAACACTTCTAAACCACTACTTGCTTCAAATGTTTCTTAAGCATGTTCAACAAGGACCAAATGAAAAATCACAACCCAAAACTATCCCATTCATATCAAACAAACTGTGCTATCACGATCTACCCCACATTAACTCAAGGGGAATTTCCTTAGCGTTGGGAAATACATCAAAGGTTTATATCTCCTGTAGGAACAACGTTTTTAAATTTAAAAAATAACTTAGAATGTAACATAGTTATTGTTCAAATCATATTTCATTCTTATTACTAATCACGAGATAAAGTGTTAATTATTGGATTTAATCTTAAGCTAAATATTACTCTGACTTTAAGGGGGACAGAAAGCAAGAGAATGATAAGCACAAAAATGGGACAGAGATTCTCTCTTGGTGGTAGGAAGTCAGTGGCATCTTCAACAGAATGGGTAATATTCTAGGTTATAAATTGAGTGGTACCCTCACATATTTGCTATCACCAGGCTTTATCATGTACCAATATGTTGCATAACACTTTTTTACATAGAGCAAATGTCACATAAAAAATGTTCCAGCCTGAGTTATAAGCAAAGAATGCATTATTTTTTTCTTGGACAGGATACCACTATTTTAAACACAAAATTCAAATACATTGTTCTAGTTTTCTGGCTTATTCCCAGCAGGATTTTTTTTTTTTTTTTAAGATTTTCAGGAGTTGGATTCACATGTTAATTAATTCGTAAGGTAAAAGATATTTTTGGAGACTTCTTTTGGCCAATTTAATTCTACCGTCAGGTGCTAGTTGGATAAAAGCAAGCTGCCATATTTGTTAGTGTGTTCATTTCAAATGTTTGGTGCAATTTTCTATGTTCTGCTGTTTCTAAGGTGTTAGAATGAATGTGTTCATGTTCAACTTTCCACTCAATTAGTGGCCTTTTTTATTATAGATTTATGAAAGCTCTTTTTATACATAAATGTTTCTCCAGTTTTTCATTTGCTAATTATGTTTAATTTTTTTACTTATAAAAAATTTTATTCCTTAAATTATACACCAAGATTCCATGATTTCAAATTTGATTTGTCACTCTCCTTTAAGTCTCCTTTAAGAACACAATTACATAATTCATTAAGTTCCAAAGAAACAACATTTAGTCTGAAGTCCCACACTCATAAGAATTAACTGTTCCTGCCTCAGGATACCTGCAGTAAACTTTTAAGTCCACACTAAGACACAAAAATAAACTAGGATGTGTATGTCATATAAAAAACTTTTCAGATAAACAACAAGGTCCTACTGTATAGCACAGGAAACTATATTCAATACCTTGTAATGGCCTATAATGAAAATGAATATATATATATATGTATGTGTGTGTAACTGAATCACTATGCTGTACACCAGAAATTAACACAACCTTGTAAATTAACTGTACTTCCATTTAAAAAAAGAATTTAAAAAACCATTTCACAGTACAGTAAAAATAACATTAAAATGTTACCAAATTTCAACAATATTATTCATGGTGTTTTACCCAATTAGGTTTCAAAATGCCTGATCAACTGAATTAAATGCAAATAACTTCACAGAGGCTCTTTAAAAAGTTTCCCCAGCATTTTGAAATGTTTATTGAATTAACATAACTTTTAAGATGTCAAAGTGTGCTGTACATACTGTATTTTCTGCTAGGCTGGGCTAGTATCTTCCATGACAAGATGTGAAAACTATTGAATAGAATTCACTTTAAGATCAATAGGTACTTGATTAATTGCCCTGAAACTGTCAACATCATTACCAAAACCATCCAGGATTTTGTAAGATTTGATTATTCAAATACAGTTTTAATTTAAGAAGAGAAGAAAAGCTCTCATATATTAATGTGAAAACGTTTTTAGCTCTTAAAATTAGATTATCAATCTTTTTCTTTGTTATTTTGGGTTTTTCGTTTTTTGTTGTTGTTGTTTTTAATTGAACTCATGTGTAATAATACAGGCACCGTGCCCCCTCTTTCCCCTGCCCAGGCAGCACCAGGGGTGGTGCAGGGGCTGGGGCATATGCCTGCAGCAGCGAGGATGGCAGTCCCAAGAGTGATGTTCAGAAAATAAAAAAAGACCCCAGGGGCAGACAGTGGTGCCC
Source organism: Camelus dromedarius (assembly GCF_036321535.1). Lineage (NCBI taxonomy): Eukaryota > Metazoa > Chordata > Mammalia > Artiodactyla > Camelidae > Camelus > Camelus dromedarius. The sequence goes on from NC_087450.1 coordinate 8,970,615, forward strand.
GCCCCCCTTACCCCCCCCCCACCAAGATACACCGAATTTCAAGACTTTATATATATCTCTGTGCCCCAAGGGGAGGAGAAGGACACCTGGCAGCATCCTGGACAGGGGAACACAGGCAGCCCCAAGCCATCCTGCCTCTTCAGCCACTTTATTAGCTCAGACACATGGCACTACAGGCACCCACTGCCACTGCAGCTGCTGCCGCCCCTCTTGCCGTCCGGGCGGCTGGCTTGGCCATCTGAGGGTCCATGGGGCTCCAAGTCCCCGGCCCCCCCACCCTCAGTTGCGGTCAGACTCCTCCTCCTCTGCCTCACGAAGCCATTTGAAGAAAGCTGGGACAGATGTAAGGGCCACGCCCTTGCCCTGCTGCTCAGCGGGGTCCTTGCTACTCTCCCAGCTATAGAAGGCATCCTCCTTCACCGCGTCCTCGTCACACAACGCATCAAAGAACGTCCGAAGCAGGTTGGCAGGCTGTTCTAAGGTCACTACAAGGGCCTGGAGGGCATAAAGCGCCTGCAACTCCTTCTGCTCATCACACAGGTATTTCTGTAGCAGTTTCGCGCGCGCTTTCAGCACTGCAACATCCTCTCGGAGAGGAGTCTCAAAGATAATTGCGGAATAGCAGGCAGTTGTCATGAGGGCTCGAACTAGTGTGTTGGATGCTACCTGCTGCGCACTCAGGTTGGCCTCTATCCGGTCAAACACCCGCTGGTTACTGCTGCTCTCCTTCAGCAGCTTCAGCTGCCCGCTCAGCTCCTCGGAGGAGAGCAGCCTCTGGCCCGGGGATTCTGACTCCTCTCCCAGGGTGGACTCCAGCTTCTGTGCAGTGACGAATGCACCGACATCCTGGTCTTCAGGTAGAGATTCCTTCCAGCTGAGTCCAGCCTCTCGCCACAGCATCCCCACCTTTTTGGGACCCATACTTTTGCACAGGAGCCCCAGGATCTCTAGCAACAGGGAAGCAGTCTTGCCCAGGGGTCTCAGAGGTTTTGTTAATTCTGCTGAACGGCTCCCCCATGGGCACCCCACTATCCTGCAGAATGGGTGTTACCAGTTCTGCTAGGTAGAGCCACTCGTGAAGGATGCCAATTTCCACGTCTTCAGCCAATTCCAGGATTTCATACAGCCCTTGGCAGTACTGAGCAGCGGAGAGGTGCCCGGCACAGAGCAGCTGGTGCAGCAGCCGCCCCAGTGTAGACTCAATGCCGTGCCGCACGAAGGTGAAGACAGCGAGGGCGAGGCCAACTCCTGCACGCACTGCACTGCCTCCTTCATGTCACTGAGATGGAGGTGCTCTTCAATGATGGCCCTGGATTTCTTCTGCAGCTCCTCTTCAGAGAGCTTTGCCTTCAGGGAGCTCACCTGAGGCAGGGCAGCTTCTTGCTTCACAGCACCCCGCCCGCGGCCCCGATCCTCCATGAGGCTGGCTGCCTTGCACAGTCCCTCAGGCCGGGAGGGCGGCTCTCTACTCCACTCCTCCACCTCCTTGCTGAAGCTCCGCTTGGTGGCAGGTGTCCGTGCACGATCAAGCCGGTCCCCACAGTCACCTCCCCGTTCACTCCGCTCCAGGCAGTCTCCTCGGTCCCCAGCTTTCTCACGTCGTCCCCAGCTTAAGCTACTCCTCTGTACCACACGTCTGTTATCTGTGCTCTCTGTAGGAACTGCTTGTTGAAGGACTGAGAAGCGATTCAAGGTACTGGACGAGCAGCTTCTGATGCTGGATCTGAGGGCTTGGCTCCTGAGCCTCCACTGCTGCCCTTGCCCCAGCTCAATCGCCTTCCAGGTGCAAAAAGCTGGTTGTTAGAATCAATGGAGCCAGGCTTCGTGATCTTGGTAAGTCATGTGGTGTCAATAGGGCGGCTGCCCTTGCTGATGGGGACTGTGTTCCAGCCACCATCATCCACAAGTGGAAGGCCATGGCTGATGGGTGGGCCTGGAGGGCCACCCCGACGCTTGTCGCCACCCTTGGTCATTAGCTGCTGCACTTTTATGTGCTCCCGATGCTCCCCCATCTCAGCCTCCTTGTGGATCTGGTCAGTTGTCTTGGGACTTGGTCCCCTCGGCTTGGCACCCAATTGCTCCGTCGCAGATCCAGTACATCTTGCAGCATAAAGCGGATTCGGGATGAAGTCTTCTTTTCCTTAATGATTTTTTTCATCTGGTTGAAATACTGATCCATTCAGGGCTTGGCCTTTTCAAAGTCCAGGTCTTTGCCAATGGTGGTGAGCAGATCGCAAAGGCGTTCAAGGGACTCTTCATCATGGTTCTTAAGTCATTTAACCACGCAGCCGTGCATGATCGCCTCCGTTAACATCTTCAGTTTGAACAACTCCCCGATGAACTTTATGTTCCCTAAAGAGCGCCGCCAGGCAACGTCTCAAGCCTCTTCCAGCTCTTCCTCAGGAGTCCCCGTTCCTCTGCCGTAGCAGCTTCATCCATCTCTTTTTGCTTCCTCTCAAAAACCTCATCATCATCTTTGTCCTTTTCAAACTCCTTCTGACATTGATTCAACAACAGTTTCCGGAAGTTCACAGTCACTGTTGGCTTTTCTGCGGTGGGCACTTCAGCGCCGTGACGGAGCGGCACATGTTGGCGTAGGCCACTGAGTAGTTGGGCTCTGAAATGGCCTTCTTGAAGATGAGGTCAATGACCCCTTTGAGGCATTCCTCCGTGTCGCTGGTCAGCTGCATCACTTGTTTTATCAGCTGCTGGAACATCTGGGGTGTCAGCTTATTCAAGATGGAGCGCACCCTGCGGAACAGGTCCTGGGTTTTGCTACCATCAGCATCCTCTTCCCCTCGGTCCTTAACAGCTGCCATCCGCTTGCTGCTGGGTTTCCAGGCCTTCTCTGCTTTGTTCATCTTTTTATCTTTAGTCATTGACACTGTGGCAGTAATCTTGCATGGTTCCTTTTGGGGCTCCTGCTGAGAACGCTGGGGTCCCAGACTAGCCTGCAGCCCTCAGGGCAGCTCCCCACCTGGCCCACCCCTTGGGGGCCCACGGTTGCTAAGGGCTGGTCGGCCAAGGTTGGCAAAGGACAGAGTGAAGTCTGGGCCACAATTTATGCCTTGAAGTCTAGCAGGATCCAGTGGCCGCAATGGTGTCTTATTGGCCTTATCCAACACCACGTCACTGCTATGGGGCAACCCCTCTGGCTTCTGCATACATACCGGCAAATGTGAACTGAAAGCCAAGCAGGAACGCACGATCATAATGCTTTTTCTCCTCAAGATTTAGAGGCTTCCACTGATCTGACTTATATTCATACTTCTGTTCCTCGGGCTGAATGTTCTCAGCATTTTGAATCTTGTCTTCCTTTGAGTCCCAGGTCTCATCTGCCTCCTCAGGCCGTGGGGGGGGCACACTGCTGCCCTCAGGCTCTGGGCTGGACTTACTGCCTACGGGAGGCTGATTTTCCACTTCTGGTACTCCTGGGTTCACCTCCTTGAAAGCATCCAGAAGGTCTCCTGCAGTCTCCTTCTCGGTGAGCTCCTTAGTCTTCCGTCTCCTCTTTGGCACAGATGCTGCCACTTGGGTGGCTGCTGCTGCCTCCAAATTCTGGGACTGGCGGGCTGGGAGAGGGGTGCTCCCTGGGGGGAGTGGTTCCTCTCCACCCTTCTCACTCTCAGGTTCTCCTTCTTCTTCCTCTTCTTCCTCTTCCTCTGCATCCTCCTCCTGAGCAGGGGAGGCAGCTGAGGGAGCCACAGCAGGAGTGGCAGAAAGGACAGTAGGGGGAGCCACTGATGCTGTAGCCTCCTTGGTCTGCTCCTCTTGCTCCCTGACGGTGCTTAAGCCCACAGCTGGTGGCGAGGGGCCTCCGCTGAGCAGTCCCTCAGGTTGGGCAGTTGGAGCAACAGGCATGGGGAATTCAGAGGGACAAACCGAGGGAGGGAGAGGGGCAAGCGCCAGGCTTGACTCCACCTCTGGCTCCAAATCTTCAGATGGGACCGTGCCATTAGGCTCAGGAAGAAGTTCCACCTTGTGAGATGCCAGGAGGATGGGAACCTGGAGAGGCCTGGAAGAGAGCTCAGAATCTGGAGCTGGTTTGCTAAGCATCACTGCTACTTCCAGTGTGGGTTCAGCAAGGGGGCAGGCTCTGGAGAGAGGCAGCATGGCTCCCCAGGGTCACAGGGCATGGGGGGCGTTGATTCTTCTCCAGACATTTGTACTATCCCGTTGTCATAGTGTCCCCAGGAGTAGACCCCAGGACTGCAATATTAGGCTCAGACCTCGGTTCCAAGACTGGGGGTGGTGATGGGGTCGGAGAAGGTGATGAGGGCTGGGATTCTGAAGGGCTGTGCTCTGGGCCAGGCAGCCCTGGCCCGTCCCCAGTGATTGCTCCCTGCAACCGGTCATCTGGCCGGACAATGACAGCAAGCTGGGGCGTCTCCCCATTAGCCTGAGACTCCAGAGCCCCTCCCACCAGGGGAGGAGTTGGGGTGGAGGCGGTGCGGGCCCTAGACATGGTCTCCCCCGTGGTACCCTGCCCTCCTCGATTCGGATCTCAAATTCGGATCATCTTCCGCTCCTTCTTGGGAGCAATCTGGGGTGGCTGGTTCATCAAAACCAGGGTAGGGGCCACACCAGTAGGAAATTGCTGCACACCCTAGGCTGAGTGGTAGGCACCAGCATCAGTCCCAGACTCCGTAGGGCTTGTGCCTGGATAGAAGCTTGGGGTTCCCGGCTGCATAGGATGCTGCTGTGTCGGGACAACCTCTGTAGAACGTCCCTGTCCAGGGATGTAGTAGGCCCCCTGGGAGGCCGGGTAGGAGATCTGGGAAGGGATCATCATTACTTGGGATCCAGCAGGGTAGACACGGGCAGCAGGGCCAGGGTGGGCAGGGGCTGCACTCTGCACTCGGGGCTGGGCCCGGCTAGGGTAGAAGTGCTGGTGGGGCTGAGAAGGCATGTTCATTTGTGTCGCCTGCGGCGGACTGAACACCACCGGTGCTGTCTGCCCCAGGGCAACCGCTGGCTGCGGGAGTCCAGGGGATGGGGCAGGTGGGGGGCCTGTGGGCTGTGAAGCTCTGTTCATTTCATTTAGTGCCACATCAGGATCCCCCCAGCAGCCCCTCGGTTAAGAATAAATCCACAGTGCAGCCTACTTGTTCTGGGCATCCGAGGGCCTTCAGTCTCCCTCAGTCCGCAGGGCCGAGCCCCACGCAGCCGCACAGACATAGTCCACAACCATTCCCAGCTCCCCACACAGATCCCCTGTTTTTTGGTTTTGGCCTTTGCATTATGACAGTATCCTTCATCCTAAAATAATGAAGTCAACCATCTAAATTTTCCACTAGCAGGTTTACGGTTTTATTTATGTTCGTAGAAGGCATAGGTCAACGTACTACAGCCCTTGGGCTAAATCAAGGCAGTGCCTACTTTTTTCTAAGATCCTGTGACCCCTGGGTCTTCATATGTATTGCTATATGCTCTGTATGTGTTCAAAGCAATATAAGCCCTTTGCCAGCCATATGTGTGGCGCAGTCTCCCTCTGCAGACTTCCTTTTCACTTTCCTAATGTCATTTTTGATGAACAGAGGCTTTTATTTTACTATATTCATATATATCAATCTTTTCCTTTATGGTTAGTGCTTTTTTACGTTCTGTTTAAGAAATCTTTCCGTATCCTGAGATCATGAAGATAATTCTTTTATACTGTCTTTTTATTATTTTCCTTTCTTGATTTTTTTCTTGTCCTATCAGATTTATTTTAAAAATTACTATTTCAAGATAATTCACATGTATTTCTAAGAAATAATTCAATGAGATCTTGTGTACCCTTCACTTAGCTTCCCCCAGGGGTAACATCTTGCAAAACCATGGTACATGATCACAACCAAGATATTGACATTGACAGTGATATAATCAAGACACAGGACGTTTCTATCGCCGCTGGTACCTCCTGTGCTGCCCTTTTGCAGCCACATGCACTCCTTCCAGCCCCCACCGCCTTCTGAACTCCTAGCAACCATTAATCTGTTGTCCATTTCTGTAATTTTTTTCCTATTATGAATGACATATAAATGGAATCATTTAGTACATAACCTTTTGAGATTGATTTTTTGACTTTCTTTAAAATGATAGTTTACTTGAATTTTATTTGTGTGTGTGTGTGAAGCAGAAATTAATTTTCATCTTTTTCCTAATGGGTACTCCAGTATCTCAGAACAGTCACTGAAAAAGCTTCCCTTCCCACTGCTCTGCAGTGCTGCTTTTGACACTGATACATTTGTTCATCCTTGAGTCAATACCACAAAGTCTCACTACTATAGTTTTTAATAAATCTTGATACTGCTAGCTAAGCAATTTCTCCCATATATTCTTGCTTACATATACATGTAAAATTATATATTATTTTATATACTAAATTAATTTTATATTAATATGTATATGTTTATTATATATTATTTAACACATATGTTAAATATATAAATGTACATAAATATAAAATTATAAGTAGCTGTATATATTTATTATCTACTATTTTAATAAATTTATATATAAATTTCCCTCTAAGCACAGCCTTATCTGCATTGTACAACACGGGATGTACTTATAGTATTTTTATTATTATTATTATTATTTTTATTTATTATTATTTTTATTATTATAGTATTTTTATTAATATTGCTTTATAATATTATCAGGTGCCTACGTATTTAGCATTGTTATATCTTACTAGTGAAGTAAGCCCTCTAGAATGAGTTTGTATTACTTCTGCCATGTGCCTAGAAGCACTAGTAACCTGAGAGCACCTTCATCCAATTTCAGAGACTGAATAATTAAAACTGAGCTGCAATCCCTTTGAAGGCTTATTTATATCTGCTCCCACCTTACTCCTAGGGTATAGGAGGTCTCAGTCTAAAAGGAGAAGGGTTCATCAGGCTTCCCCCTTGGTGAGCCCCAGACTTCAAGCAAGATGTCACTCAGCCTCGTAGCCACTCCCTCCAGGACTGGCAAGTACTCCAGGAAACTGCATACTGATGGGAAATAATTGTTCCTTTTGCATTTTAAGCTAAAGCTGATCATGGTGCTGAACTTGGCTATTAATTCCGGAAAGTTGTTTCTGCTGCTTCTGTTACACTCTCCAGGTAGATAACAACATCACTGGTAACGGTCATTTTTTTGTCTCTGTGGCATTTGGTCCTACAGAGGTAATGGGCACAGTTAGTCTAATTTTTAAGCATGCCTCTTGGCTCAGAAGCTTTATAATATTTTGCTTACATGTCTAAATGTGAGTCTCTTCTCATTGATTTGGTATAGAAGGAGCAAACCATTTTAATCAACATGGGAAACTCTTTCCGGCAGTCAGAAAATATTCTTTTATTTCATAGTGAAGTATTCTGCTCGATTTGTTCTGTTCTCTTCTTCACAAACATTTACTTATGAGATGTCTCAATTTTCTGTTCTCTGTACTGTTTGGTTCATTGTACCTCCCACAGGAATTTTTTTCCCTTTTTCTCTGCATTCTGGGAGAATTTCTCAATCCTGTTCTTCACATATTCCTGTTTTCATTTTCTGTATCAGTTTTGCTTATTTCTGTCACAATATACATTTTTTTAGTTTTGTTCTCTTTCTCTTTGTAGGCTTCTGTCTTATTTCATTAAGACCGTGCCTTCAAGTCCACAAATGACAAATGCCGGAGAAGCTGTGGAGAAAGGGGAACCCTCCTACACTGCTGGTGGGAATGCAGTTTGGTGCAGCCACTGTGGAAAACAGTATGGAGATTCCTTAAAAGGCTAGGAATAGGCTTACCGTATGACGCAGGAATCCCGCTCCTGGGCATATATCCAGAAGGAACCCTACTTCAGGATGACACCTGTACCCCAATGTTCATAGCAGTACTATTTACAATAGCCAAGACATGGAAACAGCCTAAATGTCCATCAATGGATGACTGGATAAAGAAGAGGTGATATATTTATACAGTAGAATACTACTCAGCCATAAAAACTGACAACATAACACCATTTGCAGCAACATGGATGTTCCTGGAGAATGTCATTCTAAGTGAAGTAAGCCAGAAAGAGAAAGAAAAATACCATATGAGATCGCTCATATGTGGAATCTAAAAAAAAAAAAACAACCCATAAATACAAAACAGAAACAGACTCATAGACAGAATACAAACTTGTGGTTGCCAGGGGGTGGGGATGGGAAGGGACAGACTGGGATTTCAAAATTTGTGGATACTGACAGGCATATGTAGAATAGATAAACAAGATTATACTGTAGAGCACAGGGAAATACATACAAGATGTTGTGGTAGCTCACAGCAAAAAAAAAAAAGTGACAATGAATATATGTATATTCATGTATAACTGAAAAATTGTGCTGTACACTGGAATTTGACACAACATTGTGAAATGGCTATAACTCAATAAAAAATGTTTAAAAAAATAAATAAATCCCCCCAAAAAATAATAAAAAAAAATAAAGACCACGCCTTCTTTTACTCTACTGAGGATACCAAACAGCTTCTGAAATTTTCTTTGGAGCCTGCAATACTTCATTTCTTTCCTTTGTTAAACTTTTTTGGGGGATAATTAGGTTTGTTTATTTATTTATTTATTTATTTATTTATTTATTTATTTATTTATTTATTTATTTATTTATTTTTAATGGAGGTGCTGGGGACTGAACCCAGGACCTCACGCATTCTAAACACATGATCTACCACTGAGCTATATCCTCCCTCCCCCAGTACCTCATATCTGAAGATATAGTTGAGCTCTGAATCTTCAGCCAGCTACTTCCTTTCCCTTGTTTCTGTCATTTTTTTTACAGGTTCTATATTGAATTGTTTTTCTCTTTATCATGGTCTTTATCATTATAATCTGGGTCACATTTATTGAGTGCTTACTATGTACTGTCCTAAACATTTCTCATGTGTTGACTTATGTAATCCTCACAACAATGAAGAAAGAAGCATTATTTTTTTCTAAATTGAAGTACCATCAGTTACAATGTGTCAATTTCTGGTGTACAGCACAATGTCCCAGTCATGCAAGAAAGAAGCATTATTAACCTCATTTTATAGACGTGTATGCTGAGGCATCAAAGTTAGGTAACTTGCCCAAGGTCACAGAGCTATAAATAGTGGAGTCGGGATTTGAACCCAGACAGTCTGGCTCCAGAGTATCTTTATTATACTGCCTCTCAGTCATATATAAATCACTTTTTAAAAGGTAAATGCTATTTAAACTTAGTATTCTCACACCAGTCAGAATGGCCATCATTCAAAAGTCCACAAATGATAAATGCTGGAGAGGGTGTGGAGAAAAGGGAACCCTCCTACGCTGTTGGTGGGAATGTGGTTTGGTGCAGCCTTTATAGGAAACAGTATGGAGATTCCTCAGAAGACTAAAAATAGACTTACCATATGACCCAGCAATCCTACTCCTGGGCATATATCCAAAGGGGACCTTAATTCAAAAAGATGCATGCACCCCAATGTCCATAGCAGCACTATTTACAATAGCCAAGACATAGAAACAACCTAAATGTCCATCGACAAATGACTGGATAAAGAAGTGGTGGTATATTTATACAATGAAATATTACTCAACCATGAAAAAGAATAAATAATGCCATTTGCAGCAACATGGCTGGACCTGGAGATCATCATTCTAAGTGAAGTAAGCCAGAAAGAGAAAGAATAATCTCATATGATGTCACTTACATGTGTAACCAAAAGAAAAAAAAAGACACAAATAAACTTATTTACAAAATGGAAACAGACTCACAGACATAGAAAACAAATTTATGGTTACCAGGGGGAAGGAGGTGGGAAGGGATAAATTGGGAGTTTGAGATTTGTGAATACTACCTACTATATATTAAATAGATAAATGATGAGTTTATACTGTATAGCACAGGAAACTATATTCAATATTTTGTAGTAACCTATAATGAAAAAGAAAATGAATATATGTACGTATATGTCTTACTGAAACATTATGCTGTACACCAGAAATTGACACATTGTAAACTGATTATACTTCAATTAAAAATTAAATAATAAAATAAAAAGAATAAAAAGAAACTTGTTATTTGACAACAGATAATGGGTGTAGATTTCCCTTGGCTCCATTTCTATTTGCGTGAAGGTCGAGCTCCATTCTCAGTTCCACAGCTGAAAGACAGGCTGGAGTATATAACATCCTGCCCATCTCTGATTTCCAGTGGGTGTTCATCCATTTTAACCCTGAACTTGATACTTTAACCAATGTGATTCTTGAAAAGCTACAGTTCTGACTGGCTCCGACAGAGCTCTCTCTCTCAAAGACAATGCTAAGAGCTCTTTACCTGTAGGGATTCTATCCCACCAGAATGTGGCCCGCTACCCCGGTGTGTCATCACACACACACACACACACACACACACACACACACACCCCATCCCACTACTGACTGTCTAGTTAACTTCCGGGGAATTGCTGTCTTTTAAATATATGCAGAAAGTTAACAAGGAGAGAGGAAGAGAATCAACCGTTATTACCTCAAATGACTCCACAGTAGAGGGTCAGCTGGGTCTGTGAGTAAACAATGGGGACGTCTGAAGAACCTTATGTTCTTCAGGTATGTTCTGTTTTATGATCCAAATGACAGGAAGGTTTGTCTTAACCTTCATTTGTCTATGTTAAAGACTCCTTTGAAATTTGGGGTTTGTTCTGCCCATTTCGTTTCTGGGGTGGTTATAAGCTTTCTTGTCATGACTCCCTGCCGTGGCTTCAGAGATAATTTATTTTAAAATGTGAGAGATGCCATACTGAGGGCTGTTATTCCAGTATTCCCCTCAGCTGTAGTTTTTAACCCTTACCAAACAAATTAGATCTGATTAATGATCAAAAGAATTCATTAAAGTATTGAAGAGCCATGTTAATTTCTACACCTGATTACAGCTTCACCTACAGACACTTTTTACCTCACTTGGCATTTTCCGAATTCTCAACATATAGAAATAACCAATCAAGACTGTCTAAAAGTACAAGTTTCTTGAGTTAGATATAGCTAGGCAACAAGTACTATTTGTCAGTCTAATCAGTACTACCCTCCTCTTCTTCCTGAGTAGCACAACCCCACTTTTATTTAGAATGACTGCATTTTGAGCCTCCTTTAAGCCCCTATAGCCACGTGACATTATTTTAGCTAAGGAAATGTGAGTAGAACCTGTTTGGGGGAAACGGTGCACAGAGAAAAAAACCTCCTAAAGGGAGACAGGCAGCTGGAGATTGCTCCTCTCCTTTTGTTCTTCCTCACTTCCTCCTGCTTCCTGCCTGGACCACTTACGTGATGGCTGGATCTTCAGCAGCTCTGTTAGACCTTGAATAACCTAAAGATGGAAGCCATGCACTATGGATGGCAGAGCAGATGGAGAAAGTGACTGGTATGGGTTCCACATACCAACTTTGGACTTCATACCTCCAGACTTCTTTTAAATAATAATAATAATAACAACAGCAATAATAATAATAATAATAAGGCTCATATTATCATATCATAGTTATTTACGGTCTTTTACTAGCAGTCCAGAGCAATTTCTATCTGAGATTCTTCTCCAAATAATAAAAGTAATAAAAAGCTAACACTTGTTTAGTGCCTATTATGTGTTGGGCATTCTTCTAAGTGATATTAATTCCTTTAATCCTCATAGGAACATTATTATCTCACTGCACAGATAAGGAAATCTAGACCAGAATGCTTAAGTAACCTGCCCAAGGTCACACAGTCAGCTAGTAGTAGACCCAATATCTGATTCCAAGCCAGGATCCAGAATCTGCACTCTTAACCATGTGCTGATTGCCTCGAACATCCCAGCCCAAACATCAAAAATGGTCCATAAAATATACTGGGCCCAGCAATTAGGCAACTACAAGCCCAACAGTTTAAGCTGGGTAGTTTCTAGGTTCATGTGTGTCTTTCTTGGGGTTTTCTGACTTTTCTAAGCATCAGATCACAAATATCAAAAACCCAAACTGACAGCCTGCTGCTACACGGGCTGAGCTGTACTCCTGGGTGGGAATCACAGGCACTGTTGCCTGAAGGTGCTGGGTATCCTACTGCCTTTGGGCGTCCCACACTCACATCCCATTTGGGAATCTTGCAGTGCAAGTGATCCTTTGGCAAAATTTCAGTCCTTCCCCCTAAGCAAAACAGAAGCAGAACAGTTGTAAAAATTATATATTAGCAATCCTTTCGCGTTTGGACCACAGCACTTTTAGGTACCTGTGTTCCCATTCGTGCACGTCAACGCTTCCACAGCAACACTCCCCATTTCCCCTCTGCAGCTGTGTTACAATGACTGCTTACAACAACAGAGTGGTCATCTAGTTCACTTATACGAATTTGCTAAATTCTTTATGCGTACACTCATTCAAGGTGTTGTCTACCCCTTTCTTAGTCAACTTCATGTTAAAACATTATTATGCTTACAGAAAATTGTTGCTTTTTCCCTTCTTTTTTCTTTCTCACTCACAATCTGTCAAGCAATCCGACTGAGAGCATCTAACTGAAAAGGTTTGAGATATACCAATTTCAACAAACGGGAGAATACCCTGAAAGTTTTACCAGATCACAAACACACATTAGCCAATATTGCAGTAGGACCCTGTTTGAACATGTGCATTGCTGGGCTCAGGGTTTTTAGATGCCTGGAGAGATGGGACCAAGTGAAGGAAACCAAGGGCCGCTCCTAGGCAGTTTGGGTAATTCCCTTGCTGCAAAGCATGATTTACTATTGAGTAGGAAGACTTCTCGAACTGCAAATTTTCCTGTCATTGACCCATCGCTAATGAATGAGATCCTACCATGATAGAATTTTTTTTGGTTCTACTGGGAATGATAGCAATTTACAACAACGATTTTCTTCCCCAGGTAGAGCGACCTAGTTTATTAGTGCCCTTCCAACTAACAGCTACCTGAGAGGAAATAAATCAGGAAACCAAAGAAGGCGTGCGGGCGCGCCCGCGCATGCGCACACAGGCCAAGGGAGGCGATGTAAGGGGCTCGAGGGGTGTGGGAGGGTGATGGCGTGCAGAGGAGGGGCTCAGGGAGCGGCAGGGTAAGGGGGTGCACAGAAGAGTAGGGGCACTAGGAGGAAGCCTAGGGGAGGCGAATTGGGACATACAGTCTTCAGTACCAAGCATGATCCCAAGTGGGGACCGAGTAGAAGATATAACCACTGGGGAGACAGGGGTGGCAGCTTGTGGGCTCTGGGTTCCAGCGGGTGGGGGAGGGGGAGAGAGAGATCAGGGGAGTGAGAGGAAAATGATGGCATAATCCATTGTCTCTTGTTTCATGCAAACACCCACCTAGGTGAGATGGGCATGAGCACCTGATGGATGGCTGTCCCCAGTTAGCCCTGAGCCACGCCTCACCCGTCCTCTTGCCATGGTCAGTCTCCAAAAACTGGTTGCCCAATCACGTGTGCATGAGTCAGGGCCCTGCCAGGCTGAGTAGGGCGTGGGTGGGGGCAGGAGCCAGGAGGCTTGCACAACCCTGAACGGCTGAGGTCACCGGAAAAAGCCCAGCTGTGGGAGAAGCCCCAGAGAGACCCCTCAAAAGACTTGGGGGGGGGCACTGACAGTAAGATTTCTGGCTTCCCGTCTGGGTTGGCCCTCTTACGTGCCCTGTCATTTCCCAGACCAGAATATTAACAGGGATGTTAAGTCCCGTTTCTGTCTACCCCAGTGGGTAGGGGGCAAGCCTAGGAGGTGTTGGAGCCAATACCCCTGCCTTCCCCAAGCCTGGCTTTCTGTGCCAGTGACTGGCGCTGGGCAATCCTGGGTTGGAGACTGGAGTCATCACAGCTCAGAGGGGCTTCCTGGAGCCTATGGCAGGGTGGAATGGGGCACCCTTCTGAGGATCACTGGCCTTGAGAGCCTCAGCCAGCTTGGATCTGATGGGAGGGAGATAAGGGATGTTGAGTCTCCAGTCCAGTTCAGATCAATGTTGAGGGCTTAAGAGCCAGCCTAAGCTTGTGGCAAATTTGGGTACAGCCACTTTGGTTCCCCAAAACCATCTGCCGAGCAAAGGCAGGGAGCCAAGCTGATAGGAATACAGGCATATGTATACTACTGGAGATGGTGCAGAAAGCAGCAAGTTACACATAGAGGAATCTATCACTTCTGTCTAGAACTTGTCACATCTGAGCTAAAGTCTACAAAGAAACTGTAGTGCAGTGATTCCAAGAGTTCATGCCTCTGGGTGGGGTGGGGTGGGGCAATCTGTGATTCTCAACAGTGGGGGAAATTTAAAATTCCTTCCAACCACCATCACACCTACCTGCAGAAATTCTGAATCATCTTCCAGGTAAGAAGCCTACAGTATTGTCCGCTGAAAAGGTTCAGTAACTATTTACTGAGCACCTCCATGTGTTGATTCCTCAGGGCACTGGGCAGACACAGGTGAAGCACCGCTGCGCCATTGGATCATCACGCTGGACTTGTCTGTGTGTGACACTTTATTTACTCACAAGACAGTCCAGCAGGCAGGGTCTGACCCAGCCCAACCTCACCATTTGGGGTGGGATGGATAATAAGGGAAGTGTTCCTCTGGCCCAACCGGATCCCCCATGCTCAGCCAGGCAGGTGAGGCTGGGTGTCACTGTCATGGGCAGTCACCCCTCTGGTGGCAGCAGATAGTAAATAGCGTGGGACAAAGCAGAGGTCAGCTTCACAAGTGGGCAGAGTGCAGGCACTATCAACAGGGCCACATTTGGAAGTGTGGTCGGGCAGGTTATCCACAGCCGGGCATTTGTAGCTGAGCTCTGGGGTTTAGGAGAATTCCCCAGTCGGAGCTGGGAGCTGCTGGCAGGTACAGGCAGGGAGACGGGTGTCCTAGGAGGTTACCTGAGAAGGAACCCAGGAACAGAGCCCAAAGGGGAGGCCAGTGGGGTTCTGGCCTTGGATCTTGGGAGATGGCCTGAATTACCTTGTCGGGGATCAAATGAAGGAGGGCAGGAGTTGGGTAGTCCTCAGGCAACATGGACGGGGTGGAGGACTGTGAGCCTGCCAGGGAGGGGAGCCTTGGGCCTGGAGGAGGAGGAAAATTGGGAGCTGGAGGTAGGGGTTGAGATCCTGGCTAGCAAGGGAGTCTGTCATCTGTGTCTTGAGGGTACACAAACCATCCAGGGCCCCCTCTAGCCAACATGGGCCCCTGATATGAACTGAAAGTCACCACCCCCCACAGCAGACCAGTTGGGTAGACACACCAGAGGCACTCAGATGGCACCTTTGTATAGAGAGAGAGACTTGGCTCGCTCCTGCAGGTACAGCCCGCACCAGGACACACAACTTGTGAACAGAACATGAGTTGGATCTCAGTCCGCGTCGGCAGGCCTCGTACTCAGGATGCCCTGGGACCTGCTCGGGGAGAGGGTGGTGAACCCTCCGGTTCTCCCTGACACTGGGCAAGCCTGGACCTCCCAACAAGGAGCAGTGATTGTGGGTGGGCTTAACTCCATGGTGGGAGGAGGGAGTGTGGCTATAAACCAGTCTTTGTGCCTTTGAAAACCGGCCCCACACCTCAGCTACCACCCTCTGCAGCGTAGCCTCTAATGGAGTCCTTGTTCACACCGTGTCAAGAATCAGTGCTGGTGACACCCCATCCCCATCTAGTGGCCACAGAGTCACAGCTGGAGAGAGACTGACACGGTGGGCAGCCTCAGCCACAGGCTTATGGTGTGAAGCCTGACCTGCAGGTTACGGTCATTACTAGTGGCAACTAACATTTATAGAGCACGTTGCAATTTACCAAGTGCTTTCTCACCCATGATCTCATCTGCTCCCTGTGAGGCGGGGATGACTGGCAGGCCTCTCACAAATGAGAAGACAGCCGCGGAGAGGCCTGACCGAGGTGGCCAGGGGGCTGCCGCAGGGTGGGCGGGAGGAAGCTCTCTGGCATCTGACTGCCTGGGTTCCCGCCCTAGGCCTGAGATTTCCTGGCTCTGTGTCACAGAGCAAGTGGCTTCACCTTTTCTGTGCCTCAGTTTCTCCATGCATGAGATGGGGATGTTAGTGGCTAACTCATGCGTGAGATGGTCGAGGCAGTTAAAATACTAGAGCAGTGCCTGGCATGGAACAAGTGACCCCAGCATAGAGGGCCTGCTTTCATAGCCAATTCTGGAAATAAGATGCACCAGTATGTACCATTTGTGGTACAGTTAAGATTGGGTCAGATTGCAGTCGTATTTGCAAAATTTACTTGTTTGTAAGTGTGTTGCCCATGACTTAGTTCCCATGCAGATGGACGCAGTGGACCGAGAACTTGGGTAAGGTGGCCACAAATGCAAGTGACAGGGATGAGGGGAGCAGGTGGAGCGGCCTGGGCTGGACTGGACAGTGTGGCCCCCTGAGAAGGCCAAGTGGGAATTCAGGGTTAAAGCCCCTTCCCAGTTTTCAACAGATCTTCCCATTTTTTCAGCAGAAGCCACAAACACTGACTTTAATTTTCTATTTTAGCAACGATTTTGAATTTCTTTAAAACACCGTGTGGACTAGAACCAGACCAGCTACAGGCCGGTGTGGGCTCTCCAGGCTGTCCTCTGGGACTGTGACCCCACCCCCACCCCAAGCCTTCTGTGCCTGCCGACCACACCCCTCTCCCCTAGGCCTGTCTTTGCCAGGCTCCCTGATGGACACCACCCTGCTTGGTTTGCTCCTTGAGGCCAAAATGTCTGCCACGAAAGCGATGGGTGTTCTGCCTGGAAGATGCTATAAAAATTCATTGCTCACTTACCACGTAATATGAAGAAAACTGTGCTGTGTAAAAAAAGATAAAAGCTGAGATGCACTTCTGGATGCGATCGAGCAGTGGCAAGTGTTGAAGCTGCACACACATGTAAGATATGATGTGTTCATGGTAATTTTTAAATAATGCTCATCTCAGGAGAGATTCGACACCACATGAAAACCCTTCATTCAAGAGAGGAGCCTCAAAGTCATCTGTCCCAACTTCTCACATAAGATGGGGAAACCAGTGGGGAGGGTATAAGTCAATGGTAGAGCGTGTGCTTAGCATGTACGAGGTCCTGGGTTCAAACTCCAGTACCTCCATTTTAAAAAAAATTAAAATACAGAAATAAACATAATTACCCCCCCAAAAAAAAACAAACAAACAAAAGATGGAGAAACCTGCCCAAGAGCTAGTGCCCAACCTCTCGGCACCAACATGCATCTGCCCTCCTGCTTCCCAAACCCACTTTTCCAATTGTACTGTGTAGTCCCTGCTTTCTGGGGCCTGTGATCTCCCTCCTCAGGGCATATCCCCATACATGTCACCCCAAGGATGTTCATTGGGAGCCCTTCTGCACCCGTAGGGTAGCCCTGGCGCCTCAGGAAGGTAGCAATCCAGTAGCTGACTTTGTAGTGTGCCGTCTGTGTTTATCATATGTTCCTCTACTTTCCAGAAAGTGTGGAAGAAACGACCTGGCCTCAGGTTGAGGCAGGCGGCATATAAACACCACTTAGGAGCCAAGTGATTTTGTGTGAGGCATTTGGCCCTGAGTCTCCGATTTCTTCTCTCTGAATTTGGTTGGATACCAGCTACCACTGAGTGTTGGTTATAATTATGATCAGATTTCCCCCCCAGGAGAACACAAGGTCCCTGAGAGTTACACACACAGTGACACACCTGAACATGCGCAAGTGTGCACGCACTGCTCAGTGCCCAGAGTCAGAGGGCTGCTGAGGAGGTGGCCCTCGGGAACCTGCCCTGGCAGCGGAGCCAGAGGTTAGGTCATCCAGGCCTTTCCTGGCACTTGGGCCCAGCAAATGCTCTGCTTGTCTGGGGCTGGAGGCCCCTGTTTCTGGCTGACCACTGGCATTGGGATGCCTTCTCCTTGACTTCTGAATCCTTTCAGCGATCCCAGTGCACACTGAGACCAGACTGTTTCAGCAGCAAATTACAGAGACAATGATCTCAGCAAGATGGAGGCAACAGAATCAGAACTGAGCGGCACCCATACTCACATTTGCACAGATAAAGTTACACACGCTGGTTGTGCTTCAATTTGAAGAGCCTGTCCTTCAGGGTAGGAAGAATTTTCCAGAGAGGAACAGCGGGTACCAATGAACAGCAAGATTTGAAAGACTATAAGGGCAGGGATAGAAAAGCCCACGACCCAGGCAAGAGGAATCAGGGGTTTATTCTAAACTCCATCACTGGGATCCTAATTAACTTAAAAAAATAGTTTAGTCTTCTTGGCCATTGTCCTCTCCATTTATAAAGGGGGCACTATTACAGAAACCTGAATCTCATCGAGAGACCAAGTGACACTTGCACGGTTGGAGAAATCAGGTTTATTATGCCAACGGGCAAAGAGGAGTTAACACTCCAAGCTCTGGACCCCCTCTGTAGGTTTACACAGGCTTTTATAAAATTTTAGGTTTCAATTAAGTTCACACCATATGCAAATGAGGTGTTAGAAGTGGACCAATCAGGAGTGAGCTCTTGGGAACCAATGGAATTCTAGGGGTAAGTTTCATTTTCCTAGCAGCAAGCCATTTTCCGGAAGTGCAAAAGTGGGAAGGCAATGGCCCTGCCTGGGAGGTCTTGCTGGTCCCTTTGTGGGTTTTGTCCCTTCAGTGCAATACCCAGTCATCAATATCTGATAAATGCACCCAATATGCCAGGTTCTGTGTTAGGCCACTTTACACGTGTGTCCCATTTAATCCTCATAATGGAATCAGTTCTGTTACCATTTTCATTGTCCAGATGCAGACATGGAAGCTTATTTACTACCAAAAAAGAAATGATAAGTTTTCACAGGAGTAGCTAGGGAAGGCTTCGTAGAAGAGGTGATGTTGGAACTGTCTTAAAAAAATGAGTCGATGTTTGTCAAGTGGGTAACATGAGGAAGAGGAGAGAGCACAGGACATTCTAAGCAGAGGAATCAGCTTGTACCAAGGCCCAGTGGTCATAAATGAACTGGAAGACCAAACCGAGGTCCAACTATGAAAGACTAAGCTAATTTTTTTAATAGACTTATTCTTTTGGAGCAGTTTCAGGTTCACAGCAGAATTGAGCAGAAAATGCACAGAGTTCGCACACAGCCCGCTCCACCCACACATATATACTCCCCTATCCTCACCATCCCTCATCAATGTGGCATGTTTGGTACAATCGATGAACCAGCATGGACACATTATTATCAACCAAAGTCCATGGTTTACATTAGGGTTCACTGTTGATGTTGTACAGTCTATGGGTTTTGACAAATGTGCAATGACATGTAGCCACCACTACAGTATCACGCAGAATAATTTCATTGCCCTAAAAATCCCTTGTGCTCCATCTATTCATTCCTCTCTCCCTCCCTCTCCTCAAACTCCTGGAAACCACAATCTTTTTGTTGTTTCTGTAGCTGAGGCTAAGCTAATTTGTTGGGCAACAATGTGCCATCAAGGACTTTGATGGAAGAGTCACATGATTGGATTTGTTGGGTGGACTAATGCTTTTATAGTGCCTTTTGGGTAAAGTTTTGCAGTCTTCATTTATTATGGCTACAATTTACTTTTAATTCTCCACCACTTCCAACTCACTCCCTTTTCCACTATTCTAGTGGACTATGTATTTAAATCTTTTTCAGAAGACAGGGACTCAGTACCTACTGTCGACTGAAATAAACGCACAACCTAAAAGTTGAGAGTTATGTTTTATTTGGTGGACATTTCTGAGGACTTGAACCCCTTCAAGCCCAGGATGACAGCCTCTCAGATCGCCCTGAGGGACTGCTCCGAAGAGGCAGGGGAGGAGCCAGGATATATAGGAGTTTTTGCAACAATGACCAGGTAGTCAGAACATCAAAAGATTACTGTTAACTAGAGAAAACCAGACGTCTCCAGTTACAGAATTTGGCCCTTTTCTATGTATGGGAGGGAGCAAATATCTGGACTCATTGAAATCATTCCTTCGACAAGCATCTAGCTATCTAGGGCCAGTATCCTATCTTTCCACATCCTGAGTCCCCACAGGGGGCACCGCTGGGGGTGGCTGCAGAGGCCGGGCTGCCAGCTTGTCTGCATCCTGAGTTGGCTGATGACTTGATGGCCCAGCATTCTTTGCTTACTGATATGGCATGCAGTATTTTTGGTTCACACTACCTACTTACAAATGTATGTGTAGGTGCACATACAGGTGGTGTCCAGGCCAGGGGAGAGAAAGTGGCAAGAGAGACTGAGAAGGAGGTGATTATTTCCAAGAGGTAGATGGAGCAGTAAAGAGACTGGTCACAGAAGCCAAGAGGAAAGAGTTGGAACAGGGATCAGCCGGTTGGCATGTCACATGTTGCCAAGCAGTTAAATTGGATGAGGACTAAAAAAAGGTCTTGACTGAGTGATGAGAAGGTCACGGGGGATCACGAGGACAGTTCCCTGCCCTACAGAGCCAGATACAAATGAGAAATGAAGAAGTGAAGGCAGCAAGGTCAGACTCACGTGGTCAAGAAATTTGCAAAAGGACAGGCAGAGAAAGACTGATGGGTTAAATGAGGGAGGAGGCTCAGATTTGCTTGTCTGTTTGTTTTCCTGTGGTTTGTAGGGAGTGGATGCAGAGCTCAGACGGGAAGGTGAGCTTCAGGCAAGTGAAGGACACAGGGAGAAGTAAGCCCGGAGGTAGAATGAATCCTGGACAGTGAAGATGTCAGACAACGGAGATGGGGAGAAAGCTAAAAGCTAAGCCACAGCTCACCCTGGGGCGGCAGGTGAGACTGAAGCGTGCAATCTGACTGGAGGACTCTGAGAAGTGGGTTTCTGCAGCTTCCACAGAAGTATGGTTGAGGTCATGGCCCCAGCTGCACACTTCTGGCTCCTGTTCCTCCCCCTCCACACACACGCACCTGTTCGCTGCACATCCCCACGGAGGGTCACTTCTCGAAGCCTCACATTTGCTGCCTGGTGGGGATGCGGCTACTTTGGGAGGTGGGGGAGGAAAGGTGGACCACACAGGTGAGAGGGAGAGAGGCGGGCAAGGAGAGCAGTAAGCCAGCGATTGCGTATTCTGATTCCAGCTTCACTCCAAGGGCTGAGTCCTCTCCGATTGATGGGCATTTCCTGTTCTGCCTGTTTTACAATAGTGCTTTCGTTTCCATTCCAAAGATGAACTCAGAGAAACTTGTATTCAAAAGAAGGAAAAAAAATTAGCAGTGAATCTGATGGGAGAGGGTGCGGCCGCCAGTGTGTATGTAATGCTGTCTGTTCCTGGGGGTTTACGTAACCACAGTGCTTTGGTGAGTCACAGCAGCCAGCAGTGCTGGGACGTGACTAAGTCCTTACAACCCCTCAGCCTGAAGCAGAGCAAGACATATTATTTAACCCCTCCGCTGCCACGGCCTGACACAGGAGAGGGCCTGCCCTTGGGTAGACAGCATCTCAAGATGCTCAAGTCCAGGGCGTTGAGAAAAGACCCTTGACCTGCAAAAATATCTCCCTGGGGCAACAGCAAAAGACCTTTCATTCCACATCACAAATGCCTCTGAGAGAGGTAGCACGTGGAACCCCAGCATTTTACAGTTGAGGGGAACTTTGGACTTCAACCAGGCAAATCTTCCCCCTTCACAGATGAGGACATTTGAGGCCCACTGTCAGTGTGCAGTGAGAGATTAGCAACCACTCAAGGTCACACAGTGAGATAGCAGCAGACAGGGGACTTGAACCTGGGTCTCCTGATGGCAAGCCTATGACATGATGATCTTTCACGAATATTGCCTCTCTATATCTCAGGCAGGGAGCCAGGGTCTCCCGCCTCATGTCTCCTGTGTGTGCCTGCTTTCCTCATGAGTTTTCCCATAATCCCCAAGTTCTACTGAAAATTCTCACACCTGGAGTCCTTGAGGGGCTAGGATTTGGATCTGGGTGGAGTCTCCCACTCTGGAGCCTGCTGTGTGCCTGGATGTGGTTGTGTCTCAGACACGCCTAACTCAGGGTCTTTGGGCAAGCTGTTTAAATTATTTGAATCTCAGTAGCCTCGTCTGTGAAATGGGGATAAAGACAATGGGATTGTGGGAAATCACTGAAATAATTTATGAAAAGTGCTTAGCGGGGTGCCAGTCACAGAATAAGGGCTCACCAAACTGTAGCTACTGTTCCCATGGTGGAAGTATTGACGCCTCCACAAAGAACGAGGCGTTCCCGCCGGGAGCACCCAGGGAGTGCTGCCTCTGGCTGACCCCCGATACTCAAAGTCCTCACGGGAATCTCTGTCCAGAGTCTTTCTGTGAAGTCCTTAAATCTCCACCAGCAGTGCAGGCACCACTGTGACCCAAATCCTTTCCAGGTCCCTGATCTGTAATTGCTTAAATCTAAGTGTAAGAACATCTGAATTGCTGCATCCCACCCGGGCTTGCCTCTGGCAGAAGCAGCAAGAGAGTGTTCGAGGAGGGTGGGTTGTCTTCTTAGCATCCTTCACAAAAAGTTAAAATGCCATCCACCTGCCCCAGATATCTGTCCTGGTCTCACTTAATAACCAACTGATTCTGTCATACAAGAGTTATCCGAGTAAATGATTGCCAGAAAATCTTTTATTTTTGATCATTGTTCTATTTGAGCATGTTTAAGCACATATTCTAGAGGAAAGGGATCTGTTAGTATTAACAGAAGTGAGAGAGGCTTCTGACTGGGGAGAGCAGGCAGAGCAGAAGTTGGGGTGAGGGGATGGCTTGGGAAAAAGGGATTAAGTAAAAGTCTGCGTGCTGAGTATGAGACCCCTCGCCCCTCCTCTGCTTAGTTCCAAGAACACTGGAAGCCAGATTCATATCCCCTAGGAGGGAAATTGGAGCATCTTGATCTGGAGAATTGAATCACACTAAGAGGAAGACCTCAGATCCTGGAGATATTGACATTTCAAAGTGTCTCAGTGCAAAAATCCCATCATTACTCAACTCCCATATAGCAGACCCAACACCTTGGTTTTTTCTTATCAATTTTACTGAGGCGTAATTGACATACAATATGATGGCTCATATTTAAGGTACACAATTTGAAAACTTTTGACATATGCACCCACTCATGAAACCATTGCCACAGTCAAGATAATGAGCATATTTATCCCCCCAAAGTATTCTTGCATCCCTTTGGAATCTCCCCTCTTCCTACCCCTGATCTCTTTCTGTGCTGTAGATTAGTTTGCATTTTCAAGAATTTTATGAAAATGAAAGCATGCGGTAGGTACTCACTTTGTCAGGCTTATTTCATGAAGCATAATTATTTTGAGATTTGACCATGCCCCTTAAAATAAATATTTTGAAATATCTCCTTTATGATTGAAATGAAATTCATAGTTAAAAGAATCAACCTAAACATAATTTTGTAAGAAACAGTATAATGCCCTTACAAAGGAGAAATAAAAGGAATTTATGATGCAACAACTGTGTTTCACCATGAAAGCACATGGGCAGCGCACTCTGGAAGACATCATAAAGTGAGTAGTTAGATGTTTTCCTCTTCTTACAATGAGTAAGTTTGAATACTGATGATAATTATTTCATTATACTTTGTTATAGTTCTTATATTTGCCATTTTGAAATAAGGTCTAAATTAGTACATTTTTAATCACCGTGATAACTGCAATTGCAGGCTGATATCAGCATACTAGTTTTTGTTTTTGTTTTTGTTTTTCAATCTCACTGCCCCTCATCACCCTGAGATTCTTCCTTTTCTTGCCAGAACCTTTGAACCTTGAAGTGGCCAACTTCCCCCAGTCCATTCGTTGCTCTCTGGCTAAGCAGATTCCACTGCAAACCCCTCAGTACTCTGTATTTCTTCACCCTCTTGAAAATCTTTGGCCAGGCTTACCCCATCAGTTCCCAACTCATGGTCACTCGACTCAACTTTCTCTGCTCCTCCTCCTTGGCTGGAGAGGATTCTTACAGGGAGTTGCAGGGCTGGGCGGTCCTGATCAATACAGACTCATGTAGGCCCTTGCTGCTGGGTTTTCCCATCTCATTAATTTCCTCCTTCTGCTTAGAGCATTTATGTCAGATCTGCTCCTTTCTCCTCATGTTCCCATTTCCAAGTCATTTGTCTAATCAATGGCTAACCAATCTCTTACTGTCTCTAATCAATTCCTAACTGTCTCTTACTATGTAGAGAAGCATGGGCTACGTATATACTCCAGCTTCACCTCTCTTATCTGAGAGAAAGACAATTCTCTCTTCTGTTTTATATTCAATTTATTTAGTCTAAAACAAAAACAGTTTGCTTATTTCTTCAACCTTTCAGCACTTACCTATGGCAACCACAAATCTGTTCTCTATTATCTATGAACTTGTTTTTTCTGTTTTTTGTTTTATTTATTTTTTTTAGATTCCAGATACAAGAGAGAAAATATGGTGTTTTTCTTTCTCTGGCAGACTTATTTAACTTAGCATAATGCCCTCAAGGTCAATTAATGTTGTCACAAACAGCAAGATTTCATTCGTTTTTATGGCTGAATGATATTCCATTGTGAATACATATACCACAATTTCTTTATCCATTTCTCTGTTGATAGAGACTTAAGTTATTTCCATATCTTGGCTATTGTAAATAATGCTGTAATGAACATGGGGGTGCGTATATCCTTTTTAGTCAATTTTTTTCTTTTCTTCGGATTAATATCCATAAGTGGGAATTGCTGGATCATATGGTAGTTCTATTTTTAATTTTCTTGAAAACATGCAGTTTTCCTAGCAGCTGCACCAATTTATATTCCCAACATCAGTGCAAAAGGGTTCCCTTTTTTGTACATCTCTGCCAACACTTGTTACTAGTCTTTTCAATAATAGCCATTCTAACAGGTATAAGGTGATATCTCACTGTGGTTTTGATTTGCATTTCTTTGATGATTAATAATGTAGAGCATCTTTTCATATACCTGTTGGCCCGTCTGTACATCTTCTTTGGAAAAATGTCTATTCAGATCTTTGCCCATTTTTAATTGGATTGTTTGGTTTTTTTGATATTGAGTTATATGAGTTCTTAATCTTTTTTGGATATTAGCCCCTTACCAGATATACAATTTGCAAATATTTTCTCCTGTTTAGTAGATTGACTTTCATTTTGTTGATGGTTTCCTTTCCTGTGCAGAAGATTTTTAGTTTGATGTTAGCACACATTTATTTTTGCATTTGTTGCTTTTGCTTTTGATGTCAGATCCAAAAATCATCACCAAGACCAATGTCAAGGAGCTTACCATCTATGTTTTCTTTTAGGATTTTTATGGTTTCAGGTCTTATATGCAAGTTTTTAACCCACTTTAAGTTAATTTTGTGTATAGTGTGAGACAGTGGTCCATTTCCATCCTTTGGCATGTGGCTGTCCAAGTTTCCCATTGTATATTCTTGGCTCCCTTCTTTATTGCATAAGCTTGGCTCCTTTGTCATAAGTTAGTTGAACGTGTATGTGTGGGTTTATTTCTGGGCTCTCTATTCTGTTCCATTTGTCCGTGTGTCACTTTTTATGCCAATACGACACTATTTTAATTAACATGGCTTGTAATATCATTGGAAATCAGGTAGCATGATGCCTCCAGCTTTGCTCTTCTTTCTCAAGATTGTTTCGGCTATTTGGGATCTACACAAGTTTTAAGATTGTTTGTTCTATTTCTGTGAAAAATGCCATTGGAATTTTGATAGGGATTGAATTGAATCTGTAGACTGTTTTGGGTAGTAGGAACAGTTTAACATTTTTAATTCTTCCAATCCATGAGCATGAAATATCTTTCCATTTATTTGTGTCTTCTTCAATTTCTTTCATTAATATCTTATAGTTTTCAGTATACAGGTCTTCCACCTCCTTGGTTAAATTTACTTCTAGGTATTTTATTCTTTTTGATGCAGTTGTAAATGGGATTGTTTTCTTAATTTCTCTTTCTGATAGTTCATTATTACTGTATGGAAATGCAACAAATTTTGTGTACTGATTTTGTATCCTGCAAATTTACTAAAATTTGTTTATTAGTTATATCAGCTTTTTGATGGCATCTTTAGAGTTTTCTATATGTAATATCATGTCAAATAGTGACAGCTGTACTTCTTCCTTTCCAATTTGGACTTTTCTTATTCTTGTCTAATTGCTTGGGCCAACACTTTCAATACTATGTTGAATAAAAGTGATGACACTGGGCATCCTTGAATTGTTCCTGATCTTAGAGAAAAGGCTTTCAGCTTTCACCACTGACTGTGATGTTAGCTGTGGGCTTGACATATATGGCCTTCATTATGTTGAGGTATGTTCCCTCTATATCCACTTTGTTGAGAGTTTTTAATCATAAATGGATGTTGAATTTTGTCAAATGCTTTTTCTGCATCTACTGAGATGATCATATGATGTTTATCCTTCATTTTGTTAATATATCACATTGACTAATTTGCAGATGTTCCACCATCCTTGCATCCTTGGAATAAATCCCACTTAATCATGGTGAATGATCTCTTTAATAGATTGTTGAACTTGGTTTGCTAATGTTTTGTTGAAGATTTTTGCATCTATGTTCATCAGGGATATTGGCACATATATCCACATTCTTTTCTTGAGGTATCCTTGTCTGGTTTTGATGTCAGGGTAATGCTGGCCTCATAAAATGAGATTAGAAGAGTTCTTGCCTCTTCTATTTTTGGAATGATTTCGTGTTAATCCTTTGAGAAGGATTGGTGTTAATTATTCTTTAAATATTTGGTTGAATTCACCAGTGAAGCCATCTGGCCCTGGACTTTTGTTTGTTGGGAGGTTTCTGATTACTCATTTAATCCCCTTGCTAGTAATCAGACTGTTCAGATTTTCTATTGCCTCATGATTCAGTCTTGATAGGTTGTATATTTCTAGGAATTTATGCATTTCTTCTATGTTGTTCAAATTGTTGGAGCATGATTATTCATAGTAGTCTCTTATGATCCTTTGTATTTAATATATTTGAATCACCATGAGTAAGACAACTACAATTGCAGGTGAATATCAGCATATTCGATCACAAGCATGAATGTTGTCAGCGGCATGTCTCTAAATGAACAACCTCTCATTAAGTTCTAAACAAGACAAAGTCTGGTCTCCCCTTAATTTACAAGATAGTTGCATTATTAGAAACGCAAATCCATGCATAGAATATTTGTATTTTTATGTAAAGCAGAATTGATATACTGGGTCAAATAATTTAAAATGAGCTTTCACTTACACAACTGTCCAAGAGGACATTGAAAATGGAGTAGACCACAGATAAGGTTGCCAGATAAAAATGCAATATTTGAGACATATTGATACAAAAAATATATCTGTATATCTGAAATTGGATTTTAACTGAGTGTCCTATATTTTATGTGTCTAGGCAATGCTAGACACATGGCAGTCTTTGCTGTATGGGACTGCCCTACAAGTCAACCAGCATCTTTGCTCCCCACATGCTAAATCCTAGCAGGCCTTTTTATTCCTCTGCATTCACAACACTCTGTTACTAAATGTATGGGTTTTCCCCTACACCAACCAATTCTCCCATTTCCTAGACACCAACTGAGTGTCCTACAGTTCAATTTTGACATTAACTATTCAGAGTTAGTGCAGACCCCACAGGCTAACATCGAAGTCTTACTTGATTGCCCCCAACTTTCAACACCAATCACAAGCCCCAGCTTGTCATCTGTGCTTCTAACCAAATCAGGTTTTCCACTACACCCTTCTGAGGTTTGATAATTTGGTATAATGGCTCACAAAACTCAGGAAAACATTAACTGACATTTAAAGATTTATTTTTATTTGACACAGCATTGTAAAATTACTATAACTCAATAAAAAATGTTAAAAAAAAAAGCAAGAGTGGAAAGAAAGAAAGAAAGAAAGAAAGAAAGAAAGAAAGAAAGAAAGAAAGAAAGAAAGAAGGAAAGAAAGAAAGAAAAGGAAAGAAAGAAAGGTTTATTTTTAAAAATATGATAAAGGATACAAACAAACAGCAAGATGAAGACACACAATAAGGTGGATTCTGGAAGGGTCCTAAGCACAGGAACTTCTGTCCCCATGGAATTTGGGATGTCACCCTCCCAACACCTCAATGTGTTCATCAAACCAGAAACATTCTGAACACTGTAGTTTGGGAATTTTTTTTGGCAGCTTCAACATGTAGGCATAATTTATTATAGCCTCAATCTCTAGCTCCTCTCTCCTCCCCAGAGGTTAGGAGGTGGGGCTGAAAGTTCCAAGGTTCTAACCATGGTTTGGCCTTTCTGGTGACCAACCAGCATCCTGAAGCTATCCAAGATGCACCTCACTAGATTAAAAGATGCTCTTATCATCAAGTTATTCCAAGGGATTTAGGAACGCTGTGTGAGACACTCCTAGCATGACTGTTACTCAGGAAATTGGAAGGGTTTTGGAGTTCTGTGTCAGCAACCAGGAGCAAAGACCAATATGTATTTGCTATTATGTCACAGTCCCCAGTAACTCTTGTAATTAAAAATCCTCACAACTTTCAAAATGCCCCCTAGGAACTGTCCCTATTGAGAACCTCCATCCTACAGTGAAGATCACCAGAAGAAACCTACTCATGCACACAGAGCCCTCATCAGCTTTTGGTGATTGAATCAAACACTATTGAATGAACAGCTAAGGATTCACAGGCAGTTGAAAAAGCCTCCCAAGATGAAAAAGAGAGAGAAGAAAGAGAGAGAGAGCGAGAGAGAGAGAGAGAGAGAGAACAAATAGAATTCCAAAAAAAAAAAAAAAAAAACAGAAAATTGAGAAGGAAAGAAAATTATCAAATAAATAATTCACGAAAAATTCTTAATACTATAAGACTTGAGTTTCTAGATTTAAAAGGCCCATTGAGTGCTAGCATGAAGAATACAGTCAATAGCATAACATTTCAGAACACCAGGGATAAAGAGAGGTTTCTAAAGTGAAAAAAAAGTTATATCAAAATGGCTAAGAATAAGAATGGCCATTTCTCAGCTGTAATACAGGAAGCTAGAAAACCTGGAGCAATGCTTTCAAAATTCTAAGGGAAAAAAAATAACTTTCAGTCTAAAATTCTATACGCAGCTGAATTATCAATCATGTATGAAGATAAAGAAAAATTCAGGCTTGAAAAGTCTCAAAATACTTTCCTCCCATGCAATTTTTTTTCTCAGGAAGTGATTTAAGAATGCGATCCCTGAAAATGAGGGCACAAATAAATCCCAGAAGAGAAAGACATGAGATCTAGGAACTGGAATCAGACATGGGTGACAGTCAAGGGCAATTTCCAGGATGATGAAGGGAATTTCCAGAGCCATAGCTGCATAACGGGGCCAGAGGATGACAAATCAGCTTGGCACAAACTAATGAAGGCAGGAAAGTTATCTGAAAGTTACCGGGTAAGTTATCTGATACGTTTAACTATGTGAAAAATCATGTTGAGAAGCCATCCATTGGAACCAAGACATTTAAGCAAAAGAAGGGAGAAGGGCAGTGGAGGAGAAATTATTAGCCCTAGCAATATCAGGAAGTTGATGGGAAAGGAAGCATGATTACAATATACTCCTTGGCTTTGCAATGAACAGTATTTACATAGTCATAGTAATATCAATACTGAAAATGAATTTAGCCAAGATTTACAGTATTGGCATAAAGAAGAAGGAAAAAAAGAAAGAAGAAAGCAAGCTACATTTCACTTAACTTATGAGAAAACCCTAAAATAAGATGTCAAAAATTTATGACTCAAACCAATGACACATGTATCCATAGAAAAAATAGATAAATACTAAAGAAAAAAGGAACTAAAAATAGTTTTAAAGGCAGCTGTTTTTCTTCATGAGCCTCCTACATGTTTTAACATTTAAAGCTGTGTGTGTTTCTTAGCTGAAAGTAGAAATTCATCTCAAGACATTAATATGGCTGTGGTGGAAGTAGTCTGGAAACAGGGTGGGAAGATCTGCTGCCTTCTGATGCTGAATTTAGTCATTGAGCTACTCTCTGCCTTGTGATGAGGCAAAGGAGATCAGTCCCTTTGAAAGGGGACTCCCGGTTAGAAAAAGACCATGGAAGAGGAGGTTTCAGAAAGACGCTGCTGTGCACACCTGCTGTGGCCGTAATCTTCCTCTCTTACTCAGCAATTTGCCAAGTCAGCAAGAGCAAGACTCTGCCTTCTTTATTACACAGAGCGACAAAGGGGAAGTGAGTTGTTCAGTAAAGAGGACTGACAACTGCCTCACACAGAGAAAGCCTCAGCCTCCCAAAAGCTTTATTTGTTTGTTTGTTTGTTTCCAAAAGCTTTAAATTACAACTTTGACGGCACTCATCAGGATTCCTGAAGTTGCAACTAAGACAGAGAGAAGCTGCAGAAGATTCAGGGCGCGTGTTTTTCTCAAACACAAAGAAAGACTCGGAGTCAGAGTCAACAAATATTCCCAACTATTGAAGCAGATTTGTGGCGGAAAAAATGACTAAGAGGCACGTCTATCGCTTTAAATCTTGCTCTAAATTGTAGGTTGCCTTTTATGTAGAGTGGAGATTAAAAATTATTTAATTACCATTCAGTTTTAATGGAGAATTTTATTCTGGTAGGAAAAAAAACCACAAGTGGACTGGGTAGGGTGCCATGGTACTCAGCCATACTTAGGAAAAAGCTGTCTGCTTAGATCACAAGCCCACAGTTCAAACAGGTGGCAGCCTTACCTACACTACAGACCTGGGGCATAAGAAGGGACATCACCTTATGGCCTCACCATCCTACACCTGGGACTTGATGAGAAACAGCACATCCCTTTGGGGCCTATATTCTCAACCTAGGCCATCTCAAGCCAGATCTGATTATTTGTATATATTATTGTTAACTGAACACAAGTTCATATGCCCGAGGTTTCAGTGAGACCAAATACACTAAAACACTGGAGTCTGGAGCAGAGAAAGGTTTATCACAGGGCTGAGCAAGGAGAACAGTGGCTCGTGCCCCCCAAAACCCTGAGCTCCCCGAAGGGGTTTAGCAAAGAATTTTTAAAAGCCAAGTGAGGGAGGTGGGGTCACAGGGTATGTGGTCAGCTACTGCACAATTCTCTGATTGGTTGATGTTGAGATAACAGGGTGGTTAACATGATCGATCCTTGGGCACCAGAAGATCTTATAGGCTATGTGCTGATGATCACCAAGTAGTTGATTTCTCCCATTTAGTGGTGGTTTTTAGCACCTGAAAAATTCAAGAAATATGCATGAGATACTATTAACAGAGAGGACCTACAGCAGGGAATTTGGGGGAGAGATCTGTTCCCCATCCCACCCATCCCCACCACCACTCCCCAGAAGGCCCCATGGGGTCCTGTTCAGTTACATTAGTTCATCACAAATTCTGGTTGAGACATTGACATTGACTTGGTTCTGCACACCAGAGTGTACTGGGTCCTGATATGTTTTAATAACTATTTTATTAAGAACAGTTGAAAATCTATGAACTAGAGATTAAGGTATTCATTTCTGAAGAGGTTCTTATCAGACTTTGGTTGGTTTTTCATTACATATTTTATTATTAAATATCCCTCTGCCCCAAATACATTTGATTTAACTAAAAAAGTCAAGCAGATGGACAAAGGACATAAACACAGTGTGAGTGTACTGTTGGGGCCCAGGGCAGGCCACCCCAAAATATGCCTCAACGACATATTGATTATTTTGAATTAAAATTACTTAAGAAATGGCCAGTGCAAGAGGGACACTTTGACACTCCTTTCTCTCTCCCTGAAAGTAGGAAATAAATCTCCCATGTGATAGGCGCCCTCCGGGTAATGAGAAGTAGACATTCTTACCACCAGAGAGACAGGGAATCCAAAGCCAAGAAGACCGTATAAACAGACCTTGTTACTTCTTTACTAATTTACTGCCCAAGCCCAAATTTTGCTTAAATTCCTTACTAATTAAGCACCCAAACCGAAGTTTGTCCTGTCAATTCTTCAGGTGTCAATTTCATTACTAGTCCAGCCACAAGAACTCAAGAGTGGTAGAGGGGACAATGTCTTCCTCCCCGGCAGTACCCTTGGTAGAACGAGCAGCCCCAAACTCTCAGAGATGTCTTAAATGATTTTCTGTATCCCAGCAGGCTTGAAACCACCATCTCAAACTGCAGAGTTCTCCGTGTCCCAGCTGATCTTTGGCAAAATCTCCTTTCATGATTGATGAAACTTGGAGTTCTCCTGGACTCTGGCTACAGGGACCTGCCTGTGAGTCAGGAAGTAGTCACTTAGGGCACTGTGGGTAAATAAGATGTGAGCATCACGACTGTCCACATCAGTAATCCTTGCAGAGGTCATGGTGGGCTTTAAGAAGTTACGTGCATGTGAGAAGGAAAGCTCCTGCCTCATTCCCCTTTGTTCGTTACCTTCCAGCTTCCTCTAGTAATAACATGCTAGCAACACAACTTTCCCCATTCTTCAGGAAACTAGATTCTTTTCAGTTACCACTGACACTAGCTACCGTTCATGGAGGGGTTACTGTGTGCCAGGCACATGCCTTGTTTCACTCAATTCCTGTAACAACCTTGCAAGAAGAGGGGTACCATTTTCCAGATAAGGAAGCAGAGGCTTTAAGAGGTAGTAACATGCTAGAGACCTGGTAGCTGGCAGCACTATTTACAATAGCCAAGACATGGAAACAACCTAAATGTCCATCGACAGGTGACTGGATAAAGAAGTTGTGGCATGTTTATACAAAGGAATACTACTCAGCCATAAAAATGACAACATTAATGCCATTTGAGGCAATATAGATGTTCCTAGAGAATGTCATTCTAAGCCAGAAAGAGAAAGAAAAATACCATATGATATCACTCATATGTGGAATCTGAAAAAAAGATGAACTTATTTATAAAACAGAAACAGGCGTATGACATAGAAAACAAACTTATGGTTACCAGAGGGGAAGAGTGTGGGAAGGGATAAATCGGGAGTTCCAGACTTGCAGATACTAACTACTATATATAAAAGAGATAAACCACAAGTTTATACTGAATAGCACAGGGAACTATACTCAATATCTTGGAGTAACCTATAATGAAAAAGAATATGAAAACAAACATATATATGTATATGTGTGACTGAACTATTATGCTGTTCACCAGAAACTGACACAACATTGTAAACTGACTATACTTCAATAAAAAAATAAACAAATAAAATAAAATAAAAGTAGGCTACACAACACTAAATAAATAAATAACAAAGACCATGTAAAGCTGGTGTTCAAACTTACACAATCTGAGCAGACATCCTGTTTCTGTTTATTTTTTTCTAAATAAACCTGAGTTGGGTCTCTGTCACTTACAACCAAAAGGAAGCTATCTGATAAAGATTAGTGCGGCAGTGTCCGTCAACCACGGGCAAACCATGGAACCACCAAGCAGCAAGGTGGGCAGGAACTGAGTCTCAGAAGTTTCTGGAGCTGGTGGTTCACAGGCTTCAGGGCTTCATCCCTCATTTCTGGTTTTGGTTTCTTGCATTGAGTGGTTAATGGTATGCTGGACTAAGGTGACTATTTCTGAGATTACAAGTAACTTTTAATTAGTGTTTTGTCTGGTTTTTTTTTGTGGGGGAGTCTGCAATGAATTCATATTTCTTAAATAATTTTTTAAAGTATGAAAAAAAAATGAACATCTAAATGCTAACTGTGCATCACCACTTAACTACTCGTGATCCCAGAAAATATACATGCAGACTCCTGCATGCCAGAGAGTGGACTAAATGTGGATGGAAAATATGTTGAAATGCCCCTTATTTTTCTCTGTCTCATTTCCTCTTTCCCTTTTTCCTTCACCCCAACTTAAGGAGTAGCCTGCTCTACCTCAGGGGAGGTATGAAGTAAGACAGAAAACCAAAATAGCATACCAAGTACCTTCCTGCCTAGCTTTTATTTCCGAAAGCGTAAGCAGCAGAAAGAGAAGAGGAATTTTAGATGGGGAAGAGGCATGAACAGAAAAGAATTTCCTCCATACTAGGAAAATCTCACCAGGAAGAAGAGTTGGAGGCTGATAGTCTCAGAGTATTGACACCAAAGATAAAGCCTTATATATATTTTTTGCTAACATTAAATAATTATCAAAAAAATTGGAGCAACTTTCTGGTAATTCATACACCAAAGAACATATAAATTCATGTGGAAAGCATTGGCATAAGGCAATATTTCAGCATTACCAACAGAACCACCTAAAAAGTTTTGGAAAGCTTCAAAAAGAGGAAAAAGCCATTGAACCAAGGGTCTGGAGTTATTTCTATTTTGAAGCCATTCCTTTAACTTTACAGGTCACTAGAGACAGAGAGATTAAGCAAGGAGTGAAGTCCCCCCTTGAAGATGTTTTTGGGACTCTGCTTTCTCAAAAGCTTAAGGGAGTTGAACGTGTGCATGATAACATTTCCTTTCCCATACAGTTTTCTCTTTTTCGTGAACTTAATAATTGCCTTATCTTTCTATGTCTCAATTTTTTTCTTATTGAGGTCTAGTCAGTTGACAACGTTGTGTCAGTTTCTGGCATACAGCACAGTGCTTCAGTCATACATGAACATACATTTATTCATTGTCATATTCTTTTTCACCGTGAGCTACTACAAGATATTGAATATATTCCCCTCTGCTATACAGTATGAACTTGTTTATCCACCTATGTCTCAATTTTATCCCCCAAACTCACACAGAACTGTGTAAAACTCCTCTCAACACCAATAAGAGTCTATCAGCTCTTGGCTACATCCTTCCTTGCAGTCTCCTCTCCTCCTGCCTTGTGTTCTTACAGTTTGGTGTGCGTGGGTGTGGCCTGTTGAAAACTAGCCATTTTTTTGGATAAACCCTTTCTGTCAGTACCTCTTCTTAGACTGGTCAATTTCTCCCAATAGAAATGATTCCATTTTTTGTTTGTTTGTTTGTTTTAGGCATTTCTGATGACACTGGTCCGGGGTAAACTGCTAAGTCTGTGGACTCTCACCTAACGCCACTCTTCTCAGTATAGTAATCTGCTCTGCCCTCTGCTGTACCTTGAGTTCCCAACTCCAGACCTTCTTCAGCTGTCTCTGCAGAGAACACATTTGCTCTAGTCCCCTACCAGAGTCAATAATCCCCTGGCTGTGTGGAGTAGGGAAAAGGATACGAGGTCTAAGGGTTTTATTCAGTCCTCCTGTTTGGAGTCACACCCTGAACCATTTCCTGTTTCTACCACTGTGTGTCCCTGAACATAGCATGTAGGGACCTCTGTTTCTTTTTCTGAACAATGAGGACCTTTGGGACACGTGTGGCTGAGGGCCCTCTCAGCCTTGGCCTTCTGTGATCTATGAACCTTCACACAGTAGAGCTCTCTGTCTAGTGAGTGACATGGACAAGGAGATACAGTAGGTCAGGAAAGGGGAGGGGACAGCAGCACAGAGGGGTAGGGAGATGTCAAAGGAAAGGTAGGACTTGAGAAGGACTGGAGCAGGTTGGAGAAGTGGTGGGGAGGGATAACCCCCTTAGGTGGTCCAACATGAAGCTACATTGGGGCAGGATTGTCACAGCACTTTTGGAACCCAGGAAATAGACAGAGGGTTCTAGAGGATGGTGAAGTTGGAGAGGAAACTTGCGTCAGATTGTGAGGAATTTGAATCTCTTCTCTAGATCAATCTGATGATTAAAATTACCTCAAGATCTTTTTTAAAATACCAGACCTTATAAACCAGAATGTCAGAGAGTAAAACCCCAAAATCTGCATTTCTTTCAACTTGCCACATGACTCTGCCCAACTGGAAAGTCTGGGGACCACTTCCTTAGGCAGTGGACCATGGATGGTTTCTCATCAGGAATCATGATAAAATTGGGAATTTTAGAAAGATGAATCTGACAACCACGTGCAAGGTGGACTGGAGGTTGAGGGACAGGAGACAAGGACCCATGGGAAACAATTCCACTACCCCAGGCAGAGGGTCATAAGGGTCTACAGGAGGGAAGCTGCTAAGGAGAGACAAAGAAACGGAGTGTACCAATCCCATCTGTTATGGTTGGAGTCGTGCTACCCCCAAATCCATACGTCAATGTCCTAGCCCCTGGTGCCTCAGAACGTGACGTGGTTTGGAAATAGGGTCATTGCTAATGTAATTAGTCAAGTCAGGATGAGGTTATTAGGGTGGGTCCTAATCTAATAGGATTAGTGCCCTTGTAAAGTGGAAGATTTGGTCACTGGCACAGACACCCATAGAGGGAAGACAGTGACGAAGAGAAAGAGAAAGAGGGAGAAGACGGCCATCTGCAGACCAAGGAGAGAGACCTAGAACAGATTTTCCCCTCACAGCCCTCAGGAGGAGCCACCCCTGCCAACACCTTGGTCTCGGTCTTCCAGCTTCCAGAGCTGTGAGGCAACACACTCCTGCCTAAGCTGCTGGACCTGCTGCGCCCAGTTATAGCAGCCCTAGCAGAGTAAAATACACTGTCTTTTTGGAAACACATTCCTGAATTCAAGTTTCCTCTTCTTCGCTTTCTCATGAGGAATGGTTCCCCAAAGCCATCTCCTGAGAGGACTAGAAACTGGTAGGATTCTCTTCTACCTGAGCAGTGAGTGGAGGTGGCTTTTCGGGGTCATCGGACACTTGTTCCAAGAACCCACCTGAAAAGTCAAAGAACCAGCTCTAGTGATTGGAGATTCCCATCCTCCCCACCTGAGGAAGTAATCGGTGCCAAGAATCTCAGACAGTCGGTAAAGTCACAGAGGAGAAGGGAGTCTCATCTCTGTGGAGCCACTAACATCCCACTGGTAACTCATCCAGAAAGAAAAAGGCCGTGAAGGTGAACAATCCACAAAAAAGGTAAACCCTGGCTCTGTCATTTTATGACTTGGACTTTGCTGAAGTAAACATCCCCCTTGGCCAGATGAAGAATTTCCAGGAACTCCATATGTCAAGGTCAATGGCATATGACTGTGAGACCAGGGACAGGCATGTCCACCACAGAGCCCTTGGCCTCCAGCCATTCACTGCCGCCCTTGCTAACATCCTTGGCCCCCTTGGCCCTTTCACCTGCCAATGCTCCCAACCCAACCCCCACTCTAGGTCACCGGCCACCTGCTCACTCCAGAGCTGCCAAGCTGGGCTGCAGAGAGCACCACAGCTGCGCCGCGGGGCCTGCTAAGTACTCCCCCTCCCCAAGCACGTCGGGGCCGTCCCTGCTTTCACAGTTCTCTGTCTGAAATTGGCTTCCTGCTTCTTCCCTCCCAAGTCCCAGCACAGAATTTTCTAGGCTCCACAAATCTCTAGTTTATCCCTGTGTTTCTCGCTTTCATCTGAGAATTTCATTTTCCTGTGAAGTAAGAAGTCTCCACGCATATATCACCTCAACTCTGTTTCTCTCCTAGAATTTCTCTCTGTCCACGTCCATCTTTTCCTGGGTTCCTCTTATTTTAGAGAAAGACGTGGTGTTTTTATTCCCTTGCCCAGGCAAACCCTTCTCTACTCTGTATTCTATCCTTCATTATAACATCAATTATTTTATTTATTCTTTTTTTAAAACAAACTTTTATTATAGAAAATTTAAACACATACAAATTATCTTATTTACCTTTTGTGTCTTCAAATTCTTCTGTCGTTCTTGCGTGCAAGCTCAGGTCTCCTCTAGCCTTTAACACAAAAATTTTTTAAACTGTCATCATCTTGCTATTCCCTTGAGCTACTTCTTAATTTCTTTACAATTTTTAAATGACCAAATGTGACCAATGAGCTCTTTCCTTTCTCCCCCTTATTTCTAGACTCCCTACAATCTCGCTTCAACCTCTATCATTATATTGAAATGCCTCTTTTGATTTTTTACCTTTGTTTTTTCGAAATAAATGCAGCCTTATGAAAAAGTTGCAAAAATTGTGAAAAGCATTTCCATATACCCTTCACCCATCTTCCCCAAATGTTAACATTTTATGTAAACACAGGACACTTATCAAAACCAAGAAATCAATGTTAGTATGATTAACAAACAACAGACTTTATTTGCATTTCACCACTGTTTCACCCATGTCTAATTCCATCCTTTTAAGACAGTTCTTTGCTAAAGCCACCTTGAAGAACATTTTTATAAAATTACTAATTTACAGAAATACAAGGAACAGAAGGACAGTAAATGACACCACCATGGGAATACAATCAGCCAAATTCCCTACTGTGGATTTCTTCAGGGAAAAAAACTCAAGGAACAATAGAAGAGATGAAGGGGGAACCTGTAGTTTAAAAAAGACTTAGGAGCAAGAGTAATTAGTTGCAATGTGTGGACTATGGATTCCAATTTAAACTGAAAAAAAAAAAATTATAAGACAACTGAGAAACTGTGAACTCTGGATATTTGGTAATCTAAGGAATTATTGGTGGTTTCTAAGTGTGATCATGTTTATGTTTAAAGAACATTTATTTTAGAGATACCTATTTATATTTACAGATGATAGGACTGCTCCAAAGTAATGGAGTGGGAAGAGTGTGGGGGCTGTAGGTGAAACAGATCGGCTGTGCACTAAAAATTGTTGAAGCTGA
The DNA here is from genome assembly GCF_036321535.1 of Camelus dromedarius. NCBI lineage: Eukaryota > Metazoa > Chordata > Mammalia > Artiodactyla > Camelidae > Camelus > Camelus dromedarius. Next base: position 9,009,057 of record NC_087450.1, read on the forward strand.
GTGATGGATGAATCAGGTTCATTAAAGTGTTTTCTCTACTTTTGGGAATGTTTGGAAATTTTTCATCATTAAATGCTTTTAAAAAAGAGGATTCATCTATACAACATCCCGAAAGTCATTAAAAATACATGTCAATTTTTGCTTCCTTTTTTCAAATAAACTGAATCACATTGTTTGAGACATGGCAAACGTAAGCGAATCTGAAGATCTCTGTCTCCTCTGAGTCTCGTTGACTCAGGCCACGTCTCTCTGCTCTGACTCACTCTCAAGTGCTCTGCCCTGCCTGGGCTCTTCTGCCTGAAATTCACCACCTGTTCTTTCTTGCCTCCTCCTGCCCTCTTCCTGATCTCCCCTGATCCTTCATGCAAGTAGCTCCAAGTTCTTTCCAATATCAGGCAATCCTGCCTTTTGAACTCCTTCCAGTTCTCAGCTCTGCCTATCACCCTGCTTAACTCAACAAGAGCAGAAGAGCCTGGCAGATAACATAGGGGAACACCCCAGTGTATGTTAATATTCTGTTCATGTTAAAAATGTAGACAGACTAAATAAATCTGGGATCACGTTATAGAGATACAATCTGCATCCTCTCGATCTTATTTGATTGATTGATTGATTGCTTAACATTATATTATAAGCACTTTGCCAAATCCTTAAATATTGTTAGAATTTTTTTCAGTTGTCTGAGTTTTTTCAAGTATGCAGAATACTCCACTATACACATGTGCCATAAGGTATTGACCTCATTCTCTAGGGTTAGATCCAGTGACCCCTTAGCTGGCAAAGCAGTTTAGTCCTCCTCCTTTTCAACTTTCTGAAGTTCATGATACTAGTGACCATCCTTCTGCCTTGAATATTTCCTCCATTGGCTTCTGTAATGTCTCCTCGATCTCCCTTCGTGTTGACCAGCCCTACTTCTGTGACTTGTCTTCCTCCAGCTCCTCCCCAAGGTTCTATCTAGGTACCCTCTTGGCCCCCTCTTTTCCTCTCTTTTCTCTCTGTCCATGAGTGGGCTCTTTCTCAGCTTCACTGGGACGTATTCCCAAATCTGTACCCTCAGCTCTAACCCCTTTCCAGTGTTTCAGACGAGCATCTCCCCTGTCAGCTGTACGTGACCGCCAAAATATAGTCCAGTGTATTTCCACCAATTCTACTGACCAACCAAAGGGAGCCTCCTTTAACCAGCCTGCTTGTCTCCTCCTTCTGCCTGCCCACGTTGTGGCTGTCTCCTTGGGGTTCAGCTTGATGCCTTGGAGTCACTGTCCACTCCTTCCTTCACCCTTCTCTACACCAAGTGACCAAGCCCCACAGAAATCTTCTGAAATGTCTCCCACAGCAATTTCTTACGTTCCATTCTCACTGCTCCGCTCAGACTTTGAATTTTCACCCCTCCCCCAACTTGCATTCACCTCCTACTTGGTCTTTCTTCCTCTGTGTTTGTTCTCTCCAAGCTGTCTTACCTCCAACCACCATATTAATCTTCCTAAAGGAGGGTGGCTTTAATTGAGTGGCCTACCTGTTCAATCATCTTCAGCAAGCTCCGCATGACTTACCAAATTGAGTTTTGACATTTAAGGTCCAATTTAATATGACCTGTCTAACAACCTCCTCAGTCTTATTTCTCATTTCCTGCCACACACATCCTGGAGGTGGAATAGTTTGGCTCCAGAGTCAGGTCCCAGCCTAGCAGTGCTTTGGCCTTGGATAAACCATCTGAACCTCTGCTTCCCCATCCATATAATGGGAGTATTAACAGCACCTCCCTCATGAGTTGTTGGGAGGATAGAATGAGATAAAGCACATAAAGCATAATACCAGGCATAGAGTAGGTTCTTAATAAATGTCAGCTGCTGTTACTGTCACAATATCAGTGCCATCAAAGTGAACCTCTTGGTATCCCCATGCAAGTTTTTTTTTTAATTGTTTTATTTATTTTGGGGGGAGGTAATTAAGTTTGCATATTTAGTTTTGGAGGGGGTACTGGGAATTGAGCCCAGGACCTCGTGCATGCTAAGCATGCGCTCTGCCTCTTGAGCTACACCCTCCCCCTCCCCATGCAAGTTTTAGAATTTATTTCCCATCCCCCTACTTTTGCTATTACTATGTCTTCTGCCTACAGCTTTTCCCCCATGCCTTCTGAAATCCTGTTCTCCAAGGCCCGGCTCAGACGCTGTTTCTCTGAAATTTTCCTCAACCACCAGCCAAAGGAGCTCTCTCCTTGCCCCTCTCAATATTCGAGCTCCTTGCTTTCAACACTTCTAAGGCATTTACGCTGCCTTCTGGTGAGCTGTGTGAATGCTTTGTCTTCCTACAAATTAAGGTGGGACTATGTCTTCTTCATATGTAATACCCTCTACATAGCCCAGCACAGGGTGTGACACAGCTGAAACTCGGAAAACTTTCATCAAAAGATTAAATGGAGGGGGTGAGGGGACAGCTCAAGTGGTAGAGTGCACGCCTAGCACGCACGTGGTCCTGGGTTCAGTCCCCAGTACCTCCACCAAAAAAATAGTAAATAGATAAAACTAGTTACTCCCCCTCAAAAAAATTAGAAATTAAAAAAATTAAATTAAAAAAAGTTAAAAAAAAGATTAAATGGATGACATTTCCTGTCTCAACAATAAAGTTGCATCTTGATACCTGTCTATGAAACAAATATTCATTAAGCATACTATTAATCTTATTAATATATCTAATTAAGTCTGTTATTAATGACTATGGTTCTTGTCCTCTCAAAACTTACAGCCTAGTTCAGAAGATTATGCTTTCAGAAAACTGAGAACAAGTCGGGACAACATTTAACAATGTATTTAATCAACTATAATCAAATTTCATAATGTATAATCCAGACAGACAGTTTCCTGGGTGGTCAAGTGAGGGAGGGGGTTGGGAAGAGTTAGAAGGTGAGGAGGGGAGAAGCAAAGGCAGAACTCTTCCCTTGAAGGGTGAGTTCACTGAAAGGCAGGCCATTAAGGTCGGGAGAGAAGAGGAGAATTATTATATCTGCTTTCATGGGGGATAAACTAATTGGAATGTGCTCCCTACTGAGTCTCTGCACTGGAGTATCAGTTGATGGCAATGGATGCCAGCTACACTGTTCACATATAGTAATTATCATCATTATGAACACCAGGGATTAACACTGACCTGTCAGAAGACCGTGTGAGTAATGGGCGTTTCCCAAACCTGAAGCAACTGCAATTCCTGGCGAATCAGCTTTGAGTTGAGAAGTTTCTGCGCTTTATGCTTTTTCTATTTTGGGCCTCTAAATTGCTATTCAGATTAATACGGTCATGCATACTTCACCTAAGAGAAGAAGGTTTGCAGGGAGGTCAGCCTGCCCTTTCTGCCACATGTGCGCAGCCATGAGTGAGGCACGAGCCAATTGTGAGTTAGGAGATTAAGAAATCCTAGAAAGAAAAAGACTGCCCCAAAAGATCGCCCCTAAAATAGCCAGTTCACATGCCTGAAATGGCACTATTATATAGTATGCAGAGGTACCAATTTTTTTCTTACAAATGTAAGTATTCCTGAAGAAGGCTACACTGAGTCTCTCATCTTTTGGTTTGAATGGGATTAGCAGTCACCTGAGGGGAGAGAAGGCATAGAAAGAGGACAGGTCCCTGTCAGGAAAAGTGGGGGACAAAATAACTGGTCTTTTCTAAAGGGAAAAGCCTCCTGTCCCCGGACTGCAGCGCCAGGACCAATTCCTCCGCTTCTGCGGGCACCTGTCGTGTGCGGGAAGTCAGCGCGGCGGAGCCCGCAGCAGCCCAGCCCTGAGACCTGCGGGGTGGCTCGCCGGTCCCCCGGAGGGAGGGCTCGTGCGAGGACCCCTGGCGGGGCGCGCATCCCCGGTAGCGGCGGATGTATTTATGTAAGGGCTTAAGGAATGCGAAGGGCCGGCCCTGGCGTGCAATCTGGCTGCGAAGGGACTGATAACCCCCCAGGATATTGTTCGGAGCCCTGTCCCTGCCCCTACCCTGCGGAGCTCGCCAAGACCTCTGCGCAGGGTGGGCAAAGGATGCTGCGGGTCCGCCCCACTGCGGGTCTCCCCGGGCCACGAGGCCTGCTCATGGGGAATTCCAAGTTCGGCTAGACTGGAGGGGTTTAAATGAATGCCGTGCTTTCTCCGAAGTCGGAGTTCGTGGGTCTTATTTCTGTGTCTAACCCCAGTTCTCATGTTCTGTTTCCAATTTGCAGCCACACGGACTCTCCAGCTGGCGATCGACACGCGTGCTGCCACCTCCAGGTGAAAAGGGGACACTGAGCGCACGGTAGCTGGACCGGCCGGTGACTGGAAGGAGGGTTCCAGGACTGGCTGAAGTGTGTTCCAGATTACTGGAACTATTGGAATTACTGACGTTTAAATATATTAATTCCTAAGAGCACAACAGTTGATGAAAGACTTGATCTAGGCTCCACACATCCTCTGGCGGTTTCCCTTTGGTTTGTTTCTGCATTTTGTGGATTTGGAAGGGGATTGATGGGGGAGAATACAGCTCAAGTGGAAGAGCGCATGCTTACAACACACGAGGTCCTGGGTTCAATCCCTAGTACTTCCCCTATAAACAAACAAACAAACAAACAAATGTAATTACCTCCCCTCAAAAAAAAAAAAAAAAAAAGGAAGGGGATTGATGCTATATATTTGCACAGATGCAGTTCAGTGCTTTAAAACAGGTATTCACCACCAATGCGTGGAAGTGATCCTCTGTGACGTCACTGTGATTTCCATCGCAGCCGACTCTCCCCCACCTATATTGCTGAGAGTGGCCCCGAGGACACACCAGTGGTCATCATCTGGGTCACTCACACAGGGGGTCACCTCTTTGCCCTGTATTCTTTCCCATGGCGACTCCTTCATGAGGCATTGCAATACCATAATTTAGAAAGTGAATGATTATTTTTAAAATAATTTTAGAATAGTTCCTAATATTAGAGTGATGGCTAAGGATACTGACTCTGAGGTCAGGCTGCTTAGTTTTAATCCTGACTCAAACTTTTTAACTTTGTGGCCTTGAGGTTACTTATTCTGTGCCTTACCATCCTTGCTGACTAAATGGAAATGATAATACAGTCCTCATTGGATTGTTGTGCATTTTAAGTGAGATAACGCACGTGAGTGCGTACAGAGTAGTCTACGAAGAAAGAGGATGTGATCTGAGCTTAAAGAACCCGTGTGTGTGTTCAGGCCTTGACACTCGCTAATTTGGGGGATATGGCATGAGTTATTTCACTTCTCTGTGCCTTGGGTTTATCGTCTATAAAACAGAGATGATAAGAGCATCTATCTCACAGATTATTTATGAGAATTAAATGAAATATATCTACTAGGCTTAGATACAGTAAGTACTCAAATGTTAGTCTTTTAAACCTGAACTAGACTTTGCTGTATTCAGCATTCTGTTGTTTGGAAGATTCTGGTCTTTAAACTCCCAGGCAAACAATTTCTTCTGTTTGTTCATCATTTTACAGCTGTCTTGAGTACAATTGTATGTAATCCTTCCATTGCCTTGGGAGATAGATGTCCGTATCCCCATTTTACAGATGAATAAACTAAGGCTCGGAGCGGTTTAGTGATTTGCCTGATGTCATCCAGCAAGTGGACAAAAATGCATGCCCCCCCCCCCCAAAATGCACACCCAGCCCTTCTCTCCCCAAGACCAGGGCTCTTTTTACTATATCAAGGCTGCCTTGTGATTCTCTTAATTGTGACGAGTACACATTTTCTTTTACAACCCTTTGCCAGATTTCTATACCGTGACTACAATTTTTTATGTTATATCAACTTCCTAAAACCAGCCTGCCAAATTTCAAGGAAACTGCACTTAGAGCCTTTTCTTCTTCATAACAAAACTTTTCTTCATGACTTCTTAATGGATTGGCCTATTCAGTGTTGCTCTGAGTGGAGGATGGACAGAGACAGCAGATTGAGCCACTGGGGGCGGCGGCATCTCAAGAACCACCATTGCGTTAAGCCTGAGCTCCACACTCCCCCTTCTGAAATGACACCCCCCCCCCAGAGTTGAAATTACTTATTTCTTCCTCTTTCTTCCCTGACCGTGAGCTCTGTGAAGCTCAAGACTGCATCTAACATGTCAGTTCTCTCAAAGTTCTTTCAATTTCCTTTCCGTGGAAGAGAAAGTCATAGAAGAAAGACTTTTCACTGAAAGGAGTCAGGAAACAAGATATTTCTTTAGACCCTTGATAACGGGGCCATCCCAAACTATAGGGAAAGAAATTAAGGATAGATTCGATAATTTGGGGCTAAATATATCATTGAAGCGCTCTCTTTCCTGATTAGTAATAATAACAACTATTGCTTATCAAATGACAACTATGAGCAGGCACGAAACTCAGCATGTTACACACATGAGCTCCTTTCAAGTTCTGCAGTGACCCTAACATCCTATGCACTTTATTCATCCTCAACTTCCTGATAGAGAAGCAGGCTGACAGACTAACTTAGAGCACAGAGATGGGGTGAGTGAGTGCACACTTCCCAGCCCAACCATCTTGATTCTTTCTCTTTGATTTATTTTCCACCCCCATCAGCCAGGGTTTATACCAGAGTCATCTTCTTTGGCTCCTTCCCTGACTGTGCCTGGCACTGCTGGCCCTGAGTTCCTGGCACCAGGGCGAGGGGGCCTATCCAGTGTCAGAGATCAGCAAAGCCCTTCAGGTGACAGACGGCCACTTGCCTTCCCAGTGAACTGCACCCCCACCTCCAGCGAGTGGCTTCAATGACATCTGGCAGCCAAGACCTTGTCTGTCCCTCAGCCAGTCCTTTCCCAGCTCACAGGGAGCAGCTGTCCCTTGAGTGCTCACCAAACATTTCTGTTTGGTTCATGCAGTCCTGAGCCTCCCTGTTCTGTTCCCTTGTCCTTATTTGTCCCCATCCATCAGAACCCCCCAGCACCAGATCCTTTTTATGACTGATGGCACAGCCAGTTTGTGTCTGGGATTTGATTTCCAAATACTCAACAGTTCCAGTAATTTCAGCTGTAACTGCACAGGTAGCCCCAGACCATTCATGGCTTCTGTTCCCAATATATTTTTTTTTAACTTTTCAAAGGTTGTTTAGAATTCCAAGCTCATGGAAGACACGTAGGAAGCCAAACAGCTCTACACCGATGTGGCACTTGAGGAGAAGCAACGACAACTAAAGAAGGAGGGAAAGTAGGTGGAGATTCTGAAAGGATTTTCTGAGCAACTTGAGAGGCTACAGAACAATAATTCCCAACTCCCAGCAGCAGAGGGACACCGCGAGACCTTGTTAAAAGGCAAAGGTGCTGATTTCTCAGGTCTGGTACACAGCCCAGAAGTTAGAGGCAACAGGAACACTTCCATTGCGGGAGGTCCACGGGTAACACTCAGAGACAGGCTGACTGGGGGACCAAGGACTTTTGAGAGAGGGAGCCTGCATCCCCAGGGAGGAGGCCTTGGAGCAAGGAGACAGAGAAGGGTTTCCTGAGGTAAGTATCCAGGAGGGAGGACAAGCAGGAAGGAGGAGACAGGGGATGTGCTATGGATGAGAAGGAGGTTCAGAGACCCCCCCAGAAGCCACTTCCTGAAGGGACCTAAAAGTTAAGTTCTGTATACAACTCATAAATCCTACCTCTCCAGCGACAGTTCGGCATCCTCTCTTAAACACATGCAATACAGGAAATGCAACAGTGGTTCCTCCCACTTTTAATCCTTCTTGGAATTATTTTTATTCTATTGAACCAAAATCTATCTATTTGAGGGGAGGGTATAGCTCAAGTGGCAGAGCACATGCTTAGCATGCACGAAGTCCTGGGTTCAATCCCCAGTACTTCCTCTTTATTTTTTTTAAATAAATAAACCTAGTTACCTCCCTCTGCAAACAAACAAAGAAACAAACAAATAAATAAATTTCAGTCCTAATTTTCCATTTGATTCTCTTTCATACCTTCTGTTTCCTTGCCGAGACAGTCTGTTTTTCATTAGTCTTAAGCACGTTTCTAACTGCTCATGGAAGCACTTTTATAACAGCTTCTCTAAAATCTGTGTCACCTCAGCGTTGGCATCTGCTGATTGTCACGTCTCATTCAAGTTGAAATCTCCCTAGTCTCTTGACATGCTGAGTGATTTTCCATTATGTCCTGGGCATTTGGGGATTTATAAGGCTCTAGATCTTATTTAAATTTTGTGTTTTAGCAGGCCACTTCTGACAGCGTGCCATCAGGGAAAGAGGGTCGCTGCCTCACTGCTGACGGGCGGGGTGCCAGTCCATGCTCCACACTTGGCCTCCACGGACATCCCAGTGTGGGAGGGGCATCTTGTCACCGTCGGGGCTGGGGGTGATGAGGGTTCCAGCTCCCCACGTAGCCTTCACAGACACCATGGGGTTCACTATGGGGGACACCAACCCTGCAGGGAAGGGATGGGGTTCCTCACTGCAGTCAGATGGGGGTAAAAGTTTAGGTTCTCTTGGCCTGTGCAGACAGGGATGGGGCTACGGTTTTTTTTACATGGGTCATCTTTTTCTGTTTATTTATGTACCTGGTAATTTTGGGTTGGATACTAGACATCGTAAGTTTTATCTTGTTAATTGTTAGATATTTTTGTGTTCTTATAAATATTTGTAAGCTCAGTTCTGGGATACATTTACTTGGGGACAGTTTGATCCTCTCAGGCTGTGCCATTTGGGACGGTCCTGGGAAGTGCTGGGTGTAAGGCTGCTTATTCCCCATGACTGAAGCAAGTCTAAGAACAAGGACATTCCCTTACGTAGCCACGATATAGTTTTTTCAGTCAGAAAACTTAACATTGATAACAAACTGTTATAAAAAATATAGTCAGGATTCAAATTTGGTTCAAATCGTTTGTAACAACTTTTTTTCCAGTCGGGTCATGAATTGCATTTCTTTTTTTCAAAGACATATTTCAAAATATAACCCAAAAGAATCTCTAGTTGGTCAAATGCCAGGTCCTGGAGAAGGTGAGATGCCATGTTTGCCCTGCGAGGCTGAGCCTAGGATTCTGCCCCCACAGTCCAGCCCCGTCCCTTGTTTGTTCAGTTTTCTCCCCAGTCTCTACCTCTGCCCTCTGCTTCTCTCCTTTTTCTCCTGTCTCGTGCTTCCAGTGTCATGAGGGCTTCCCGGTGGTAGAAGAGAGGGAGTGACACACCGGGGACCGTGCCTGGTCACTGCCTTCTAGGAACCTCTCCCTGGTACCTGCAGACAGGATGTCTTCCTCCTCATTTGGCTCTTTGATGAGTGCAAAGTGGAAACCCTCAAAGTGCTCAATGGGGCATAAAGGCTAACTGAAAGGAAATGAAGAGATTTCAAGCAAATAGACAAACCCAGGAGTGAAAATCAATGAGATTAAAGTTGCCCTGTTAGAAAATAAATGAGGTGCAAAGAGATCAACCATGAAATATGAGTCAGCAGACCTCATCCAGGAAATCCCAGACCAGTACTGCTCAGGCTGGGGGCCTCCCCATGTCTCCACCAGTCTCCCCATCTGCTACCACCTGCCCCTCCCTGCCAGTGCACCCACATGCTTTGGCCTTCTGGAAATGCCCCAGTTGCTGATTACTGAAATCTGACATCAAGACCACACCAGATCTCCCTCCTTGTTTACGGCAGCCAGAAGGGGTCCCCTCTGCATCTCCACAGTTCTCTGTTCTATCACTCTGGTGCCACTGATCTGGGTCTTCCTATACCCAAAGTTTTGGGGTATTTGGATTCTAAGCCCCTCCCAGAATGCAAGCTCCTGTGACGTCATGAAAATTTTTAAATATTTGCTTTGGAATCAAGCCTGTTTCAAATCCCCAAAAATGTATGCCCCTGGGCTAGTTTCTAATCTTCTCTGAACCTCAGTTTCCTTATCTGTACACTGAGACCATAATATCTCATGCAATTATGATGAAAATTAAATGAAATAAATTATGCAAAGGCCTCAGTCCAGTGCCTTGCATGTTTAAAATTTTCAACAAATGTAAGTTCTCTTCCTCACTTTTGAATCCCCAAAGCCTAAAATATGTTGCCAGTAATTTTTATGCAGATTACTGGCTTACAATCACATGACTAATCCACGCTCATTCAGCAAGCATAGAAAACATAGAAGAATCAGAAAACAGAAAGAAGCAAAAAGGAAACAGAAAATCTATAATTTTCAAACCCAAAGATACTAGTGCACAAATTGATACACATCTTTTGAAGTTTTAGAAAGATGTAGTCACTATAACACTGTACACAGTGCTTTCTAATCTGCTTTTTAATATGGTAATGAGACAAACATCTTTCATTGTCCATGAATAGATTTATACAACGTTATCCATAATGACTATAGAGTGACACTGTATAAGCATTTCTCAACTTAGCCAGTCCCCTACTCATGATCGTTTGCATTTTGTTCACTAAGCCATTGCTGGGATGAACATGCTTGTAAATCTTTGCTCTCATTTCAATTAAATTCCTAAGAGTGGAATTGCTAAAATGAGGAGTATGGGGAAAAGTTAATACTTCTGGCACACATTGCCACATTACTCTCCCGAACGATCATGTCAATTTCTATTTCTCACCTACTCAAGGTATATAGTCATTCTTTTCTGGTCTTTGCTAAAGAGAAAATGGTACCTAATTGCTATTTTACTTTCCTTAAAAAAAAAATCTCTTGTGGTTAAATGTGGAACTGAATGAATGTACTTCTCCTTTCATTCTGACCATCAAAGCAAAGTCATCTACACATTTTGCCAGCGTTGCTCGGCCAGGATGAGTGGTTATGAAGAGAAAATGGTCATAATTTGGACAAAGCTAATTTAAGAACCAAAATGATAGAGGAACAAGGACATCTGCAGTGTTGGGAGGAAATGGAGAGAACTGGGGCAAAGCGGGGACCTCAAGGGGCTGGGTTTGGAGAAGGAGTAAGGTTGGGATGGAACAAACCCAGTGACCATTGTAAAGTCAATTACGGCTCTGCTCGTTGGGAGCATTGCTGGAGTTGCCACATTGGTGGATGGGTTAGTTTTTATTCTCTTACATCAGCTCATTGTATAATATTTCTCCCTTAATAATCATTTTTCCTCATTCTTAATGGGAATAATAATAATAATAATAAATGTAACTAACATTTGCTGAGCATTTTCCACAGGCCAGGTGTTATACTCTACTTGCATTATCTAATTTGACCCTTACAATGTTCCCATGAAGTTTGTGCTATCAAGGTACCCATTTTCCAGATGAGGAAACTGAGTCTCAGAGAGATGGAGGGTCTTGCTCAAGGGCACAGAGCTGTAATCAAGGGAGCGAGGATGACAACTCAGGCCTGCCTTTCTTCCAAGCCTAAGTTTTAAACCACAACATTTCTCAAGGGCCGCTCAGCAGATGAATTGTACTAGATACAGTTCAAGGTGAAGGGCAAACAGCCATGAAAAAATAAAGGTTAAAAGACTCCCAATGGCAATTCTACATGAAGAATGGGGAATTCTCTCTCCCTCCATCCTCAGTCCACTCTGATGGCTCATCTAAGGCCCCGGTTTTCCAAGCGTTTGATTTGGTCTTCCCCCCGACTACTTCATTAAAGCCCGCCTCACCAAGCAGGGGAGAATTTAATGCATTTGACTCCTTGGAGATTTGATGCTCCTTTAGGCCTAGAGAACCGATCTCTCTCCTGACTCACACATCCTTCCCCCTTTCTCCCCTGGCAAGCCAATCTAAAATGGGTACCAGGAACTCACGCTTGTCGAGCCTCATTTTGCACCCGCCTACCACCCCAAGGCTTGTATCTGTGCTTGCTGGGGCCCCCCTAACACAAACCCGTAAGTGGGACCTGGCCACAGCTACAGTGGACATAGGTGCGGGCTCGGAGACTTAGGAGAGAGATGCAGAAGGACCCTTCCGCTGGCGGCTTCTGATGATTAACCCAGGGCAGCCCTGGCCCCCTTCGATTTTCATGCTGCAAAGATTTGGACTCACTTCAAGACAGAGAGGTTTGAGTCCCACTGAGTTCAAAGCCTGGCCTTGACCTGAAAGCTGTCTTCTCCCTCCGGCCCATTCTGACCAGCCGAGTGGGAGGTCCACTGAAGCCACTCTGATGGTTTTCTTGTCCTGTTACAGTGTCTTCTCATCACAGCATCTTCCTGGAAAAGGCCAAGATTAGCACTTTATTTCAGCCCATTGCAACACAAGCTGCTTCCCAGCAGCTAATGTGAGGGTTGAGGGAGTGAAAGAAAAACTTGCTTCTCTATTTCCCAGCTAAATCCACTTCCTTCATGAGGTTTTCCCGACCACTCTTGCCAGCAAGTCCTTGGGCTGCATCCCTCCTGCTCTTCAGCTGTTCTGACCTCCTAGAACACTGCTTGTCTTCTTTAGCCATTTACATAATGCCTTGCTAGTTTCATCACCCATTGACATGTGAACGCTGCCTCGTCTCCTTAACCAGATTGTGCACATCTGGAGGGACAGAGCTCTATTTTAAGATATTTCTGTATCTTCCCCCAGCTCAGAATATGATGGTATGTGCCTTCCCTGATCACCCCATTTAAACTCCAAACAAATCACCCCTCCATTCCAATCTGGAATATAACTTACTTATTTTATTTAATATCCGCACCCCATTGGAAGAAGTTTAGCCCCAGAAAGACAGGGGTTTAAAAAAAATTTTTTTTATTGAAGTACAGTCAATTACAATGTGTCAGTTTCTGGTGTACAGCACAATGTCCCAGTCATGCATGTATATACATAAATTCATTTTCATATTTTTGTATATATATATTTTGTTGTTGTTGTTGAAGTACAGTCAGTTTACAATGTTGTGTCAATTTCTGGTGCACAGCACAATGCTTCAGTCATACATGAACATACTTTTTTTTCATTTTCATATTCTTTTTCACCATAAGTTACTGCAAGATATTGAATATAGTTCCCTGTGCTGTACAGCATGAACTTGTTATTTATCTTTTCTATATGTATCAGTTAGTATCTGCAAATCTCTAACTCCCAATTTATCCCCTCCCACCCACTTCCCACACTGGTAACCACAAGTTTGTTCTCTATGTCTGAGTGTTTGTTTCTGCTTTGCAAATAGGATTCCACATATAAGTGATATCATACGATATTTTTCTTTCTCTTTCTGGCTTATTTTACTTAGAATGACGATCTCCAGGTCCATCTGTGTTGCTGCAAATGGCATTATTTTAGTCTTTTTTAAGGCTGAGTATTCCATTGTATAAATACACCACCACTTCTTTATCCAGTCATCTGTTGATGGACATTTAGGTGGCTTCCATGTCTTGGTTATTGTAAATAGTGCTGCTGTGAACATTGGAGTGCATGTATCTTTGAATTAGGGTTCCCTCCAGATATATGGCCAGTGGGACTACTGGATCATATTGTAAGTTTATTTTTAGCTTTTTGAGGAATCTCCATACTGTTTTCCATAGTGACTGCACCAAACTACATTTCCACCAACAGTATAGGAGGGTTCCCTTTTCTCCACAGCCTCTCCAGTATTTATCATTTGTGGACTTTTGAATGATGGCCATTCTGACTGGTGTAGGGTGATATCTCATTATAGTGTTGATTGGCATTTCTCTGATAATTAGTGATATTGAGCATTTTTTCATGTGTCTATAGGCCATTTGTATGTCTTCATTGAAGAATTGCTTGTTTAAGTCTTCTGCCCATTTTTGGATTGGGTTGTTTGCTTTTTTTTTATTATTATTATTAAGTTATATGAGCTGTTTGTATATTCTGGAAATTAAGCCTTTGTCAGTTGGATCATTTGCAAATATTTTCTCCCATTCTGTAGGTTGTCGTTTTGTTTTGCTCATGGTTTCCTTTGCTGTGCAAAAATGTTTTAAGTTTAATTAGGTCCCATTTGTTTATTTTTGCTCTTATTTCTTTTGCCTGGGTAGACTGCCCTAGGAGAACATTGCTAAGATTGGTGTCAGAGAATGTTTTGCCTATGTTTTCTTCTAGGCGATTTAAGATGTCTTATCTCATATGTAAGTCTTTGAGCCATTTTGAGTTTATTTGTGTGTATGGTGTGGGGGAGTGTTCTAATTTCACTGATTTCTGTGCCGCTGTCCAGTTTTCTCAACACCACTTGCTGAAAAGACTGTCTTTTCTCCATTGTATATTCTTGCCAGAAAGGGATTTTCACCTGCTTTGTTCAACTGATTTTTCACCCACATTTAAAACAGTGCCTGACACAGAGTGAACATTCAGTAAATATGTGTTGAACTAACAGATGAATCAAAGGATGGATAACGTGGAAGACTATGAAGTAAAGCAGCCGTCAGCATAAACGGCAGGATGATCTTTTTCATTTTCAGCTTTTCAGTGAGCATTTTATGTGTTGTTCTTTATGAATTTCAGGAGAATTTCTTTAGGCTCTCAAATAAATTTCATTTCTTTCTAGCTCAGGAAATCCTATGATAAAGAATAACCACCAGTACTTAACTGAGTTGCCACTATGCACCCATAACTATATATTTTCCTTTAATTAACACTCCTGTCCCCTAGGTTGATATTGTTAAAATGAACCATCTTACAGATGAGGATCTGAATCTTCTGGAAGGTAAAAAACTTGCCTGGTCCCCAGCTAGGAAGTGGTGAGGCCAGGACTTGAACCCAGCCCACTGTAGTTCATCACAGCTCAGCTCTCCTGCCTTGACGGAATCCAGGCTTCCAGGATGACCCTTGTGCTCCTTCCCTACGATGTTCAGATCCTGGCCAGCCCGGCACTGCCCAGGCTTTCCCAACACGAGACCGGATCTTGGGGATGCCATGGACAAGCTACAAGCCAGCTACTACCTGGAGAACTAAAGTGGGGCAAGTTTTTGATAGGAAACACAACTGCAATTGTGCAAGGACTGAAATGGTTAACCCTAGAGATTGCCTCTGGGACTCCCTGTTCCCTGGGCTTCCATGGCTAACCAAGGGCTTGTAAATGGACACATTCTTTTCAGCTATATTAAAACCATTATCCGGGCCTGGGATTCAGTTTGTCTCTTTTCAGTGACTTTGCATATCTCTGATCTGAAGCACAGACACCATATTCATAGGGTGATTTAAATACCTTCTCCTTTCCTTTCTTCTCATATCCTGGGCATAACACATACCTCCCTCACTAACTACTCAGTCAATATGCAGCTGACCCCTGGCCCCTGCTATGAGGATGGAGATTACAGAGAATGAGGGGAGGGGGGCTCAAGGAGCATGGCCAGGGCTCAGAGCTGTTGGCATGAGGTATCTGAAAAGTACCAACTAATGGAGGAGTAAAAAGATTTTTTGGCAACATGGAGAATCCAGCTGAAGTTGGAAATCATTAATTTGCTCTGGAACCAGGCAGCCTGGTTGTGGAATTTTCTCCAGCTGAACTCCAGCAGAGAAAACAAACAGTAAGGGGACCTCAGGGTTGGGAGATGGCCTGACAGGTGCACAGAGAGAGGAAGTGGCGGGTTGTTGATGAGAATGTAGCTGAGACAATTGCCAGTGGGTCCCAGGCTGGAAAAGGGAGGGAGGCGAAGCCAGGAGGAACTCATACCCAGACTGTCCCAGCTCAGATAGGCTGTGGGTGAACCTGCCAGGACCCCAGAGGGATGGAGATGGGGGAGTCCCAGAAAAGGCAAGTCGAGGACAGAGGAAACAAATGCAGCTGACACTCCTGTGCTCAGTAGGGACCAGTAACCTTAACAGCTCCATCTCCTCCCACAAGCAAGACAGCAGGAACCCTACACAGTCCCCTGGGACCATGCCATTCCCTGCGCATCAGGGATTCCCCAGACATCAGGGCTACACAAAGCTGCAGCTTCCCAGGAACAGCTCAGCCCCTCCAGCCGAATCTCTCCAGTTCCACCTTTTATTTGAATGGCACTGGGGTCTCTCACAGCATCAAAAGCATCGCTGAAGAATTAAATCTCAAGAAAGCAGCAACCAGGAAAGCCTGGATCTCAAGGTCTAGAACCAGGGACTCAGAACCACTCAGACCCTGGCTGTCTCTTCAGAGTCCCTCTCTCCTTTGCTTGGTGAGTTACCTTTACTCTCTCTAAGAAACTTAAGAGCTTGGGCTCTGGAACCTGCTACCTGAGATTCTAATCCTGACTCTGCCCGTCTGTTTCCCCACTGAGTGACCTTAAGCCAGTTGCTTACCTTTTCTGTGCCTCAGTTTCCTCGTGGAGATAATAGCAGTGCATACCTCAGAGGGTTCCTTGCAGAGTGAATAATTTAACACTCTTGGAAGAGTCCCTGTCTCCTCCCCAAGTTCTTTCTCTTCCAAGAGAAGAGTCTGGACACCAAGGATTTAAACAGCAACTCACCATTGAGGTTGAAGGCGATAAACTGGGGTCCCATTCAAGCCAATAGCGGGATCCACAGAGACCCAATCTTGTGGATGGGCTGGAGGGTCAGCAGGAGCTGCGGTGCCACTCAGAGTCAGGCAGGAGGCATATCGTCTTCTTAGGAGCAGGGCAATCTATTCTGAACCTTGGTAATTACTCTCAGACCCCTACTCTGCCATTGGTTCCCTTGGTCATCAGTAGATGACCACACCTACTTGTCAAAGGGAAACTGGGCATCCTGCTCTCCACTCTCTTCCCCTACATTCAGATTTCTCTGCTTTGAAACCCATCCACGTTGCCTTTCCTCCATCTCTGGGAAAGAAGTGCCCACTCCTGTTCAAGAAGAACCCCTCCTCACGTCTTTTAACGCCCTCACACTCTTCCTCAGGACCGCTCCTCCATCAGCCATCCTCTCTCTCCATACTCCCCATGCATCTTTCGCCTCTGTCTTTCTCCTGGCCCCTTCCCATAGCACTGAAACAAGCTCAGGTCTCTCCTACTCTAAAGACAAATAGATCTCTCTAGACTCCTCCTTCCTTAAGTCTCCACTTCCCCTCCCAGGATAGCATCTCAAAAAGTCGTCTCCACTCACTGACTCTACTTTCTCCCTTCCCATCCTCAACTTTCTTTTCTCCAGCTCCCACTCTTAGTTCTCCTAAGAAGCTGATGTTTCCACTAACTACCAAAAGCCTGGGCTTCTGCTACACTGGACATCACTACTACCCTTCCTTTAAACTTTCTCCTCCCTGATTTCTATAGTAACACTCTCCCTGCTCATTCCCCTGTCTCTCCAACCAGTCCTTCTCCATGTCCTTCATGTGTTCTTCCCTCTTGGTCTATCCATTTGTTGCCAGTCAATGTAACCGGTGTTCCAGGTTCTTGTCCCATCCCAGAAAGAATTCAGAGACAAGACACGGGGGTTAAGAAAGTAAAGTGAGGACTTATTAAGGGATGGATAGTACACTCTCAAGGGGAGGGTGGGCAGACTCAGGTGAGCAGCTGCCCTGAGTTTCTTTGGCAAGTTGGTTACATAGTGTGTAAAAATTAATGGGCAGAATATTCACTGGGGAGGGAAGGGTCTGGGGTCATAGTCCCTGATTTTCATTCTAACTCCACCTTCCCTAAGGGGGGAGGGATTTTTGTCCTTACTTAGTCTGGATCGGAAGTGTCATGGCGTTGGTGCATGATGGGTACTTCTGATCTGCAAGGCTAATTTGACTGAAATGAGGGCATAATGAACAAAAGGTTACATTTGGACACTGGCGATTCCCACCTTTTCCCACCTTTCTTTGTTGGCCTCCGAAGGTGTGATCACTTATCAGCCCAGAGGTTCCTGCTTCCCTTTCTCCACCCAAGGACCCCTAGCGCTTACATGATGCATGGTTTCCTGCACTGGGCCTGTGCCCCACTTTCTCTGTTCATATCTAGCTATCTGCCTGCTCTAACACCTCCTCAAATAATCCATTCTCTCCTCCCCTCGCAGCCTCCCTGGTGACCTTATCTACTCTCAAAGCTTCAGTCAGCTCCTACACAAGCTAATGATTGCCAAATATATCTCCATTAGCTTAATCCTTTCTCCAGAATGTCAGATTGTCCATCCAGCAGCCACTGCAACACCTTCACTTGGAGGTCCCCTGAAACATTGCAAACTCAGCATGTGGGTTTAGGGGAATAGTTCCTGAAACTACATTATATGGAAAATAGTTGAAGACACTAGAGGTGCCTGAGTCACAGAGGTGACTCAGATGGATTATAGTGGTAAACTGGGCCATAGTGGTCAACCGGGAAAAGAACTGGAGATAATCCACATAGACCCCAAGGGGTCAGGTTCAGACCAATGACTGGGAAAACTGGAGAAGACAGATTTCAGCTAAATCTACAGAAGACCCTTTGGAAGTCAGAGTGACTCAAAGGTACACTTGGCTACCTTAGAAGAGTGTGAGATCTTGGGTACTGAGCACATTCAAGCTTCAGGCTTTAAATTCCTTCCAACTCCAGGAGTCCATAATTCTGGAAGAAAACAAAACTGAGCTTATGAAGATTTGACCAAATGCAGTAAAACCTAGTAATACTGGTGCTGGTGCCAATGGGCATTGACTTGCTTGGCTGGATTCTCTAATCACCTGAAATGGAAATAACAGTAGGGACATTTTAATCAACAGATGACTGGATAAAGAAGTTGTGGTATATTTATACAATGGAATACTATTCAGTGATTTAAAAAAAAGAATAAAACAATGCAATTTGCAGCAATATGGATGGACCTGGAGATCACCACTGTAAGTGAAGTAAGCTAGAAGGAGAAAGAAAAATACCATGTTATATAACTTATATGTGAAATCTTAAAAAAAAAAAAAGACAAATGAACTTATTTACAAAACAGAAACAGACTTAATGGACATAGAAAACAAACTTACAGTTACCAGTGGGGAAGAGGGTGGGAAGGGATAAATTGGGAGTTCCAGATTTCCAGATACTAACTACTATATATAAAATAGAAAAACCACAAGTTTCTACTGTACAGCACAGGGAACTATATTCAATATCTTATAGTAACCTATAATAAAAAAGAATATGAAAACAAATATATGTATGTATATATATGACTGAACTATTATGCTGTACACCAGAAATTGACACACCACTGTAAACTGACTAGACTTCAATTTTATTTTTAATCTGCTTTATTAAAAGGGGTTATGGTAATGAGGGAGCAGAAGCTGGACAGGGAGTGTGCTGTGTCTGGGGGCCTACACGAGAGGTGGGGAGAGTGGCCAGGCTGCAGGCTGACGGAGCAGGGTGCAGCGTGCGGTGGGGTGGGGCTCTAAGAACACAAGGCACCAGCTCCAGGGATGGGTCTGGGCCCAGCTACGGAGGAGGTGGCTCCACTGTCCCATCTGGCTAAGGGCCCAATGCTGGTGTAGACAGTGTTGGTATAACCCACCGAGATGCTCAGAGAGCCCAGCCCCACAATTTTCTTGGGGTTTGTTTGTTTGTGTGTTTGTTAAAAATCATTTTTGCCTGGAAACTTTAAATGTTTAAATTTTTTAAAATACTAATTTTATCCTTCATCCAAACACAGCTCTTTTCATCTCTCCATGTTGACTTCCAGGCCCTGATCATAAGAACTTACTTTTTCCAGAAGAGGATAGCTGTGTATGTAAATTTCTGCTGTTTTCGTTGAACATTACTCTGTAAGCCTGTGGCCTCAGTGTCTTCAGAATGATCATTTTAATGACTAAATTACGCCCCATTGCATAGATACACTATGATTTAGTTAAGCACTTCCCTATTATGGGGAAGCTCCTTGTACTTTGGGATTCCCCATCCTTAGAAATTTTTCCTCAGGATAAATTCACAGGAGGGGGAAACTAGGTTAAAGGACATGATTATGTTTGACAGTTTTTCACTAATTTTTTTTCTTTCTTTCTTGATTTTTACCTATCTCCAGCCATGGAGCTGACTAAATAATCAGGCAGATGATCTGTTTATGTTTGTTGCCAATATTTAAAGTTGAGGTATTGTTTCCTATACATTTGAATAAGCTTTTATTTATTTTTTGTTGTTGCTGAGTTTTTTTTTTTTTCTTTTTTGTTGGGGAGGCAATTAGATTTATTTATTTAATGGAGGTACTGGGGATTGAACCCAGGACTCTGCATGCTAGGCATGCACTCTACCACTGAGCTACACCCTCCGCCCTTGAATATTAAACCAGGGTTTAAGTTACTGTAACCATTATTTTTATTTTAAAAGTAATGCTTGTTCATTGTAAAACTTTGAATTGTCTTTTATACATTTTTATATAATCCATCATATTGACCCATATCATTTCATTGTATTCTAATTTACTTAAATTCCTTTTGAAATTATCCACAGTTATCTCTCCGTCTTTCTCATTTCTTTCTGTAGCTTCATTTCTTATGAAGTTATTCCTTCACAACAGAAACAAACACTCTAATCTTGCTGGTTTTTCCATGACTTGATTTAGATTTTTAATAAGCTTACAGGTCTGGAGTTTACAGCGGTGTGTGGTATGAGGGCCCACAAAATGAGCAGAAAGCAGTCTGATTGTACATATTTTGTAACATACACAGTCCCACCCCTGGGAAGTCAGTTTGGCAACATTATCTGGTAGAGCAGTTATTTTTAAGGTTAACCAGTCACCTTCACATTGTTTTGCAAGAAAGGACTTCAATTTGTCCAGGTGTGAGTCTTGCTTTATACTTCGTTATTTCCTACAGCAGTTAGCTTCATGCCTTCCACATGGTAGACGGTGCATAAGCATTTGTTCATTTGACCTGATTCAACATAAAAATAGAGCTAACAGCACAGAGCTGTTATTTAAAAGAATAATCCAGAAGCTGGAGGGTACTGTTTTTAACCATCATGACATATTCCCCACCGGTCAGCCTTTCCCAGTTCATTGCTGGGGGTAGAACGAGATGCTGTCAAAGCTGGGCGCAGGCGAGGTTAACAGGGCATGGCTGTGTAGCAGACACATTTGGCTTCAAATCCTGCCTCTACCTCTCCCCAGCTAGGGGCCTTGAGCAAACTGAGCTCTGGGTTCCTTTTCAATGAAAAAGGCACAAAAGAGCTCCTGGTGTGGTTGAAAGAAGGGTTAGAAATAATACACTCAGAGCACCTAGCACAGTGCTTGGCTCTAGGATGTGCTGAATGTGTAATGATCATCATCTTCCTTGCCTCCGTTGTGTCCTAGAAAATCTAAGTGCTGAGGGATGTGCACAGCTATGGGAAAGCCTGAGTAGCAAGAAGGAACTGTATCAAGGAGGGTGTAGCTCAAGTGGTAGAACGCAAGCATGCATGAGGTCCTGGGGTCAATCCCCAGCATCTCCTCTAAAAATAGACAAACCTAATTACCTCCCCACCCTGCCAAAATTAAAAAAAAAAAAATGTGCACAACAAAAATGTATGCAACAACCACTCCCCCCCACACACACACAAACAAACACGCAGAGTTCCAACCCCAACTGTCCTTGCGGAGGATATTTTAACATAAGAATAGATCATTACGAAGTTACTTAAATTCTGTTTATCGGAGTCAGAGTTTTTCCGTCTGGTTATCCATCACTAAAAGGCTGGATGCTTCCCAATTCATTCTAACACACAAGTGGTCCATGAAAAGAGCAGGTTTTGCATAGGGCTTGAAGCATGCTGCCTTTTCTGTGACGTTTCCAAGATCAGCAACTTCCCCTTCCCAGGTCGCAAAATCACCAACACGAGATTCACCCCAAGAAACCGAGTCCAGCTCAGCAACAGGACGTCAGCGGGCTAACGGGGAAAACCTGTCCCGTCATCTGAATGGATGCTAGAAAGGTGTTTGACCCGATTCAGCATCCATCCTGATTCTCTTAGAGAAAAATATAAAACCCTGTTATAATCGTTTGAGATATAGAAGACTCCTTTCCTGCTATAAATGTATTAGAAACCAACAAGAAGCATGAAAAACAATGGTGAAATCTTAAAGGCACTGCTATTAAAATCAAGTTCAGGTCAAGAATGAGCTGTTTCTGGGCTTGTTCCAGAAGTTCTAGCCAGTGTGTTGAAATAAGAAAAAGAAGAAAGAAACAAATAAATCATTACCCTCGGATGATATGATGTGAATAGCATACAGAGGACTTATTAAAATAAGAAATATCAGGCAACAGAATTTTAAGCAGCTAACAAAGATAATAGTATAGAACTACATGGATTATTGTGGGTAAGGGTCCAAGATAGAGTATTAAGTGGAAGAAATAGGCTTCAAAATAATATGAATTTATTTAAATATATATTTATATACTTATGCTGAATATACATATTGAATATATATTATGTAAAGAAAATGCTGAAAGGAAATTCACCGAAATATATTTAGAGATTGCATCTCTGGTCTGTGGGGTTCCAGGTGATTCTTACTTTCTATTTATTTAGAAAAGAACATTTAGGCAGTCACCTCACGTACCACAACCTCACCTAACCTCTCACCCTGCTCCGATCCCCCCAACCCCGGGATGGCAGCGCCCGCCAGCCTTGCCGGCAGGACCACAGGTCACCAGCCCCGCCGTTAGCCTGTGGTACTAGGCCCGCCGAGGCCTGACCCCCGGAGCCGGGACCCACCGTGCAGCCAGCCGCCTGCCTAGGCTGAGGTGCCGCTCCCTGCTCACGCCCGTGGGGAGGACGCTGCTGTCCCTGGGACTGGGGGCTGGAGGGGTGGGCGGGAGCCAGGGCGAGGAAGTTGGGACCAGTGTTGGGAAAAAAGAAAAGGGACTGGGGTCATGAGCGCCCCCTCCCTCCGTTTCCCCGCTCCTCCCAGGATTTTAGGGGGTCGGAGTGAGGTGGGAAGCCCCATAAAAACAAGGGCAGGACCCCTAAGCAGGGCCTCTACTCTCCTGCCAGCACCAACCAGTTCCCTGGCCCAGAGCCTCTATCTCACTTTTTGTCTCTGAAACGGCTTACTTACCCCAAAAATACTATTGGTTCCCTGAGCTAACTTCTGATTGGTTATTTCCTTCACTCCTGATTGGTTATTTCCTTCACTCCTGATTGGTTATTACTCTCACTTCTGATTGGTCCACATCCCTAACTTCTGATTGGTACATTTGTAGTACTTCATTTGCATGGAGCTCTCTCCTGATTGGTTATTTCTCTCACTCCTGATTGGTCTATTCCTACAAAGCTTGTTTCTGGTTGGTCAACTTCTGTTATACTTTATTTGCATATGATGTTGCAAAGTGTAAAACTGGGAGCTTATAAAGGCCTGTGTAAACCGGCAGAGTTCGGAGTGTTAGCTGCTGTGAGTCTGCTGGTGTAATAAGCCTGAGTTTTTTAACTTTTAGAGTGCTGCTTGGTTTTTTTACCCAGATCCAGATTGCTGTGACAACTGAGCTGTAACACACTTTTTTTGCAACAGAAGCAGAGAGCGCCCATCCGGGAGGTGAGTGAAGGTGGGAGAAAACGGAGACCATGACGATCGTGTATGACTTGGACACGTCGCGGGGGCTGATGGGACAAAGCTAAGCTCTGCTGGCTTCTCTCCCGCGGGAGGAAAGTTAAGTCAGAAGCTTGAGAAGGAGCCCTGGGGAAGCAGTGGGGCTGCCAAC
This sequence comes from Camelus dromedarius, assembly GCF_036321535.1. Taxonomy (NCBI): domain Eukaryota; kingdom Metazoa; phylum Chordata; class Mammalia; order Artiodactyla; family Camelidae; genus Camelus; species Camelus dromedarius. The sequence continues at coordinate 9,032,466 of NC_087450.1, forward strand.
CACAACAGCTGGATGGCTGCAAAGAAGGTGGGATTTCCTGTGCTGTGACCACTGCCCTACCACCTTCCACCTTCAGAGCTGTGATTCTCCACTGGTTGAAGAGATGTTGCCTCCTTGGGAGTGGATGTGTGTTACCGATGCACTGTTTGCAGAAAGAAACGAGAGCAGAAAAAGGAGCTCGGCCATGTGAATGGACTGATGGACAAATCTGGAAAACTGTACTACATGTTCCTGCAGTAACACTGACTCGTTAGACACATCAGCTAACAAAACTGAATTCCAGGCCATTGCCCATGCCCGGATCTTGGAGAGGAGAGCCAGCCGGCCTGGCATGCCCATATCCAACGCCAGTACAGAGACCCCCACCTCTGAGCAGAATGACGTGGATGAGGAACCAGCGGCAGCAGAGCCGGACTATGTGCAGCCCCAGCTAAGGCGGTCCTTTGAGCTGCTGACTGTTGCTGCCATGGGGCAGAATCCCACTCAGTTTCAGTTGCCCCGTGAACTGATTTGCACCACTGCACTACCAGGTTCTAGCAAGACAAGAAGAAAGGAGGAATCCACAGGGGAAAATACTAAGACACAGCGTGAGTTAGATCATAATGGGCTCACTCCCCTACCAAAGTCCGCTTCACCTGTAACAGAAGTTGCCGCATGGCCTCTCTCATCCAGTGACTGTTTCCTCCTGTTCCACATGAACTGCCTCGAGCCGCCGCTCGCTGCCATGCCCCTGGGCAGGTGGTTGTGTCCAAATGACATCGAACATGTGCTCAACTGGAAGAACTGACGCAGAGCAATCAGTGCCAGGTGTTTGACCGTTCCAAGGACACCGTTTCGCAGCACGTTGTAAAAGTGGACTTCTGAGCCGAATCCACAGGCACTCTGCTAACCGCCGCGTGCTCCAGTCGGTCAAAAGAAGCTTGAAGGTTCCTGATGCTATAAAATCTCAGTACCAGTTTCCACCCCTCTCATTGCACCCGCCGCCATTCGGGATGGGGAGCTGATCCACAGTGGGATGCCTGAGGAATCACAGACGCACCTTTTGAACTCTAATCACTTAGCCACCAGGCAGAGCAGCAAGACTGGCTCTGTGGTGGTGTTGCGCTCCAGTGCAGCACGTTGAAACATTTATCTGCTAAGCAGATGCCTTCGCATTGGGACTCTGAACAGGCAGAGAACTAATATTGTTACTGACAAGTCAGTCACCAACTCCCTGCAAACCGCTGACAAGGCACCTACACCTTTTCTCTACCGCGGGCCCTACCCCTCGGGTTGGCAGCGGGAACTCCCTGAGCTGCTCTCCACGCCCAACCCTAGAGGACATCAGCTGCTGTTCTTGTGCAGAAAAATTCAAGAAAGCCCCCTGTGAGACTGCCAACGGGCCAGTGAACATAGGGGAAAGCCAACGGCCCCACACCTCTATAGCAGCCCCACTGATTCCACGGACACCCGGCGACTTTCAGGCGCCAACACCCCCCCCCCCCTTCCAGGTTTTTCCCACTGGCAAGGCTGGCCTCGGCCCCTCATGCCACCAGCGGCTGGAGGGCTTCAGAACCACACGGTCGGCATCATTGCCCCAGGTCTCGTCCCCAGAGGAGTTTGGTTCCTGTCCCAAGCCTGCCCCCTTTCGTTCCCAACTGTTGTGCCAGCATTGAGAACACCAGCACTTTGCAAAAAAAGACTGTCCAATCACAGATAGGACCTCTGTTGACAGATTCAAGGCCACTAGGCTCACCCCCAAATGCCACCCGGGTGCTCACTCCCCACCAAGCTGCGGGAGATGGTAACTTGGCTACAGGAGCCAACCAGTGATTCTGCTCACCAGCGCCATCAGCTGGCAAGGTCAGCCCGGCACGTTATCCATAGGAAGCGCTTAAACTGTGCGTGCCCTTTTTCGCAGCCGACTCTACTGCCATGGTGGACTTCACCAACTCACTTGGAGCATTTATGGATGTCAGTGGAGAAATCGAGATAAATATGCTGGACTAGAAGCTGATCAAGTTTATGGCCTTGCAGAGAATACATCAGCTTTTTCTCTCCCGGGTCCAAGCTTCACCAGGCAGTGTCATGGCATATCCACTGGTTTCTGGAGGGCACCACACAGAAGCGCAGAGGAAGGAGGTCCAGGCCCGAGCTGTGTTCTATCCTCTTAGGGTTGGGAGGAGCTGTGAACGTGTGGTATCAAACCCTCTACGTCGTTACAGGAGCTGACGTGGACGTGTGCCTTACAAACTACGTGTCCGGGAAACGCACCTGCATACTCTACGATGAGAGTGCCAAACATTATGAGCTGTTAAACTACAGTGAGCGCGGGACGATGGTGGACAGTGTGCTGTATTCATGTGACTTCTCTGAGAAGACCCCACCAACCCCCCCCCAAGCAGTATTGTTGCCAAAGTGCAGAGTGTCATCAGGCGCTGCCAGCACCAGAAACAGGATCAAGAGCCAAGTGAAGAGGCAACCATGATGAGCTCTCAGGCCCGGGGCTGCAGCTGGGCCCCTGCAACTGCAAAGCCAGCAGCCCGAGCTTGACTGGGGGCAGTGGGGCTGGCTGGGAAGGCAGGGCCTTGCTGCACCATGGCAGCTACATCAAGCTGGGGTGCCTGCACTTTTGTCTTCATCACTGAGTTTGCAACCACACAGCCCAAAAGGGAGGCTGGCCTGCTGCAGGTTGGGGTCTTGGCTGAGAAGCGCTCTGTCAAGCCCCACCAGGGCCCTGTGCTGCGCTCCAACTCCGTTCCCTCGGACTGGCGGCTACCCCATCACACACCTGTCCACCCAACCCAAGACTCCTGCAATGCAAAAATGTACACAAACCAAGCCTGGGTTTCTCTATACTCCACCAGAAACCCTTCACCTACAATCATTGCATGAAGTAAAACCTTTTGACTGTTTTTTAAAAATCCTTTTTCTTTCCTCAGGTTCTAGGGGGCATTTGCACATATATTTGTACCCAACATCTTATGGGAAAGCAGCAGATCGAGCTGAGGAACAGCGTGGGCAGGGAGGGGAAGGCCAATGGTCTGGACACTTCTTGGACACAAAACCGTTCCCCACCCACCTCCTGCTCCCTCCCCTTTGCCCACCGTTGTAAAAGAATCAGTAACTTGTTCTAGTTTGTGCAGTAACAATAGTTTTATATTAAAAGAAAAAGGTACAGTTTTCATACAGCAAAATCTATACAGTACCGTTGTTTTATTTAATATAAAGGTCGCTGCCCATGGCTCCCCCCCTCCAGGTGATTCTCCCTTTCTGCTGCGGTTGCACTACAGGGAGCTACTGTGTATTATGGACAAATGAGAACTGAATTTTTTTTTTTGGCTGTGCATCTATTTTATTTCAAATAAGGAAAATGTATTTGGATTTTGTGTAAATACATCTAGTGATGACATTTTTTCAATGTTTTTAAAAACTGTGTACAGGACTACATGTACTACATGTTCTTCAAATTGTCTATTGTAGCAAAAATGTTTTTGTTGTAAACTTGTTTTGTCTCCTTTTTTTGTTCTCCTGCCACTCCTCTCCTCTTCCTCTCACCCCTGGTTCCCCTCCTGCTCTCCCACCCCTGGAAGTAGTACCAACGTCCATAGTAATTGTAATGTTTTAGACTTTACGGAAACTTTCCTGTATTCTGCATATGAAAAAACAAAGACTTCCAAAAAAAATTTTTTTATAAAATACTTAGTGAATGCTTTATAATAAGCATATTTATATAATTAAAAAAACCAATAAACCTTTTTTACCCCCAAGCACACGCACATTGGGTGTGCATGCAAAACTCATTCCTGGATTATTAGGGTGAGTGGCTTTTCTTCTAAAGTGGTTAAAGTTTGTGATTCAAGGCCGCTTCCCAGCTCACCCTCACCTCCCTGAAAAGCTAGATTGGTCTGCTCTGCCTGGTCCCTTCTGCTCTGAAGGAGAGCCCCAGGTCCATGGGTTCCAGAAAGGCCTGATCTGGGCCAGATTCCACGGGTGACTGTGGACCCTGGCGTCATCACCTGTGCATAGTCCTAGGCCCATCCTAGCTGTTTGCAAAGGATTCCCAAGCCTCTAAGGCTGCCCACCTTGGCTGAAGCTGAGAAGGCTCTTCCTTGCAGGCATCAGCAGAAGTCTTGCTTCCTCAGTAGGTGGGTTTGGAAATCACTCTGGCAATGTCAGGCCTCCATATGCCAAGCTTCTTTGCCCCACTTCTGGGCTGAAGGTCATGGTCAGAGAGCATGCCAAGTCCAATAGCCTCAAGCCATGTACTTGCTGCCGTTGCCCGGCTCTATGTGGGGCATCTGGTCCAGTTTCTGATTTTTCACTCTGCACCCTGGACATTATAAGAAGGCCTCTGCTTGGTCTCAATGCCTGCAAGCAAGAGGACGTGATTTGCTATCTTCCTATTTCAGTTGAGTCATAACCTAGAAGCCGCTCCCCTGGAGCCTCTTCTGGCTCATACTCACCCTGCACCCCACCAGCTTCCCTCCTGGTCCAGAACCCATCACACCATCCGAGGGTTTTCAGGTCAGCTCTATAAAGCTGACCATCCTCAAGCCAGAAGCAATCCCTTCAAACTGCTATATCAATGGAGTAGTGAGTGATCAAGACCCAGGGTAACTCAATAGACTAACATCACACTGGTGCTGAGTATCTTGGGAATTCTTTTTAAAAGATTGCCATAGTCAATCCTCATCTCCCCAGAATCAGCTCCCTATCAGTCTGAACCAGGAAGTAACATACAAATACAAATGCCTTCAAATAGATTTGCTTTGAACTTAGTTAACTCTATACTCATTTCTGCCTAGCTTGGTTATTTGATTTCTGACTCCGTAACATTTGAGAAAAGCAAACTAGGAAAGGGGAAAGCAGTAGTTATAAGGCAGGCATCAGGGAGTTACAGCCCAAGAATGATCACATGTAAGGGTTGGAAAAATGTGAACCCTCAGCGGGAGGAAGCCAACAGCCCTGTGTATCTGATATTACCATAGAGCACAATAATGGATGCTTATAACAAAGCCCCGAGTCTTCCCCAAACATGGGTCACATTCAGCATGCTCCCCAAGGCCGCCTAGGTGTTTGCAAAGAACTCCCAGACTTCTGAAGGCTGCCCACCTTGCCCAAATTTGAGAGGGCTCCTCTTTGTGGCGTATCCATCAGCAGCTTTTGCACAACCACACTGTGAAGCAGCATGGGTCAGTTCTCATCATCTGGATGACTATTCTCAGAAACGAATCCAAATGTATTTTTATCGTTGATAGTTATATACTGATACTTTTTTTAAAGTTTATTTCTTATTGTATTATTTAATTAATTTATTTTGGTGTAGGCGGAGGTAATTAGGTTTGTTTGTTTTTGAGGAGGTACTGGGGGTTGAACGCAGGACCACGTGCTTGCTGAGCATGCGCTCTATCACTTGAGATATACTCTCCCCCCATACGGATACATTTAAAGCACAAATAATGTTATTTTGCTGTATATGTGCTAGTGTCTAGAACTAGACAATGGAGGGGAAAGAAAGCCGGACCGATTAACTGTTAATGACTTGGGTTTTCCGGCTAACTTGGCTTTCCTTATCTGTACAGTGGAGTATATAACACCTGCCTGAAGCACGTCAAAAGGTCACTGTGAAGATAGGACGGCTGTGTGAAAGTTCCATCTACAGAAAGGAATAAGGAATGTGTTTTACCGCAGTAATTTCTCTTATCAAGATTGAGTCATGGATTCAAATAACAAGAAGGAGGAAAATTACAAGTACATAATACTCAAGGTTAGAAATTAAAGTGTATCTGGCAGACAGATAATTGATTTAGAATTGGGCACTGCTCGGCGCGGACTTCATTAGGAATACGTGGGTCTCTGGGAAATAGCGACACCTACTGTAGCCCGCCTGATACTGCAACTGACCTGGAAAGCCGGAAGCCTTCAAACCTGTCATGACTGGTGTATGATTTTAGTCAGGCACAAGATACTATTACAAAAAAATTAAAATTAAAAAACAGCCATGTAGTATTTTCCTTGGAAAAAAGTCACAATTTTCTTCCATTTAAAAGTAACTGCTTGGGGGAGGGTATAGCTCAGTGGTAGAATGCATGCTTAGCACGCAGAAAGTCCTGGGTTCAATCCCCAGTACCTCCATTGAAAAAAAAATAAGTAAACAACAACAAAAAAAAAAACCTAATTTTTAAAAAGTAACTTCTATTATTTTTCATTCAAATTTTATGCATATTAATTGTAGAAAATTTTTAAAACAAAATATATAAAATATATAAACAAGTTTATACTGTATAGCACAGGGAAATATATTCAATATCTTGTAGCTCATGGTGAAAAAGAATATGAAAATGAATATATGTATGTTCATGTATGACTGAAAAATTGTGCGTTACACTGGAAATTGACACAACATTGTAAATTGATTATAACGCAATAAAAAAGAAAGAAAAAAGAAAATATAATCCAGTAACAACATTTAACACTTTGTTTGGATCCACTGGCACCACCATCTTCACCATCATTCTTCATTCTTCTCCTTCTTCTCCTCCCCACCTCCAAAAAAACAGTAAATCAAAAATAAAATCTCTCATCAGGGATAATCATTGCTAACAGCTTGGTGTGTGTCATTCCATATTTTTGTGGCAGTGGAAATATACGCCTATTACAAACAATAATGCTGTACTGATTGTCACTGCTCTCCAGCCAAAGATCACCAGCAACACAGCTGTGGTTGCGCTTGGCACTCTGCAGTGAGGGAGAAGGCACACGGCATGGAAGTGCGGGCTGTTTCAGTAGGACGCTGTTAGGAAGAACCCACAGCACTCACGTTCTCGTGCTAGGTGGTTTGCAGCGGGGTTTAAGGAAGCAGGGCTTTGCTAGAGATCAGATGTTGCCAGGAAGCAGCGTAATTCTATGCTTGGGTACCCTAATAAATCTCACCTGGAAGGAGAGCTGACTAAAGCTGGTGAGGAATAGGTAAAGAAGTAGCAGTCACTTCTCTTAGCAGGGACAGGGAGTTGCTTGGTCTTTTCTGTGGTTTGGACAATGTTCTAGTTTCGTCTGTGTGCAGACATCATGATGGAGTGGTCTTGTTTTTGTCTCACTCCATTCATCGCCAAGCGCCCTTACCGGATGTCGGTGCTGTGAAACAGGAGAACTAGTGTGATGCCAGGCCAGCTCCTAGCTCTCAGGTGCTGCTCTTTTCTTTAAGATTTTTTTTCCCTTTCTTAAGACTTAACAATGTTGTGGACATTTTTTCAAGTCAATATTGGGTCTAATTTAACCAAATTTCTCTTGTTGAATAATTGTATTTTTTCTAATATTTTTGGCTTATAATTTAATACTAAAACAAAAACTTTAAAAATAACATCTTTGCACACACTCATTTAAAATAAATTTTCAGAAGTGTAATTATTGAGTCAAATGATATGTACATTTTAAAGTTTGTGATAGATGTCACCAGACGCCTTCTGTAGTTTGTGCTAATTTCACTTCCAACTCTAGGACAGAATACTCAATTCCCCTCAAACCCTTGTCAGCACGAAGTATCATCCATCATTTTTTTAACCTTTGCCAGTTTCAGAGATAGAAATACATCTTGTTTATTTAAAGCTTTATTATATAAACTTGGATACACAAAAAAGACCTTGTAAGGCATATATAGGTCCCACTAGACTACACTAAACTAGACCATCTCAGCAGCTTCAGGGGATTCCAATTAGCAGTACAAAGCCTCTTCGTTGGTGTCTCAAGTCTGTCTCTCAAGCTGCCAGTTAAGCAGAACGAGGTGTCTACAGCTTGCTTGCGATTTGGGACACACCTTCACAATAGTGCTTTTCAAAGTGTCTGGTTATCTGCTCGCTCATCAGCCTCCCCACTGAATTAAGAGCTTCAAGGGGGCAGGGACTATGTCTTGCTTTTTTTTTTTCCCTCCAATTTTCTAACCTGTGGTAAAATACACATAACATGAAACTTACCATCTTAACCATTTTTAAGTGTAGAGTTCAGTCGTGTTAAATACATTCATAAGACTGTGCAACCATCACCACCATCCATCTCTAGACCTCTTTCCACCTTGTAAAACTGAAACCATATATCTAATTGAACAGTGAACCCCCCATTCCTCTCACCCCCCAGCCCACCACCGTTCTACTTGCTGTCTCTGTGAATCTGACCACTCTTAGTACCTCCTGTTCTTGGAATCAGACAGTATTTCTGTGACTGGCTTATTTTACTTATCAGAATGTCCCCAAGGCTCATCCATGTTGTAGCACGTCAGAACCTTCTTTTCTAAGTAGTGTAAGAAATAAGTTGTTTTATACCACTAAGAATATGGGGTTGTATGTTACTGCATCATGACAAAGCCTGTCCTGACTAGTACAGCAAAAAATATCCAAAAGAATAAGAACTTATCTAGCAAAGCTCCTAAGGGTAGCTTCGTCCTAAACCTTTGTAGAAGTAGCACGTGGACCCCTTGGTTTGTCAACTAGGACCCCGCAGGTTCACGTGTCCTTCTTTCTAAGGACAGTTACTTGGGAATTACAGGGTGATCACAATTTTTGGTAAGCTACGTTTTGTAATGAAACTGGACAAATTGCCTCAATGCAGTAAATCAGAGAGGTGATGGGTTTTGAATCTGATAAAAGATGAATTTGGTGGACATGTTTGGGGACATGCTACATTAGGGGGAATGGCTCCTGCAAAGGGCTGGAAGAAGGCCCTCTTTCTTCATTTCAGACTAGTGGTCACTCAATCCTACTGTCTACAGTCAGTTCTGCTCTCTCAACCTTTGGGCCAGTTCATAATGCAGGTGCTCTGGACTCAGCTAATTTTTAGAAATGCTGGTATTATAGTACACAGGAATTTTTCTCCACAAACTCATAGGTTCAAAATATTATTGTATTTCTACAAATCAAGTTAACCTGGTTCTGAGTTCCCAGTTACTTCAGCGGGAAAATATTCTATCTCAGCCATCTTGGGGATGGCCATCCTTCATCTCAGCCATCTTGGGGATGGCCATCCTTGACCCTAGAACCGAGTATGAATTCAGGGCACTCGTGCAGCTCCCAGCAAAGGGAAGAAACTCTGGTTCCTATAACTGTGGATGAGAAGCTGACCATCCCAGTCCACACAAAGGATAGGCAGCTCCATCCTTCCACACCAAAGCATGGGGACACCTCCCCACGTCTTCATGGCCATGACTGTCTCCAGCATCCATACCCCCTATCCCACCAGAGTTTGGGTCACTTCTGGAGGAGCTGCATGGAGGCAGGGCACAGTTCTCTATCACTTGAAGAACAAAACTGCCATCTCTACCTTCTCCTCAGGGAAAGGCCACCTCTGCCTCCTCACTTCTTATGAAGGAAGGAATAGAAGCTTACTTAACACCCATGACTAAGCGTGTCTTAAAAGGAGAGTGCTGAGAATGCATGCCAAGTCTTTGCATTTTGGGGCTTGGAGGGGAGAATTCCAGCGAGTCATCTAAGGAGGTTAGAACCCGTCACCTGACAGATATGAAGCAAGCCTACAAAGGCCTGAAGCTGGGCTTTTCCCATGAGTTCTCTTCCTCCACCTCTGATCAGGGAGGTCTAATCAGTCTCAACCAGTAACCTTCAGAGAGTCCTTGGAGTGGACCTCAGCCCCAGGAGGATTTTATTCGCAGCCTCCTCAACCCGAGGGCCTTGCCTGAAGCTGGCGGCGGGTGGCAGGCTGGTCTTTGGATCCGGCATCAGTTGCTGACTCCTCCTGCCCCAGTCATAGTTCCAAGTGCAGGTGGTGAGAGACTCTAGCTTGTGGCTCAGCGCTGCCAAGCCTTGGAGACCACGAGAGGGGTGCCAACTCTGACACAAGTGAGGGGCACCATGCCCACCAGCGGGCAGATCTGGATTCATCTGCAGCCCTAAACCCCAGGCCCGGTGCGTCTAGGAAAAACACCAGTCCCGTGGGCTGGGAACCCTTGGGAAAAAGAAAGGGAGAGAGTTCCTGTTTTGTACTTTTTTGTCCCCAGGACCTGTGGCAGCCCTCTGAAAGACCTTTCATCTTGGCCCTACCAAGCACCCCTGGCTCCACCTAACATGCTCAGGGAGCTAGATTGTTCTCTCAGGTGCTTGTCCTTCCCTCCCTCAGCCAGGACCTGGTGCTTTACATCCAGCCAGATGGCCTGCTCTGGGACCACAGCTGCTGTCTCCTGGCCACACAAATTGCCATGTTACAGAGAGGTCTGTCCCTGGGCCCTATAAGGGAGAATTTAAAAACTGCAGAAAAATGTCGTACTGATTTTATTGCTAGTTTTTCCTCCAGTTGGTGAAAGGGATCTTTAAAAATTCCAGCTTTGGCTGGGCTACAGCCAAAAAGGCAAGCCCCATCCCCACACCCTTGAGACATGATCTCTGCGTAGTTGACCAAGAATGGTCTGTTGTAACCATGAATGCCCCCCTCTGACTGGAGCAGAGTAGCCAGGAGGGACAGGGCCCAGCAGATAGCAAAAGGAGGTTTTCCTGCCATCACTGGGGCCACCTTGCGGGGTTGCTGGTGAAAGGGAGGGAAGCCAGGAGACTCCTGGGAATGGATGTGAGTCTTCCTCCTGTTGGGTTAGGGCCAGTGATGTGGTGGAATCTGCTTGGTTCCTAAGAGCCAACAGTGAGCATCTCTGTCTGGCTCTATTTTCAGTAAGGTCATGTGGGTGGCAGCAGACCACTTCTTAGGCGTGACAAGCTAAGAGTCACAATTTATGGCCCAGGGACCAGAGCCAAAAAACAGAGAATTTAAGAGTGAGGACCAGTAAGTGAGCAATCTTTAGCGTCTGCAGTTAAACACAAACAAGAGCCCCATCCCCCACCTTCCCGCTGGCTGCTTTGAGGTATGAGAGCCAGTCGGGTCTCTGGTTGCCAGAATCCTTACAACTCTACCTGCAAAAACCCTGCACCTTCCTCAGCTCCCTTATCCATGGATCCTCCCCCATCCCACCCACCTCCCCACCCGCCACAGCCCAGAGATAATGCAGTCGGTTATTCACCCTTTGTCCTTGGTTCCACACTTCCATGCTATCACTTCTCTTAGGGCTTGAACTTCCCACAGCCTAAGATGTGGCTCTCCTCCCTTCAAGCCTGTTTCCATCCTTCCTCAGTCTTCCTACCTTCCTCATCCCATTTTCTTCCAACCAGAGCCACTGTCCAGGGACCAAATGCCCCACATCCACGGTGATCTGGTCTCCCCACTCCTTTCCTTAGAAAACTCCTTCCCCAGAGCCCCCGGGCCCCTCCAAAGTCTCCCATTTCCCCTTCCTCTCCCAAAATGAAACTGACTCATCCCCTCAAGAGAGTGGAGGGATGTGAGGATAAACCAAAGAACACGGAGCCTTCCTCCGTGCCTGCATGAAAAGACGAACCAGGTCACTAAGAACAGACACATCTGAGGGTTCTAAAACCCACAGGCCCTACCTCCCAAAACCTAGACACTGGCAGCTAAGGTCTGACCAGAGATGACCCAGGACGTGACGTCTGTGTGAGGCAACGACCCCCCCTCCCATCAAATGGGGCTTAAAGTGACTGCATGTGTCATGGCTATCAGACGGGGTAAGCTATATGATTCCGGCCAATTTTTACAATAACAGCCTCTGCTGAAATAGACAGTGCTTTATTGTTTACACGTTCTCTCATTTAACCCTTGCAGCAACCCTGAGGTAGGTGTTATCATCCCCGCTTTACAAAGGAGTGAACCGTTGTCCTAGGTTAGATGACTTGCCGAAGATCATACACTTATTAGTGGTAAAACCACTGATCATCCAGAACCAAGGGGACTCTCGAGTAATTCACAGGCTGCTGCCAAGGAAAGTGGAGCTGAAAAGGTCAACTGGGAAAGGCTGGACCACTCACGGAGCTCAAGGGGGTCCCTGACCAGGGATGAATGAGGCACATACACGGGCCAAGACTGGAACTGAGCAGAAGCCCAGAACATCTGGGAGTCGTGAAGCAGGAAGGCGTCTTTAAGTTTGGTGCAAATTGACAGTGCCTTCAAATATGTGCAGAGCCCACCTTCTAGGGAGTGGAGACACAAGAGGGTGTCCTGCGGCTGCCTATCCAGGGGCTGGCCACAGGGCAGGTGTGGTGGGGCAGGAAGAACTGCCACTCAGTGGCACCACCTCAGCCTGGCCAACACCTGGTGACCTTGGAGCAGTGGTCCTTTAACTCCATTAAGGCTTGAGAATCTGATGGGAGCCACAAACCCTCCCCCCACCCCCAGAAAAATACAGACACACATGTACAGAAGGCATTTTGCATATGGTTTCAAGGAGTCCGTGGACCCCAGGTGAACTCCGGCTTTAGAGCAAGGGTGTCAACCTGAGTAAAGTCACTGACACAAACCTGTCTTTGTGTAGCTTGTATTCCCTATGACTGTTCCCCTTCTGTCATCCCCTGATAGTGACAATAAATTTCACGACATTCTAAATAGGAGCCAAGGGAAGGGGTCCAGCCAGAGGAAGAGAGCTGTGCATGGCAGTGGTGGCAGCCAGGAGGCAAAAACAAAGAGAAGGATGGGGCCACACGTATCACGTCCTTTCCCACCTTCCCAGAAGGTCACTTCAGGAGTTTTTCTCTACTCAACAGAATGGTTGTGGGAGGTGATGGACACAGGGCAGTGGTTTGTTTCCTTTTAGAAAGGAGAGCCGTTCCTTCACTGGCTACAGGGTATCGAGTTCTGCAGGTGGTGCCCGCATTCCCACCTGCCCCTGTCAGCCCCCCGGGAACACGCCCGAGCAGGGGCCCGGTCACCCGTGCACTTGTGGCCAGGTCTCCTATGAACACCCATGTATTTACACATGCTTTTTCACAGAAGAAGGGGGACTGGTTTGGGAGTAGAGCTCAGGGGAGTAGATCAGAGAGATTCCATGTTGCAGTTTGGGGATCATGCGCTCCCCACAAAGAATCAGATAAACTGGGAGAAACAGCAAAGGACTCAGCACACATTAGCCCTCAGCCCCTTCCACAGCTCCTCCTTCTGGCCAGGGCCCAACCAGAAGGCAAAGTCATAGCGATGTCCTGGGCCCCAGCCCCAAACTAGTGGGCCCAAGAGAGTGGGCTGAAGGGGTCATGGGGGATTAGAGGACAAGGGTGGGAAAGGTCCCAATTACTGTAAGAGCAGTTCTGATCTCCCATGGGAGTCAGCCAAAGGCCTGGCCCTGAGCCCGTCCGGGCCCAGAGAGGGCAGACCTCAGTGAAGTTCACGTGACCACTCAAGGGCCAAGGCGAACTCAGACACCATGTTGTCCATGCCCAGTGACCCCCAGAGTCCCAGCAGTCACTCCATTCTAGTGGTCACTCACGCACTAGTGGTCACCTGCCCGGCCCTAGATGGACGTTTCATCACATGCGGCTAGAGGAGCCCCAGTGAGCCGAATGTGGGCTGGGCTTGGGCAAGGATCAAGCAGGAAGGGTGGAGGGAAGCCACCAAAGCCACTGCCCCTCTTGGCCAGGGCCAGGGGCAGACGCTCATCTTCAGGAGAAGGGGAGGGAGGGTCCTGGCTGTAGCTGGTGGTCCCAGAGGGCGGGACCCCCAGGTCCAAGCCCACCTTGTCTCTAGCCAGAAGCTCCCTCTGTCTCTGGCGCTGCTGACGCCGACCGATCAGGAGGAGGGTCAGCGATGCTACGAGAGCCCCCAGGAAGAAGCCGGCCAGTCCCGCCCCCACTGTGTGAGCCTGGCTCGGGGGGCCCTGCCGGCTGTCCCACACCAAGCTGTAGGCGGCTACCACCCGGGCTGCCCCCCCCTCCTGACATTCACAGGCATAAGCGCCCATGGCCCCTGGGGATATCACCACCTCTAGCCCATCCCGCCGGGGGGTGAGTGCAGTCACTCCGCTGGGCTGGTGCCACACGCAGGATGCCCAGGCTGAGCCTGGGGAACATGGCAGGACGACATGAGCAGCGGTAGCCACAGGAACTTCAAACACCACTGGGTGCTCTGCAGAGACGGCAAAGGCACAAAAGGTGGTGGGGATACAGGCTAGGGGTGTGATGGAGAGAAATGTGGGGCGATATCGGATACGAGAAGGGGCCATGGTGGACAAAGGTAAAAAGGGGATTCCTCAAGAGGGCAAGGCTCTGGGTCACTGGCTGCCATATCTTCCAGGATCCAGGTTTTAACGTAGGTCCAAAGAGGGCAACTCTATGCCCTTTCCATCCACTCCACCCACGTTTCCCTAAACCATACGCACCTCCGGGCTCTTTAGGACACAAAGAAGAGACATCCGCTGACTCTATGTCTTGGACCAGCCTATAAAGAAGAGAATGCTTGATCAATCCAGTGTCGGCATCCCCTTCCACCCTCCTCAGCACCAGTGAACGTTCACTCATCCGGTACAGTCCCCATCATCTCATAAATCACTTTAAGAATTATCTGTCGACATTCTCTTCATCACTAAATTTTTCCCCAGTACCTCTTACACTCATGACACTTGCCACGTCAAATTCTACAGATACTTCTAGGAGACTACAGAGAATTAAATTTGCTTGAGGCCTATCAGGAAGAAGTCTGGTGGGGGTGATTTAAAAGAAACACAGGGACTTTCCAAGAAATGTTAACTGGCTGTCCACAACCACAAGATCTCTCTGGAAATCTTCTCTGTTAAAAGATTTCTCTATTAAGAGAAAGAGAAAATTTCTTTTCTATAAAAGCTAATCAAAATTCTGAGAGGGTCAGTAAGATGACTTTTTGTTTCAGAAAAGTAGTTCAGCTCAGGACGCATCCGTGGTTGTCACTAGCTCTCAGCTGGTACTGAACACAGGGGGAATGAATCATCCACAGAATGTGTGAAAATGTAAAGACTGGACCCTGAGGAAGGAGCTGGATTCATATATAAAACAGAAACAGACTCACAGATATAGAAAACACACTTATGGTTACCAGGGGGGAAGGAGGTGGGAAGGGATGAACTGGGAGTTCGAGATTTGCAGATACTGACAGGTATATATAAAATAGATAAACAAGTGCATACTGTATAGCACAGGGAAATATATTCAATATCTTGCAGTAGCTTACGGTGAAAAAGAATATGGAAACGAATATATGTATATTTATGTACAACTGAAGAATTGGGCTGTACACCAGAAATTGACACAACATTGTAAACTGACTATACTTCAATAAAAAATTAAAAATTAAAAAAAAAGCTGGATGGAAAAGGAACCAGTAAGGGAGACAGACTGGTGAGGTAGGGAGGAAAATCAGGAGAACGCAGAGTCCTCGGAGGCAAGAGGATCACGTATTTCAAGGAGGGAAGGAGGGATTTGTCAGCTGTGAAAATGCCTCTAAGAGCTCTTGTAAAATGAAAACGAAGTGAATGACCATGTGGAAATCAATCACACAGCCAGGGCAGGTCCAGCAGAGAGGTGGGGACACTGATGAGACAGCACCAGATGGACAGACAGATAAGTTAGCACAGACTGACAGATGGATACACAAGAGACCCTAAGAAACACACAAACAGAGACAGGGCAGCATTAACAGATGAGAAACACAGACAGACGTGGGTGGGCCGGAGCCCCGGGACATCAGGCGAGTGAGCAGCGCAGCCACTCACCCTCCACGCTCCCCGGCATGGGCCACACACGCATCCAGCCGGAAGCTCCAGGCGCAGACAGGGTCCTGGGCCAGGATGCACTCCGAGCAGCTCTGGAGACGGCCGCAGTCGGTTGTGTTCACTTGCGTCACCTCAGTTCGGGAGCCAATCAGGAGCCAGTTCTATGGAAAGGGAGTGGGGAAGAAGGACGCACTGGGTCTCCCAGACCTCAGGGTCACAGACTGGCCCTGGACTCGGCCGTCTCCCCAGCAGATTTGCTGAAAGCTACAACTCACTTGATACAATTTCATACTGTCAACTGGCTGCGGCTCTGGGAATAGGGCCAGATCCTCGAGGACGCTGAGCTGGGCCCCGATCTGCACTGCTCGGTGGAGGTGTCCATCCCCTAGGAAGCAGGCAAGGGGCAAGACGTGGTAATGCAAGCATCCCTGTGCCTGTGACTCTGACACCTGTATGTATGGGGCCCCCGTGACAAGAGCCTGTGTGCACTGGATGGGCAGCTTGCTTGGCCATGACACATACCTGTCCCCAGGTAGAGCACATCGTACTCTTTCCCTGAGAGGCTGGGCACCCTGTGGGCCACGAGCCTGAGATAGGCCGTATCTGTAGTGACTAGAAGGGAGCGGCCATCCGCTGGAAACACTGGCTTGTCCATGAGTGGGTGGTCCCGGATGAAGGTGAGCACGCGGTCAGGCAGGAAGAGCGAGGAGCTGAACTGCTGGAGCTTCATGTTGTTGGTGATGCACTAGGGGGAAAACAGGGTGCACAGCCAGGCTTCCCAGGGGCCGGGAAGTGTCTGTGATGCTTAGATGGGCCTGGTCCTAAAGGGGCAATTCAGGCACCGCGTGGGATAAGGAACTGTCCCCTGCCCCCTCACCTCCCCGGGTCTGGGCTGGGGCACGTCATTGTCCATGACGGGCAGTCCCCTGTTGCAGTCATGTCTCAGCTCTCTGAAGGAACCATTCAGCACCGTCCGAATGTCTTGTGGGCGGAAGGCACACACAGCAGACATGGCAGCCCCTTCCCTAGAAGAGGCAGCCACATGTTCGAGCCAGATATTTGGAGGAAATTAGGGGAGGCAACTCACCCCGACAAATGCGATGCCCCACGAGAGATGCTCCAGGGCACGGGGAAGCACCCCCCACTCCGGAGGACAGAGCTTTGCCCCCACCGAGCCCAGGTGTCGCCCACCCTGTAACTCTCCACAGCAGGACCCCTCACCACTGGGAGGAAAAGATGCCGTAAAAGATGGGGGTCCCTCCTCCGTGCACAGGTCGAAGAATGGCCATGTCCTGCAGGACGCTGGCGGCCTGGCCATGCTCAGGCCCTGGACACAGCAGGTCGGCCTTCAGAAAAGTCGTCCACTTCTGCTGGAGAGTCTTCCGGCCCCCAAGATCCCCCTGGAGTAACAAGCACATGGGAGTTCTCTTTAGAAGACCAACACTGGAGGAGGACTGCGGAGACCAACACACGTTCCCCCAGACAGACAAAGAGGGAGACAGACACACAGGACATCTGTCTATGCATGCAGGGCAGAGACACAGACAGAGTAACTGAGGAGGACAGGGCGACAACAATGATGGTGACTAAGTTCACTGTGCACTTATGAATTACTGTACCTCGTGCTTTACATAATTTACCTCATTTAGTCCTCAAAACAGCCCTCAGAGCTAGGCGTCATTAACACCCTCGTCTGTAAGGATGCTGCCCAGTCACAGAGGCAGTCAGCAGTGCGGCACGGACCTGAACCCACGTCTGTCTGTCTACAGTTCCTGCCTTTAACCTCTGCACTACCTCCTGGGGACAGTGTCACAAGGGTAATTACGGGGGTAAAAGAGGCCAGAGTCCTTCCCCACATTCCTCAGGCTCCCAGAAAAGTAGCCAAGGCCCAGCAAAAAGGGAGACAGGGGACAGATGCAAAGACAGAGACCCAGAGAGGGAAAGACAGGACAACAGGCAGCAGAGCAAACAGGACAGACAGCTGGGGTCAGAGCCTCACCGCGCACACACGGGCCACCCTCGGGACCTTAAAGTGCTCGTATGAGTCAAACGCTCGGGAAATCTCCGTAAAGAAGAAGTAGATTTCATCGTCTCCGTCTTCATCCCCCCACTCGGCTGGGCTCAAGGCCACGGCTGCAGCAAAGGCTGGGGCTGGGGAGACCAGTGGCCTCAGATTCCACAGACACAGCCTGGGGCCACCCAGCCGCCACCCACTGTGTCCCCAGATAGCCAGCACTCCCTCCTCTCCCCACCGTTAAGCCAGGATGGCAAGGTCTCTGTGCGAATCCAGTCCTCAGCACGACCCACAGCCCGGGAGATGATCGACTGGGTCCCCAAGTAGTTTTTCACAGTGGCCGTGTAGAGGACGCCCCCTGCAAGGGCGACAGGATGGAGAGGGACTGTCAGAGACTCACTGAGGAAGCAGAAGGGGTCGCAGGCCGAGCAGGGAGCACAGCGGGGGTAAGAAATCGCAGGCAATGCTAAGCATGACGGCCACTCCCTCCCTTAAACAAAGGGCTACAGGGCAGTAAAGGGAACCAGGAACCAGTCCCTGTGGAAACTGAGAGATTTTTTGTTGTTGGTCTGTTTCTTGTTATTTTTAAGGCCTTCTCTATCCTGTAATATGCTAATTACACGGTAATTTTTCAGGAAGGGTTTGCTCTGCGGCACGTTCCCATCTCACTGGAGTTCTCCCGCTGTGTAAACTTCTGAGGGTCAGTGGGTGTGTGCGGCCGTGGAACAAGTCACAGCTTTAGGGTATGTTAGCATCACTTCAGGAACTGATCCAAATG
This sequence comes from Camelus dromedarius, assembly GCF_036321535.1. Lineage (NCBI taxonomy): Eukaryota > Metazoa > Chordata > Mammalia > Artiodactyla > Camelidae > Camelus > Camelus dromedarius. The sequence goes on from NC_087450.1 coordinate 9,050,808, forward strand.
CAGATTCCTGGGCCCTGGGCCCAGCAATGCTCACTCAGTAGGGTTGGGGGTGTGGCCCAAGAGCTACATTTCAAACAAGCAGTTGGAATTACCCTGACATGGGTGGTTCAAGAGCTCACTTTGAGAAATACCAACCTAAAGGATCACTGCATGTCCCGCTGCCAGCCGCGGGAAGCAACGAGGATCAGATCCTCTCCTGGTTCAGCTGGGGGACAGAAGTGCTCTAGGGAAGGCAGGGATTGGAGAAGATAGGGGATCACAGGCACTCTGGGAAGGAAGGGCAGCTGCAGCTCTGTGGGCTGAATGCCAGAGGACCAGAGCCACTCTGAGTAACAAGGCCAAGGGCTCGGATGTGAGTGGAGAAAGTCACGCAGGGGCAATAAAAGGTCACAGATCCCCTGGTGGAGTTCTGAGTATCACAGGGACTCTGGAGAGAACAGAGAAGCATTCCTTCATCACCCGTTACATAAAAGGCACTTGCTGGGTGCTAAGCATGTCACTGCCCCCCCCCCCCAAGAATTCCCACTGGAGTCTGGAAGACAAACTGGAATCAGACACCAGGTGGCATGGACTCAGATGTGTGCAGGAGCACAGAGCACCCAGGCACATCTCACTGGGGGAGCAGCATCTCAGAGATAACGTCTGAGCTGGGTCTGAAGAATGAGCGATATGCCGGGCAGGACTTCAGAAGAGGGGAGCCGTGTTCAGGGATGTGGGGACCCCCCATGGCTGAAGCTCTGGCAGGGCTCAGGGGCTGCAGGGCAAGCGAGCAGAGATGAGCCGGAGGGGCAGAGACAGGCACCCCACAGTGATGAGCCTGCTCTGCCAGGGAAATGTGCACTGTAGCCTAAAGGTGAGAATCAAATGGAGATTTTTCTTGAGGAGGAGTGACGCTAATAGTTTTGGTTTTTAAGAAGACAGTGCTAGTTACAAGGCCCTTCACACAGTCCAGGCAAGAACGGAGGGCCTGAACTAAGGCACTGGCAGAGAGAGAAAGGGGGATGGATTGGGGGGCTATTTCAGAGGCAGAGCCCATTAACAAGATTTGAAAATCGACTGAGTATGAGATGTGAAAGAATGGAGTAAAATAACGCCTATAAGGTTTCCATTTAGAAGATGGATGACAGTAGATGGTGATGCTATGAACCACGTGAAGAAATGGTAAAAGGCTCAGAAAGGAGGTGGCTGGAGAGAGGTGAGTTCAGTTGTTGGACACACTAAGGGTGAAGCACCTTCAGGACACCTGGTTGGAGATACTGGAAGGCAATCAAACAGAAAGGTGTGGGCAACACAGGCAGCAGGGCCAGAGTCAGGCAGCTTGGTAGTCCTGACGGCCAGGGAGAAAGGAAATCGAGAAGAGAGCCCTGAGGCACCACCATTTGAAGGCAACTCAGAGAAGATCGAGCCAGAGAGGCTGGAGGAGCCTTTCCTTGCTTGGGAACCCCAGCAGGACCCTGAGGGCACGTGCGCTGAAGCAGCAGTGAGCAGGGCCTCTGTGGGGGGGCCCGGGGTCACAGAAGCTTGAGTGGCGCTGCATGTCTCAGGCATTGAAAAGATAACCACTGATACTTTGAAAACACTTTAATGCAGAGCAAAAAGGGCCAGGAGACCTCTGAGGGCAACAGGGAAAGATTAGAACCCTTCCTTACAGGGTAGGGAGGAGAGACTTGGGTTTGTGAAAAGAATCCAAGCACTTTGGGGCCAGGAAGGCTTGGGTCTGCACACTTACTACTAGTAAGATCTTAGGCAAGTTAACTTTCCTAAGCCCTGAGTTCCTCAAATGCAGACTGAGGAGCCCACCACCTTCCACTCAGAGGGGAGCTAAGGAGGCCACCCCAGGCAGGGCCTGGCACATGGCTGCCATTCAATACATGTTAGTTGCAGCTCCTTATGAACCATACGGGGCCATAGGCTTGATCTGCTGCCATAGGTGGGGAGGGGGTAAGGTGGGAAGCCCCATGGAAAAGACTGGCAGGACCCCCAGGCAGGGCCACTACCTCCTGCCAGGACCATCCGATTCCCTGGCCCAGAGGCTCTATCTCACTTTTTGCCTCTGAGGCAGCTTACTTCTAGGAAACTGGAACTTACCCCTAGAATTCTACTGGTTTCCTGAGCTCACTCCTGATTGGTCCATTTGAAGTACTTCATTTGCATGGAGCTCACTCCTGATTGGTTATTTCTTTCCCTCCTGATTGGTCCATTTCTACAAAGCTTGTTCCTAATTAGTTAACTTGTTATACCTTATTTGCATATGGTGTTGCAAAGTGTAAAACTGGCAGCCTATAAAGGCCTCTGTAAGCCTACAAATGGGGTCCAGAGCTTGGAGTGTTAACTCCCTTGGGTCCACTGGCATAATAAACCTGAATTCTCCAACTCTCCGAGTGCTGCTTGGTCTCTCGACGGATCCAGGTTGCTGTCACAACTGAGTTGTAACACTAAGCTGTAACACTGAGCTATGACACACTTTTCTGCAACAGGGGACAACCATAAAATGACATCCCATTCCCTTCCAGGTATTTCATGAGGGGGGAAAAAAATCAGGTTTGGGGCAAAGGTTCTGGCAGCAAACAGAGCAACAAATGAGGCAACCCTTAGCTCCAGGGGGGAAAAGTTGATATAGAAGCCAGAACTGTAATGAAAACTTTCCCTAAAAAGGTGTCATACACAAAACACTCTAAAAGCAAAACTCTGACAGAAGCTGTGCCATGGATACCCTGAAAATGGGGGAAATGTGGTGGAGGAGACAGTTATGTATATTTTGGAAGCATTACTTGGTGTGTTTAGGCAGGGGGTGGGGGGAGTCATAAATATTCTAGAAACATGGAAAGGACCACAGATAACCATGCAAGGACCTAGTGGTGGACGGAGGTAAAGTCCCAAAACGTTCTCAGGGATCAATGACAGTCAATTTCACATATTCTGTTGCACTGTTCATATAATAAAATATCCCTGTATGTGCAACTGTTTGGCAAATTATTACTGAATAGATCAAGCCAGAAAACATGAAACACACACCTGCTGTTGGCAAAAGCGGATGTGTAAAAGAGAGCGACGCCCACGGTGTCAAGCTCAGCGAACAAGCTGGTTAGAAAAAAACATCAGGCATAATTCAACCCAATTTTTAAAAATATGTATGTATGTCTGCAGGCACAGGGAAGACTGAAGGAGCTACAGCTCTACAGTGCTACTGATGTTTGTTTCTGACTAATGAAATTACAAGTGATTTTCATGTTCTTTGTACTTTTTTATATGCACTGATTTTTTTTTTTTTTTTTGTAGTTAGCATCTTTCCTTTTTAGAACCTTCCAAATTAAGACACTTGCATTTTGGAAATAAAAGAGGAAAAATAAAAAGATTGAAAGCCACCAAGATGAAGAATCACAGCCAAAGAAAAATCACAATTATGTGTGGAAACAGACCTCTACCTGCTCAGAGGTAGAGCCTGTGAATGAAGGCCTCCCACATATGTTAACAACCCAACACAGACAGGCTTGGATATGAGCCATGATGGTGACTATTTCACTAAACGCTGGGGGGTTCAAATTTTCACTCTGGTAACAAAAGGCTCACTTTCACACAAGGTTTACAATAGCAAGTGCCATTTACTTGCTTTAAAAAGAGGGTTTTAAACATGACCTTGCCTTCCTTCCTCTACTCCTTTTTCTTCTCACAGTCAGAGCTTCACAGGAAAGACAGCTCCTGCCCTAATAGTCTCCATTTCCTTGTCTAAGGATTATGCCAGCTGTATATATCCTTTTTCTTTTTAAACAGCCTATTACCAGGACATAATTATAGATCATTGGAGACGCAGCGTTTACTCTGCCTTTTCCACTGCTGGCCATATAGGATTCCTATAACTATCTTGTTTGGGTGTGTGAATGCTAGTATTGGGGCACACACACATGGATTTTAGGGAAAAGCTTGACCCTAAAATGCTGGCAACACCCTAGTGCACTGGGAACACATGCAATACTCCAGGACGGATGCAATAATCACAAGACGCAATCAGTCCAAAAGGAGACAATGAAAACACAAGATGGGCTGTCAAAGAGAAAGAGCAAAAGCCCCCTTCTTCTGTTCTTGATAAAAGCCCAATTTATTACTGGGTGTGATAGGGAGGACCAAAGATAACTGATCACTGTCTCCAGCTTGGGACCTTGGGTCCTGGCACTGTGCACTCACAGGAGGGTACACTGGTGGAGGAGAAGGTCTAGGGGAGCTCAGTTTGAGATATGCTGATTTTGAGATTCCTGTGGTACACCGAAGTGGAGATGTCTGGAAAGCAGCTGAATGTGAGGTCTGTAGCTCCAGATAATGGATGAGAAGTATCAAAATACAGTGGACACAGAACCCCTGGGGCTGGCTGACGTCCCAATTACACAGAATGCGAGAGAAGAGGATCTTGGGTGGAGCCCCAAAACTGAAAGGATGAGCAGAAGACAAAAATCCTACAAGGAAGACTGAGAAGGAACTGCAAACGTCCTTGGGCTCCTGTGAATGTTACTGTCAAAACATCTGAATTTTTCCAAACTGGAATACTTCAAATAGAGACCTTGAGATCATTTTGTTAATCTTCTCTAAGATTAATGTTATATTTGAAGACAAGATTTCTGGGGCTTTTTCCTAAAGAAATCCAAGACCAATAAACACGTGAAAAGCTGTTCACTCTCACTAATTGAAATGCAAATCAAAAGCATCAGATTGGACTTTGGAGGAAGGCACTGTTGTATGTTTATTAACTATATTTTTAGGGACTGACAGGGTATAATGAAACAGGCCCTCTCACCACTGCTGGCAGGACTAACTGGAGAGCAGTTTGGCCAAGACCATCAAGCATGATAAAAATCTTTTACATCCTTTGGCCCAGCACTCCTGCTTTTTGGATTAATTCATGCAGGTGATTACATTCATGTAAAGGATTTACATAAACACTTATGTTAAAGGATTCCTTCTGCAACATTATTTATAAAAGAAATTATTTTAAAATCTGAATGTATATATGGGAGTAATTAAATAATTGTGCTCCATCCATATGATGAAAGAGAAAGTCATCACTAAAAATCATGTTTGAATAATTAAATTCCTATGATGAGAAAATGTTCAGCATACAATAGTAAGTGAAGTACATGTGATAATTCCAGCTTATTACAAATACACACAAGAGTGTAAGAAAACACTCCAAAATAATAACAGTGGCTACCTGGTGATGACTGAATTACAGTCAACTTTTCACTTTCTTCTTTATATATTTCTATATTTTCTCAATTTTCTATAATGCACATTGCAATTTTCATAATTTAAAGTAAAAAATGTTCCTGCTTTTATATTCTAATATTATATTCTAATATTTTCATTACTAAAAGCTCTTTTTATCTCAAAATACCTCCATTATCCTTAAGGACAGCTGTATAGATCTGAACTGGGAATTTTGATTCTAATTCTTAAATAATGTCGCCAGGATTTCCTATACTGCTATTTTCAAAACAGAGGGATAATGGATCAACACTGGAAGCTCCAACTAAACACTGGCACTTATGTCTCACCAAGAAAAAATATAAATCATAGCCCTCTCAAGAACTGCAGAGGAAAACTTGTAATATTGATATAGGCTATTATTTGGATCTGAGACAGAAAAAGCCATGGAGGTTCTATGTTAACTGTCTTGAGCTAGTCATTCTAAACTATTAGAAAGTGATTTCTTATCACCTCCATCAATCATCAGCTGAAAGGCAACACTGAATTTCATTATCTTGGGGAAAGAAAAAAAAAGACTTGAAATCTCTTTGAAAATGTTCTTTGTTAAATATGATCTTATTTATGAAATTTATATCCATAGACTACAAGCTAACGTGAATCCAACTGCTGAGTGCAACGCAGACAAAATACACACAGAGGGTTAAATATACTTCAAGATTACTGCTTGAAACAAAAAAAAAGTTAATTATTTTAGATTGTTGCCATTGAGAAGTCATTTTGTTGATTAACAATTATACAGTATCAAGAGACATTCACAGTTGCTAAAACTGAGAAATCTTTCTTAATGAGCCTAATGACTGGCTCAGAGTTTTGCCCAAAATGCTTGATAAAAAGCCAAGAAAGATAAACTATTAACTAAACTCTTATTCAGATATGTATGAGTATAAACAAGTTCTCATTGATTTCAACTGCAGATGAATAATAAAAATGACAACCCAAATATTGTATCTACTAGCTATATACTCTATGTTCATTTTCCAAAGTTGTTATTTCATTGCATTTTAGAAAAGGTAAATCACTGACTCAATGAGTGATTTAATTCGTATAGCTTTTAAGACTTTTCCTACAAATGAAGTCATGCATAAGAAAACAGTTTCATTGTTAGATCTTTTAGCCCGAGTTCTGTTTCCCATCAAATATTGTCCAAAAGTATTGGTAAAAATTAACTTTATGATAAAGTTCGCAGGAACTTTAGTGATGAAAGGAGAAACAGTATGATGAATGATGCTAAGTCAACTGATTAGCTAGCTGGAGAAAATCAATTTGGATTCCCTTCTCATGCCATTTATCAAAACAAGTTCCAAATAGATCAAAGAATTAAATGTTCGGGGGGAAAATTCTGTTGTTGTTGTTGAAATATAGTTGATTTACAATGTTGTGTTAGTTTCTGGTGCACAGCATAATGATTCAATTGCACATATAGAAATTCTTTTAGGGGAAAATTTTTTAAGAAGAAAAATCTTATCTGCTCTCTAACTGAAGAAGGATTTAGCTTAAAAAATATAATCACAAAGAAAAAAATGTAGATTGGAACACGAATATCTTACCTGAGGATCGGCCCAAGAACATGAGCAGAGGACTGACCAAAGAAGAAATAAAAATAGATGCTAAAACACAAAAAAAGCTCAACTTTGCTAATAGTCAAAGACATGTAAATCTAAACAAGGTGCCATTTTTAGCTTCAAATTAGCAGAAAATAAATTTAATGAGAATACTACAGTGTGGTGAACTTTATGTGAGAAAAAAACTCGCATTCACTGCTGATTTAGGGTATAAATTTGTATACCCTTTCTAAAAACTCAATTAGCAACAGATAATGAGCCATAAAATACTCACACCCTTTAGTAGAGTGATCCAGGAGCCTTAAGGACACAGTCTAAAGTGAGGATAAAAATTTATGGACAAAAATGTGCATTACAGTGTTGCAGACAATAGCAAAAACTTTGAAGTAAACTAAATAAACTTGAAAATAAATGTACATGATTTAGAATTCCTTAATTAAATTATGGTATGCGCAGAGGATGAGTAGTATGGTGTCAGTAAAATTTTCATCTACAAAGAATCTTTATTTTTTTTATCCTTCTGAGGGATACTTTTGTAAATTGTATTTTTTTCTTTTTTTGATGTGGGGGTAGGTAATTAGGTTTATTTATCTTTGGAGGAAGTACTGGGAATTGAACCCAGGACCTTGTGCATGCTAAGCATGCACTCTACCATTTGAACTACACCCTCCCCACTAAAGAATTTTTTAATTATATAGAAATGCCTATGATATAAAGTTACATGACAGTACTCAAAACTGTATCCATGTTGCATGACATTTACAAGTTCATGAAACACACACTCATTCTATTAACCTGCTTTTTTTGCACTATCATGGGAAGAATGGCTGGATTCTCCCTGAATCTGGAGAGTGTGTGGAGTGGTCTAAACAAAAATACAGACTATGTGGCACACAAAACAGCTCCTGCTACCAAGGAATTAGGCAGTCATTCTTCAGGAAAAGTTTAGGCACAACCTGTGACAGAACCATTCAGCACCTGAGCAACTGTGTAGGTATAGCTTGTTCAAAGGAAATAATAGTAGCAATTTATTTAATAGTCATTACTGATTCCTCTGAGCAACAAAGGACTGGTCAGCCAAACACACATGCATGAGTACATATCCACATGCACACACACGTTAAAAAAGCTAGAAGGAAATACCTAAAATATTAGCAGTGGTTTTCAGAGTAGGGATCCTCTAGAACCATGCTGATATGGTAGCTACTAGACGCAAATGGCTGTTTACGTTCAAATTAAAATTATACGTAAAATTTAATATTTTTCCTTCAGTGGCACTAGTCATATCTCAAGGGCTCAGTAACCAACTACACGTTACTAGTGGCTACCGTATTAGACAGCAAAGATACAGAACAATTCCATGGTCATATAAAGTTCTTTTGGACCCTACTGTTCTAAAAGACTTCTTATGTCCTTCTTTACACTTTTTGCAAATTTATTACAATATGCATAGTAGTAGATTCCTCTTATAAACAGGAAAAAAATGACTAAAAGAAATGAGGTTAACAGAGGAAGCGTTCACTCTAGAGATGCAAGGGAAATGATACTCTGGGGAGGGGGAAGCAGGCGGTCACAAGCGCTCTGGGAAGAACAGGGAAGGCTAGAAAGAGATGTGGGAATAATAGACATTCCGAGGAAAGGGAAGAAAGGACACAGAAATTCCAATAGGAGGGGTGGGAAGGAGGCAATTACAGCAAGGCTCTTGTCTCTCCCCACTCACCAGCCATTACAGCTGCTGACCGCTGAGCTGGCTCAAAAGGGCATTTCCCCCGGCCACTCTCAAGTCTTTCCACCTCCTGGAAACTGGACACATCCTACAGACCAGAAGGGGGCAATTGGTTTAGAGGTCATGGGGAGGTTCATGGTGAGAATTACAAAGATGGTCAGATGAAGAACAAACCCAATTCCATTCCCCTCCCCCCGCGCCCCCACTACCATTCCCATATTCCCAGTCTGCTGATCCGGGCTCCCCCACCCACAACTTCATTTCCCATCTCTGCCATCCCTCTTTTCAGTTTATTTCTCTTCCCTCAACTCCCGTGGCACCCAACCCCCATGTGCTCTGATGAAGGCTATACCTACGATTACCCTAGAAGACACTGAGAGGCTGAAAGGCAGATCTTTCCTCTGAAATGCCGAACTGTATGGTCTGCAGATTGCCTGAGGATGTGCTGCAGGACAAGGAGGACCAGGGGAGACAGCAGGCCTCCCAAGGGCCAGAGCACTTGGGAAGGGTAAAGAAAGTGCTTTATATCATAGGCATTTCTATATAAAGCACTTCAGATGGGGAGGACTATCTGAAGCCCATGGGTCTAGAGAGAAGGGCCACCCTTCCCCTGCTCCCACCCCATGAATAAAAGACAGAACCAGAATCAAGGATACACAGAAGCAAGGAAAAGCATCTGTAAAGTCCGTGAAGACCTGAAGGTCAGGTCAGAATTTGAGGCTTTGGCAAGGAAGTGTCTTCCTCAGTCAGGGACTCCAGAGGTACTGAGGCAGGGGGTGGTGTGAGAGTTCCACCAGAGCCAGCCAGATGTTACCTTTCTTAACTGAGCATCCAGCACTAAAAGAGGCTTCAAGATAGCATGAAAAAATGAAAATCCAGATTTTAACCTGGACTGACAGGGAAGTTAATTGTGGCCAGTTAGGGGTCAGAGTTACGGCATGGAAGTGCCAGGCGTGATATTTCCAGTTCACAAACTAGGGTGGGGCATGGTGCTGCTGAGGCCTAACCACTGTGACGGCAGCTGGAGACCAGCAGCGGAGCTCTCCGCCCCCTCGGCACCCTGGCCCGCTCTGACTGCTCTCTACCTGCTGTACTTGGCAAACATGGTTTTGTGTTACTAAAAGAGCCTGGAAGAAGGCCTGTTAGAATTGGATGTTATCTGAGTCCCCCTCCAAAAGAATACTAGGTCAAGAATCTTCTGGAATGGAGGACCCCACAGAAGCACAATCTCCTCCCCAGTGTGGCAGTGGGATCACTCCAGCCTAAGGAGACAGATGGCAGTTCAGTGAGAGATGACCAAGATGTTTGGGCACTCTGGGCATGGCGTATGTCCCACTGCTGAAGCCTGTCTTATCTCTCACCTAAACTACAAGACTCCCACCCAAGGTTAACATTCCTACACTATCGGTCACTGCCTTGATAAGTGCTCAAGCCAGAGAAAGACGAAAATGGCTCACTATTGCCTCTTTAGTGCAAACTGCTTATTTTCCAATACCTCAAAAAATGAACTCTTTCTTCTAACCAAACCTGGAATCCTATTATTCCTAGAAAACCAAGTACGTTTTTCCCATCTCTATGCCTGAAACGACTCCCTCATGTTTCACTAAGGACTTAAAAAGAACGAGCTTTTTCTCAGTTCTCATTCTCTTCCATCTTCATGCACCATTGGGTACTTTTGATTCACTTCCCTCCTTGCAATATTCTATTTCTTAACTCTCTTGAAATTCTCCCCTCCTGGAGTCCCTCCTCCTGGCTGTTGTCTCTTTATCTCCTTTGGTTGTTTCTCTTTTCCTTTCTAGCCTCTCACCGTGCGTCCTTACTCCTTTTCACATACACTTTAAAGATCTCGTTCATTTTTACATTTCCAGCCAGACTTTCTATGCAGATCATTCCCCAAACTCTCCTAGTCTGATGTCTTCCAAACTTGATTGCTGGACTTCCTCACAGAGATGACCTACCAGCCCCTTGAAACTCAACATGTCAAAGCTCGTCCTCTTCCAGTTTCCCCAAATGGCATCATCGTGTTATTCAGGTTCATAGCCTTGGAGCAAGTGAGCCTATTAACTACATAGGCTATCACTACTGTACGGTCAAAGCGATATTTAATTAGGGTCTTAAAGGGGTAAGACCCCTCTATTACATTCTCTATCTCAATGTTAAGATTCTTCATTATACAACCATTGCATCAGTCAGCACAGTCCTATCAACACCAGTTGTGGTGAAGGCAAGTCCCTCAAGTTGAAAGCCAGAGCTATGTAGGAAGGCAGGGTTGGAACCCATCCTTTGAACTTGGCCAAGAAGGGTGCAAGGCACATGAAGGACCGTTCCCAAGTGGTTAGGGGGTTAAAAAAAAAAAAAAGATTGTCCCTGTTACATGAAACAGATCAAATGTCACAAGAAATTGAAGCCAGCAAAGGTCTTCTAGATTCCAGGGTAGTGGAGCAGAGCCAGACACACCTGGGTTTGAATCTTGGCTCTGCCTCTGCCAGCTGTACATCTCAGACTTTTACCTAACTTTTCAGAACTTCTGTTTCATGGCCTGCAAAATGGAAATAAATACTATCATGGTGTATCATCACTATCATAATAAATAAGTATCATGATGTGATTGGTAAGAATTAAACTCAACTGTGAATGTAGAGTATTTACCACCAAGCCTGTGACAGAGTGGACACTCAATTGAATGGCAAGTCTTATTGTTGTTGGTGCTGTGGTTGTAAGTCTAACATTTTTCTGTTAACTGCTGGAGCTCCCTCTACAAAATGAATTAAAAAATTTCCCTCCAGGGTCTGATGCGCTGTCACTGAAGGGCAGTTCTCCATGTTGCTGGAGTTGGTAGGTCCTATATGCTTGAACTTCCTTTTGGAAGCACCGTTAGTTCTCTGAGCCATCAACTCTGAGCAAGTTGTTGTGTTTGGATCAGCTAGTCAAAGGTCTCAGATAATAGTTACACATCGTCTCAAAAAAAAAAAATAGTTATAGGTGGTCTCAGAGTCATTCGTCTGGGACATGAGAGGTTCAGCTCTAAGGATGAGGTAAGGACTTGCTCAAGCAGATGGGGATTGCCAGGAGGCAGGATGAGACAGATAAAAACAGAAGAGAGCTTTCAAGAAGTCCAGAGAGCAGTCTTGGGATTTTGAAGGACTAACACAGTAGTTAGCTGTGTCCTATATTCTCCTACAAACAAGCCTTGACCAAAGGTTGCTCCTTCATTTCATGAGCCTGCTAGCTAGGAGGGTTCAGAGAAAGAATTAAAAGTCACACGAGTGCGAGACATAGGCCCCTGGCTTCACTCTCAGTTGCTGATAGTTCTCAAGAATGGAGAGGGGTCCAAGTCACACCAATCCTGACAGGTATGTCCAGGACACTGTCTGTCTAGACACTTATCTAACAATCGTTAGGGCCCCACCTCAGAGAGCCAAAGAAGAAACAGAAGGCCCTCGGGAACTAACTTGGAGTAATCGCATTGGCTGTGAACCATGGCTCCATTATTCGTACCCATGGGCTCCCTGATTCCGTGCACACTGGGAAAAGGACAAATGTGGCAATGGCGGTCCCACAGCTACTTTGTGAGCTTCGTGAGACTATGGGAAAACCAGACCCTCAACATTACCTGAATGGACATTGAGATTTTCACCACCACCCTGAACTAGGAAAGCTTTCCAGGATGAGGGAGCTACCCATACCCCAGTCAGGAGTCTATGAACGGCATTATGAAAATAACTCAACATGAGCCCAGCTAACTCCAAGGACAGCCCAGAGGGACTGACTGAGGCGATCAAGCCTGTACAATTATAGCATTCTAAGACAAAGCTATGAGGGTGCTGTTTCACAAAGAGGAATCTGGAGGTACACACTGACTAGATCCATGTGGCAAGGATTACTGCAGACTGTAGGTCAAGTCAAGACCCACCACTGAGGCTCAGGGCCAGGAAAGGGAGTTGCTGGAGCCCCTCCTATTCCTAGCACAAAGGGAGAAAAAGGTGTCTGGTGATACGAAAGACATGTGAGGCTTGTGACTCATCCTAGGGCCTGGTCACAAATACACGCTGCTGTAGGAACAGTGACTGACTGCTGGATAACTGCTGGGGAAAGCTGAGGGGTCACCAATTCCTTAGATGTCACCAATCCCAGGGACTTTTGAGGCCATGACTAACCTAGATGTGATTAGGGGTATCCATGTCCCAAGCTTGCCTGGGTGGGGGGCTGGAGACGCCCAGGGCCTTAGCAGCAATGAACAGGATCAAGGAGAAAACATGGTTAACAGAGTGCCCACCGTGAAGGCAAGATCCAGAGTATGGGGCCAGCAGGTGCTATATTAGAGAGCAGTGACCTCAAAAGCCATGAGAGCAAAGGGTCACAGCCCACACAGGATGGGGCTGACAGTAGGGGTGAGAGGAGGTGGTGAAAGATAGTTACACGACATGGGAGGAAGAAACAGGTACGGACTGTGCTGATTAAGAAATGGATGCAGGCTGCCTGGACAAAGCATGGAAAACCTGAGTTACCCGCCCCTGAAGTTTCTCCCAGATTTACCCTCTCCACAGCCCAGCTAGTGTCCCACTATGACCCCTTACACTTTGTATACCTCACCTTCTAAGGACAGCCTCCCTCCCCGCCCTTTTCGCACCCCCCTCAGTGGCAGACAAAGGCTCTACCCTGTGAGGACATCCCTCACCCCCAGTGCTTATCACGCACAAGGGCTGCCTTAAGCACGATCCCCGTCACAGTCACTCACAGGAGACCCCTCCCAGCCTCCCACCCCCGTCACTCACAATAACCCCGCACTTCGGATCAAAAGCGAAGGTGCCACAAGTGAGGAGGTGAGAAGCATTGGCAATGGCGAGAATCTGGACAAAATTGTGACATTCGTCCTGAGGGTCAGAGATGGTTAGAGAGAATCAGAAGCAGCAGGTACAAGGAGAGGTAATGTTAGGACAGTTGATATGCAGCTCGGGGCATGGTGTTAGAGTCCCTGCCTGGGCCCACTGGGTGGGAGCACGGCAGGGGGACTGACGCAGAGCCAGGGCTGGGCCAAGGCCTCAGCTGACACTCAGGACAGGGCTGGGGTTTATACCTACCTCCTTCTTGCCTTTCTTGCTACAGTTCTGTCGGTGGGCCTCAGGCACGATCCAGTCAATCTAAGGAAGAAGGAGTGACCATTTCCCCCAGGATCTCCCCCAGTTCCTCCCAAGTCAGGGTCAGTGACACAGCTCTACAACCTCCATCAATTTGGGAACTTCAGAGATACATCCAACTCTTGACCCCAGAGCTTTGTTTTTCAAACTGGAGGTCTCTACCCACTGAGTCATAAAATCAATTGTGAAATGTCAAGTAACATTACTTTTGATGAAACAGAATACATCAGAGTGTATCACATACAGGAGAGTAAATATTGTTTTGAGAAACTTCTCTTTCAGTACACACTTTGTGTACTGGATCAAAATGTACCATATATTTCTTACTAACGGAGGGTCAGAAAAACTTGAAAACTATTGCCCTAGAGTAAAATGATTCTAGTTCATCCTCTGCCCACAGCCACCTGAAACCTGGTCACTGTGGCCTCCTCCCCATTATCATGACCCTCCCTCATAGCCTCCCTGATCACCATGCCCCCCTCCATCACCCTCGGCTAAGATGATGAGGTTGAGGACCTACCCTTATTTTCACCAACACTCTGCCTCCTGTCACAACCCCCACCCCCGCCCAACACATCCCATAAAACCATGGATCTAATCACATGCTCTGTGATCTGAGGTCCTCCCCTCTCTCATCTCTCACCCTGCGGGGTCTCTCCCCTGAAAAGGGCAGAGATAAAGCGAAGATGGTGTCCCGGGCGCCGACGTAAAGGGTGTGGGAAGCAGGATCCACGAGGAGAACAGAGTAATTGTATGTCTGGGGGATGGTGAACCGGGTGAGATAGGAGTCAGCCTCTGGCAGGAAGAGAGAGTCAAAGTGAGGAGTGATATCAGCCATCACTTCATAAGGGTGGAGTCTGCAAGGGTAAAGCCAAAGCGGTCCGTTTTTGTTTTCTTCCAAGTACTATATTTATTTAGCAACCTTAAGGGCAAAAACAGAGCCTTGACAGGCCAGCCATTTAACTTCCCCAGAGATACATAACTGATGACATCAGAGGACTTAGCACACACAATACAGTTAAGTATGCTTTCTCTATAAAAATAGAGCACTTTATTAAAATAGCGGCATAAATAGTAAGTCTGTAATTTCTATTCATAACAACATGATACATAATTTGAAAATACCTATAGAAGGTCCAAATACTTTCTAAATTTCCTTTTTTTCAAAAAAAAACCACTACTTAGTAGTAACTTCTTTTTACTTAGAGGGGAAATGTTTCACTCTCTTCACCAACACATTAGGAGACTATCTCCTCTCTCTGCCACCACCCTTTGTCTCACTCCCACCCTTGATCTCACCCCAGTTCCACCCGAAGAGGTGGAGAGGCACAGTGGGCATGAGTTCCGTGCTTTGGAGTTGGGTCAGCCCAAGTTCACCTGTGGCTCTTTCCCTTACCAGACGTATGATCTTGAGTAAGTTAACCTGCCCTTTCTGAGCATCACTTTCCTCATCAGTAAACACCACCATCCAGCGTTGTTGAGAATTAAATGAGATAGCATATGTAGAAGCATCTGACACATACGACATATTTCACAAACGGTTCCTTTCTTCCTTCTTTAAGCATGTGCTCTGTTTGGGCCAAATCTAAACCCATCTCAGCATTCAAAACTCTTATCTATTTAAGTATTATACAAAAAGAAACAAGCTAGCATGGGGGGAGAGTATCGCTCAAGTGGTAGAGCGCATGCTTAGCATGCATGAGGTCCCCAGTACCTCCATTGAAAAAGTAAATAAATAAATAAACCTAATTACTTTCCCTCCCTGTAAATAAATAAATAAGTAAGCAAGCAAGCTAGCATGAATTTAACTTCTTAGCTCAATCTCTGGCTCTGGAAACCTGAATTAATACAGCTCTGCTCTACCTGCTTCACCTGCTCAGCTGCCCTCAAGACTGGTAGCATGGCCAGCAGCCGTGCACTTCCTAGATGTGGTGATGTATGGAGCCCCACCCACCCCATCCTCCCAGATCCATACTGTATGGATCTGTACTCTGTCCCATACTTACCCACCCAACTGCCCCACCTTGTCCTATAGACCTCTCCGGATTCCTGGGTATCAACCCAGCCTGGCAACCTCAGCTCCATGTTGCAGCTACTGTTCCAGCACAAACGGAAACCCAGGCTCTGACCACAACTGTATCTTCTGGATTCATAGCACCCCTATATGTCACTGGCCAATAGGGACAGAAGTAGTTTAGAAGGCTCTAAGTTACCCAGTTGTGAGTTTTTGCCAACAGGTTGTACCCTTGGCTTCGCTGGTTCCACCTGCCCACAGTGCTAACACTTAATGCCCACTGAGAAAAACACCACTTGTGCCCACCTCGGCAAAGAGCCTTTTAAGTGCGAATCACTCCAATAACCACTTTTGACATTGTGGCATCCCCCAGCTTTTTTTACATATTTTGAAGGGACATCTCCCTCTTCCTTTTTTCCCTTCTGAGGACTTAAAAAATTGTTTAAACATAATTTTAAGTCATCTCACTGAATGGTTTTCCAACACTCAGTTTGGGAATGGACAGAGGGAGCAGGGAACTGAGGAAATTAGGAGGGTTATGGTACATCCAATCACGGGAGAACCGGAGTTGGTGTCAGAGATGAGAAGACTGGGGAGTGGGCTAAGGACATTAGGGCTGTGAGCAAGGCAGAAGGCTTGGAGGAGATTAGAACTAATGAATTTGAGAAGTGGGCAGATGGAAATTCTAGGCTGGTAATAGTAAGGATGGGTGTTTGCAGCTGTATGAAAGACCTATAGGTTTGACAGCAGAGTGGATGTCAGTCTGGCTTGATGGACACAGGTGCATGTGAGGGATGAGGGGACTAAGGGAGAGGGAACTTCGAAATGGACGACTTCCAGCAACCCCCGTCCTCTCCCTGGGCCTCAGTGTCCGCGTGTGCACGGGGAGGGGCTTAACTCTGCTGCGGTTCCGTGAATACGGGGCCGCGGGAGCCGCCTGGGCGTGTCGCGGGAACCGAGTCGCGAGGCCTGGGCCGGGTGGAGCAGCACCACGTGGGGGTCCCGCCCGCATCCGGGCCGGGCGTGGCCGGCGTGGGCGGCGCGGGACGCCGTGAGCCGACCTGTGAGGATGCGACTGCCCAGACGGGGAGCGCAGGCAGGTCTGGGTACCTGCAAGCAGGGTCTGGGCGCGGGGCGCAGGGCTAAGGGCGAGGGCGCCCGCGCCTTACCAGAGATAGGAAGCGAGGTCCTGGGCACAGAGCGGGGCACGCGGCCAGACACCGGGCCGCTCAGCACCGCCAGCAGCAGCAGCAGCAGCAGCAGCAGCAGCAGGAGCGGGAAGGGCGGCACCGGGGCCGGCCCAGGGTCCGGGCGTGGCCGCGCGGCAGAGACTGTCATCTTTGCCACCGCCTGGCCGCCGGGGTGTGGCGAGCCCGGTAGACTCCGCTCAGAGCCGCGGCGCCGCCAGCCTCGGCCCCACTCGGCTCTCCTCGGTGCGGTTCGGCTTGCGGCTGCCGGACCGAACGCAACCCGTCACCGCCCCTTCAAGAAAGTACCAATGAGCTGGACGATTTTCTCCTCCAACCAATAGGGGTTGCGTGGAGGCGGGACTAAAGAGAGAAGTCCAACCCAGATAGAGGCGGAGCTAGACCCAGGTGTAGGTGGGGGTTCTAGCTCGTTAACTGGGCTGGCCATGCCGCTCCAGGACCCTGAGTGGCGGGTTTGCAAAGACTGCTCCAAAACTCCAATTTCCGTATCTGTTCTAATAGGGAAAATATGTGAGTAAATGGGTACACGCACCAAGTTTCTCAAAATTATTACTCTTGCAAGCATTTAATGAGGGCTTTCTGTGTGACAATCACAAAGCGAAACACACAAGAACAAAACACAATACAGTGATACAAAAAAAAAAATCATGGTCCTTGGCTTTAGGGAGCTCATAGTGAAATAAGACAGATACATAAACAAATAACTGCAAATAGATAATTGCAATACAAAGTGATTCATATTTACTATAATAATGTGCAATTAATGCTCAGTAGGGATAGGTTTTGCCTGGAAAAATCAAGGTTTCACAGAAGTGACATCTGAACTAAGTGTTAAAGAATAAGTAGGACTTTGAGGATGAAAGATAAAAAACCGCCAATGGACATGTCCACTTGGATATTCTGCAGACAAGACAAACACAGGGCCTGAGCATAATTTGCTATTTCTCCCTTCCCAACCTCTGCTCCTCCTTCAAGCCTTGGAGGTAATCTTTGCTTTCCCCTCTTTCATCCCCTGTTATATTAGTTATCTAGGCTGCATAACAAGTAACAAATTATTACAGCATAATATAGTAGCTTAAAACACCAATAACATTTACTATTGTAACTGAGCAGGACCCTATGGGTCCTTCCCAGAACAGACCCCACACCCCCGTCCTCTGCCAGCCTCTTGTTTGTAGAAAAACTTTAGCCTCCTAGGCCTTCCCTGAGTTCCAAAGAATACATTTAATCAGAGAAGTGAGAAAATGCAGAAAGGAGAATAGTCAAGCAAGACAAAACAATAACAGTTTAGCCATTAAATGAAGGACCTTTAGTTCTTCCTCAAGGGCTATAGGTAATATTCTGAGCCACATCTTTTGACCTGTTTTTTGCAAAGACTGAAACTCCCCCAGGTGGGAGAAGTTAGCTGTAGACCCCACATGAGCTGGAACCAGAATGTTGATAATGTTGACCCTCACGGTTTCCCTTTGTCAGCAATTCAGGAATAGCTTAACTGGGTAGTCTGGCTCCATCTCTCTTGAGGTTACAGTCAAGTTACTGGATGGGGCTACAACCATCTGAAAGCTTAACTGGGGCTGGAGGATCCACTTCAAGGATGCCTTACTCCCATGACTGGCAAATTGATGGTGCCTGTTGGCAGTCAGTTTCTGTTCCTCTTTACCTGGGCCTCTCCATGGGGCTGCCTGAATATCCTCGCATCATGCAGTGGCTTCCTCAGAGCAAATGATTCAAAGGAGCAAAATGAAAGTCACAATGTTTTTTATAATCTAGTCTGAGACATAACATGCAATCACTTCTGCCCTATTCTATTGGTTACACAGGCCAACCCTGATGCACTGTAGGAAGGGGCTACACAAGGGTGTAATACAACGATCTGGGGGGCGCATCTTGAAAGCTGCCTACCACATCCACTTGTAAGCATTCACCATGTCCTGGTAATCTGCCTCCTAAATGACTTAAATCCATCATTTTCTGTCCATTATCCTTATAATGCAGGACTTTATCATCACTCACCTAGACTACCCAATAGTTTCATTAAAAAAAAAAAAAACTTTGCCTCCAATCTGTCCCATTCCAAATTTCCAGTAGGGTAATCTTTCTAAAGTGCAAGTTCTGGTTTATTCATTCAACAGTTACCGAAGGCATACTATGTGCTAGGCATTTTGCTAAGAAGCAGAGATAAGAAGATGATTAAAATGTGGTGTCTGAATTCAGATTGCTTAGTCTAGAAGGGGAAATGTATATTTGAAAGTGGTACATCAAATCTACTCTCTGAAACTTTCTAACACAGTAGCCTCAACACAGAGTTCTTCTGGCACTGATGCATGCCTCTCCCTGGCTGCTCCTCAGCAATGCAGCCTAGGCTTTATTTGCTTCTCTCAGCATGGTTTTGGTATTGAATTTTTTGTCTTTTGATTTTTCTTAAAAATTTTTTTTCAGGGAGGAGATCAAGATGGCATACCAAGAGGACATGGAGTTCACCTGCCCCCCACAAACACATGAAATAATATATCTACGTGTGGAGCACTTCCCCCTAAAAACAAACTGGAGACTGGCAGAAAAACTCTTATCAATCAAGGCTGTAAGAAAGATGCATAGATAGTTGGATAAGGAGGGAAGAGAAGCAACCAGGTCAGGACCAGCACCCTAGGAGGGGACACAGAATAGAAGGGGGGTTACACAGGCTCAGAGAGCCTCCTTGGAAAGTTAGTGGTTTGAATCACATACTGGGTGCCCCAGCCCTGCGGTCCAACACCAGGAAGATGAGTCCCTTCAGCTGGTTTGAAAACCAGTGGGACAGACAGCTGGGCTATAAGAAACCTAGATTCTGCTTGTGAAGAGTACCCACATGCCTGCTTACTCCTGAAAGGGGGCAGAGCAAGCAGGGTAGAAAATGCCTGGGACTCTGGCTGTTTTCCCATGACTGCACAGCGCACACCCCAGCCTGAACCAAGCCCTCACTGGCCCCTTTTGCTCCTTCACAGGGCTCCACACTAGGGAGAAGGCTGCCATGGCTGAGGAGAGCACACAGTTTTAGGGGGCAGAGCCAGCTCTGATCCAGCACACCATCCAAATGAGACAAGGGCAGCCATTACTAGTGTTCATTATGGTAGCAGATTGGGAGCAGTCCAGAATTCTGACTGGTGCCAGGACTGCACCCAGGCCCACACCAAGCACCCCCTCCAGCCCCTCTTGCTCCAGCACTGCTCCACCCTGGGGCAAGGGTGCCAATGCTGGGAGGAGGGAAAGCACACACACGAAGAGGGTACAGAACCACCTCGGACCCAACCCTCGGGGTTTCTGCTCCAGCAATCTGGGACCCAACACTGCCCCCAGTAGGATGGTGTTGGCCACTGAGCAGAGTAGAAGGCCTGGCTCATACCTGGCTCTGGCTCTAGAAACTCCATCCCAGCTCCATCTCCTACCAAGATGATACCTGCCAGCGCACCCTTGGGGAAGATGTGACTCATAATCACTTCAAATCCAGCTCTCCCAAAAGAGCTACTGGACACATGCAGACAGTATGGGGATGCTCCCACACAAGGACACTCCCTCAAGACCAGAATAGGAAAAAAACACACGCACCCCAATGTTCATAGCAGCACTATTTACAATAGCCAAGACAGAAACAACCCAAATGTCCATCAACATATGACGGGATAAAGAAGATGTGTTATACACACACACACACACACACACACACTGAAATTCTACTCAGCCATCAAAAAGGTCACAATAATGCCATTTGCAGCAACATGAATGGACCTGGAAATTGTCATTCTAAGTGAAGTAAACCAGAAAGAGAAAGAAAAATGCCATACAATATCGCTTATATGTGGAATCTGAAAAAAAAAGGACTACTTATTATTTATAACTCATGATTGACTTCTTGAATATGTGTAAGCACATTTGACTGTTCTTCATAATTGGATAACTGTATTCTGTTGATTCTTATTTTGTGGTTGGCTTTATTCCTTTGATAACTATATAAGTTTAAAGAGCTAAAGCTCTAAACTGTTCTTAGAAAGAAAGAACAGTACATATACGTAAATTTTTTTAATGTGCAGTATATTGTATATATGTATTCACATGCAATATATTGTATATGTGCAGTCAAATTGTGTCAATTGTACCTAATAAAACTGAAAATGGGAAAAAAAAGACCAGAATAGGTAACTGTTTTGCCTAATTCTATAGAGACAGAAAAAGTTGAGCAAAATGAGAAGACAGAGTAATTTGTTTCAAACAAAAGAACAAGAAAAAATTTTAAAAACAACTAATGAAATAGAGGTAAAAAATTTACAAAATAAAGAGTTCAAAGCATTATTAATAAGAACACTAACTGAACTAGGGAAAAGAATTGATGAACACAGAATTTTAACAAGGAACTAGAAAATAAAAGAAAGAACCAGTCAGAACTGAAGAATACACTAAACTGAAATGAAAAACACACTAGAAGGAATTAATAGCAGACTAAGTGATACAGAAGAATGCAAAAGTAACCTGAAGATAGAATAATGGAAATCACCCAATTGGAATAGCAAAAAGAAAAACAGATTAAAAAATAAGGAACCTCTGGAACAACACCAAGCATACCAACATTCAAATTAGAAGGGTCTCAGAAGGAGAAGAAAAAGAGAAGGAGATCAAAAATGTGTTTGATGAAATTATGGCTAAAAATTTCCCAAACCTGAAGAAGGAAACAGATATCCATGTATAGGAAGCACAGAGAGTCCCCCGAAAACATGAACTCAAACAGACACACACTGAGACATATCATAATGAAAATGTGAAAAATTAAAGATAAAAAGAGAATTCTAAAGGCAGCAAGAGAAAAACAAAGGGTCACATACCAAGGAACCCCCATGAAGCTATCAGCCGATTTTTCTGCAGAAACGTTGCAGGCCAGAAAGCAGTGACGTGACGTACCTGAAGGGCTGAAAGGGGAAATTCTACAACCTAGGATACTCTGCCCAACAAGATACTCATTCAGAATTGAAGGGGAGATAAAGAACAACTCCGATCAGCAAAACTAAGAGTTCATCAATGCTAAACCAGCCCTAAAAGAAATGTTAAAGGCTCTTCTCTAAGTGGAAAATAAAAGGCTACAACATGAACTAAGAATCTATAGGAAAAGAAAAATAAACCCACTAGTAAAGGCAAGTATACAGAAAAGGCTGTGGATCAACCACAGAAATAAGCTAATATGACGATCAAAGGACAAAAAATTGTAAAATCAAGTATAACTACAATAAACAGTTAAGAGATAAACATAAAGATGTAAAATATGACATCAAAAACACAAAACGTTGAGGGGAGTGAAAAAAAAGTAGATGTTATAGAATGTGCTTGAACTAAAGTGACTACCAGTTTAAAACAAGTAGATATAGGCCAATATATATGAACCCATCGGTTACCATAGGTTCTGACCTATAATAGATAAACAAAAACTAGAGAGAAAGGATCACAAGCATATCACAAAAGAAAATCATCAAAGGGAAGAAACTAAAAGAAGACAAACAGAGAAGAAATACAAAGCCAGAAAACAAGTAACAAAGTGGCAATGTATACTCACCTATCAATAATCACTTTAAATGTCAATGGATTAAATGCTCGAATCAAAATACATAAGGGAGCAGATTGGATTAAAAAAATCCTATCTATATGATGCCTACAAGTGACTGACCTCAGTGCTATAGACACACACAGACTGAAAGTGAGAGAATGGAAAAAGATACTTCATACAAATGGAAACAATAAGAAAGCTGGGGTAGCTATACTCATATCAGACAGAATAGACTCTAACAATGTCTATAACAAGACAAAGAAGGGAATTATATAATGATAAAGGGATCAATACAAGAAGAGGATATAACATTCATTAACATGTATGCACCTACATTTCTGGTCAAGATGGCGAAAAAAAAATAAAGTGAATGAGTGAGTGAATGATGTGGAAGAGAAAGGTTAAAGAGATAAAGAAGAGGTCAACAGTGCCCACGTCGGGACCCGGGTCCAGGACACAGACGGCCCGGGCGTGCGCGTTGATCTGGACGTGCAGAGTTCCTGTACTGGCTTCGTACAGACGCACCTGCCTGTCCCCATAGCCTGCTGCAATGGTCCCCTGCCACAGCTGCACGGAAGGGCACGGGACTCTGCAAGGGTTATACCCCACTTTGACTTCCCAGACCCGGGCCCACTACCACCCTGAAGCTACCTCAGGAAGGCCTCAGCCCCATTCTGCCTCACCTACCCGAATACTGGAATTTGCATCAGTAATTTGAATTCAGGCACTCAGTGGATAGATGATGAAACAGGCCACAGTGTCATGACCTTCTGGAGGTCTTGCAGTGAGGCACTCAGAGTCACGACTAGACTCTGGGCGTCCCGAGAGCCCCTAACCCCAAGCAGCAGACACAGCCCACGGGCCCAGCTCTGTGGCAGGTGCAGCGCAGGATGCAAATTAGAAGATACATACCCTGTTCCCAAGACGCTTAAGACCCAGCTGGGGAGACAGGACTTGTCTCTGAGGGCAGTATCAATTCAAGGCTCAGCTGAGGGAGACCAGTGGGAGCTGGAATAGGGGGGTGGCTTCCTGAGGTGGCACTGGGGGTGGCCTGAAGAGGCAGGACTTGCCCAAGTTCAGAGAAGGAAGCTACACATGTCAGAGCTGGAAAGCATCTCAGAAACTATCTGCCCCAACTCTTCAGTTCACACCAGCACTGTAAAGTGTTGGAAAACGACTAAATGCCATGTAAATGGAAAGTAACCCTGGCGTCGTCACTGGACCCAAGGTTGCTGAAGCCTAGGAGAGTCTAGCGATTTGCCTAAAGTCATCCAGCTGCTTGAACCCAGCTCTCCTGCCTCCCAAGGCAGGGAAGGCCCCCAGACTCACTGGAACAGGTAGGCGAAGTCCACTTACCTGGCCCTGGGCGGGCTCGGTGGCAATGTCTGTGACTGGTGTCTGGTGTCCAGCCAGCTCTTCACTCAGAACGATGTGGGGACCCTTGGCTGGGATGTCAAACACCAGTACCCGGCCTGACCACGCTCCTGCAGAAGCAGTGCTCCACTGATGGCTTCCTGATCCTCCCAGGTCCCCAGCCCCCACACTCAGCACTTCCTCCATCCCAGAGACCTTAGTAACAAACCCACCTCTCATTGCTCCAACCAGCCTTGCCCCCATATTCACCACCCTTATCCTATCCCACCCTGCCCCTCTGAACCCCTCCACGGCTTTTTGGAGTCTTCAGACCCCCCTTCACTCCCACCCTTCCCTCTAACCCTCCAGTTTCCTCAGATCAGCATCTTCCTGGCCAAAGCACACACCCCTATGCCCCAGCACCCCACAATGCCCTGCCCTCGGCCCCCTCACCCACACAGATGAAGTGACCACTGGCAGCAATTCCTCGGGCAAACACAGCCTGTACTAAGTATGAGAGGGGAAAACTATTAGAAATAGCATCTCCCCATCCCCACAAACACTCCCTACCCCTGCCCCACGCAGTCCCACAGGTACCTAGAGAGGCATCTCCAGAGTCCAGGGCGTGCCAATAGACCATGACGGAGCCATCAGACTCGTACATCTGGAAGACGGGGTGAGGATGGGGTCACAATTCAGCTGACCTTTGCTGAGCTCTTTGCTGACTACTCCACATACTTATGTTAGCCTTAGCCCAATTAATCCTGAAAACCACCCTAGGAGGTCGGCATTACTTTCATCCCCATTTTACAGAGGAGGACACTGAGGCTCTGAGAAGTCAATTAAATTACCCAAGGACATGCGGCTAGTAAAGAAGCAGATATTGGAGATGGCACCTGAGAACTGAAAAACAAGGAAGGAGAGAAGATGAGAAACAAGGAGGAAGGAGCTAAGCAAATTAAAGTTTGGAAATGTTTAGAGGCAAATGGGGGAAAGGTCTAGGGGCCTTGGGGAGAAGGTGAGAAGACTCTAGTTGGGGAGGGCAGGAAGGTCCTCTTCTTACCTGTATTTCTGGATGTGAAGTGAGTACCAGCAATACTTGGTAAGGGAGGACACACCAGTGGACCTGGAGTTCGCTGAGTCAGGGCAGGGAGAAGTGGTCAGACATGAGGGGACACGAGGACTCAGAAGTATGGAAATTCAGACGGCTAGACAAGGCCTCTTTCCCGGGATTTGGTGAGGAAAGGCTGGGTGAGGGCTGGTTTCAGCAGCACCACTCCCAACTCCATGGCTCACCTGGGTGATAAGTGGGGAGCTCACGCCAGCGTCCTCCTTAGCGTGGAGCTGGCGCTGGGCCAAGGGCACCCCCTCAGGAGCAGCGCTGAGAAGCTGGGCGCCGGGTCCATGGACTACGCCAAAATGTGTGAGGTTGCGCTGCTGCAGCACACTGAGGTTGTTGCACAGGGCGGCCGCCGAGCCTCGAAGGGGAATGGAGCGCTCCCGGCGGAACATCCTAGGGGAGAGACGCCCGAATCACCAGGTTCAACAGAGGACAGCGGAGATTCCTCTGCGGACTCGGGGCGCTGTTATGCGGCACTGGGAGAGACCCCTGAGTCTGGGTCATGATGGGATGGGGGGTCACGTGGTGCGGGGAGGGTACCATGGAGCAGGTAAGGGGAACCCCAGGGCTGAGTCACGAGGCGATGCGGGGAATCCCGGAGGAGGAACGGCGATGGCACAGGCCCCAGTGGCCCAAAGAGCCCAAGCCGAGGTGGGATGAAGCAAGGTAGCCCCCAGGCCCTATTTCCCTCCGCTCGGCTCCCCTAATACCCGGGCCAGGTAAGAGATCACAACAGCCCCCCTAAATCGGCTTCCTGTCTCTAGAAGCGTCGTCTCTCCTAATCCACCGCCACCTTAGAGACCACGCACGCACGCACGCACGGCCGCTGGGTGGGGCCAGCCACCCGGAAGTGCGATGCGGGGGCCCGGCTGCCGCGGGGGCCCGGCTGCCGGGGCGGCCGATAGACCAGGGCGGCCCTTAGAACTGGGCGGCTCCTAGACCGGGGCGGACGCAGAGAGACTAGGAAGCCGTGGTGCTGCGGGGTCTGAGCTGCCGCTGTGGCGATGGCGGACAAAGGCTCGGTGAGCCTAAGCTTAGCGGAGGGTGCGCCAGAGCGGGGACAGCCCGTTCAGATCCGCGTCCCGATCCGTCGGCCAGTTCGAAGCCACCCGGCGCCCGCCCACCACGCGGGCGCTCAGGATGGTCAGGGAAGCCGCGTCTGTGCGCTGGGCGGAAAACTCCACCTGCGCCGCGCCCACACAGACGCACGGTCACTCTGGGAAGCTGGGGGAAGGGGTTTCAATGGGTGGTGCAGAGCCCAAGAACAAGAAGTGACTTTGGGAACTGCTAATGCGTGTAATAAGTCTCTTACATTGAGTCACCCACTTAAATGGAAAAACCAGAATTGGTCAGGCCCTGGGGAGAGGTGTTGCTAGATGAATGAGCCATTTTGAGAATTTCAGGAGGAAGAAATGGACTATATAACAATGAGGCTACGCTTGAAAGTCAAATTGTTTAAGTCAAGACAGTTTAAAATAAGAAACAGATTTGGAGAGCATTTGTGCAACAATGTTTCTGGCCCCTGTGGTCAGGCCACTTCTAGGCACAGTCCGTATCATGGGTGCCACATGAGAGGCTGGGAGGGGAAGGCTAACCAACTCTCCTCTCCCAGACCTACCTGCCCTGCTCTGGCCAAGCCTGGACTGAGTTGTGGGCCGTTCCCTGGGCTTGCCACCAGCGCTGTTCTCACTAGCAGAGAGGGGCAGTGAGGCTTAAGGAGTTTTAAGTTCAGTGTGAGGTTTAGGGAACACAAGTTGAAGGAGAATGAATTTGGGGGAACACCATGTATGAGGCAATAAGGTTAGGGGTGGGGAGGCAAAGGTTTGGGAAGATTTTGTTGGGAGGTGAGTTTTGGAAGGACTCAGGTTCAGGGAGACTTGTGGGGAAGTGAGGCGCATAAAAATCTGCTAGTAATAGATAAACAAAATTACACTGTAGAGCACAGGGAAATATACACAAGATCTTATGGTAACTCACAGGAAAATGTGACAATGAATATATATATATGTTCATGTATGACTGAAAAATTGTGCTCTACACTAGAATTTGACACAACATTGTAAAATGATTATAAATCAATAAATAAAAAAAAAAGAATCTGCTAGTAAATTCCTGGGTCATTAATGGATTTGGGGGGACTATTTTTTTTTTCCTTCTCAGTGGATTTTTCTTGATTATAAAAGGATACAAAATCATTGTAGAAACCTTATAAAATGGAGAAGAGTGTAGGAAAGAAACATATCCACCATTACAGTTATTTTTTTCCCACAATTTTGGGCTTTTCCTTTTCTTCAACACCTGTTGATTTACATATCTGAGATCATAGCTAACGTAATTTTGTGTCCTGTTTTTTCATTTAACATATCATAAGAATTTTCCTATGGTATTGTAAATTCTTCCTGAAGATTGCCTCCAATCATGGGATAATGTTCCATCACATAGCTCGCACACAACTAGCCATCTGTTCTGTTTTTGTTAGACCTATGTTTTCAATATTCTGCTGTTATAAATGACATTACAGAAAATATTTTAGAGAATATAGTTTTATTTTCATTTCAGAATATGCTTTTTGGTATATTTATAAAACTGGAATTGATATTTTTGAAAATTGCACATCTTTTCAAATGTCATCAACAGTTCTACTTTTATTAACTATGTCCTTTGCTTATTCTTGGGGGTCTTATGATTTTTAAAAAATTTTATGTGCATTTTTATATTTGTGGGATATTTATTCTTTTTAATATTTGTTGGAAACATTTTTGTTTGTTTGTTTAGGAAGCAGGATAAAGTCAAGTTCTGGAGGCAGACCTGCCTGCATATGAATTACAACTGCACTGCTTCCTCGCTCTCTGATCCTGGGCAAATTCTGTAAAGTGGGGATAAAAATACTATTTTAGTACATACTCTAAAAACTATAGCAACTGAATCCATGTATGTGACTGATAGGCTTTAAGTGGCAATACATGGTAATTACTATTACCAGCTTGTACATAGGAATTTTTTAAAAAGTAAGGAAAGGAAAATTTGACCTGTATGTATACACTTTTCTACCCATTTGTTTATTATTCTTACATGACGTTTATGCTTAGGTAGTTCTCTCTTACCCAGAGATTCTATGACAATTTAAACTACTTTTCCTACATTTTTTTTTGTTTTTATTTTGTTTTATTTCTGTGTGTGTTTATCCTTTCATTCAGCTGGAATTTATTGAGATGTATATTGTGAAGTGAGGACCTAAGTTGATTTGGGGGAGGGGAGGAGACTCTAAACACACCAATACTTCCGGCACTGTTTGTTGACTCATCTTTCTCAAGTTCTTTGAGCTCTCAAGAGTTTTGAACACTATAAACTAGTGCAAATAGCAAGGACTCTGCGGTTAGAGCTATACATAGCCTGGGTTCAGGGTGTAATCTCAAGCAAATGTAGGTTAACTTCTGTCGAGTTTCAGTTTCTTTGTAAAATGGGCTTAGTGAGCTGTTAGGAAAATTGAATTAGCTAGGTCACACACCCGAAAAACGTCTGTCCCATAGTAGGCTCGTAGTAAATTGTCCCTTTCAGAAGGTTTTTCCTTCCTAATAGACAACTTGAGGAAGCTTCCTCCTCCTCCACTCCTGGGTTTCTTGCCCTGATTTGCCTGTTCTTTACAACAGAGGCAGGAGAACCAGGCCCAAGACTCCAAAGTGACCCGACCCAAGGCAGAAAAGGCGACATCGCCTAAACTTACGGTGCCGCAAGGGGGCGTCGTGCCTGGACGGCTCACTGAGGCGGAGGCGGCAAAGCTGAGGGCTCGCGAGGAGGGTGAGGAGGTGGTGGGCGACATCCTGGAGGAGCTGGTGGACCCAGTGATGGATGCCGCCTGCAAATCCTACCTGGAACGGCAGGTGGGGCTGGATCCGCGTCCTCCAGACCCATCTCCTCTCTCCCTGACCTCTGCCTGCTGGACTGAGACCCTCTCTCGCCTCCGCAGTGCATACCGTACGCAGTGAACAGGGCACGGGAGACCATACTCCAGATGGGCCAGATGCGATTCATGCCCTGGGATGAGGGAGAACCCCACCTGGCAGAGGACCCCACGTGGGCGGAGGACGAGGAACCCTCACCTTGCCCGACTGACACCTGGGCTCGGGGGAGCCGTGCCCGTGCGGTGCGCGCCCTCCTCGGTGGGACTGAAGAAGAGCCAAGGCAAAGTAAGCCCCACCCCCAGCTCCTTCCCACCTCCCGCCCCCACCATGTTCTTTTCTCTTCAGCGCCTCTATGGGCTGCTCCAACCTTAGTTCCTCTGTCTCCTATGTCTGCATCTGGCCGTCAGTTTTCTTCCCTCTCCCGCCTGGGGTTCCCATCTGAGAGCTGGGTCCCAGCCCCAGCCTCCAATTCCCTACTTTAAACGTAAGCCTACCGTCCCCAGGCTTCTGTTCAAAGCTGCCCTTCCCCAGTCCCGGCCTCTGCTTTCTCACCACGCACCTGGGGCTCCCCTCTGTGGCCCGCAGCCCCAGGTCGAAACTATAGCCCGGTGCGTGGCCCAGCGGCTGGGAGGGGGAGGCCGAGTTGCTGGGTGAGCTGTGGGCGGGCCGCACCCGCGAACTCCCGCAGGGCCTAGACCCCAAGGATCAGGAGAGCCAGGATCTTCAGAAGGGGCCTCACCCTGCTCCTGGAGTCCTCAAGGCCAAGTCCCAGGTGGTGAGGAAGCCCACGTTGCTGCCGAAAGCGCCGAAGATGGCTCCTGGTATGAGCACGTGGAACCCAGCCACCCAGGAGCTGCTTAGCTGTGCTGGAGCTCAACAGGACGACAAAGAGGGCAGCACCTCTCGTCCCATCTACACGGGTGCCCCAGATCCCCAGGTGATGGTGGCACAGCTAACAGAAAAGTCAGGTCCCCAAATATCATCACTCCCCTCCAAGCACCCGCCCCATCCTGGGCCCTGAACCTCAGGCAGTGGGAATCCGCCTGCCTTCTGTCTGCCTGCCAGAAATAAACACCTGAGTTGCTTTAAGAATTGGCCCCGTGTCTGTCAGTTTCTTCCAAGTGTGTGTACTCACGAAACTGGAGAGGGGCAGTTGTCCTGCAGGCCTAGAAGAAGACAGAACACTGACTCCTGGGAATAATTGCATTACCACCCTTAGGAGACCCCGCTTTAGGCCCAAGGTGACTCCCCAGCAGAGGCAGTCTGGAGAGCCATCTGTGTGTCCACAAAGGAGCAGATGTAAGAGTTGCGAGTGGGGATCTGTCTCAGTTTGGAGAATTCATCGAGACTCATTCCAGTAGGGGAGGAAGGGATGGCCCTGCTTAAGCACAGAGTGATTCAAGACATGAGGAATTTGATTTCCAGTCCCTGGGTCTCTGTCAGTTCACCTTAGAGTGCGAATCCAAGTTTTATGTGGAGACAAATCTGAGCCTATGCAGGGCTCAGGGCAGTCCCAGCTCTCTTGATCTTTTATACGGGCCAGCATTGGAGTGAGGCAATCAGGTCACTAGGAAAAACAATTTAAGGAGGAACTCACTCTCAGGTTCAAACGGGGAGCTCCAACACATCCAAGAGGGAATGCCTCTTTAAATTTCGTGTCTGCTCCACACCAACCTCTTGGTTAGTCCCTATTTAGCTTTGGCTAGTCCGTCCCCACCTTCTTTGTGGGCAAAGCTTCCACTGACAGACCACCATTCTCTGCTATGTCACTGTGGTTTCTACTCAGCACCCCAGTCTGGGGTCCCGGCTCCATCCTCCTCACGGTGGTCCTCCTGCTTAGACTAAGTGTGTGTATCTGGCATAAGTGTTATCTCTGGGACCTCCAGCACTGCTCCACAGACCTGACCGGGAAGACGGCAGTGGTGACTGGGGCCAACAGCGGTGAGTACTCATCCTGCCCTGTCACCTCACATGGGCCACAGCCTCCAACAGCTCCAACAGGGAGGGCAGAGAGGAGGATCAGCACCCACTGTCACACCTTTGTCTCTCCCCTTGCTCCGTTGCCCTCTCTGCACTCCTTGCACTACCCTTCTCTGAAGCTGCCCTCCCACAGGCATTGGGAAGAGCGTGTCCCAGGAGCTGGCCCGCCGCGGGGCGCGTGTGATCCTGGCCTGCCGCAGCCGTGAGCGTGGGCAGCAAGCCCTGGCCGAGATACGAGCAGCCTCAAAGAGCAACCAGCTCCTGCTTGGTGAGGTGGACATTAGCTCGATGGCCTCCATCCGGAGCTTTGCTCAGTGGCTTCTGCGCGAGCATCCAGAGATACACCTACTGGTTAACAATGCTGCAGTCTGCGGTGTGTGTCTTGACTTACTTCCCCTAAACACATTTCAGGAGCCTCCTTTCTGGCTCAGGGACCCCAAAACAGGCAGCCCCAAGCCTAACCTGTATATCCTGTGGAAACACTCTTA
The DNA here is from genome assembly GCF_036321535.1 of Camelus dromedarius. Classification (NCBI taxonomy): domain Eukaryota; kingdom Metazoa; phylum Chordata; class Mammalia; order Artiodactyla; family Camelidae; genus Camelus; species Camelus dromedarius. Next base: position 9,082,121 of record NC_087450.1, read on the forward strand.
ATTCGGACACTGTCCTATTGGACACTGAAGCTACCTTAAGTTGTAGCTTCACACTTCACTGCCCCGATGTTGACACATACATGCTCCTGTGGCTTTTCTACTGAACCCTCATATATCCTCCCCAGACATCATCTCCCTCAGGACTATCATTTCATCACCCACCACCTATGTTTTCATCTCCTCCCAGGATTGCCCACAACACGTACCCCAGAGGGCCTTGATGTCACCTTTGCCACCAACTACACTGGACCCTTTCTGCTCACAAATCTGCTCCAAGGTAAGGAAGGATGGGTGCTTATTGTCTGTGCTGCCCCTGTGTCTTCATTCCTCTGGCATTTTCATGTCTTACTGCCTCCCATGGTCCCCAGATGCTTGCTGAACGATGCCCCAGTACACTTTTGCTGGATACAGCAGGGGAACCCACTTGGCACCAGCCAGGTTTAGGAGGCTGGTAATGGAATCAGTCAGCCCCAAATACAAGCAACAGGAAGGTGTAAGATCTATACAGGCCGCCTCCCCGTCCCCCAGGTCTGAGTACTAGCCTGACCAGGAGTCACTCATCTCAACAAAAGCTTTCTGAAGTCACTAGGCTGCTAGGATTAAGGACGTTCTTCCTGGGGAGGTGGGGCTGGGTGGCAGGCACATCCTCCCTAACAGTGTTTTCTAGATGGTCTAATGACCTCTTAAAAAGCAAATTAATTTTTGGCCAGGTAATACACTTCCAAAGTACAAAATCGAAAGTGTTGAAGTATACAGAAGGATATACAGAAAAAAAAGAAGAAAAGGAAGAAAAGGAAGTCTCCTCTCCTTGAAAAGCAGCTCCCCATCCCCCTCCTGGGGGGCAGCTGCCATTGCCAGGGTCTCATGTTCCCTTTAGCGGGCAATTAAAGTAACCCCAACGGGAAAGTGCAGAAAGGTCAAACTCAATGCATCTGCAAGTATAAAAGTTTTTTCCCCCTTTCCAAAAAGAGTAATATGCTACAACAACCTATGTGTACTTTGCTTAATAATAGTTCCTTAAACTGTCTTCTCTCCTGTCTTCCCTCCTGCCACTAAATCACCATTCACCATACCACTGTCTTGCTTCAGGTCCTTTGAAGGTAGTCTATGCTTTATAGATATAAAACCTAAGCTGCTTCTCTCCACTTACGAGTCCCTCTGCAGACTGAGAGTGTCACCGTTGCCTTTCCCAGACCTACACTCTGTCACCAGCCAGCCAATCTGTATCTCTTGGACCACACTCTTTTTTAAATTCTGGCTGCGCTTTTGCACATCTGTTTCCCTTTATCTGGAATATCCCTTCCCATCCCTTTAAGGCAGAGTAGCTTTAGCTCAGCTGCCAGCACTCAGCACAGATCCCGCTTGTGCTGTGGACTCTGCCCTGACCCCTCTGCCTCCCCAGCTGCCCCCATTTCCAGGGCTCCCTTCGCCCCTGTGCCCGTCTCTGTTCCTGCACTGACGCTGCTGCGTGAAGATCAGCCTCCAACTCGGCCGTGAGCCCCTGTCACTGTGTCTGCAAGTTTGGGGTTCATTGTCCTCTTTAAGAATAATTTTCTCTCCAACAACTTTTGGCTAGATACCTCCTGCTCAACTTTTCATTTGTGATTCTTCCTTTAAATGTAGGCTCAAGACAGTTTTAGCATTTTGAAACAACAGGCAAACTCATATGTGACAGCTAGTATTTTTCATACTTTATATAATCCAGACATTTTTTTAATACAGTTACGTACTCTTTTTTCTTTTTCTTTTTTTAAGATTTAACTTGTTCTCTTGAGAGTAATTATACTTTCCTTTTTTTTTTGAAGGTAGTTTAAAAATTTTTTAAAACCCCACTTTTCCAAGTATCTCTGCATACGTTTCTTGTCCCCTAAACTTAGCACCCATATGTCCTTAGCACGGAGTTTGTGTCTGCCATAGTCCAGGGGCCTAATGGATAGTCGTGCGATGAATAAGCAAGTGACTGAATCTATGAATGTGTGAAAGACAGCTTTCACAGCGTTTCCAGTCTCTCCTTCCCCCACTTAGCCCTCAGTGAGATAAAAATATGAACCAGGATCAATTACCTCCAGCTGGCAGGTGGAAGAAGAGCAAGGCAAAATCCCACTTTTATTTTAGGCAAAGAAACCAAAAAACTCCCACAAAGACCAAAAAACAAAACCCCCAAACCAAACAAAAGACACACTGAAATACAACAAGAGGAAAAGCGTGAGGAAAGCAGCTGGAACGGAAACGCAGCCTCGGTCACACCCAGCTCCCCCGCGCCTCACCTGGGCGCCTGCGCGGGGGGCCGCGCTCCCCCGGGGGCTCATGGAGAAGCAGGCCGGGGGGCGGGCGTGGGCGCGAACTCCCGGCCTTGCCCTGAGAGTGTGTGGCCCTCTCTCCTCCCAGGGGCCCTACAACGGGCGGGGGCAGCCCGAGTGGTCAACGTGTCTTCCTTCCGGCAAGAGAAAGGGTACATTGACGAGGAGCACCTGACAGGGGCTGGTAGACCTTTGACCTTCAACCAGAACTATGACTGCAGCAAACTGCTTTTGGCCTCATTCACTGGGAAGCTTGCCCAGAGACTTCAAGGGACAGGTAATTGCCTCTGGCAGCCCCTGCTCCTCCACTGCCAGGGCTTCCTCCCAGTCCTTCACATCTCATCGCATGTTCTGACCATGAAATATTCCCAGTGTCCCCCGAGCCAGCTGTTAACCTCCACCCTTTGTCATCTGTGCGCCCTCTATTTCTCTCAACCCCATCTTCACGTCTCCCCTTCAACCCTTTTTCCGACGCTCATCACCCACGACTCCCTCTCTCCCAGTATTTTCCAGTACCAACACCATCCATCGTGTTCCCCCTAAAGTTCACCCCTCACTTTCAAATACTTAAGTCCGCTTCCTGGCTCGGATATCGCCATTCATGTGAGTTACAGATCCCTGACTTCCGGCACCACCTCGAGAGTCTGGTCACCTCCACCGGGCAGGGCTGGTAGGGCCCTCCCCTCTTTGCACATCCTAGAGCCATGTTTAACCCTTTCCTCCTCTCACTGTGCTTTCCACTACGGTTGTCTCTCCCTCTCACAGGTGTGACTGTGAACTCTGGGGACCCTGGCGTTGTGTACACGGAGATCATGAAGATTCTCTTGGTTATATCGTTTCATCTTCTGGCTCCTCAGCTTCTTCTTTAAGGTGGGTGGGGAGGAGCTGGCTCTGCCTGAAGGGGTTGGGGCAGGGGGTCTGCTGCTCAGTGTGTCCCTTCAGGCAACAACCTGCCTGGCTTTTATTCCTCCTCCTCCTCCCCCACCCCCGTGTCTCCGCAGAACAGCAAACAGGGTGCAGTCCCAGTGCTCTACCTGAGCTTGGCAAAGGAGCTAGATGGCATTTCTGGAAAACATTTTAGCAGTTCCGGTGTGATAACTCTTGCCCCTAAAGCTGCCTGAGATCCTCACGTGGCCCAAAGCCTCTGGGATACTTCAGCCCGACTAACAAATCTAGACAAGATGGACTGACCTCTGTGACCCCTGCCCTGACTCGCCGCCTTCCCCCTGACTCCCAGCCCTCACTCGGATTTTGCGTTCTGCTTGTCAGTTCCAAGGAACAATCAGTCACCTTGTTGGGTGTAATGACCACTTCCTCTTCCTGTTGGCTCCACGCATGAGAGCTCAGCTTAGCCTGGGGACAGCTCCAGCTTCTACTTTATAGCCATTTCTCAGATGGAAGTGTTCATCTCTTGGGCACTAGGATCTCCAAACCTACGGAGCCCCGTGTTGTGGTGACGGGGGAGTAAAGGTCCTTCCGGTGGTCTATTAGGGTTCCTGGCTTTGGGGGAGGCAGCACCACATAGTGTCCTCTGGCCCAAGGCATATACCACACGGCTGCAGGACAGCACCCCAGCTGCACAGGGTGTTGTCTCCCAGCTGGTACAGTAACTGCCCGGGTAATGGTTCCATCTTTCTATGAGACCAGCTGCTCCTGGATGCTGAGTCATGTGATAAGGCAGGTGAATTCTCAGAGTGAGAGCCCACTGCTTCTTTTCTGGGGTCTTTGTTCATCAACAGGTTTTCGTTTTGTTTTGTTTTGTTTTTTATGGTGGTGCTGGGGATTGAACCTAGGACCTCGTGCATGCTAAGCATGCTCTCTGCCACTGAGCTGTACCCTCCCCCTCATCAACATAAATTTTGGAATCAGTTTTTCAAGTTTCACAGAAACAAATCCTTTAGGGATTTTGCTACATCTACTTGGCAGGATTGACGTTTTTATGATAATGTGTTGTCCTAAAAATGAACAAGGTGTACTTATATCTATTGAAATCTTATTAATACCTTCATAAAATTTTAAATAATTTTATCCATAAAGATCGTGCATACGTCTTACTATAATTCCTTGCTTTTTATGCTACTGCACATGGTATTTTAAAATTCATATATTAATCATATATCAAACAACTTTATTAAGGTTTCTAATTCTAATAAGTTATCTGTAGATTCTTTTGGTTTTTCCACATAGAACATCACACCATCTAGGGATAATAACAGATTTCTTTCTTCCCTTTCAACTATTATAAATCTTGTTTCTTTTCCCAGACCTTAATTGATTTTCTAGTATTAAACCAAACTTGCTTTTAAACCAACTTGGTCAGAGTATTACTTTCATATACATTGCTAAATTTAGTATGCTCGTGTTTTGGTTTGGAACTTTTTACTGTGTTCGTAAATGAGACTGGCCTATACTGCCCTTTCCCTTACTTGCATTGCCATTGTCTGGTTTTGCTGTCATGGATATGTTCATTTTATAAAATGAATTTGGGATTTGTGTTCATCCAGGGACATCATATGAGAAGCAAATATCAATAAATTGATAGGGGACATAGCTATGAGGGAAAATGGGGAAGAAGCTGGGAGAAGCTGGGAAAAGCTGGGAGAAGCTGGGAGACCCACCAGACTGTGAGACAAGTCTGACCCTGAGTGAAGGAGAGGAGGCTGGGAAGGAGCTTCTTAGGGTGCGGTGTGGTAATTTTTCCATTTTAAACCTCCCTCTCTTGTTTTGAAAGTATACCATCTATTTCTGCTCTTTATTGGTTAGTCTAAAAATTTTAACCTGCATGTTTAGTTTAACAGTGTCTTGAATCAATATCTTTATTTTTCTTTTAAACAATACATAGATCTTAGAATTCTTCAACATTAATCATTCCCTTTGAAGCTGTATACTTTTGTAACCCGATAATTTAATTATATTATTTCATTAATTTCACAAATCAGGTATTTTGTTACTCTCAATAGCTGATATTTGCGTCGACTTACCCATGTGTTTCATATTTCCTCTGCTCGCTCTTCTTTTTTATGTCTCAGATCTTCTGTCTGGGATTATTTTCCTTCCATCTTGAAGTATATGCTTTAGAGGTTCCTTTGATGGGGATTCGTGGTAGACAGACTTCTAGGTGGCTCCCAAGGTCCCCGCCCCCTTGTGTGCACATTCTCCACAGTCTCCTCCTCCTGAGTGTGCGGAGACTCCTGAACACGATGGCAGTGCACTCCTGCGATTATGTTATGTATCTGGTAAAGGGGTTTGCTGATGTAGTGAGAGCCAGAACCATTTGGCTGTATGTGTGTGTGTGTGTGTGTGTGTGGGTGTGTGTGTATGAACAATATTTTTTCATGTCTACCATAGTTATCTTCAACTCTTTCTGTTACATGTTTCTGTGTTTGAGTTCCTCAAAGCTTTCCAAGGTTTGTGTCATTCATTAATTTATTCATTAAATAAATAAGCCATTTGCAGCAACATGGATGGACCTGGAGATCATCATTCTAAGTGAAGTAAGCTAGAAAGAGAAAGAAAAATACTATATGATATCACTCGTATGTGGAATCTAAAAAAAAGAAAAAAGGGTACACTAATGAACTCATCTACATAACAGAAACAGACTCTAAGAGATAGTAAACAATCTTAGGGTTACGGAAGTGGATGGAAGGGGGTTAGAAGTGATAAATTTGGGAGTCTGAGATTTGCAAATGATAGCCACTATATATAAAAATGGGTAAGAAACAGATTTCTTCTATATAGCACAGGGAACTATATTCAATATCTTGTAATAACCTTTAGTGAAAAAGAATATGAAAACAAATATATGTATATATATGCATGACTGGGACATTATGCTGTACGCCAGAAATTGATACAGTATAATTGACTATACTTCAATAATATAAAAAAAAGTATCAGCTGTAACAAAATGAAGATGAATCTGTGCTCTTGACCCACAATAAAATGCCCATCAATTCTTTTAATAAATAAACAAATAAATAAATAAATAAATGTATGTATGTGTTTGTGGCGTGTCAGCTGATCAAGACATCATTCTATATGTTAGTGTCCTACAGTGATGGATAAAATAGACAAGCATCCACAAAGTCAAGTGGTCTGTATTCTAGCGGAGTGAGAGGCATAATAAACACAAATATGTTGTAAGATTCCATAGGCGTGAGTGCTGTGGACACAAAAGAAGCAAGAAAGGAAAGAGGGAGTGCCGTGATGAGGGCCTGGGGTTGAAATTTTAAATAGGTTGGCCAGGTAAAGACTCAAGAAACCAGTTGACTTTGAGTTAATAAAAAGAAAGGCGATTTTGGGTGGACCAGACCTAATCAGGTGAGCCCTTTAAAAGGGTTCAGGCTTCCTCAGAAGTCAGAGAGTCTCCTGTTCACCTTGAAGAAGCACACTGCCCCGTTGTGGAGCAGCCACGGGGCCTCTGGTAGTCGAGGCTTCAGTTCTGCGGTTGCAAGGAGCAGAATTTTGTCAATAACCGGTGAGCTTGGAAGAGGACTAGGAGCCCAGGTGAGACTGCAGCCCTGAACGACGCCTGGATTTCAGCCTGGTGAGATCCTGAGCAGAGGACCCAGCTAACCTACCCAGACTGCCAACCCATAGAAACCGTGAGACAGTGCATGTTTTCTTTTAAGCCACTGAGGTTGTAATCATTTCTTATCCAGAGACAGGTCACAAATACAGCATCTAGTAACAGTAAACTCCTTCAGTTTTATTTGTGTGAAAATGTCTTTATTTCACCCTCATTTTTTAAGAATCATTTTGCTGGAAAAGGTTGACAGTTATTGTCTCTTATTCTGTTGAAGATAGTATTTTTCACCTCTGGCTTTCATCATTGCTGTTGAGAAATCGGATACTAATCTAACAGTTACTTTGTGGGGAATCTGCTCTCTTGTTCCTTCTCTATACTTTAAATCCCCTTTTCTGTTGTTAAAAATAAATGAAACGTATTCATTTTATATACTGTAACATTCCAATATCAGTAATCTTTGCAGGTTTGAATAGTTTATGGCAGCTTCTTTCTTTGTGTGTTTAGTGACTTTGTGCCCTCATGGTGCTTGGAGGTGTAGCTCTAGAAATGATTAGATTCCTAGGATTAAGCTACTTTCCCCAGAGGAGTTTATGTTTAGTTTGGCCAGGTTTCCAGGAGTGCTGTACTGACTTGGATCACCTTAACTTACATTTTTGTCTTGGAATTTTTGGGCCACTCACATGGTATACATTCTGCCCCCAAATCTGTGTGAATACAAACTTATTATTTAGAATTATAAGTGAGGATTCCCCCACCCCCACCCCGCTACAGCCAGAACTAAGGATGAGGTGGGCTTCTACCCTCACCGTTTCCCTCTGCAGGGCCCTTTTTCTGTGTGAAGTTCACTCTGTGGGGGGAGTTACTCTTTGAGAAGCCAGGCTTTACGTGTATGGGGAATAGTTTTTCATGCCAACCTTCTCTACTCAACCCCAGATTTTGTCTCCTGCCCCTGTTTATGGCCTTGTAAACCCTGGTTTCAGGCCCCCAGGGGCTGGCTTCACAAATGCTGGCTCTAGCTGTCACCTGTGCCTTGGGAATCATTATTTCATATCTTCTCTCCCTTCTGAGGCTTTCCCTTCCTTTCCCACCAGTTCATTCAGACAACACAAATAAACAGGTGTGTGTGTGTGTGTGTGTGTGTGAGAAGCGTTGCATCCAGCGTTTATGGTTGCGCTGCATCAGGGGCAGTCTCTGTGATACTTAGTCCTCTGCGGTGCCAGGAATGGGAGCGTCCAATGTTTGTCTTCCTTTCTCCTTCCTTCTCTCTTTCTTTCTTTTGCATTTGCATAATCAATTGTCCCGGCACTATTTGTTGAATAGTGTGTCCTTTCCACACTGATTAATAATGTAAATTTTGTCACATCAGAATTTCATGTGTATTCAACTGGAAACATAAAGAGGGAACCACAGCAGGACGGCAGGAGGGGCGTGCTCGTGGTATAATTGGGCCCCATTCCCCTGGGTGGGCGACCCACAAGCTGAAGATTTGTTGAGTCGCAGAGACCCTCCCACAGGCGTGAGAGCTCTAAGCCCCACGTCAGGCTCCCCAGCCTGGGGTTCTGGCATTGGGAGGAGTATGAGACCCCGGGATATCTGGCTTTGAAGGCCAGTGGGGCTTAACCCCAGGAGCCCACAGAACTGGGGGAAACATTTCGTTCTCTTGGGAAGCATACACAGAATCTTGCATCCACTAGGTCCAAGGGCAGAGTCAGTGATTTTGAAGTGGGAGGAAAGGGGACAGGGCACAGCCATTGGAGGAATTACATAGCAATTGAGGACAGGACAAGATGGCAGAAGATTTGACTTCCAGTTGACCTTGAGCCTCATGGTGCACCCACACGTGCTGTGACAGTTCCCAGGCTGACCATGTAAGGTCAAAAATTGGGGCGGGGGGCATTTCCTGGAAATCCTCGACCGTCCCCCAGAGTAGTTGGAATAATCGTCCTGCTCATTAGTATACGAAATAACCAAGCCCACAAAACCTAACAACTCCGCACCTCGTGGATGCTCACTCTCTCTCTCTCTCTTTCTCTCTTGCCTTCTGATGCGGCCCACATTCTGCCTATGGAGTGTGTATCTCCTAAGCTGTTTTCCCTTCTGAGTCAGAGTGTCCACACCCTGCCTATGGAGTGTGTGTGTCTCTAAATAAACCTGCCTTCACTTTGCCATGCTTTGCTGTTGAATTCTGTCCTGCACGAGGCAAGAACCTATTCTCGCCCAACAATTTCATAGGAACCTGGGTCAGAACTGTTTGCTTGTTTTAGAAGTTCTGCTGAGGAGGTAGTGGGTGGCTGTGGCTTATGCTGAGGACATAAAAGCTGGTGATGGACATTCCCGGAGTGTTCATCCACATGAGCTCTCCTGGAGGCTGACATTTTGATTGCATCATTGGCACCAAGACCTACCCCCACCCAACAGCCTGTAGGCTTAAGGAATATCTCCCAGGCAAAGGCACAAGATAAAATCCCAGAAGAAATAACTGATGAGGAGACAGGCAATTTATGCGAGAAAGAGTTTAAAGTAATGATGGCCAAGATGCTCAGAGAACTCAAGAGTACAGATGCACAGAGGGAAGTTCTTAGCAGAGTTGGAAAATATAAAGAACACCCAGAGTTGAAGAATAAAATCACTGAAATGAATAACACTCTAGAAGGAACCAAGAATAAATTAAATGAGGCAAAAGAATGGATGAGTGGGCTAGAAGACAGATGAGTAGAAATCACTACTGCAGAACAGAAAAATGAATGAAAAGAAATGAGGCTAGTTTAAGAGAACTCTGGAACAGCAAGAAGCACTCCAATATTTTCATTATAGTGTTCCCAGAAAAAGAAGAGAGAGAGAAAGGACCAGAAAAAATTTTTGAAGAGATACAAACTGAAAACTTCCCTAACTTCAGAAAGGAAACAGTCACTCAAATCAAGGAAGCTCAGAGAATTCCACACAGGATCAACCCAAAGAGGAACACACCAAGGCACATAGTAATCAGGCCAAACAACTTACTGGGTGGGAACACAGCCCCACCCATCAGCAGACCTCCCGTTCCACAAACACCTCTAGACAGCGCCCTACCCACTGGAGGTCCAGGACAAAGCTTCACCCAGCAGTGGGCAGGCCCCAGCTCCTCCCGCCAGGAACCGTGCATAAGCCTCTAGTCCAGCCTCATCCACCAGGGAGCAGATATCAAAAGTAAGAAAATAGCAATCCCAAAGCCTGTGGAAGGAATGCACAAACACAGGCCAGACTCTACACTGGGACGGGCTGGACCCTGGCCCTTGGGTGACAAGAGAGGAGTGTGCTGCTGGGACACATAGGACGTCTCCCAGAGGGCCACTTCTCCAAGGTCAAGAAATGTAACTAACCTACCTAAAAATACAAATAGAAAGACAGACAATATGAGGCGGCAGAGGAATATCTCCCAGGCAAAGGCACAAGATAAAATCCCAGAAGAAATAACTGATGAGGAGACAGGCAATTTATGCGAGAAAGAGTTTAAAGTAATGATGGCCAAGATGCTCAGAGAACTCAAGAGTACAGATGCACAGAGGGAAGTTCTTAGCAGAGTTGGAAAATATAAAGAACACCCAGAGTTGAAGAATAAAATCACTGAAATGAATAACACTCTAGAAGGAACCAAGAATAGATTAAATGAGGCAAAAGAATGGATGAGTGGGCTAGAAGACAGATGAGTAGAAATCACTACTGCAGAACAGAAAAATGAATGAAAAGAAATGAGGCTAGTTTAAGAGAACTCTGGAACAGCAAGAAGCACTCCAATATTTTCATTATAGTGTTCCCAGAAAAAGAAGAGAGAGAGAAAGGACCAGAAAAAATTTTTGAAGAGATACAAACTGAAAACTTCCCTAACTTCAGAAAGGAAACAGTCACTCAAATCAAGGAAGCTCAGAGAATTCCACACAGGATCAACCCAAAGAGGAACACACCAAGGCACATAGTAATCAAATTGACAAAAATTAAAGATAAAGAGAAAATACTAAAATTATCAAGAGAAAAGCAGCAAATAATATCCAAGGGAACTCCTATAAAGTTACCAGCTGAATTTTCAGCAGAAACTCTACAGGCCATAAGGGAGTGGCATGATATAAAGTGATGAAAGGGGAAAACTTACAACTGAGAATATTCTCTCCAGCAAGGCTCTCGTTCAGATTTGATGGAGAAATCAAAAGCCTCATAGATAAACAAAAGCAAAAAGAATTCAGCACCACCAAACCAGTTTTACATATGTTAAAGCTTTTAAAGAACTTCTCTAGTCATCAAACCATAAGAAAAAAGAACAAAAAGAAGAAAGAGGGAAAAAAGAACTACAACAGATTGCTTTAGCAATTTGGGGTCTTTCATGGTCCCATATAAATTTTAGAATTATTTGTTCTAGTTCTATGGAAAATGTCATATTTTGACAGGGGTTGCATGGACTATGTAGATTGCTTTGGTGATATGGTCATTTTAATAGTGTTGGTTCTTTCAATCCATGAGCACAAGATCTCTTTCCATTTCTTTGTATCATCTTCTGTTTCCTTCGTCAATGTTTTATAATTATCAGAGTATAGGTAACCTTCGTGGTTGAGTTTATTTTTAAGTATTCTGTTGTTTTTGATGCAATGGAAATGTTTATGCCAATTACAAAATTCTGATTTTTGAAGTGAGGAAAAAAATGAACGAAGAGCCACAAATGGCAAAATATCCTTTTTTGTGGGTGAGTTGTGTTCCATTGCATATATATATACTGCATCTTCTTTATCCATTCATCTATTGATGGGCACTTAGGATGCTTCCATATCTTGGCAATTATAAATAATGCTGCCATTAATAGCAGAGTGTATGTATCTTTTTGAAGTAATGTTTTTGTTTTTCTCACATATATACCCAGGAGTGGATATATGAGCCATATGGTGGTTTTATTTTTAGATTTTTGAGAAACTTCCATATTGTTCTCCATAGTGGCTGCACCAATTTACATTCCCACCAACAGTGTACAAGGGTTCCCTTTTCTCCACATCCTTGCCAACATTTGTTATTTGTGATCTTTTTGATAATAGCCATTCTGACAGGGTGAGATGATACCGCATTGTGATTTCAATTTGCATTTCCCTGATATTAGTGATGTTGAGCAACTTTACATATTCCTATGGGCCACCTGCATTTCCGCTTTTGGAAAAATGTCTATTCAGTTCTTCTGCCCATATTTTAAATGGGTTGGTTTTTGTTTGTTTGTTTTTTAATTGAAGTACAGTTGATTCAAAGTATTGTATTAGCTTCCGGTGTGCAGCACGGATGGACTTGGAGGGCATTATGCTTAGTGAAATAAGTCAGACAAAGATAAATACTACTTCACTTACATGTGGAATCTGAAAAAATACAACTAGTGACTATAACAGAAAAGAAACACTCACAGATGTAGAGAAGGAACTAGTTAGTGGTTACCAGTGGGGAGAGGGGAGGGGGAGGGGCAGGATGGAGGTGGAGGATTAAGAGGTACAAACTATCAGGTATAAAATAAGCTACAAGGATTTGTTGTACAACATGGGGAATAGAGCCCATATTTTATAATCACTATAAATGATGTATAATTTTTAAAAATCGTGAATCACTATATTATATCCCTATAACATATCATACATCAACTATACTTCAATTTTAAAAACATGACATTATAAAATATATACTTTTTTTTTTAAAAACCCTCTACCTAAGAAGGAGGAGGGTATAGTTCAGTGATAGAGCGCTTGCATGCACGAGGTCCTAGGTTCAATCCCCAGCACCTCCATTAAGTAAATAAACAAACAAACAAACAAACAAACAAACAAACCTAATTACCTCTTTACCCCTTTGAAAAAAAATTTTTTTAATATAATATCCAAAGAAGGGCTGCTTCCCTGGCGCCCCTGGCGCCCCTGGCTTGAAGCCGCCACCTGAGGTGGCGCCTGCAGTGAGCCGCCCGGCCTGAGGGGGGCGCCTTCGTTGGCACAGGCGCGGGCGCTGGCCAAGAATTGGACACTCTGGGGGGCCGGTCTCTTGACTGTGAGAAGAAAGGGGATCTGTGCGCTTCTCACGCCTCGAGGTAGGGGAATGGCTGAGGGCGGCGGGCGGCTGTGGGCAGCGCCTGGCGGGATGGGCTGGGGCAGAGGTCGGGCCTGCCTTCAGGCAGGTGTGGGCGGCCCGGGGGCAGCTGCCGGGGCGGGACTGACGCCCAGAGGCCCGAGTCCAGCGCGGTCCGGTCCGCCCTGCGCCAGGTCTCTGAGGGCAGGGTGGGCAGGCGTGTCTCCTCCGCCGCCTCTCGTGGGCCTGCGGGCGGGCGCCCTGCCGAGGGCCAGGACACTTGAGGAGGAGGGGCCCATGAGAATGTATTAACTTTCTGTGAAGTCAGAAGAAACCAGTGAATCCTTAGGGTCGAAGAAAAGGTTTAGGTGTTTGGAAGAGGGGTGTTATTTTATTTTATTTATTTATTTATTTTGATGGAGGAACTGGGGATTGAACCCAGGACCTGGCGCATGCTAGCTAAGCACGGTCTCTACCACTGAGCTATGCCCCACCCTCCAAGAAGATCTTTTAATTGTTTTTCTTTTAAGTGAGGAAGGGGCCCATGAAAGCAAAAGTGCTTAGGATCCATGATTTTTTTTTTATTGGGGGAGGTAATTAGGTTTATTCATTTAGTATTTTTTTAAGGTTGTTTGAGGGGGTAATTAGGTTTATTTACTTATTTATTTTATTTTTTTAATGGCGGTACTGGGGATTGAACCCAAGACCTCATCCATGCTAAGCATGTGCTCTACCACTGAGCTATAACCTCTACCCCAGGTTTACTCGTTTACTTTTATTTTTATAGGAGGTACTGGGGATTGAAATCTGACCCTCTTTCATGCTAACCATGCGCTCTATCACTTGAGCTGTCCCCTCCCCCCTAGGATCCATGAAATTTTTAACGTGGCCCTGTGAGAGGGTGAACCATTGAATCATTTATCATATGCAAAATGTCCTAAGGGCGATAAAAAGCATTGTATAGGCTCTGTTATAGGGGCATGTAAAGGGACCCTACCCTCTTCAGACCTAAAGTCTGATACTTAAAGCATGAGTAAGGTTAAGGAAGGGAATACTCTGCAAAGACTATCCGGGGTCAGGATCCACAGCAAAAGGCTGACAGCCTTTGCTGAGCTGAAAGGCAAGCCAGGGGCAGATGGGGTGGTGTAGGGAAGGGAATTGGCCAGCTAGGGCATGGCATGAGGCTGGACGTTTGGGAAGGAGACACGTGCAGAATTTTGGAGCCAAGGTAAGGACTTCAGGTTTTGTTCCAAGTATATTTAGAAGCCATTGAAGGGTTTTGGGTAAGGGAGTAACTATACCTTTTGGGGGTTCAAGGCCCAGATTTAACCAATTTACAGGAGGACACCAATAAATGAGCATTCTTGGCATAAGTGGAGAATCTAGGATCAGAAATAGTCAGATGCTGCTTAGTACTATGCATCAGATGCATTAACTGATCATGTTTGAGGGGATAAGGAAGAGGGTTGCTTCTTATCTCATTGAAAGAACAGTCTTGGAATTGCATGTAAGTGTGGGATCTAAAAATGACCATGCAAGCTGAAACCATTCAAAGTCATCTTAATAGTCAATGGGAACAATTACATTTGTTTTGGAATCTCTCAAAATTGTCAAAATGTTAAAAAAAAAAAAACTCTCTTACTGTCAGTTATAAGTGTACAGGGAAATGAAAAATGGTAGAACTAGTATCTGTTTAGTGCACTGTCATTGAAAATATTAGAAACTTGAGAAAGTGTTTTCTTTGTAAAAAAAATTAATCAAGAATAGTTTGAGCAGCCCTTGTGCTTGCTTTCGTCTCATGGTGTAACTTGTAGAGCAGGTGTCTTTCTTACGCCTTTTACCAAATTGTTCTATTCCTTTCTAAAAGTCTGGATCAACTTCCAGCATTTTATCCTTTGCACTTTCAATTTTGTAAAGTATCTCCCAGAGTTCCCTTAACATGAAGTGTTTTTGCCAGTGGCGCTTCTTCTGGGGCAGCTTTGTACTTTGTGTCACAACCACTTTGCTCACTTGTGTTGCTAAGTTCACCTTTACTAAATTCCTCTTTTGCTCATCAAAAGTCTGTTAAACAGCGTTGCTGTCAGTGTTCTCACAGTCAGCTCTTTCTTCTGTGATTCCATCTAAAGTCAACTCTCACTTTCAGTGTTACCACTTACTGTTTCTTTGCTCCACGTTCATCTTTGTTGGCCAATTCCCTCTTTCAGTTATCTATTTTTGTAAGACGTCGGTGTGGTTTTATCACTAGGAAACTAGTGATCACTAGGAGGTAATTAAAACAAATATGCTCTGCCGTCTGTACAGAGACTGAGTAAGAGCTCTGCAGTGACCAGTCACCAGCAAACTTTGAAAGAGGTGACATGATTGATCACTGATCATGATGTGCATGTGTTATTTATGGAGCGACTGGTGGGCTGAAGAGCTGACTGTGGCTTGCACTTTTATGTAATTATGAGTAATATTCCTTGGTAACTGAAATTAGAACTGTGTTGATGGGGGAGTGATGTTAATTAACTCAACTATCATAACTGAAATTTGTATATCTTGGAACCATGTAAAATTAGAACTGCCTGTACTCTAAAATGACAGAAGTTTCAGATGTGAGGGAAGATGGACAGGGAGAACAGAATCCCATTCTACATCAAATAAGGTCTCTGTCTGGGTACCTGTTTGTCTATGTGACTCTGTGTGTCAGCCTCAAACTCAGCATTACAATGATCTCACGCACTTAGTTTAAAAGTACAGTTAAAAGGTATTTATGATATGTGCTTTCTTGGTAAATATATATTACTCATTGATTTGGATTTCTGGTTCAAGATTACTTCCAATAGGTTAGCATATTCATTTACTTCTTTGCTCAGCTGTACAGTCGAGCGCTGCGTAGCTCAGTAAAAAACTGTTGAATGAACAAATGCTGACTTCCACTATCCAAAAACGGAAAGTTTGAAAGGAAATAACTTCACAGATTCATTTTGAGAAACACATCTATCTATGTACTCTTAGATCATTTTTAAAAATCCCAAGTTCCGAAGTGTTTCTGAAAATTATCTTGAATATCTTTCTTTCGGACCTAGGGGAGATCAAAGAAGCTTTTATTTTCCCTGAATTCTTTAGCTAAAAAACAATTGTGCAGAATCATTTCAGTTCCCAGAGGTGGGGTTGTGTTTTTTTTTTAATTTAAAAAATATATTCTTGTATGATTGTCCAGTGTTCTTTTTGAAATATTTTTATTGTTAAATATAACATATTAGAGAAAATTTCATAAACTATGAACACGTAGTTTAATAATTATGAAGTGAGTACCCATTGTAACCACAATAAAGATCAAGAAATAGAACATTGCTGACATCCCACAACCTCCCCTTTTGTCCTTTCTAATCATGCCCTCCTTGCTTTTCAGAGAAAATCACTACACTAATTTTTGTCATAATCATCCCCTTGCTCTTGAAAAATAGTTTTAGCATTATGTACACATCCCTAAACAATATAGTTGCTTATCTTTAAAATCTATGTAGATAGAATCATACTATATATTTCTTTGTGTCTTGCTGCTTTTATTCAATATTCTATTTCTTAGAGCCATCCACATTGCATGTAACTAGTCATTCATTTTCCTCGCTGTGTGAATACAGAATTTATCCATTCTAATGTTGATTGAAATTTGCATTGTTTGCAGTCTAGGGTAATTGTGAACAAGACTATTAATAAATAGTCTTTTTGCTGCTATGATCTGACTTTGTTCATGCATCCTAATACATGTCATTATTCACAGATTAATGATTGTGAACAAAAAGTCCAAAAGAATCTATAGATAAGTTATTATAACTAAAAAGACAGTGTAGCAATGTTGTTAAATACAAAATCATTATATAAAAATCAATTTTATTTCTATGCTTTAGCAACAAAACAAAAAATGAAATGTAAAAAGATGCCATTAAGCATTTAAAAAATAGCAGATCTCTAAAAATAAAATTTAGTGAAAGATAAGGAGAGCCTTGGGGAAAATTATAAAACTATATGTTCTTTTAGATTTTCTATATAAATATCATATCATCTGCACGACAGTTTCATTTCTTCTATTGTAACCCCTTTTGTTTTCTTTTTATTTCTTGCCTTATCGCTAACTGCACTACTGTGTAGATTAGAAGTGACGATAGTGGGCTCTTGTCTTGGATGGAAAACTTTCAGCATCACCATTAAAAATGATATTTGCTCTAGACTTTTGTAAACATATTTGATCAGATTATATCTACCATCTCTTCCTAGTATATTAAGATTGTTTCTTTATCAGGCATAAATGTTGAGTTTTTCTCCATTTTTGATCATATGATTTTTTAACGTGATGAATTACAGTGACGGTCTCTAAAGCCATGTCAACCTTATGTTCTTGAGATAAACCCAAGTTGGTCATGATGTGTTATTCTTTTTATAATATTGCTGTTTTTCAATTTGCTTATACTTTCTTTAGGATTTTTACATCTCAATTCATAAATGAGACTGTCCTATAATTTTTTATTGTAATACTTTTATCTGATTTTGGTATCAAAGGTTATGCTAAACTAGTAAAAATTAAATGAGTCTTGTGCCCTCTCCTATTTTCTGAAAGAATTTGTTGAAGATTGAAATTCTTGATCTTTGAGAGTAGCATGAAACTCATCAGTGGAATCACGTAGCCCTACAGATACTTTTGGGGAACATATTTGACTACCAATTAAATGTTTTCAGTGGTTAGAGACTATTTAGGTATTTTAATCTTCTTTTTGATTTAGTATTGGTTAAATATCTTTTTTCTAGCAATTTGTCCATTTTATTAAACTTACTGGTATAAAGCTGTTCATTATGTCCTCTTGTAACCCTTTCCATGTTTGGGCGTCTGTAACGGTGTTCCTGTCTCACTGCTGATGCTTGTTCTGTGTTCCCATTTGTTCTCCTTTCCAAAATCTGAGCCCTGGGGATAAGTGTAAGTAGGCAGTAAACAAAGAAGGCAAGGGTGTCAGAGGTAGAGAAGACAGCATGGGCAAATGCACTGAAATGAATGGTATATTTGGTTTTGTTTCACTGAAAAGCTTGAAGTGAGGAATGGGTCTTGAATGGGTCCTGAAAGGGGAAAATGTGGTTATATTTTCATTTTTAAGAATTACTATGCACCATATATATGTAAATTTAAAAACGTGTGCAGTTATAAAAAAAGAAATGAGCTATCAAGCCATGAAAGACGTGGAAGAAACTTAAAAGACATATTAGTAAATGAAAGAAGCCAGTCTGAAAAGGCGACAAACTGTATGGTTTCAACCAAATGACATTCTGGGAAGGGGACAGCTACAGAAACAATAAAAAGATCATGGTTTCCAGGGATTTGGGGAGAGGGAGGGAGGGAGGGAGGAATAAATAAATGTAGCACAAGGGATTTTTAGGGCAATGAAATTATTCTGCGTGATACTATAGTGGTGGCTATATGTCATTATGCATTTGTCAAAATCCATAGAATGTACAACATCAAGAGTGAACCCTAATGTAAATTATGGACTTCGGTTGATAATAATGTGCCCATGTCGGTTCATCGATTGTACCAAATATGCCACACTGATGAGGGATGTTGAGGCTAAGGGAGTATATATGTGTGGGTGGGGAGTGATACATGGGAACTCTGTATTTTCTGCTCAGTTCTGCTGTGAACCTGAAACTGCTCTAAAAAATAAAGTCTATTAATAATAAAAAAAAAAGAATTACTATGTCCCAAATAAACACTGTGCTAAGCTCTGATAAATACAGTTGACAAGACAGGTCCTCCATCCTTGGGAAGCTCACAGTACAGTGGCAGAGGCAGTCTTAGAAACAAATTACAATACAGTACAATAAATGCTAATAAAGATCAGATTCTATAAAGGCAGATAGCTTTCTTTGAGACTGAAGTTTGAGTTTTTGATTAGTTCCATTCAACATCTCTAAGCATTCTCAGCCTTACATTATAGGCAAACATCTAGGTCCCTTGGGAGCTGTTGAGATGGGATAGCCTAGACTAAAAATAGACTTACCATGTGACCCAGTAATCCCACTCCTGGGCATATATCTGGAAGGAACCCTACTTCAAAATGACACCTGCACCTCAGTATTCATAGCAGCACTATTTACAATAGCCAAGACATGGAAACAGCCTAAATGCCTATCAGCAGATGACCGGATAAAGAAGTTGTGGTATATTTATACAATGGAATACTATTCAGCCATTAAAAATGACAACATAATGCCATTTGCAGCAATATGGATGTCCCTGGAGAATGTCATTCTAAGTGAAGTAAGCCAAATATAGAAAGAAAAATACCATATGAGATCGCTTATATGTGCAACCTGAAAAAACAAAAGAAGACAAATGAACTTAAATATAAAACAGAAACAGACTCATAGATATAGAGACATACAGACTTGTGGTTGCCAGTGGGGAGGCGGGTGGGAAGGAATAGACTGGGAGTTTGAGATTTGTAGATACTGAAAGGTATATATAGAATAGATAAACAAGTTTATGCTGTATAGCATAGGGAGATATATTAAAGATCTTGTAGCTCACGGTGAAAAAGAATATGAAAATGAATATATGCATATTCATGTATGACAAAAATTGTGCTGTCCACCAGAAATTGACACAACATTGTAAACTGACTATAACTCAATAAAAAAAAAGAAAGAAAAGTGGGGGGGGTGATGGAATAGCCTAGAGAAGCTTGCATTAGTACCTAGAGAAGCTTTCTAGACTTAGTCACCTAGACCTGTGTTCATTGTTTCAACAGAGTATATAATGTAATTCAGGTTTATGAAAGCCAGCGATTTCTCTTTTCTACCCTGTAGGTGTAGAGAATATCCAGGTGTGGCTACAATTCCACATCTGGTGGGCTGCCATGTATCATGGGCAAACTACTGGCAAAGGGCCCTCTCATTGCATGCAGATTTACCAGCAACCTCCAAGGCTTCTCATCGTGCACATCACTCTCCCATCCTGGGCTGACATCTGTTCCAACCTCTGTGAGGCTCTGCAGAACTTCTTCTCACTGGCCTGCAGCTTGGTAGGCCCCAGCCGCATGTCCCTCTTCAGCTTATACATGGTACAAAATCAGCATGAGTGCATCCTCCCCTTTG
The DNA here is from genome assembly GCF_036321535.1 of Camelus dromedarius. Classification (NCBI taxonomy): domain Eukaryota; kingdom Metazoa; phylum Chordata; class Mammalia; order Artiodactyla; family Camelidae; genus Camelus; species Camelus dromedarius. Next base: position 9,102,134 of record NC_087450.1, read on the forward strand.
TGGTGAGTATATCTGTATTTGTTCATATTCTCCTGAAAGCAGACGTGAGGTTTCTGGAGCAGCAGTTTCTTGAGAGATTTCTTACAGCAATAACTGTGCCCGTTCCCCATCTCCAATACCCCACAGGCACCACAATGAGAGCCTGATGTCATCCTATATATTGGGGGGGGGGGATTACTGCAGAAGAGGAACCCCAAAATTACTAATACGGGAGTTTGAATCGGCCACATATTATCCCCTCCACTCCTGAGAGAGTGGAAGAAACCTTGGCATTTACAGTCTTTTGGAATGTAAGGAACTGACCTCTTCCGTCCCCCTTTGAAATGCAAACACAGGGAAATAAATCTCTTAAATTTCTTCAGAGGTCTCTGGCTATTCAATCACCCTTTAATTTCTAAGACTTGTCCTTTAACCCAGTTCGAGATTTTTTTTTCTCTCAGAAAGCCCTAACTGTGCAGCAACATTAAAATATTTTTTCTACAGTTGCACGCAGGACTCAAGTGAAACTCCTCGTAGGGTTTCAGAAAGCAAAGGCTGGGCCGGGGCCCAATGCTTTTGCAAAGCTCCCTCACATGTAGACAGCTGTTGCTTTTCTTCCTCAAACTAATGTAAATCTTCACTCTCCCCCTTTACCACGTTCAGAGTCACAGAGATGGGAAAGACTTCAGAGGTCCTGGTACATCCTCTTCCTGAAGCAGCCTTGCTGCTGGGATAGTCAGAAAGGACTTACAGAGAGCCAGACCTTTGATTCCTACCTAGTGTGCACGTGACCTCCTCCCTCATAGTGTCCATGGAAGCTGTGCGGAGGCCTGGAGTCCCCGCACCCCATCCAACATAACAAGGTATCTCTCACCCCCACCTCCTTTTTAAGGTAATGTCAGAGGAGGCAGAGTGGAGGCCATGTGGGGAGTGGCAGTGAGGTAGGCACCTTTTTACCTCCAAGGCAGGGTGATGTCAGTGAAGTTCTAGTGAAAAGCTAGGACTGTTAGGACTTTTTTCCTACTGGAAATCCTGGTGGTAATAAAGCTTCCCTACTCCCAGGGTGTCAATGGGCCCCATATGAAAAACTTGAACTTCCATCCCCACCCAGAAGTAACAGTGTACCCTCCCTCCTGGGATATAATCAGAAGTCAAATAGAGGCACACCCCGACCTGGGCATAATTATGTGGAAACCTTACTTCCCCCTCTGGCACAGTGTTAAACTAGGCCTGCTAAAGCGTAAGATTTAAACAAGATCCAGAGTCTTATAGCATAATACCCAAAATGTCTAGAATACAATTTAAAAAAAAACACTTATGATTATTAAGAACCAGGAAAATCTCAACTTGAATGAAAAGACAACACAGACACAGATGTTAGAATTACCTGAAAAGGATTTTGAAGCAGCCATCATAAAAATGCTCCAGCAAACAGTTATAAACATGCTTAGAACAAATGGAAAAATATAAGGTCTCATCAAAGAAATAGAAGTGTAAAGAAAAACAAAATAGAAATTTTAGAACTGAAAAATTAAAAACAAAAATCTTCCATGGATAGAATCAACTGCACAATGAAATTGACACCTTCTATAGTGGGCAACTTGGTGACAGTATCAAAATTTACACACCCTTTAACCTAGCAAGTCTGCTTTTAGAAATTTATCCTACAGATATGTTTTCATATGTGCAAAAATGATTTAAGGTTATTTGTTTCAGCATTGTTTGCAGTAGCAAAAGATTGGAAGTAACCTGCTATCAATCAAAAGGGAATTGGTTAAATAAACTTACGTTCCATCTCTTCATGGAATACTATGTAGCCATAAAAATCAATGCTTTTTATCTATTGAGTAAAATAATTGCCCAATATACTATGCAAAAAATCAAGAAGAGAGTATCATAATCTCTTCTATTTTGGTAAGAAGAAAGATAAAGTTTACTATTTATATTTTCTTTCACATAAAGAAATACCTCTGGAAAGATACCTAAGAAACTAGTAATATCGATTGCCTCTAGGAACCTACCAGTTAGCTGAAGAATTAGAATAGAAAGGTGACTTTTTCTACATAACATGTAACCTCTGAATTTTGAATTCTGAATGCTTGCTGAATAAGAGGAGAAAAAATCAGAATGAAAGTTTGAGCAGGGAGGGTATAGCTCAAGTGGTAGAGCACATGCTTAGCATGCACAGGGTCTTGGGTTCAATCCCCAGTACCCCCTCTAAAAATAAGTAAATAAACTGAATTACCTCCCCCCACCAAAAAAATAAATAAAAATAAATTTTTTTTTTTAAAAAATGAAATTTTGGAAGCTATAATACAGGTGAAAAGTAATCATTGATTTAACAGTCCCAAGAATGCTAAATCTCAAGTCAATACTGGGGAAACCCAAGGAAGAAAGCAGTTTAAACCACCTGGTTCTCAAAAGGCTTAGGATTGGCAAAATCAACTTGTAGAGGTAAGAATGAAGGACGAGCTAAAAGTAGAATGATGTTGAACTTCTGTTTAAAAAGAAACTTGACCTCTAGATCTCTCTTTTCTACTCCAAAAGCAACAGACTTATTCATCACCTTAGATGGAATATCTGAATATGCCCCATACCAATGGACCCCTAGAAATTTCACTGAAGTAGAAGGCTCCTGAATTTTAGTCCAGTTGGTTTCCTACCCTCTGGCATGCAAATGTCTTGCCAGTAAGTCTAAAGTAGTTGCTAAAGTAGTTTGCTCACTAGGTCCAATCACCATGTCATTAATGTAATAGACCAGTGTGATAGCGTATGGAAGGGAGCGGCAATCAAACTCCCTGTGAACTGAATTATGGAGAACTGATATGCCCCTGAGGTAGGACAGTGAGGGTGTATTGCTGGCCTTGAAGCTGAAAGCAAACTGCTTCTGTGGGGTGTTATAGACAGGAATGGAGAAGCATTTTCCAGATCCACAACTGCATACCAGGTATTGGGAGATGTGTTAATTTGCTCAAGCAATGAAGCCACATCTGGTACAGCAACTGCAGTTGGAGTCACCACCTAGTGTAATAATCCACTGTCAGTCTCCAAGATCCTTCTGTCTTCTGCACAGGCCAGATAGGTGAGTTAAAGGGGGGTGTGGTAGAAATCACCACACCTGCATCTCTCAAGTCCTTGATGGTGGTACTGATTTCTGCAATTCCTCCAGGAAGGCACTGTTACTTTTATTATTTTCCCAAGTGGAGGCAGTTCTAGGAGCTTCCACTTGGCCTTTCCCACCGTAATTGCCCTCACTCCACGGGTCAGGAAACCAGTGTGGGGATTCTGCTAGCTGTTAGGTATGTCTATTCCAATTTTGCATTCTAAAACTGAGGAAATGGCCACAGGGTGCATTTGGGGAACAACTGGACCTGATCTAAACCTTCGTTGATTAGATCAGGGGTCTAAATCTGACCTCCATTAGCCCCCTACCCTGACTAGTGGGCAATAATGTTTGGGATCTCCTGGAATTAGTGTCAGTTCAGAGCCAGTGTCCCATAGACCCTGCAAGGTCTGATCATTCCCTTTTCCTCGATATATAGTTACCCTGGTAAAAGGCTGTAGGTCCCTTTGGGGAAGGCTGGGAGAAAGACTAACAGCGTAAATTTTTGGTAATGTACTGGGGTCCTTCCCCAAGGGAGCCCCACATCCCCTTCATTCAAGGTTTTCTGGGTCTGTAAGTTGGCTGAAGTCTGGGAACTGATTTAGGTCAACCAGAGCTTTCTAAAAAGGGGAACTAATTAAACAAATATTAGATCTCACTTTTTCCTCCGTTTCTCTTAACATGTTTATTTGTATTTTCTGTATCTTTGGCTCTCTGGGCTGTGTTCTATGGTACTTTTTTAGTTTTATTCCCCAGTTCAATAATTGTCTTTTTAGTGGTGTTTAATGTATCAGTTAACCCATTGAAGTTTTTTTAATTGCTATATTTTAATTTCTAGAAATTCTCTTTGATCATTTTCAAATCTTTCTGGTCCTTTTTTGATAGCTTTTTAATTCTTTGTTCATGGTTTTGATACCCTCTTTTATTTCTTTAAACATCTTAAAGATATATATATGTAATATACATATGTTATTCAAATAATGTCAGAAATTTTAACTCGACACTTATTCAAAATACATATATGCTTAGGAAATGTAACATTGATCTAGAGTCTAATTAAATCAGATTACTTACTGAAAACAAGTTTTTGTGGAGGAGGGTGAGGAGAACCAGGAGGTTTACATGTTGTTTCCTTGACCTGACTGCAGACTAAGCCAAGCATCTCTTCTTTACTGGAGTGACTGATCCTGAGGAGTAGATTAGGTTGGACCTTATCAGTTCTAAAACGATTAACCATTTCTGGCAAAACATCACTCTTGAATAGAGAAGCTCCCAGTGCCTAGACTGACTAAGAAATGAAGATAATGTTTAAGAGCAATGCTGCTAGGGCTCCAATTTGCCTAAACTACCCCAAAGTAAAATTAAGCAGTCACAACTAAATGGAGTGGGGGAGGGTATAGCTCAGTGGTAGAGTGCATGCCTAACATACGTAAGGCCCTGGGTTCAATCCCCAGTACCTCTATCAAAGATAAATAAATAAGACCTAATTACCCCCCCAAAAATACAAAAAAAAATTTTTAATTGTGTTTAAAAAATGTCCCTCTCTAACTTTTGTAATATTCCTTGTTCTTAAGTTTACATTGTCTGATATTAATATAGTGACTCCAGCTTGCTTTTTGTTTGTATTTGCACAGGATATATTTCCCTATTCTTCCACTTTTAACCTGTGTCTTTAAATTAAAAATGAGTTATCCAATTTGAAAAAAACAAAAACTAACAGTCACAACTGAACCTTCCTTTGGGTGAGTAAATATGTAAAACACGTTCTTTCCTTTTTCTAGTAACTCCACATAATCAAAGCCTTTGACTGCAAATTTTCCTTCCTCTGGTCTAGTGCCTAAAACATAATAGGCATTCTGTAGATCTTGGTCAAATAAACAGATTTTCAGGGAGGCAAAAGTACTCCTGAGGAGTAATTGATCATGAAGTTAGACAGTTAATCTGAAACCTAGGTCACTAAAGATTTGCATCTTTGGTTGGTATTTTCTCTGCAGCAAGTGAAAGGGAACTTTGCGAGGCTGCAGGCCTGCATCTCAGAACTCCGCTTATTGCAAAGAGAAGGTTGTTTCAGACCACAAGGCATTTCTCTGCAGCTGGCAGTAGAGGATGGGCTCCAGCAGCTCAAACAGTACAGCAGACACGTGACCACGGGTGCAGCTCTGACCTACACTTCCCTGGAGGTAAGAGATGCTGCCCTCAGGACTCTAAGCCGTCTTCCCATCAGTCCATCTGGATCCTTCATTGTTAGTCATCCTTATCCTGTTCTCTGTTTGATACACATTGAAGGTCATGACAGATACTCCATTGGGTGCATGACTGACTCTGAGTTCTGATAACATCAGGCATCAAACAAATGAGTTTAAAGAATTATGCTTTCATTTGCATCCTTCTTCATCAATTAGAAGTGTCTAAGTACAAAAGAGAATTGCTTATATTTAATACTTGCCTTCCGGAGTTTCGAGTTCAACCTGGATCCTGGTTGAGCAAGGAGAGAAATCTACATGGAGGCACCACCGTGAGAAAACAGCATATAGGATCTCTGATACTTAGTGAGTGGAATTTAAGGACTCTATTTCCTTTGTTTCCTAGTGAAATCAAAGCACTTTAAGCAGGAGAAATACTGCAAGTGATTCATTCAACCCTAAAAATACTAAAATAACACTGATGGCCTCTCACTGGTAACTTTCTGGGGTAGGCTCAGCCTGTTTGGAAGGGTCCTGTGATGATCTGCCCACCAGACCTCTCCCACCAGAATCTGTCAAATGAAATTTGATTTGCAAGTTACGATTAAATCCTCTTCTTTGCCGTAAAGACAATAGCCACTACCACAGATTTTTGCAGGGTTTCTGTCCTTCACTCTGTACATCAGGAAAAGTAGCCATGTGATTCTTTGATTTATTTCCAGATTACTGTTCTGACTTCACAGCCTGGAAAAGAGGTGGTCAAACAATTGGAGGAAGGACTGAAAGATACAGACCTAGTCAGGGTCAGGAGGCTTCAGGTGGTTGAGATCACAAAGGGAGTCCTTGGCTGTATGGACTCAGCATCCCCTGTTGAAGAGCCCAGCAGCGATGGTAAGAATTAAAGGAAAAGGTAAAAAGAATGGCAGAGGTTTTAATGAGCAGTCTTTTACAGGTTAGGAAGATTATTTTCCATGGCATTTTTATGTCATGAAATGAAATGAAGCCAACATACTTCACTGTGGTTCAGACAGGTGTTTCTAGGTGTGAAGTGTTGAATTTTTTAATCATATTTTTAATTTCAGAAACAATGTATGTTCATGTAATATTATAGATATAAAAAAGTAAAAATTCCTTCCTCCTCTAATCACTTTTTTTTATTTAAATATAGTCAGTTGACAATGTTGTGTCAATTTCTGGTGGACAGCACAATGCTTCAGTCATACATGAATACACATGTATTCATTTTCATATTCTTTTTTACCTTAAGCTACTACAAGATATTGAATATAGTTCCCTGTGCTATAGAGTATAAACTTGTTTATCTATTTTATGTATACCAGTCAGTGTCTGCAAATCTCGAACTCCCAATTTATCCCCTCCCACTCCCTTCTCCCCTGGTAACCATAATTTTGTTTTCTATCTCTGTGAGTCTGTTTGTGTTTTATATATAAGTTCATCTGTGTTTTTTTAATCGCTTTTAAGATATTGGGGTATCCCTCTTAATGTCCCATTAGACAGAGAGACAGATTGAGAGAGCGATAAAGAGATAGAAGTATTTTAACAAGATCATGACATACATAATATTCTATAATCCTCTTTGTATGTTGGACAGCTGTCTGTGTTAGTATCTATAGACCTGTCTCATTTTCTGCTGGCTGCATGATCTTTTTTACTGTGTGGTTGGACCAGTTTCTTTATTTAATTGCTTATTGATGAACAGTTAGGTTTATTACATTTTCTAGTAAAACCAATGCTGTATGAACAGACTTCTCTGTAGGGCTGTCTTCACGGGCTTATGACCAGTGCAGTCACACAGGGCCTTGTATTCAGAAAGGCCCTATACTTAGGATTGAATGCTCTTTGGTTACTTTCTCGGAGTTCTTAATAATTTTATCTTTGAATTTGTGTTTTGTAAGTGAAGTTTGATGGAACAATGGAGCATGTGCCAGAGGATTATAGATTTGGTTTACATGTGCCCCACCTCCTGTATCTTCCCCACTTCCTCAGAATAGGTTCTCAATCACCAGCTTCCCGGCCCTGAGGTCCCAAGCCTGCCTACCCCCACCCAGTGATCACTGGCACCCAAGTCCCTGCCAATAAATCCTACGTAAGTCATCAATAATCCTACACCTTCTAGAAGAGAAAATACTCAAACTGAGTCTTGAAGAACAAATAGGAACTAACCAACTGGAGGAAGAGGAAAAGGGCACTCAAAAAGGAGACCCAGAGGCATGAGAAAGCCAGATAAATCAACTTTCAGAGACATGCCCATGGTTCCCTATGACAGGAGCCTAGCAGCAAAAGTGAGGCTATAAAGGCAGGCAAGGGTTAGATCAAGAAAGGCCATCTATGCCCTAGTTCTAAGACATTTGGGTTGCATTCTAAAGCAATGGGAATTTATGAAAAGATTTTCATCACGAAGTCAAGTAGACATTCCCAAATTATGGAGTTTTAAAGGTTTCTTATCACTTAGATGTAACATCTAAAAGAAATGATACAAATGAACTTATTTACAAAACAGAAATAGACTCAGACATAGAAAACAAACTTACAGTCACCAACGGAGAAAAGGGAGAGGGGTAAATTTGGAATTTGGGATTAACAGATACACACTACTATATATAAAATAGACAAACTGTATAGCACAGGGAACTATATTCAATGTCTTGTAATAACCTATAATGGAAAAGAATCTGAAAAAGAATACATATGCATAACTGAATCACTTTGCTGCACACCTGAAATGTGAATCAACTATACTTCAATTTTTTTAAACTTTTTAAATAAACTCCTTAAAAATGTAATCAATAAAATAAAGGTTTTAATTTGTCCAACATTCAAGTTACAGATCACTCTCCAGCAGTTCCTTCTGGCCACATTGGCCTTCTCCAAGGTTCTGTACACGTGGAGGTGCCCACTATTCTTATACTATTGAAAACCTCACTCTTCCCTTCACCCCCTAATGATGTCAGGGGTTGGTAACCAACAATGTATTTCCCATCAGATTCTGACATGTGGATTGTTCCAGCATCATGGACCACTGACATTTTTCTGATGGGGGGGGAGGGTCACCAGCCTTGCTGTTTGGTGTATGAGCTCTGTCACCTACTACATACACACTGCTTTCCTCAAATCAGTCTCCTCACTGACTATCCTTTTGTCTCTGTTCCTCCACTTGTACTCTTTTCCCCTGAATTCTCTCTTCTTTCCTTTGAATTCCTTCCGCTATCCTCTTCCAGCCAAACCCTCCCCATCCTTTAAGCCCTAATTCAGGTTTGTGACTACTGTATTGATTTTCCTCTCCTTAGAACAACCACATCGCTTGTGATCTGCGCTGCACAATTTAGTGCTTAATTATATACCATATAGAATTGTTCACCATTGTTTTACTGTGTAATCATTTTGTCTTCTCACCTAAACTGTAAGCTACTTGATATCTTTTCTATCTGCATTAAACATTAGGCACTAAGCCCTGGGATTACGAATTTGTCTTACTCACTTCTGTGTCCCACTGTATCCTAGATTTTCAATAGATATTTGTTGAATGAATTGATGACAGTGATACCTGTAGAGTCTGTTCCTGATCTGTCCAGCATCCCCTTTCTCTAGTAACACCTCTACTTTCCTGGTCCCAGCATGGTCCATAACCCAGGTGAAGCAGTCATAGCTCTCCAGGCCACCAATCAGAGTCCTTCCCAGTGGGTTCTCAAACTGAATCTGTGAGAGAGAGGCTCTTTTTATTTCTCTTTGGCCATGGATAAATCTGGCTGGACTATGTCCTTTTCTCCCTTCAGTGACTGTACCCAGAAAGTACTGTATCTTTAATGGCACAGAGCTCAGAGTACTTTGAGGGTACCTGCTGTCTTTATTTAAAATACTCAGAGGCTAGCACTGTTTATTATTGTATTATTTATTTTTATCTTGGTGGGGGGTTGTAATTAGATTTATTTATTTTTAGAGGAGGTACTGGGGATTGAACCCAGGACCTCGTGTATGCATGTGCTCTACCCCTAGAGCTATACCCTTCCCCTCTGAGGCTAGCACTGTTTAGAAGAGCTTTACAATGCAGGAAACCAGCTTTCTATCTTGTGTCCCTGCTAATGATTCTTCCAGGAACTTCCTGTTTGCTTATAAATAATACATTATCCCATAAGTTGCTTGTAGTTCCTCTTTGTGGGTAAAGTGTGTGTATGGTTCATAGTTTGAAATCTTCCCAATTTGCCTCTGCTTTCCTTATGGTTAATTCCTTTATTCCATTAATGTTTTACTTTATCTGGTGTCCTTATCAAGAGATTAGCAAGAGCAACTTTTCTCATTCTCAGAAGGTTGAGGGCTCTGGAAGTTGGTTGCCTGAGCCTAAATCCCATTTCTATTACTTCCTACCTATGTCATTTCAGAGAAAGTACTTAGCCTGTCTAAGCCGTCTAAGCCTTAGTGATTAATTCCTGCCCCATGCAGTAGTTGTGGGGATTAAATGAGATCATGTATGTTAATTACTTAGTGTATAATAAATGCTTAGTGAAAGTTAGCTATCCTTAGTATTGATTTTTTTTTAATTTTTGTGTATGGATGGCTTAATATTTCTGAGATTTGTCATTAATGGCCAGGCCCCAAGTGGACTGTGAGTCACCTGAGGATAAGACTTTTACATCTTTGTGTCACCAGGATATATCATTCTGCTTGGCACATAGTAGATTCTTGAAAGAGTAAATAAATGAATGATTGGAAAAAATCAAATGATTTGTGAGAGATGGTGGTCACTCTCTCTAACATCAACTCAGATAGTTAGGGACATATCTCAAACACCTATAGCTTCCCTTCATAGCCCATGGATATCATGAATTGATTCAAACACTTCTTGAATCTATTTTTAACTTTTTAACTATGGTGAGATGATCATCAATTAAATAAAAATTGTCTACATGCCACTTTTCAAAGAAAGAAACAGATTACAAGGAAATGTTGATATTACAGATCAGTTTAAAAAGGAATTATGAGAATATGTCCAGCTGGTCTAAATTCTGCCTTCTTTTGTTCAGCCCTGCACAGTGAGAACTAGTTATAAAGATGACTCGGAGACTGCAAGATCCAGAATTGCTGAAGAAAAAGTGAACTTAAAAATTAAGAAGGTAGACTTATCTTTTAGAAAGTTCTTGAACAAGGTCTAAAATGAAAGGATTAACTTTGTTTTTCAATTTTTTAATTGAAGTATAGTCAGTTACAGTGTGTCAATTTCTAGTGTACAGCGTAACATCCCAGTCATACACATATATACATACATTTGTTTTCATATTCTTTTTTCATTAAAGGTTATTACAAGATATTGAATATAGTTCCCTGTGCTCTACAGAAGAAATTTGTTTTTTTATCTATTTTTATATATAGTGGCTAACATTTGCAAATCTCAAACTCCCAAGTTTATCCCTTCCCACCCTCTTTCCCCCAGTAGCAAAAAGGTTGTTTACTAAGTCTGCCAAGTCTGTTTCTGTTCTGTAGATGAGTTCATTAGTGTCCTCTTTTTTTCTTTTTCTTTTTTTTTAGATTCCACACATGAATATCATATGATATTTTTCTTTCTCTTTCTGGCTTACTTCACATAGAATGATGATCTCCAGGTCCATCCATGTTGCTGCAAATGGCATTATTTTATTCTTTTTTATCTCTGAGTAGTACTCCATTGTGTAAATATACCGCAACTTCTTTATCCGATCAATCCTAGATGGTTTTACAGTCAAATTCTGTCAAACTTTCAAGGAACAGATCATGCCAGTCTTATACAAACTCTTCTAGACGTTAAAAAAGAAAAAAAGAGAAAAAAGAAAACAACCCCCTCAAGTCATGGTAGAAAACCAGGCAAAAACAATGTAAGGAAAGAAAATGGCAGGCCTGTCCACTCATGAAAATAGATAGAACAATCTAAAATAATCTAGTCATATATAAAAAGAGAATACAGAATTGACCAAATTGGATTTACCTCAGGAATGTGAGGTGATTTTTGCATTAGAAATATATAAACTTAACCATGGAGGTGAAAAAAAAGCCCATACTCTGAAAACTATGAGAAAATATGAGGGAGATTAAGGATGATACAAATAAATGGAAAGATACCCTGTGTTCATGGATTGGAAGAATTAATATTGTTAAAATGTCCCTACTATCCAAAGCAATCTACAGATTTAATGCAACCCCTAAAAGTACCCATGTCATTTTTCACAGAACTAGAACAAATAATTTTAAAATTTGTATGGAACTACAAAGACCCTAAATGGCCAAGGCAATCTTGAGAAAAAAGAAAAAAGCTTCAGGTATCTTGCTCCCTAACTTCGGACTATATTATGAAGGTACAGTAATTTAAAAAAAAAAAGTATGGTACTGGCACAAAAACAGATACATAAATCAGTGGAACAGAATAGAGAACCCAGAAATAAACCTATGCACTTAAAGTCAATTAATCTATGATAAAGGAAACAAAAATACACAATGGAGAAAAGACAGTCTCTTCAATAGTGGTGTTGGGAAAACAGCACAGCCATGTATTAAAGAATGAAATTAAAACATTTTTCTCACACTGTATACAAAAATAAACTCAAAATGGATTAACAACTTAATTGTAAGACCAAAAGCCATAAAACTCCTAGAAGAAAATAGAGGCAGAACACCTTTTGACATAAATCATAGCAACATTTTTTTTAGATCTGTCTCCTAAGGCAATGAAAACAAAAGCAAAAATAAACAAACAAGACTTAATTAAACTTAAAAGCTATTGCACAGTGAAAGAAATCATCAGCAAAACAAAAAGACAACCTACTGAATGGGAGAAGATATTTGCAAATGATATGTCTAATAAGGGATCATTATCCAAAATATATAAAGGGCTCACACAACTCAATATCAAAAAAACAAATAATTCTATTAAAAAAGTGGACAGACGACCTGAGTAGACATTTTCCCAAAGAAGACATACAGATGGCCAACAGGCACATAAAAAGATGTTTAACATCACTAATCATCAGGGAAATGCAAATCAAAACCACAGTGAGATTGCACCTCACACCTGTCAGAATGGCTATCATCAAAAAGACAACAAGTAATAAATGTCGGTGAGGATGTGGAGAAAAGGAAACTCTAGTACACTGTTGGTGGGAATATAAATTGGTTCAGCCATTATGGAAACAGGATGGAAGTTCCTAAAAAAATTGAAAATAGACCTACCATATGATCCAGTAGTTCCACTCCTGAGTATATATCTGAAGAAAATGAAGACACTATAATTTGAAAAGATAGTGCACCCCAATGTTAGTAACAGCATTATTTACAACAGCCAAGATATGGAAGCAACTTAAGTGTCCATCAATAGATGAGTAGATAAAGGCGATGTAGTGTATGAAAATACAATGGAATATTACTCAGCCATAAAAAAGAATGAAATTTTGCCATTTGCACATAAGGCATGGACCTGAAGGGTATTATGCTTAGTGGAGTAAGTCAGACAAAGACAAATCCTGTATGTTATCATTTATGAGGAGAATCTAAAAAATAAAATGAATGAATATAATAAAACAGAAATAGACTCACAGATGCAAAGAACAAACTAGTGGTTATCAGTGGGTAGAGGGCTTGGGGGAGGGGCAAGATAGGGGAAAGAAAAGTTTGTAAAAGTTACAAACTACTATGTATAAAATAAATAAGATAAGCACAGGGAATATAACCAATATTTTATAATAAAGTTAAATGGCATATAATCTATAAAAATACTGAATCACTATATTGTGCACCTGAAACTAATGTAACATCATAAATCAACTATAATAAAAAAAGAGATGTATAACTTACCACATCAACAGATCAAAAGATAAAAATCATATTACCTTAATAAATACAGAAAAACATACGATAAAATGAACATCCATTCATATTTAAAAGAAAAATCTTAGTAAGCTAGGAATAGAAAATAACTTCCATAACTTGGCAAAATGTTTCAACCAGAAACCTACAATACGATTTTTACTGGTGGAATGTTAGAAAGATTGCCTTCAAAAGTCAGGAATAAGACACGTATATCCCATCACCACTTTGGTTCAACATAGTTGTTCTAGTCTAATAGTTAAGAAAAATACTTAAGGGTATGAAGATTGGAAAGAAAGAAGCAAGACTGTCTTTATTTGAAACATATTTGATTGGCTACATTAATAACCAAAAGAGTCTATGGAAAAATTATTACAATTAGTAAGAATTTAACAAGGTGGCTGGATATAAGATCAAGATACAAAAGTCAATAGCATTTCTATAATTAGAAAGAAACTCTTAGAAAATTCAATTTTTAAAGAAATACCTTTTACATACCCTCCTCCAAAAAAAAAAAAAAGAAAAACATTTAGGGAGGGAGGGTATAGCTCAGCTATAGGGTGTGTGCTTAACATGCACGAGGTCCTGGGTTCAATTCCCCAGTACCTCCATTTAAATAAATAAGCCTAATTACCACCCCCCCCAAAAAAACCAAAGAAATACCTTTTATAATAACAAAAAGTAGAGCATTTAGAAATAAATCTTAACGAAAGATGCATAGAATAGTTATTGGGAAAAGTTTAAAATTTTACTGATGTACTTTAAAGAAGATATAATTAAATGGAGCATGTTAATGGAGAGAAACATTCAAAATCACAAAGAGTCCATTCTTCCCAAAATGATCTATCAAATGCAATTTCAATCAAAATGCTATCAGAGTTTTTTTGATGAACTTGACAAGCTGATCCTAATGTATATAATAGAGGCTAAGATATATATTAAGGCTAAGGTTTGCCCTATCAGATATTAAGGTGATTATAAGGCTATTCTAATTAAGATAGTATTATATTGACACAGAGGTAGATTGTCCAGTCTAGGACAGCTGGGAGAGACCAGGGACAAACAGACATGTTACATGAAAACTTGATGTGCGGCTGAGCCAACATGGCAGAGCAGTGGGAAAGGATGGATCTAGTCAGTAACTCATACTGGAACTACCAGTATTCCACGTGAGAAAAATGATATTTGATCCCTGCTGCATGCCATTTACAAAAATACATTTTAAATGGTTTAAGGACTTAAATATAAAAGCTAAAATTTTAAAACTTTTACAAGAAAATATAGGAGAAAATTTTTATCACCAAAGGTAGAGAGGAGAAGGAATAAAGTTTGCTAAGCATAAAACAAAAGATTGGTAAGTATGAATACTTTAAAATTAAGAATTTCTGGGGCAGTCTACCCAAGCAATAGAAATAAAAGCAAGAATAAACAAATGGGACCTAATTAAACTTACAAGCTTCCTCACAGCAAAGGAAACCATAAGTAAAACAAAACAACAACCTACGGAATGGGAGGAAATTTTTGCAAATGAAACTGACAAAGGCTTGATCTCCAGAATATATAAGCAGCTCATACAACTTAATAAGAAGAAAACAAACAACCCAATCCCAAAATGGGCAGAAGACCTAAACAAGCAATTCTCCAAGGAAAAAATACAAATGATCGATAGGCACATGAAAAAAATGCTCAATATCACTAATTGTCAGAGAAATGCAAATCAAAACTACAATGAGGTATCACCTCACACCAGTCAGAATGGCCACCATTCAAAAGTCCACAAATGACAAATTCTGGAGAGGCTGTGGAGAAAAGGGAACCCTCCTTCACTGCTGGTGGGAATGCAGTTTGGTGCAGCCACTGTGGAAAACAGTATGGAGATTCCTCAAAAGACTATGAATAGACTTACTATATGACCCAGAAGGAATACTACTTCAAAAAGATAACCTGCACCCCAATGTTCATAGCAGCACTATTTACAATAGCCAAGACATGGAAACAGCCTAAATGTCCATCAACAGATGACTGGATAAAGAAGTTTTGGTATATTTATACAATGGAATACTATTCAGCCATAAAAAAGACAACATAACCCCATTTGCAGCAACTTGGATGTCCCTGGAGAATGTCATTCTAAGTGAAGTAAGCCAGAAAGAGAAAGAAAAATACCATATGAGATTGCTCATATGAGGAATCTAAAAAACAAAACAAAACATAAATACAAAACAAACAGACTCATAGACATAGAATACAAACTTGTGGTTGTCAAGGGGGAGGGGAGTGGGAAGGGATAGAGTTCAAAATTTGTTGATACTGACAGGCATATGTAGAATAGATAAACAAGATTATACTGTATAGCACAGGGAAATATATACAAGATCTTGTGGTAGATCACAGCGAAAAAAAATGGGACAATGGATATATGTATGTTCATGTATAACTGAAAAATTGTGCTCTACACTAGAATTTGACACAACAGTGTAAATTGACTATAACTCAATAAAAAATGTTTTAAAAAAAGAATTTCTGTTCATCAAAAGACACCATAAAGAAAGTGATAAGACAAATCATAACTGTATTTACAACTTGTATGACCAATAAAAAGAATGAGTTGGTGTCCAGAATAAGGAATATAGGAATGCCTGAAACTCAGTTTTTTTTAAAAAGACGACCTAATTTTGAAATCAATGAAAGATCTGAACAGGCATTTCACAGAAGAGGAACTCTTATGGCAAATAAACAGAAGAAAAATTCTCATTCTTATTAATAATCAGGGAAATACAAATTAAAACAGTGATAGCCCATTTTTATGCCCACTAGTTTGCAAAAAATTAAGAAGTCTCACTATAGTGTTCGCAGTAGCAGAGCATGGAAATTCTTATACAGTGTCAGAAAGAATGTAAATTGGTTCACAACTTATCATTTTGTTGTAAAGTAACATTCACAATACAGTACAATTCAGCAATTCCATTCCTAGGAGAATGTCGCCAGAAAAATTTTTCAAATGTGCACCTGGAGACATACAAGAATTTGAATATTGACATGATTCAAAAAGCCAAAAATTAGATGGAGAGCTCAAATATCCATTGAATGACATATGAATAAATATTATAAGTTATATTCACAAAGTGGAATATCATAGTTATAAAAATGAATGAACCAGAGCTATATATACAATGTAGATGAATCTTCAGTAATAAGAAAAAAGCAGATAACAAGGATATTCACAAGATACCTCTTTATAAAGCTCAAGCAAAACTAAAATAGTAAAGTGTTTGTTTAAAATAATAAAACTGCTTTTAAAAGGAATGATTTCTAAAAATTTAGTGTGGCAAGATTTCCCTTAGAGAAGGTCAGGGCAGAGCATACACATATCTTAGTAGCATTGATGATCTGTTTCTTAAGTTGAGTAAAGGATTCATGAGAGTTCATTCTGCTCTTAAGCTTCATGGCTTACATATATGTTGCATGTAATTTATTTGCATATAATAAAAATTTTATAATAGCATTCCAAAGAATGGCTAAGTAATAAATATGCCAAAACTAAAACGGCCACTGTGATCAATGCACTTTGGCTTCCAGAGGACATATGTCCAGGTTGACAGCAGGCTGCACTCACTGGGTATGTAAGTCTTTCAACCAGTTACAAATCATCCTAATGATGCTGTCAACCAGGCTCCATTTCTCAGCCTTGTACACAGGGATATCAGGTTCCCTTTCTAAGTGCTCACAAACCATCTGTTTAATATTTCCTCCTAGTCTTTGTCAGGGATCGATGTCAAGCTCTTTTGGAAAGGTATTTTATCCATATGTGTTCTCAGGAAACACCAAATGTTAACAACTCAAACACAGAAGATAAAGATTCATTGTCTCCCAAAGGATTCCAGGAAAAGAAGAAAAAAAGAAAAAAAAAAACAAAAAACAAAACAACCTTTTCTATGATTCCTGCTTGTCAGACTCCACATATTGATTTTTCCCCTTTCAGTGTCTTCGAAAGTGACCAGGAAATGCAGCTGTTCATTGAGTTTGTCTTTGAAAACTGCATTAAAGTCCTACCCCTGTGGCATTAAGACTAAATTAGAACCCCTACTGTATTTACTACCTAAAGACTTTTAACACAGAGAGACATTTGTTTATTTCATTAACAGAAGCCATGGTCTCAGAAAAATGACAACTCTTCCCTTTTTAAAAATTGAACTAAAGAATTTTTTTAGACTATAGTAGAAAATCAATTTGAAAATCAGATTTAAAAATTTTTTTCCTCACCAACTCTTTTGAGGAATAATTTGCCTATTGTAAGTTGCATCCAAAGTGTACGATTCAATGAGTTTTGACAGTTGTGTATGCCCACAAATCATCACCACAGTCGAGATACACAACCCTTCCACCAACCCTAAAAGATTCCTCTAGCCCCTTCACACCCCACGCCTCCCTCCGTCCTTGGTATATGCCACCTATCTGCTTTGCCCGTAGATTAGTTAGCATTTTATATAAAAGGGATCGTATAAATTGTATGTACTTCTTTTGTATCTGACTTTCTTCATTCAAATTTAAGATTCATCCATGTTGTTTATATCAGTAAATAATTGTTAGTTTCTTTTTATGCCATATATTATTTGACCATTCTCCTGTTAATGGACATTTCAGTTGTTCCCAGTGTTTGACTGTTGTGACTAAAGCTGTACAAACATCTGTACACAAATCTTTGTATGGACATATGTTTTTATTTCTCATGGGTCTTACTGTGTTTATCGTTAATCCTTTCCCATCCATTTACTTTCAACCTATTTGTGTCTTTATACTTAAAGTGTATCTCTTACAGACAGCATGTAATTGGGTCTTGCTTTTTATCCATTCGGTTCATCTCTGCCCCTTATGGAGCATTAACATTTATCAGAAGTATTGCTGTGGTTGGATTTAGGTCATTCTGTTTTTTGTTTGTGCTCATCTTTTCCCTGCTTGCCTGATTTCTTGTAGATTATTAAACATTTTCTGAATTCTATTTCAATTTATCAATTGTCATTTAGCTACATTTCTTTGCATTGTTTTTTAGTGGCTTCTCTAGGGATTACATTAACCAGTCTTAACTTACATTTAGAGTCAATATAGTACACTTCACATAAAATGTAGAAACCTCAGGACTACAGTTCTTTACATAAAATATAGAAATCTTGAAGGGATTAAAATATATTTTTAAACTTTGTTGCAGCCTACTTAGAATTAGTATAGAACCATGTCATGTAAAATACAGAAACTTTGCACTAGGTCCATTTATCCCCCACCCCACCACACACAACATTGTCTTTTTTTTTGTAGTTGTCATGTGTATTACATCTTAACAAGACAGTGTTATAAATTTTTGCTTTAAACAATCATGTGTATGTTTTAAAAACTAAGAGAAAAATAGACTTTTATATTTATTATTTCCAGTGTTCTTCGTTCATTCCTAAAGATCCAGCCAACTTTCCTTTGGGTATCATTTCCTTCAGCTCAGAGAATTTAGTATTTCTTGTAGCATGGTTCTTGTAATGACAAATGCTCTTAGCCATTATTTATCTGAAAATGTATATTTCACTTTCACTCTTGAAGGATGTTTTTCTTGTATGTAGATGTATGGGTTGACAGGATTCTTTCTTCTTTCAGCACATGAAATGTGTTGCTCCACTGTCTTCCAGCCTTCCATGGTTGCTCAATAAAAGTCACAGTCCTTAAATCACTTTCCCCTTTATGTAAAGGATCATTTTTCTGGATGCTTTCAAGAATTTTCTCTTTATGTTTGTTTTTCAGCAGTTTTACAATAATGTGACTAAGCACAGATTTCTTGTTTGGGCTTCACTGAGCTTCTTTAATCTGTACATTTATATCCATAAGCCAGTTTGGGAAATTTGCTGCCATTATATCCTCAAATATTTTTTTCTGTCTTTTCACTCTCTGGGACTCCAATTACCTACATGTTAAACTTTTTAAAATAGTTCCACAGTTCCCCAAGGCTCTGTGGTTTTCTGCTTGTTTGTTTGGTTTTGTCCAAACTTTTTTCTTTTTATTCTTCAGATTAGATGATCTCTGTTGATCTACCTTTAAATTCACTGACTCTCACCTCTCATCTCCATTATGCTTTTAAGCTCATGTGGTGAATTTTTTGTTCAGATGTTGTATTTTTCAGTTCTAAAATTTCCATTTGGTACTTTTTTATATTTTCTATTTCTCTGTTGATATTTCTTATCTTTTCATTTATTGTGAACATATTTTCCATTCCTTATTGAGCATAATTTTAATTATGCTGCTTTGAAGTCCTTGTCTGGTGACTCTAACATCTATCTTTGTTATCTTAGGGTCTTTGCATCTATTGATCATATCTTCGTTTGAAACTGAGTCATATTTTCTGACTCTTTGTATGCCAAAAGCTTTTGCATTGTATTTTGTGAATATTATGTTGTATAGACCCTGGATTCTATTATATTGCTCTGTAAAGTGTTTTGTTTTAGCAGACAATTAACTTTGTTAGACTCAACCTGCAACATTGTGTAGGCCCCTCACTCAAATCTCAGTTCCATTCTTGAAGCCTAAACTATGAGCTGCTTTCAGTTTGTCCCACCCAGGGTCAGCTAGGTGCCTGGACTGTTTAAACACATAATTTAAGGCTCTCTGGCTTTGGCTTTTTCCAGGGGCTCTGGTTGCCCTAGGCTTCTTCCCCTGGTAATGCCAGTGAAAGACAGGGGCCTGACTGTTGAAATTGTAGCTGTCCCTGCACTCCTGTGATGGAGGCCACCCTCAAAGCCAAGGTGCAAAAAATGGGGAACTTATTCCTTGCTGGTGACTAACTTCAAATTTTAGCTTTTCTCGCAAATCTTTGTTCAGTCTCCAGAGCCCTTGGGTATTGTTTTGTTTTGTTTTTTACTACTATCCTGAGATTCTAGCTATGATTTACAGGAAGATCAGTCTGTTAGGCAGTGGGACCTAACCAGATTGGAAGGCCCTTATTTACTCTTGATCAGTTTACTGCTTTCTTTTTGCCTCCTCTTCCGTCTTCTGTTCAGGTCAATAGGCTCAAGTTCTTCATCATTTCCCTCTGTGTCTTTAGGAGATTATGACTTAAAAGTTCTTCTTATTAAATCTCAATTTTTCTTTCCTCCTCTTCTGTCCCCCTCATCTACTGTTCTTGGGTCTTGCACAGTTGTTTCTGAGCAAGCTTTGTCTGCTCTGACTATTTGGGCTAGTTGTTAACATCCTGTATTCACAGGCCTAATAGTACTGATTGTAGACTGGCCCAGGGAGGCTAAGATACGATTTCATAGTTTCCATAGTGGTTCTTGACATTTTGAGAATCTGATAAAAACTAAGGGCCTATCCCCTCCCCCCCCACACACACCAAAATATGCCTATACACACACAGATGAAATTATATACAATTTCAGGGGTTCCCAGAACCCCTGAAGCCCATCCATGACACCCAAAGACAGGTGACATGATGGTCATTTGGAAAGAAATAGGTCTGGACTATAGGTGAAGACTGTGGAACTGGGGAGGATGTGCAGGACCGGCCAGGAGCACCATCTTCCTGGGCCTCTCCTTTAGACAATATATGTCAAGAGAGAAATACAGCCATTGTATATGTGTGTGTGAAAGAGTCAAATTCTCCCATATTAAGTACACTTCAATTTTGTAGCCATGTTTTAGGGTTGACCTCTGAGACGGGCTGCTTTAGGCATGACCTTATTTTCAATCATTTGGCTTTCTTAGTCTTTTCCATTATTGTGGCCCTTCCAGAAAAGCTTAAAAAGAGCTCGGTGAAGGGTATCACTGCTTGTGGCCACAGGGGGGCAGGGTAGGCCTGAAGTCTGAATGTGATTGCTGGCAGCCAGCTAGACTGCAACAGACTAGGCCTTCCTCACTTGTCACGAACGCTCAGATACTCAGAGCCAGCTGCACCTCCACGCCAGTAGCCAGTAACCTTTCTAGTTGGTACCCTCAGGGTAACCAGTCTCACTGACTGCCCTGCTCACCAGTCAGTGTGCGAGCTGTTCTTCAAACACTGGAAAAGTGAGAAGTCCCCGCCCCTCCCCCCTAGTTTAGCACATTCCGTTGTATTTGTGAGGAACACAGTACTAGGTGTTGGTGCTCTTATATATGTTGATGGCGAGGGAGGAAGTCACCAAGATAAGTAATCGGAAGAAAATGAGTTCCAAAAAAGGAAAGCACATTCTTTTCCTTTAAGAGCAAATCGTTTTGTTGACGACAGAAACGGAAGAAAATGCCATTTGTTGGACAACATGCCATTCATAGCGAATTAGCTCACGTCTTACGCTTCCTACAACTATGAAATAGGTTGTACCATCTCCACTCTGCCCCAAGTCACATAGCTAACAACTTTCAAGCCGCAATTCAATCCCTGGTCTTTCCACTTCATTCCACCACCCTTCATAAACTCACGACAAGATAAGAAAGCCCTTCAGAAGAAACAAAGTAACAAGTGTCATTTGAATTGCCCACATAGAGGGCACAGATACCCAGGGGGTGCTGATTAAAGCCAAAGAAGGGGGTAGGGATGTAATTAAGCATAACTTCCTGGACAGAGTCAGTTCTGAGTTGAATTCTGGAGGAGCTGAGGTCGTGGATTGACAAGGGTAATAAAAGCACTGAGGAAGGAAGGAAGTCACATGGCAAGAAGGCTAACTTGGTTGAAGCAGAAGAGTTACAGGAAAAAGTAATGAGAGCTGAGGAGCAGGGAGCAGCTGTTTAACTCAACAGGCATTTGCTGAGCTTCAGCACTGCTGAGCTGGGGGCCTGGGGTGGGAGCATAGGCTCTCAGCAGGTGGAGATGGGGGGAAAGGTCTGAGCCACCACGGAACGAGGGGAAATGGGGGGTTTTGAGGAATAAGGAGTAGCAAGTGGTACAGGATGAGTGAAGGGAAGAAAGAAGATGACAGTAGGAAGGCGGTGTGTGCACTTTAGCAAAGGAAGGATCTGACAAAGCCATGTTTCAGAGAAACTGACTGGTAAGAGGGATCGGAGGGGAAGAAATGGCATTTGATGGAATAGCCAAGAGGCCACTGCCATAACTCAGGCACAAGGAAATGAAGGCCTGGACCAGGGACAAAGAAAACACAAAAGAAGTTCTCTGTCAAGAGTGTTTTGGCTTACACATTAGTCCTTAGCTTGTATACTGTGACTGTCCCTGAGAAGGTCCCTGCAAAAGTGAGGACTCAAATCTGAAGCACCTGCATGGCAATTCCCTGAGAATTTTTTCAAAGGAAGAAGCTCTGTTCTGTGGCTCTTCCAAGAACCTGTAGGTTAAGAAGTTGGAAAGAACTCCACACCATATACAAAAATAAACTCAAAATGGATTAAAGACTTAAATGCAAGACATGAAACTGTAAACCTTCTAGAAGAAAGCATAGGCAGTAAGCTCTTTGATACCAGTCTTGGCAATATTTTTTTGGATATGTCGCCTCAGGCAAGGGAAACAGATGCAAAACTAAATGGGACTACATCTGAAAAGCTTTTGCACGGTGAAGGGAACTACCAACAAAATGAAAAGGCCACCACCCCCTGAATGGGAGAAGATACCTGCAAATGACATATCTGATAAGCAGTTAAATCCAAAATATACCAAGAACCTATAAAAACTCATCATCAAAAACCAAACAACCTGAGTTTAAAAACAGGGCCTAAGTGGACATTTTTCTAAAGAAGACACACAGAGGGTCAACAGGCACATGAAAAGATGCTCAGCCTCACTAATCATCAAGGAGATGCAAATCAAAACCACAGTCAGCTCACACCTGTCTGGACAGTCAGCTCACACCTGTCGGGACAGCTATTATCAAAAAGGCAGTCGCAAGTATTGGCAAGGACGTGGAGAAAAAGGAACCCATGGGAATGTAAATAGGTGCAGCCACTCTGGAAAACAGTATAGAGGGTCCTCCAAAAATTAAAACAGAGCTACCATATGATCCAGCAATTCCACTCCTGGGCGTTTATCTGAAGAAAACAAAAACACTAATGTGAAAAGATACATGAACCCTTATGTTCATTGTAGCATTATTTACAGTAGCCAGGATATGGAAGCAAGTGCCCATCAATAGATGAGTGGATAAAGAAGATGTGGTGTATATATATATACAACAGAATACTACACTGCCATAGAAAAAAAGAATGAAATCTTGCCCTTTGCAGCAACATGGATGGATCTAGAAGTTTTAGTCTAAGTGAAATAAGTCAGACAGAGAAAGACAAGTAATGTTAGATTTCACTTATATGTGGAATCTAAAAAAAACAAAACACACAAACTAACTGAACAGAAACAGAGTCACAGAGAACAAACAGGTGGTTGCCACAGAGGAGGAAAGTAGGGCGAGGAGAGACGTAGGTGAGGTAAAGCAAGAGGTACAAGCTTTCAGTTACAAAATAAATGGGCCACAGGTATGAAATGTACAGTGTGGGGAAACTAGTCAATAATCATGTAGTATCTTTGGTGCCGGATGATAACTAGTCTTATCATGATGTTCATTTTGAGAGGTATAGAAATATTAAACCACTGCAGCGTGTGCCAGGAACTAACATTTAGTTATACTGCACTAAATAGCAACAGGTCATTACACTTCAAAAGCAAATTCACAGAAAAGAGATCAGATTTGTGGTTACCAGAAGTGGGGGCATGAGGGGGAATTGAAGGAAGGTAGTCCAAAGGTACAAACTTCCAGTTATACGATAAATAACTACTAGTAAATATATTAGTAATATATAGTAAACGTATATAGTCCATAACTATTTACTGTAAGATAAATAACTACATACTAATGCACAGCATGATAAATATAATTAACACTGCTGTACATTACATATAAAAGTTGTTATAGAGTAAATCCTGAGTTCTTACCACAAAGAAAAATTGTCTTCTATTTCTTTAACTTTGTGTGTATATGAGATGATGGATGTTCACTAACTTATTGTGGTAATCATTTCATGCTGTATGTAAGTCATATCATTATGCTGTACATCTTAAACTTATGTGCTATATGTTAACTATATCTCAATAAAACTGAAAGGAAAACAAGAAGTTGACAAGAACTTTAGCAACAGTGGTGGAGTGTCTGCGGGAAAGATTGGCAGTTTCCTTCACAGAGGCACTGTGTTTCAGGCTTGGTTCTTCAGCTTTGCAGGATGAAAAAGCTGATTTTGTAAGCATCACCTTCTCAAGCTCAAGACTGAAGCATAAGCCAGAATATTTTAGAAGGAGAACCATACATAGCCACTGTCATCACCAAGAAGACCAGAAACCTGACAAACACACCCTGCCGTGGGGACGCATGGAGCCAGCACGCCCTCCCCTCTGAGCCCCTCTTGGACGGCACTGCCAGCGTGTGCTGCTGTGGCTCCCTTCCTCTGGGCTCCATTTCTGGCCAATCCTCCTCCCTTCTAGTGCTCACATTCATTCTTTGGATAAGCCAGGACCATCCACAGGCTCCAGCCAAATCTTGCTCTGGTCAGTAAGCCATCCTCCTTTCTTACTGTGACTGTGTTTCATTGGCCTTATCACTCTGTATTAATTTTATCATTTGTCCATCTGAGGAAAACCCTCTTTTTCTCATTTCCAGATTCTTAATGGGAGATAACTTTGCTATTGTCCTCACAGAATGCCTATGGTAGGGGTCTCTAATCGTCTACCCTTTCCCTGGGGAGAAAAAAAGAAACAATTATTTCTCTTCAAAATTCTGCTTGGACTCAAAGCAGTATTAACCTCTCTGCGTTTTGAGATCCTTTGCTCAGTTTCATTTCTTTAGTTCTGTGTCTGCGTCCTTATGCTTTAATGACTATCTTGCCTCCCTGAGAAGCAGCTGTCCCGTCAGTCCCATACTTGTTACTCAGGGTTGAACTCCAGGCTCAGAAAAATTACTTCTTGTTTTGCCTGTGACAAAAGATGATTCACACTATTAAGAAGAACATTTCTCTCCACTTACGAGGAATGTTCCTTTGACAATGACCTCATGTTTATCACTGTAGTGCTTGAAAACTTGGTGGGGCAGATGAAAGTTTAAGGAGGAATGGTCAAGAAAAACGTTGCTTGGGGGAGGGTATAGCTCAAGTGGTAGAGCACATGCTTAGCATGCACAGGGTCTTGGGTTCAATCCTCAGGACTGCCTAAAAATAAATAAATAGATAAACCCAATACCCCCAAAAAATTTTTTTTAAATAATAATGTTGTTTTATAAACTCTGTAAGTGCAAAGAGTATCATATATTTTTGTACAGTATTTCATCTTCTGTGTGATACATAATTACTATTAGTCCGTGTTGGAATAAGTGAAATGACTAGTTACCTAATAAATTCTTGTGACTATTCACAAAAGATGGTAGAGTTTTAGTAATACTAGTCGAAGAGAAAGGCATTTGGTGCCCCTTATCAGCCACAGAATAAGTCGTGAAATGTGACATGAAGTCATCTAAGTCTCGCCACACCTCCCCTGTGTGGGTGCCAACACTTTGGACTGAAGCCCTTTGTCCCTTGTGGAGAGCATGCCACCTCTGCAGACTTGTCCTCAGGAATGTCGTTCTAGAAATAAACCAGCTTTCTCCCCAGGATCCGTGAGTCATACATAGAAGTTAATTCATTGGAGCAACTGACTTTTCTTAGGCCCTTTGTAGAAGTATTTCAGAGAGTCCCTCATGGTGAGGCAAAAAAAAAGTCGGGTTCCTCCTCGGTTTCCTTCCAGATCTTGTCTCATTTCCTGTCTCTCACCTTATATTTGGCTTTTACTGACAAACTTTACCTTCACACCCAGACTCCAATTCCTGAGCTAGTGTTGCCCGAGGAAGGAAGTAGGCTAGCAAAGGCTACCTACCTACCTAGTTTCATTCATTCAGGTTTGGAGTCAAATCGCACTCCACCAGGCCACCCCTGTCTTCTTGGCTGCTGACCACACTTGTGCAATTTAGTAAGTCAGCGGCAAACTTGTATCGTCTGTATCAGAAGGTGGAGCTCGGGAATTCATCTTTTTCTTTTTCTATGAGTCTTTTTAAAATTTAATTTTTATAACAGCAGTAATAGTTGAATACATTTTCACTGTGAAACAACAACATAAAACTGAAGGCCCCCTTGTTAATTGTCTTTAATTTGCATTGCTATATTATTTGGGGGCTGTTTTTGTACTCTAAAGTGGGTTTTTTTGCTAATATTTTTTAAATTTATTGAGCTATATAGTCAGTTTACAATTTTGCATCAATTTCTGGTGTACAGCACAATTCTTCAGTCATACATGAACACACATATATTCATTTTCATATTCTTTTTCACCATGAGCTACTACAAGATATTGAATATATTTCTGTGTGCTATACAGTATAAACTTATCTATTTTATATATACCAGTCAGTATCTACAAATCTCAAACTCCCAGTTTATCCCTTCCCAGCCTCCTCTCCACTGGCAACCACAAGTCTGTATTCTATGTCTGAGTCTGTTTCTGTAAAATGTTTTTTACATGTTTTCTGTAGAATGTCTTACTCCTGTCCGCTATTAACACTTTGATGGTAGCCTTCCAGAGCTTTGTAAAAGGCATTTCCATACATATGTATGTACTCAGGCCAATAGTTTTATTTTTCTGTAAATAGGCTCATACTATACATCTTGTTCTAGAACTTTCTTTATTCACATACTATCTCCTGACTCTCCACGTCAGTACATTTAGCTTTACTTTGTTTGTTAACGATAGCTTAATACTCCATCATTTGTGCCATAATTTATTTCAACATTCCCCTAATGATGGGCATTTGATTTGCTTCCTGTTTGGAGTTTTGATTATCTGTTATTATTACAATGCTGTACCGGACACCTTCGCATGAGTCTGTGTGTGTGCTATCCAAGAATGTCTCTAGGCTGGATATCTAGAGGTGAAAGTTGATGGGTACAAAAGATGGGTGCATTTAAATTTTTATATTTTTCAAAATTTACAATTAAACAATCAAACACTTTAACCACTGTGTCCCTTTCTTCTGCAGAGAATTCTGTCTTGGGAACTGACATTGACCTTCAGACTGTAGACAATGATGTTGTCAGCATGGAGATGTTCTTCAAAGCCTGGCTACATAACAGTGGAACAGACCAAGAACACGTCCACCTTCTTCTTCCTTCACGGTGTCTCAGCAACATTTCCAGAGCCAGAGATAATCCAAGTACACACCCCCACAAAAGACGTATTACATAGATTATGGTTATCCCGGTCTACAATTAGGGCTCTAGATTGGTAGATCCCCAGAATACAGAGTAGCTGAAGTTTAGGGGTTGGAGGAGGATTGGATGAGGCTGTCCAGTGTCGGCATTGAGGAGTAAGAAGAGTATTTCTAAAAAGTGACCACAGTTACAAAACTGAACTTAATTAAGCCCAGACAGCAAGGGCTAGTTAGTTTCAGCGTAAAGACTGAAATACCCCAATAACAGGGCATCAGCTACACTGCATGAGCGTGCAATGAGTCCTATATTTTCTCAGTCTTTCACTTTTGATGCAGCAGACATTATCGACATTATAATTAGAGGTAAGGTGGTACCTCGGCAATATCAACAGGGCCCGTGAGGAGAGGAAAAGAACCAAAGGTAAATGGAGATTAAATCGAGGACTTTTCAACAGGGAGACACCAAACTGAGGGGAACCGAAGCACCTGCAGAGGCAAAGCCCGAGGCCAGCGAGGTCCTGGCTGTTGCTCTGGCTGGCAGTGATGCTTAGTTCAGGTCCCACTAGACCATAGGACAAAGCCATTTCTAGAGTTCACCCCCTTTCGTGGTCGGCTTAGGACCTGAGTGTCCAGGCCTGCAAATGGGCCCATCAGTATAGTCAGCCACACTGAGCCTGGAAAAGTTGATGCCTTAGGGCCCAAGCTCCAAAGAGAAGACTTAAATTGTGTCTTCCCCTTTAGGAGGGGGCGCTCAATGAGAAAAAGGGGTATAGACTTCCACCCCCAAAGGAAAGACATATCTTGGTGCTTGCTTTCTGGGGATAGCCTTCTGGCTCTTTCTCTCCCTCCCTCCCCACCCCCACCCTTCACCCCACCCCACCGTTGCCCCACTTTCAATCTAGGGCCCCGGATGCATTTAGCAACTTAACCTTGATTTTACTGTCTTCAAGGCCAATAGTACCAATTGCTCCTAGTCGCATCCTCTGGAATTCACTTATCTATTTTCTTCCAGCCACTGTGTTAATTCCTTTCCCTGCATTATCCCATTTAAGCTTCATAACAACATGAGACAGGTACTGTAATCATATGTCATTGAATCTAAGATGCTATTAAGTAAAAGATACACCATTATTTTATGTACCACTAAGAAAGAAAAACGCTGCCAATTAAATGTGACACAGTGCTTTTTTATCACTTATAAATACATTTTATCCTTACTGAGTGAGTAGAGTAGTAAGGTAAAGATTATCTGCCCGGTCAATGGTGATTAAGAGACACATACAGAGATGTTAGTTAGAAAAAGGAAGTCTTAAAAACCAATAAATGTAATATTACCCCAGTTTTACAGAGAAAATTGAAACTTAGAGAAATTAAACATTTCCCCCAGGGCTGCACAGAAAATTAATAGCCAAGCCAGAATTCAAAGCCAGTCAACTCCAGAACCCATTCTTAACCCCTAGGACTAGAAATCTATATTTTGTGCATTTGACTACTCTTCAGTCCAGAGGACATTCATCAAACTCAGGTCGGTCACCTCCAGAGCCTGGGTCCTTACCAGCTACACAGCCTGCCTCGTGCTGGACAATTTTGAACCAAGAGTATGCCTCCTGCTGGGCACTTATCTCATTAGGAGGGCTGGGGCCATCAACAGCCAGGAACTCCTGCAGCTAGCCACCTTCCACTGTTGCATGGCATTTGCCCATGGTACTGTTGAGAATTTCTTTGCTTTGCCCTCTCTTTTTCCATGGCTTTCAGCACCAGCCAGAGCCAGAATGTTTATCTGCAGTCATTTTTCAGAAATCCACAGGTCTTCAGGGTGGGTGGTAGAACTTAGATCTGGACTTTTCTGCCCAGGAGGTCTTCACTGGAATCCAGATGCTCAGGCACAGGTGGAATGAGGTCCAGGGAAGCAGGCCTCCTCTGGGGTGCGTGGGACCCACACGTGAGTTTATACGAGCACAATAAAGACCATACTATAGCTATCCATTGTTTAAAAAAACTGATGCACAATGGATTTCTAGAAATGTGACTCCCCACAGGAAAAACATAACAAAATACAACAAAACCTCTGGAGTCTCCTACTTTAGAATCTTTTGAGGACTGCTCCTCAGATGTTCACTTTGACTTCTCCTTACAAGGGTCTCCATCCAACACTACCTGCTTCTGTAGCTGCCTCAGGCCCTTCACCTGCTCTCTAGGGACTTCCCTCTGAGGCCTCTTTCTGACAGAGTGCACAGTCTGCCCCACATGAGCGTCTTGTGTTACCTCTTTGAGTTTGGGACCTGCCACCTCTGCCCATGGGTTCTGGGTGGTGAGAAGCATACGTGGTTCTAGACTCATGCCCTGCCTGCTAAAACATCTTTCCCAGCTTTGGGGACACTGCTGAGATTAGAGTTCCAGGAGTTCTCAGCCCTAGCTGCAGGAAGAATCACATGAGGAACTTTTAAAAACACCAAAATCAGCTCCAGCCCCAGAGATCCCTGTTTCGTTGTTGTGAGTACGGCCCAGACCTCAGTACCTTTGACAAGCCCACTAGGTGATTCTTACTGCAAGCAGAGTTGAGAACCTCAGCCAGATGAACACAGCTGTCTGGTTCTAAAGCCCAGGGACCCAACAACCGAGAAGTCAGGCACAGAGGAAATGAGGGGCAGCTGGAGTCCTAGGCAGAGCCCCTCTTGCTGACTGCCACACCAAGAGCCAAGAGCTGTCTCACCCCGAATTCATGTCTAGGTCTGATTGCTGCTCCCAGGAGGGCCAGCAAGAGCTGACATCTATTCTGACATCCTATTTTTTCCCCTACATTATTTCTACTTCTGTTTTTACTTCATGTTGCACTTACTACAGTCATTTCATAAATCACTGACATCAACCTCTAGCCTTCTCGCAAGTACTCAACTTTCATACATTCCTAGTTTGTTAATAGTATTCAAACCTGATACATATTTTATTAAAGACCTTCGTAGTATCAAGGATTCAAGCCTAGCACAACAGACCATCATACACAGTGATGTGAGTACACCTGTTGGAGCTGAAGCTTAATACAAGAGTATAAATCCTCCGTGAATAACCCACACATAGTTGAAGCCCCCCCAGAACTACTTACTGTCTGTTGCCACGGTGATGCTCCAAGGCCTAGAAGTTTCCATTCATTTGGGGAATTAAACCTAAGCTATTTCAGGAACTTACCCCTCCCTTCCCCCTCCCTCCGAATGTCCCTAGAAGTGCTCACGCAGAAACAGTAGCTATCAGCTGACCGCCTGACTTCTGCTTCTCTGCTCTTCCTTCGTCTAACCTGAAGTCTTGCCAAAGCTGAGCCACAGGGAAGCAGCAGAGGCAAAATTTCCTTCTGTGATTACCAGAAGGCCCTGCCTGTTGCAGTGTTAGCTGCCTCTACCGCGGAGGACATGTGTTCCTCCCAGACTCCATCACAAGCCAGATCTTTCACCATGAGCTGCTCAGCCAGCCCAGAAGTAAAACACATAAGAATCATGTCGGACCCAGAAAATAAGTCTCCTATTGTGTAGAGCAATACTGTTCCAGACCTGCTCTGCCTTCCCAAACCAGTTGTACTTTCCTCTCTCCCCTCCCAGTCGCTACTTGCCTGGTGAGGGCAGAATGTGTGGCAGGTGTTCTCTCTTAACCGTATATATAGCCTGAGGTTACCTGGGACAGTCTCTCCCCCAGTACTGCTTTTCATTGCAGTGTGCCTGAAATGTGATCTCCAAGAGCGACTTCTCAGCCCGTCCCTGCTCCCTGGCACAGCTGGCGGCTCCCTGCGAATGGATGACCCAAAAGGAGACTTCAGCACACTCTACCAGATGGCTTCCCAGTCGTCAGCGTCTCGTTACAAGCTCCGGGTGATCAAGTATGTTCCAGTCCGTGCAAATGCTTATTCTTATGGGTTCCAGAGCTAGGAAGTCCAGAGATAGAGGGCATCCCCAGGTGGCGGGCAACAGGAAGTCAGTTCCGAAGCAGCAACGGCGGGTATGGGTATGAAGGAGCAAGGTCAGTCTGCTCAGTGTGTGGAGTTGAATGAGGAGATGGTGGGAGATGTGCCTCAGTAGGACATTCTGAGGTCTGGATGAGGACTGAAAATCCAGAAAGTCTCTGAATGCAGAGAAAAACAAGATCAGCAGAAAGATGTTTATCCATTGAGTAAGTGCTATTGAGCACCTGCTTTGTTTGGACATCAGGACAGAGGTCTGACCCTCAAGGAGCAAGTGGTACATGAGAGCTACCCCACCTTCCCATTTCTTTAAGGACTAGAATTCCTGCTTCCAAGAGAATAAATGCCAGGGCGGAATTAGCAAGGATGGCAAAGACCGCTTTCACTGTTTCCTAGATCCTATCACATGCCCATGTACAGGTATCTGAGTAAGCCTGACCATGAATGCTGCTGGGGAACCTTCTTAAATGCATCCTTTTCTGACATGCATCTTCTGTCAGCATTTTGCCACAAAAGAGCCAGGTCTGGGACGCAGATGGTTAACATACTGCTGTGTAATACGGTTGCTGCAGCAGGAGTGAATGGAACAGAATGAGCTCAGGAGAGGCAGCACCCGTCAGAGCCACCTCATGATGGCTGCGCCATTTAACAGGCTCGGAGACCCTGCTGTGGGCCAGAGACCTTGCCAGGTGCTGTCCATACTAAGCTGAGTAATTCACAGGCCCCAACCTAAAGGACTTCACAATAGGGTCTTAGACTTAAGCTGAATTTAAGTGGATCTGGGTCAAGGTTCCGGATATCACTGAGGAGACTTTCACTGCCATTGTCTTTTCCCAGGGCTCTGAAATCCAGTGGGGTCTGCGAATCACTGACATACGGACTCCCATTCATCCTCAGACCCACCAGCTGTTGGCAGCTGGACTGGGATGAGCTGGAGACAAACCAGCAGCATTTCCATGCTCTGTGTCACAGCCTGCTGGTGAGTACCCATGTCACCAGGTGAGGAAGAGGGCGAGTGTTAAAGCACCACAGAAAAGCAGCTAACTCAAGCCTGCCCTGATCCCAAACCTGCCCCAGTCCACAAGAGGACAGGAAAACTGGACGTCCTCTGAAACGTGGACTAAATATGAGTTGCCTTTGTTGGTTTCACGCTACCGTGAATAATTCCTGAATTCAGTTATATGACACTAAACTTGAAAATCCCTAATTTTGTATATTTAAATGGCAACCAGAAATTTTCCATGAGTAACTATATTTTAAACCCTATTTTCTTCCTATCATCGTGCTGGACATTATGGTTTATTTCAGTGACGGGCACTTGGGCCAGACGTGCCAAGCCCTAGATAGTCAGTCTCTTACGATACACATTATCTACGGTCTCAAGAAATTTACTCTCTAATGGCAGAGGTGGGATTAAACATGTATATTCTTAATCGTGAGAAGTTTATGAAGGAAAAGAAGAGGCTGCTATAAAAAAGTGAAGGTGACATTGAAACTGAGATCTGCCAGGTGAAATGGGAATTAGAAAGGTGAAGGGCGGCAAGAAGAGCATCCCAGGTGCCGAGAAGGGCATGTGCAAAGACCCCGAGTCTGGAAAGAGCTGGTCCTCGAATCTAGAATGGGGAGGGCTGCTTGACGCTCGTGTCTGACATCGGCCCTGGATGGTAGAGTTTCTTGCTGATCTTGACCTTGTATCCGAGTCAGCTCTTCCCTCGGTACATGTTTAATACCCTGTGCTTATCTTTGACTTAAACCCCTGTTTACATGTGGCTCTCACTTGTAGCGTCTGAGGTGAGAACAAGTTTGTGAAAGAGAAATCCGTTGGCTTGATGCGAATCCGGGAGACCCCGAGTCTCTAGATCTGTGCAGGGTATTAACGTGTAAGAGCCGCCGATTCCAGGATTTCTCTAGAAGCTGCAGGAGTCCTGAAACATTGTCATTTCTGTCTCGCCGGCCTGACGGGCTTGGGAAGGTCCGAGCCTTACGACCCACTTTCCTTTCTTACCCGATGTTTTCCCGCCAGGACACCGAGGGTTGTTACTTGCCTTGAGTTGGAAAACAGTTTACATTCACACATGTAAATTTATTCATCCTGTTAATTTATGTAAGGTTTTTGTATGCAATTCTCAATTCTTTAAGAGATGACAAACAGATTTTGGTTTTCTATTGTCATGTGAGAACATGAGGCCTCAGCAACATGTCATTATGAGGAAATAAGAGTGCTGCAGTAAATAGATAGGGGGAAAAAAAAGAATGGGGAGGATTCTGGGGAGGGTATGGCTCAAGTGACAGAGCACACGCTTAACATGCATGACATTCTGTATTCGATCCCCAGTACTTCCCCTAAGAATAAATAAATAAATAAGTGAACCTAATTACCTCCCCCCACCAAAAAAAAATTTCTAAAAAAAATAATAAAAAATTAAAAAAGAATGGAAGGACCATTGTGACTGAAACAAAAAAAAAAAGCCAGGAAAGAGAGCCAAAAGATGGGGAGCCAAAAGTAAGCAGGGGTCGAATCACACAAAGCTTTGTAGGCCACATTAAGGACTATTGGACATTAAGTACAGAAAGAAATCGTTAGAAAGGACATCATCCATTTAAGTTTCGAAGCTAGTAATTGTGCCAGTATTTGGAAATGAACTTTCAGACGCAAGAATGAAAACAAGAAAAATGAGGTAGGAGGGCACTTACAGGAGTCTAGGCAAGAGATGGTTGTGGCCTGGACTTGGATGTGGGAAGTCAAGATGAGAAAAGTAAAACACACATTTTAGAGAAAGAACTTGATGAAGGATTGGATGGTAGGGAGTGAGGAAGAGGAACGTATCAAATAATGGCCTGATTTCTGATTTAGCATTTCCTGAAATGGAAAAACTAAAAGAGCTTATACATGAAACAGAAAATTTACACTCCATCTAGCAGTGTATTAAAACACAAATGTTTATTAAAAAATTTTTTAATTAAAAAATATAAAAAATTAAAAATAAAAAATAAATAAAGCACAAATGTTTAAATGCAAAATAAAACACCTGCAAATACAGTCCAAAGACTGTATGAGTGCTAACTGGGTGTGGAATAACAGTTTGACCCGGTAGGATATGGGAGATCAGGACAGCACGGTAATGCATCTCTTTCACTATCAGAAACAGACTTCTTTTTTCCTGTTTCAAAGCCCACACTCCCTTTTAGCCCACAGTCCGCCCACTGAGTTCCTGTTTCCTATCTGAAGAACACGCATCTGTCTTTGCAGAGCAGAGACCATAGATACCTCCTCACTGCTAAAGCCCAGCAGCTCCATTTCCTATGCCCAATTCTGCCTAATTCCTCAGGGTCTTGGGGAGCCCCTCGGGAGAAATTTCTCTCAGGGGACTTCAGTACATTTTTAATTTATTTTTTCATTGAAGTATAGTCAGTTTGCAACGTTGTGTCAAAAAATATGGAACGCTTCACGAATCTGCCTGTCATCCTTGCTCAGGGGCCATGCTAATCTTCTCTGTGTCATTTCCATTTTAGTGCACGCACTGCTGAAGTAAGCACCAGTACATTCTTATAGTACGTGATATTTTAAACACATGCATTTTAATACACTGCTAGATGGAGTGTAAATTTTCTGGAAAATGGCACCCTTCAACACTTCAATTCCAATGTTGGGAATATAACAGCCCAAGAAAACCATCAGAAACGGGAGCAAAGGTCTATGTACCAGCATGCTTATCTCAGTGTTATTTACAATGGTAAAAAAAAAAAAAAAAAAAAAAAAATTGGAGGGTATGGTTAAATAGAGAAGTGGTGAAATTGAAATAGGGGAAAGGTAAAGGGAACAATAATTCAGCCAAACAATGAATACTGTGTAGCCATAATAGTTCACACTAAGGATGGGCAAGAGTATTCTCTTCCGTCTGGCTTATGTTAGGTAAGATCAGAGTCTCTCTGCCTCTGAACTCGGGGTCTGAGAATCTAGTTATTTATTCACCAAGTATTTACTGAGCACTGTGTGCCAGGTACTGTGCTAGGGGCCAGAGAGACCTCTTCTTGATCACTCCTCTCGTGTGGAAACTCACAAGCTGTAGCTGAGCCATCACTAATAGATAACCCATTTTTTGTAGCACTTACTAAGCACTAGTCACTCAACCAAGCTCTTTGAGTACTTTACCTCATTTAATCCTCAAGATAATTATGTGAGATAGAGATGGTTGTCCCCATTTTTACAGATGAAGAAGACTGAAGTCTGGAGAAATCAAGTAACTTACAAAAGGTTACACAGCCACTGAAGTGGGCAAGTCAGAATTTGAGTGCAATTCAGTTGACTGTATTAATTCGTGCTTTGAACTCCTTGGCTAAATGCCCTTCTCCAGGTGTAGCCAGGTAAACACAGGCCACCACAGTGAGGGTCATTCTCCCTCCACGTACCACCCCATGCGTCTGTACTTCCCTGGGCTCGAATTCACTTAAACTGATACTAGGTACTTGCTTCTTACCCGTCTTGTGCTACTGTCCTCTCTACTCTGTGTTTGTTCCACCTCGTTCAGATCCAAGACCAACACTCCTTTTCTGGGAAAGGGAGAAGCAAAATGGTGTTTGAATGGCTCTTCCTTCTTGCTTCTCGCATGACATCTCCAAGCACCAACATTATGGAGGGAAGCATTCTTCACAAGCTTCTGCTCATTCATTCAACAACAAATATTTTTGGAGTCCTTACTATGTGACAAGACTTATTTAGAGACCTTCTTGGTCCTGTTACTACAAGTTTTCAGCACTTCCTTAACTCCCTCCTTGGTTTTGTACTCTTTCCTACACCTTTGTCATATGTCATCAGCTCCCCGCTTGAATCTCTTGACTTCTGTTCCTCTTCATGATGGTGTGATGTTCCCCTGCAGCTAAGTTCTCATTCTGACTTCTGTCTTTCTGTTAATAGCAGCACCGCCATTGTCTGCTCACCCAGGCTTGAAACCTCAGTGACTTTCAGCCTCCTTGGCCTTTACACCCACTTCATCACTAAGTCATATCAGTTTGTTTCTTATGATGTGAGTTGTAACTGTCCTTTCCTTCCCATCCCCACTGCTTGTTCTCACCAAGACTTCTTCAGTAAACTCCTAACTGGCTTCCCTAGCTCTGATCGCTCCCTCTTCTGACTTGCACTGCGCATTAGACCAGATTAACCCTGCTGGAGCATCCCCCATCACATACTGTTCTGTGACGCCAGAACTCCATGACTCAAGGCTTGCCTGCTCTAACCCCATAGCATCTATTGTGTGTGTTTTGCCCTCTTCATTTTTATTATCACTCTCCTAGTTCAAGCCCCTTTTTACCTCTTTCCTTTAATACTGCGATAATCTCGTAATTTGTCTTAGTCTCTTTAGTGTTTCCCCTTCCCAATCCACTTTCCATACTGCCACCGGACTAATCCTCTTGAAACACAGCACTGAACCTGCCACTCTTCAGCTTAAACCTATTTTTGTGACTTACTATTAATTATACTTTAAAGTCTATATTCCTTACTCAGGTATTCAAACTCCAGCCTTATCTCCCATTATTTCCCTCCCTGTAACATACAGTCCATCCAAATTAACGTACAAACTTTAAATCGCCCTGTCTTTGAACTTACGTTCAACTTGGCCTTTGTCCTATCTCCATCTGTTCAAATCCCACCCTGTTCTGAAAGACTCAGCTCAGATGGGGCTTCTGCAATGAGGCCTTCCTGGATGCCTATATTTATCATTAGACCTTTGTATGTTCTATTTCTTTTGAGAGAAAAGCATATTTTAATTAGTTTTTTAAATATGTATCCTATGATTTGAGTTAAAGTCTATGATATGAATTTGACTACCCAGATTCCGGGATAACCTGGTTGCCTTTTCCTAGAGTTTCTACCATGTCTCCATTTTACCAGCTAATTCCTCCACCTTAGTCAAATTTAGGTTTAGAGTAGAAATTCTCCCTTTGTTATCTCTCTTTTTGGGGAGTCAAGGCAAGGCAGTTTTCTAATCTGTCTTGATAAAGTATAATATAAAGTATAAAGTTCATGAAAAGCATCAGCTTCAGGCTTAGATGGCCCTAGGTCCTGACAGCTTCACTATTTCCCAATTGTGTGAACTTTAGGCAACATACCTAACCTCTCTAAGCATCAGTGTATTTATCTATTTGTAACCCTAACAAATCTAGTGGCTCCATGTGTGGTTTAGTCTCTGCATAAATAATGTATACAGAAGCACTACCTAAATGACAAAAAGTAATTTTTAGCACATGAAAAAATGCTCAATATCACTAATTATCAGAGAAATGCAAATCAAAACTACAATGAGGTATCATCTCACACCAGTCAGAATGGCCATCATTCAAAAGTCCACAAGTGACAAATGCTGGAGAGGCTGTGGAGAAAAGGGAGCCCTCCTACACTGCTGGTGGGAATGCAGGTTGGTGCAGCCACTGTGGAAAACAGCTTGGAGATTCCTCAAAAGACTAGGAATAGACTTACCGTGTGACCTAGGAATCCCGCTCCTGGGCATATATCCAGAAGGAACCCTACTTCAGAATGACACCTGCACCCCAGTGTTCATAGCAGCACTATTTACAATAGCCAAGACATGGAAACAGCCTAAATGTCCATCGACAGATGACTGGATAAAGAAAATGTGGTATATTTATACAATGGAATACTACTCAGCCGTAAAAACCGACAACATAACGCTGTCTGCAGCAACATGGATGCTCCTGGAGAATGTCATTCTAAGTGAAGTAAGCCAGAAAGAGAAAGAAAAATACCATATGAGATCACTCATATGTGGAATCTAAAACAAAACAAAACAAAACAAAACATAAATATAAAACAGAAACAGACTCATAGACATAGAATACAAACTTGTGGTTGCCAAGGGGGCGGGGGTGGGAAGGGACAGACTGGGATTTCAAAACATAGAATAGATAAACAAGATTATACTGCATAGCACAGGGAAATATACACAAGATCTTGTGGTAGCTCACAGAGAAAAAAATGTGACAATGAATACATGTATGTTCATGTATAACTGAAAAATTGTGCTCTATGCTGGAATTTGACACAACATTGTAAAATGACTATAAAAAATATTTTTTAAAAAGTAATTTTTAAATTAACTTATATGTGCTTTCAAAGAACACCAAAGAGGAAGTGGTCTTTACCCACAATGGTAGATCTCAAATTTTCTTTCTCCCCTCCTCAATTATATCTAACCTGAGATGTTCCAAGAGCCTTTCGCACACACACGCACACAGAAACTAAAACTCTTTCTACATCCCCACTCCAGGGACACCTCTGTCCTCTTCTCTCTCATAGACTGACTGAGCCTCTCTGACACAGTCCCCTCCCTCTGAGGTCCTGTCTCTCTCTGCCTGTATAAAGTATCCAAGAACAGAACCACAAAGCTTCTCGTTTCATGAGTAGACGTGGAGTGGGAGGGAAAGCAAAAAGGGAGATGTGTTTCACACACGTATTAGTGACCCTTGTCCCTCTCACGTGTGAAATAGAGACGGTAAAATATACCTCGTGTGGTTTTTAAAATGATTAAGTACTATTGCGTGAGTAAAGCACCTAGCGTATGTCTGGCATGTGATTTGGACATAGTGGTTGGTTAGTAGGTCTGCAAATTCCATCTGTTGCTTTTTTATGGGTTCTAATTCTCTGGAGAAATTCTCCATATTTTCATCTATTTTCTTGAACAAATTAATCATAGTTATTTTAAGGTACTTACCTGCTAACCTCAACACCTGGATCGCCTGTGGCCTTGTGTCTATTCTTTTTCTTCATTTGGTTTTCAGACATGTTGGTCCTGTCTTTTGGTGCACCTGGTAATATTTTAATGAAAGATGCTGATTGTGCCTAAATGAATTGTAGAGGCTCCAGTTGGTGTTGGCTTCCTCTGGAGAGGGTTCATCCTGCCCTGCATGAAGCAGATAGAATGTTGGCAGATCACCCTTTTCCACCCAGGAGCTGTGCTGAGCCAAGACTGGACTGCAGTCCTGCTAAGGCTCAGTCTGCCCCTGGGTTGCCCCTGGCCCTGTGCATTGTGAGCGTCCCCTTCCCTTGAACGATCCCAACTCTAACCACTCTGTCCCAAGTCTGCTAGAACACTCCACTCCCAGAGGCTTTCTCTTTGGGTGTTTTTGCCCCCCTGCTCGATGCAGCCCCAGTATTTGGCAAATGTGCTGAGTGAGAAATCGGCCTGAGCACCCACCCCAGCCCTGCCAAGTCTCCACCAAAAGATTTGCTAGTTTTTTCTGTCCCCTTGCAAGTGCCTTAGCAGGTGCAAATCCTAGATTCTCAGTTCCCACCCCGACTCCCTCCAACTCAGAATCCACATATGCCCTCAGGACAAAAGAGGTTTCATTAACTCTCTCATCTCTCTGAGACTCAGCTACCTCTCCTTTTCATCGTCTCAGCACCTTCTCCCTGCATTCAGACAAATGGTGTCTATATTATTCAGTGTTTCTGGTTGTTCTAGGCAGGAGAACCAGTCTTCCTCTGGCCATTCCAACCCACTCAGATGTAGAAGTAGATGCTCGTTAAATGTTCATTTATTTATTCCCCCTTTGCATCCTTTATCTGACCAGACAGCCTATAGTACATTTTCTGGTTCACCCTCAGTTAGTTGGCTTGGCTCCACCACATTCTCATTTTCAGGTTCCTGCATCTCCCTACAAGTATAAGCATAGCTCAGCTCATTCAGTGCTATCTCTTCCTCCACCCTCCTTTCAGAGCAGTTCTTCTGAACAGAGTGCACACTGCCGTAATTAAATTCAAAGCGACAGCCCCACCAGACCTCATCAGCTCTAAATGTCTTGTGCCCTCTCAAAATGCACTTTAAGAAACTGCAGCCTTAAATGTCATTCCATTCTCTGGTTTTTCACTTGAAAATTGAAAGTTGGATTTTTATGTCCTCCTCACAGATTATTTTGTTTTATATAAGTATTTTATATTTCAATTCCCTTTCCTCAGAAGAGTATCACTTTATCAGATAGGCAAGGCTCTTGATAATCCCATTTTCCTAGTCTTTTCCTGAAAAATATGTGGTATCTACCCATTTCTATAAATTTCACTTTTAGTTCAATCCAGATCACAAGAGAGCCATGTATTTTAACTGCATTCTTCAAATTTTCATAGACGTTTATGTAAGAATAATTAAATGATTTCAAATTTAACAAACATTATCTAATAATTATTAAATTTTAAAAGTTAACACTTCATGGTGCTTACTGTGTGCCTGGAACGGTTCTAAACACTTCATGAACGTTAATTTATATTATCTCCATAACCATCCTATAAGGTAGGAATTATCTCTGTTTTACAGATGAGGTGGTTGAGGCCCAGAGAGGTTAAGTACTTTCCCAAGATCACACAGCTAGTAATGGTAGAGCCAGGATTTAACCCAGGAAGATTGGCTGTAGGACCCAACTCTTAACTACTCTATAGCCATAAGAAATTCATGATCGTATTGACTGCAGGAGCTCTCTGAGATACATTCACTGCTCAGTAAGGACCCACAAGATAGCTTTTTCCAGACTTTATGTCTGGAAAAGCGGTGGGACTCCCTTCCAGGAAAAGTGGGTGGCTTACATTTTTATGATCTTGTCTAATCTTGGCTCTATTATTGCCCTACCCTTATTTTTCCTTTGCCTGGATCACCTAAGCCCCCTAATTATTTTATATTTTTTTGTTGTTGCATTTTTCTAAACTTGGATAACTACTTTCTGGAATGTGGTAAGGAATTATATGTCTATGT
Source organism: Camelus dromedarius (assembly GCF_036321535.1). Classification (NCBI taxonomy): domain Eukaryota; kingdom Metazoa; phylum Chordata; class Mammalia; order Artiodactyla; family Camelidae; genus Camelus; species Camelus dromedarius. The sequence goes on from NC_087450.1 coordinate 9,143,110, forward strand.
AATTTTTCCAAGTATGTATTAGATGAATTTATTCATCACCAGGAAAACATCATTTCAATTACCAAATCATCCTGCTTGGTCTCAGTTATGTAGCGAGTGACTCACTTTCCACATCCTCATTTCTCCTACAAAGTCATGTCTGTGTGAACTAGAAAAAGAAATGAAAATACCACCTAGGTCTTTCGATTTCCTACTTAAAATGTCAGAGTCTCTGGACACACATTCCAGAGATTTACAGGCCATGTCTGCCCTAATTGGCCACAGAACTGACAGAATTCAAGCCAAGATGTGTCCAGCAGGAGTCTGAGTATACAGGCAATGACCTGGTTGGGCTGTAAATGGGTGGGGAAATGGAAAGTCCTTGGTTATATTAGGCAAATATTCAAGAGCAAGAATCCAAGCTGAGAGTGGGGTGATGGCAGGTCAGGAGACTTTAAAAAAATGATCAGAATGAAGTTAGAATGTACAGCCTGCAGGGCATATAGACAGGGGTTAGGAAAGCAGGAGGGCAGCGGGCTTCCTGTAAGCTAGCCTTGTCTGTTTCCCTTGCTGCATCTCTCACCACGCCCCTTCCATCCTCCACTCCAGCCACACTAATAAATTAGTAAATGTTTCCCAAATATGTTAAACTGTTTCATACTTCCACACTTTGTTTCATGCTGTTCTCTTCGCCTTCGCTCTATCCACCTGACTAATTTCCAGTTTTTCCAGATTCTGCTTAAATACCTTCACTATGAAGTTTTTCCTGCTTCCATCACAGCCTGCCTGCCCCTACTCATCATTTTTGCCCCTTCCCCACCCATGTACCTATTGCCGTATTTATTTTGACCTTCACAGAACTGATAAGCGGTATCAGTATGCACCTAGCTCTGTAAGAAATGTCACATCGTTATATTTTTCTAAACCAAATTTTTAAAATATTAGTCCCCAAGCACTAGGATGGTGAAACACTCAGTATCTTTATGAGTGCCTCTCTAGGGTCATACTCAGAATCCTAGTGGGGCTAACAGTCCAAAAAATGTGGCAAATGGCCCTTTGGTCTTCAGTACACCTCCAGTCCATCACTGAGTAGAAGTAACAGGGGCAGACATCTTTGTCTTGCTCCTAATCTTAGGGAGAAATCACCCAGTCTTTGACCACTACCTGTAGGCTTTTTTAGAGGCCTTTGTTAGGTTCGGGAAGTTCCACTCTAATCCTAGTTTTTTTTAACGTTTTTAACCATGAATTTTATCAAATGCTTTTTCTGCATCTATTGAGATGATTATATAGTTTTGTCCTTTATTCTATTAATGCAGTGTATCACATTGCTCGATTTTTGGATATTAAACCAACCTTGTATTCCTAGGATAAATCCCACTTGTAGTGTGTAATTCTTTTTATACATTGCTGGATTTGGTTGGCTGGTATGTTGCTGAGAATTTTTACATCTATATTCATAAGGGGTATTGGTCTGTAATTTTCTTTTCTTGTGATGTCTTTGTCTGGTTTAATATCAGGGTAATACTGGCCTCATAGATGAGTTGCAAAGTTTTCCTTCATCTTCTATTTTTTGGGAAGAATTTGTTAAAGATTAATGTTATTTTTTTTAAAGGTTTGATAGAATTCTACAGTGAAACTATCTGGGCCTTGACTTTTTTGGTGGAAAATTTTCTGATTGCTAATTCTATATCTTTACTTGTGCAAAAAAAAGTTAATATAGCAACCCTGAGATTCCTTTCCTTAGAAATTCCTGCTTGCAAGATGGACCCTTGGCTGGCATCTGGAAATTTGGATTTAGGGAGTGTTCCCCACCATTCCCTAAATAATGAGTGCCTAAACTGTGCAAAAATATGTGCTGACAACTGCTTTTCTTCTAGGAGTCTAGAATTTTGGTATGTACTAGTTACAGGGTGCCTACATGACCAGCCCTCCCAAAATGTTGGGCACTGAGTCTGTAATGACTTCTCCTGGGAGGCAGCATTTTACAGATGCTGTCACAATTCAATGCTAGAGGAATTAAGTACATTCTGTGTGACTCATAGGTAGAGGACTCTTAGAAGCTCGCACCTTGTTTCCTATGCTGATTTTCCCTTGTACCCTTTTGCTGTAATTAGTCATATTTACGAGTATGACTATATGTTGAGTCCTGCTATTCCTCTCAGTGAATCACTGAACCTGGGAGTGGTTGTGGGGACCCCTGACACAGAATTATCCAGACTTTCTATTTTCTTTTGAATCAGCCTCAGCAGTTTGTGCCTTTCTAGGAATATGTCCATTTCATCTAAGTTACCTAATTTGTTATCACATAATTGTTTATAATATTCCCTTATAATCCTTTTAATTTCTGTTAGGTGAGTAGTGATGCCCCCTCTTTTATTTTGATTTTAGTAACTTGGGTATTTTCTCTTTTTGCTTTGATCAGTCTAGCTAAAAGTTTGTTGATTTAATTGATCTTTTCAAAGAATCAACTTTTGGTTCCACTGATTTTCTCTATTATCTTTCTATTGTATATTTCACTTCTTTCTAATCCAGTATTTATTTTTTAATGGTGGTACTGGGGATTGAACCCAGGACCTTGTGCATGCTAAGCACTCACTCTACCACTGAGCTATACCCTCCCTCCTGATCCAGTATTTTTTTTCTTTCTTTCTTCTGTTTGCTTTAGGTTTAGTTTGGTCTTCTTTTTCTAGCTTCTTAAGATGGAAGGTTAACTTACTGATTTGAGATCTTTCTTCTTTTTATTTTAACAGAGGCACTATCAGCTATAAATTTCCCTCTGAGCACTGCTTTAGTTGTATTTCATAAGTTTTGGTATGTTGTGTTTTTACTTACCCTCATCTCAAATTATTTTCTTATTTTCCTGGTGACGTCTTCTTTGATCTCTTGATTATTTAGGAGTTTATTATTTAATTTTCACATACTTATTAATTTCCCAAACGTCCTTTCCTTCTTGATTTCTAATTTCATTCCACTATGGTCAGAGAAGATACTTTGGAAGATTTTAATCTTTCTAAATGTATTGTAGCTTGTCTTATGGCCTATCACATGGTCTATTCTGGAGACCGTCCATGTTCACTTGGGAAGAATGTAATATAATCTGATGTTTTGGAGTTTGAAATCTCTTTTACCACCTCCCCTTTGTCTCCTTCATGGAAGCCGGTGTGAGAGTAGTGGAGAAGAGGATATTGCTGCTGCTTTTTCTTGCCCTGCCTTCTGGAGTGAGAGTATGAGCAAATAGTGCCAAGTTAACCTGATTTATTCCTGATGCCCTTCCAGTTTCCAAGACCCTCAGATACGCTTGGCTTTTCCATAACTAGCTGTGGTTTCTCTTCCTAGATGCTTATGGCAATGAAATGTGTTTCTTCCCACAAGCGAAGCAAAGTGAGAGCTCTTGCTCTTCCCTGCTCTGAGTGGTCCCCTCAGGAGCCCTCCCAATAGGAGCCGGTCAGAGCTTCTTTAGTGGCTGATTTGGTCCCAAGCCATCATACTGATGACAACCCAAAGGAGTGCTGGTTTGGTGAGATTAGAGCTTCTACCTGCTGTAATAAATTCCCACTTGCCTTTCTGGCAAGGCCTACAGCAACATCATTAAAGTTGTCCTTTCTACTCCTGTTTCCCCATATACCCGGAAGTGAGTTACCACATCCTCTTCCTTCTTTTTGAAATCTGTAAAGGATTCATTTGGCTGCAGCTAACAGAAAGCCATCCCAACCGTACATTGAGTAATTAAGAGTTTATGTTCCTCATGTAGCAAAGACTGTGGGGACAGACAGTTCTGGGGCTGGTGCAGTTGATCACTGATCCGCCCCAGGACCCAGGCTCTTTGTATTTTCCCACTGCAGCATCCATAGCAAGTGTATTTCATTCTTACGCCTGCAGCCACATGGTCACAAGGTGGCTGCAGCACCTTAAGACCAAGTCTTGAACTAGGGAGAAATGGTAGGGAGCAGAGCCAAGCTAGCATATTACAAAGCTTTTCCAGAAGCCCCACCCAGCAACTTCCACTGATGTCTCATTATTTAAGCTTACATCACATATCACCCCAGGCCAACCACTGAAAGACTGAGAAAAGGGTAGAAAAAAGGGAGAAATGTAGGGGAGAGAGGGAGCAGTGGCCAGTCAACCAGCAGTGTTAAAGTGGTAAGTGGTAAAGCCTTAAAAATTAGAAGTAAGGGCAGGGGTAGGGGAGGATGACTTTAGTCAGACTGAGCTTGAAGTATGGTATGCCATTCAATTCTGTCCCTGTCACACCTGTTCTAGTAAGAGTCAACCCCTGCCTTCTAAAATCTAACCTCCCTGGCACCTTCTGTACCAAAGTCACTAGCCACAATGTAAGTATAGACACCTTTCCACCTGCCTTCTGCTGAATTCAGCATCCAACTCATGCTCCTTTCTTTAGAATTAGCAGAAGCATATTCTAAAGTACTTAGCTGTCATCTCCAGTCATTAAACACTGTTCAATTTGAGGACCCCAAAGGTTAGTCTTCTGAGACATCCCCATGCCACTGCCTTTTCTCAGCCTCAGATACCTGCTTTGTCATTTACCCATTTCCATTGAGTACATTTTCCTCTCTTCCTTCCAGAGCCTTCTGCCAACCTCCCTGTAAATCAGCCCAGAAGTTTTAAAGCATTCTGTAAAAGCCTTTCAACTCAGTCTCATCCTAGCCCTCTGACAGGTCCCACATCAGGAGTTACCTTTGAGAGACCACACCCCTTTCTGCGTACCTGTTCTCTAACAGAATCTTAGCTATTTTCTCAAAATCAATAGACTCAAACTCCAGGGAATCATAATTTTTCTGTGTGTCACATTCAGAGTTTCTTAGTAATCCCAGGATGTAGCAGTTGTGAATTTGTCCCAAAACTCTGAAGTACAGGAAATGTCACATTGCCATAGTCTCAGCCCCCAGGGAGTTGCCACAGTGGCAAGATCCTCTGTTCTCTACTTTGTCTTAGGAAAGTGACCAACCGCCCCCGTTCGCCCAGGACTGAGGGGTTTTGGGGGATGCAGGACTTTCAGTGCTAAAAGTGGGCAAATTGGAACCACTGGTCATCCTAAGTCTTGGACAAACATTAGTTTACAAGCCTTCTGCTTATTATATAGTATAAGCTCTAAGAGGGCAAGGAACATGTCTAATGAATTTCTTTACATTCATGCCTAGTGTTTGGGACATAATAGGCATTCAATCAATTTTTAATAAATAAACAATTTACAAACAAATGCATGAACCAGGATAAAAGTAGAAGATTAAAATAATAATAAAAATCCAAAGCCTGTGCCACATCAGAAGTTACCTGTGCCAACTGAAATGGAGGGAGCTGCAACTTCCTAATACCTCTTCCAGAGGCTTAAAGAGGCCACGTCCTTAGAGCAGGGGCAAATTCTCCCCACGCACACATACCCCAAGACTTCTCTATCATTTATTTCCAGTTTGATGTGTTTGAGAAGCATCAGGTAGCTCTCTCATACGTTTTGGATCTGTTCTTCGGAAATCAGCGAATCTCCAAATATAAGCCACAATGTTAAGAAAGCATGAATTTCTGAAAGTATCTACCCCCTGCCTGGCTTACCAGACCTTCTCAGAGTTCTGTGCAGCCCAGAATGATGACACTGCTCTAATTAAAGTATCCAGACTCTTCCCCACCACCACCACCCCAGCACATGCGCTCTGGGGTATAATTCTGATGCCACAGCAGGTTTTTTCTGCTTCACTGTGTCGCTTTCCACTTGTCTTCCGCAAGACACTGATACTTACTCTATCCCCTGAAGATTTCTTTCTCCTTTTTGCCTTTCCTCCTGTGTTATTTCTTCCAACTTTTCACGTAAGTCAGAGTGGGCAGAGCGAGTGTGCTTTCTTTCACCTTATGTAGCAAAGACGCTGTTACGTACCAGCTGTAACTGATGACCACCTCAAGCAAAAGGTCACAATTTAAAGATCATTGTAACAGTTCTGACCCGATAGCTCCTGGAGTTTTGAGATGTTCCTTGAAAAACTACCACAGAAAATTGCCTCATTTCTATGCCTGGCTTAAAAGGGGTGCAAAGTGTCACCCCTCTGTTCTGCAGCACCCTTCACCCAGAGTCGCTACCCCCCGCCCCGAATTCTAACCCCTTTTTTCCTTCATCCTGTGACTGGCTGAGTTGATCTCAAGGGCCCTGTCCGTATCCACCTCCCTGTTGTACCAAAGCTTTCCTCTCCCTTCTGTCTCCTCCTGTCTTCACAGGTGACTTTGACCACCTTCTTCATAAGCCCTCTCTGGGCATTCCAGGGACATTCAGCAGTCAGCCCACTCTAACCCCAGCTGTGCAACACAACCGGCCTTCATCACCAGCAAAATAAGACCTGAATTTTCACAACACTCCACAAAATTCTCTGTTACAAGACTCTGCTTTTAAGAATTACAGTTCTTAAAACTCTGTATTTACCATTGAGTAATGCCTTAGTGCCCTCTGGAGTGAACACCTGCTTCATTTCATCCCTGCATTGTTAACCCTTTTGTGTATATCCCTGGGAGTTAAGAGCTGGACCTCGGGGCACTGATGATTCAGAGACAAAGTCCCCCCCCCAACCCGGGCCAGGGGGAAATGGGCCAGCCCTTCCCACCGCCCCTAGAGGGACTCTGGGAGCCTTGACTGGGGCTGATCTTCACACGTGCCAAAGACCAAAGATGAACCTGAGTTTACGTACGTCTGTTTCAGAAAAGAGAGTGGCTGCTGTTGGCCAAAGGGGAGCCCCCGAGCCGAGGCCACAGCCTGAGGGAGGCCGCCAGCACCTTCTACGTGATCCTGCCATCCTGCTCTGCCACTCTGCTGGTGAGGGCGGTGGCCACCCGGGAGCTGCTGCTGCCCAGCCCTTTCCCCTTGCTGCCTGAGGACCTGCCCGCTGACAGCCTCAGGACTGTGGAGGCAAGTGGGCCCAGATCTCATGGCTTAGAGGGGGAGAGAAGAGACAGGAGTTTGAGAAACAGATGAGGGAGAGGAGTGAGCCAGTGAGGGAAAGCACAGGGGAGCAGAGAGAAAAGTGGTTCCCCAGGGGAAGAGGGGCAGAGAAGAAAGCAAGGGTAGGAACTGAGGCCAGATGGAGGGAGGCAAGTGTGTTCTCACGGGTCTTTCTCTGCAATACGTGTACACGTGTGTGCGTGCCTTTGTTTGTGTGCATCTATTTCTGTTTTGTAAAGAGGAAAAGGCAGCCAGTGCAGCTGCCAAGAATAGGAAGGGCTTTAAAATGAGACTCCGATGTAAAGGAGGGAACAGCTCTGAAGGCCATTTTCTCCTCCTCCTCTTTCATATTGGATCTGGATTCTGGATTTCCTCTGCCAGACTCCCCAGGCTGAGGATGGGCTGGGGGGTGCTCTGGGCAGGAAGAACTGGAACCAGGTCGTCGCTTCTGGGCTGCTGGCTTACGGGCAGAGAGGACAGAGCCTGGGATTGTGCTGTTGGCTTGGCGGCCGCAGGGATGCAGAGAGAGGTGGGCACGAGTAGCTATGGCTCACTCGGCGTCTCACTTCAGGGCCAGTTGTTCCTGGCACAGGATGTTGTGGCCGGAAAACCTGACGGCTCAGGAACGCTGTGCTCGCGTGTCCTCCAGTTACGCTCACCTCGCAGGCCGAGGACTCCGTGTACTTGCTCTGCAGATGTGAGCACCGGCACACCCACCCTCACAGCCTTGCACACTGGTCCCTCGTAGGGTCCCGTGACACAGTTCCTGGGGCCAGAGTGTTCAGTGCGCCTAACCACCTGGAGTTGCTCCTGTTTCTTGTACCCTGCCTGACACTTACCGCACAAGCACTCAGACCTGGGGGCCAGAACACCCAGCAGGACACGCATCTATTTTATAACCTTCAGTGAAGCCCTGGGTCATCACATCTCCCCTGGCTTCCCACACTCAGGGGTCTCCGCCGGGCATCTTGTTTTCTGTGAGGCTCCTCCTCTCTCTTCCTCAGAGCGTGCTGGACGACCTGGAGCTAGAACCCACCTACAACCCCTTGCAGGTTTGGAGCCACCTCTACCCACACCTGAGCAGCACGTTTGCCAAGCCTCAGGGCCAGCTCCACCCAAGCTGGGAGAGCCGGGGCCTGAGAAAGGTACTTCCCTCTCCCCTCTTTATGCCCAGAATCCCAGAGAGTCCTCCTCCCCTGTCTCCAAACCCTCCCTCCCCATCCCAGGGAGCATCTCCCTGGATCTCCTCCTGCAGAGGGGAGAAGAACGAGGCCTGCAGGGAGGAGGAAAGAGCAGCGCTCTAACCTAGGCAAAGAAATTTACACCCCCACCTGGTAAAGGGGCTTCCTCTTGCTCGGATATTTACATATGGTAATGTTTAGGTGTCTTAATTGCAGTGTTTATGATATCTCATTAGTCATTCAACAGACCATCCATTGTTCCACTAAGCAAACTGGCTGCACTGGAACTAAAACCACAGGTCTCTGCTGAAAGAAGAGTGTAGGGAAGGTGGGGAAAGAAATGCCTGAGGAAAAGGAAATTAGCATTTGCTGAGCCCAGTCATTTGCCAGGTTTTATGGCATGTGCCCTCACATGTATTTTTCTCATTTAATCCTCACAGCATCCCTGCAAGGTAAGTGTTATGATCATTTTATCGATGAGGAAAGAGAAGCTGCCCAAGGTTCGTAGCTTGGAGATAGGGCTCTACTGACAAGATGAAGAGAGAGAAATGGAAGGAGGAATTTATTTTCCTGAAATCCGTGTTCTAAAATGTTTGGGCTTCCTTCTGCACCCTTATTAATCTTTTCCTTGTTTCTCAGTAACAGAGCCTATAGAAAAACTCCCGCTTTGTCTTAGCTGAAGTTACAAGAGAAAAATGTCTCCAAACTGCAGTCGATTTAGCAATGGGAACAGAGCTTACCACAAGTTAGCTGGTGGGCAAGCAAAGAGAGGGGGACACTCAGCCCGGAGACAGGCACTGGAGAGGCTGGAGCCCAGGGGACTCCACTGCCCTGGGCCTTTAAGCTGTCACTCTGGGGATGGGACACATGAAGGAGTTAGGAAAGGAGGTCCGGCAGGGAGGGGGACGGGAGGTCAGAAACTCTGTCTGGTCCGCAGACAAAGCTCTGCTTGCTTTCTCTGCAGGCTGGGCAGTTGCAGATAAATCGAGTTCGAGCCAGAGTCGCCCCCCTGCCTATGACTCCAGCCCCTGGCAGAGCCCCCAAGATGCCAGCAGCCAGCAAAGCTTCCTCAGGAGTCTTCTTCCCGCCTTCCACGGAGGAGGAGGAGGAAATGGAGGAGGAGGAGTGTCCCTCAGGGCCCTAAGCCACCAGCAATAGAGCCCAGCTGCTCTGCTCAACCATATCCATGCCAAGGCTCACATAATGGCTTTCTGTGGCTTCTTACCCACCTGGGCCTGTGAGCTCCAGGTGACTGGGAAACAGAGCGTTCCTCTCCTCTGTCCTCAGTGCTGCCGCCACCCCGCTCCTCAGACCAGGAAGCTCCCCCCCACCATGAGCTTTTTCTTTCTCCAAGCAAGGATTCATTTTCTTTTGGATCATTTGATACCATTAACAACAAATGAAGATTAAATACCCTGTAAGCCTCCACCATTGTTAGGAGCGTCCCCGGCCCGAATTTCTCCTTGTATTCTGTGTGAGCAGGTGGATAAAATCAGGTCACCTTTAGGAAGCTGGAGCTCAGGAGACAAGGATAACGTTTTCAGAGCTCATGAAAAAGTAAGACTGAAAGCAAAGCTTCATTCCAAAGTCCATGCCCCTCCCAGTATACCCACCACGCTGCAGTTCCCTTCAGCCTCCAAACAAAAGGCGCTAGTCTTCGGTCCCTACAGGCCAAGTCTGTGTGTGTGGTCAGGTGCTGAGGGGAGTGGGGGACATCCTATAGCTGAGAACAGGGGAGAGGATGGTGTGAAAAAGACCTCTCCCCTTCCAAGCCCCCTCTGCTCACACCTGCCCAGTAGCGCTTCTCCATCCACAGAATAACTATCACTTATTTATAAAAAGCATACTCTGCACTTCAAATTGCATTAAGTACTCGAGAAATTTAATTCCTCTCATACAAACAACCCTGTGAGGTAAAACCAGTAATTAAATGTTCCCATTTTACAGAGGGGCAGTGGGGGAAACTGAGGGTTACGGATGTTACACCCAGGGTCGCAGAGACAGGGTGGGCCTGACTGGACCACCCACGCTCTGACAGATCACACTGCTTGGCTCCCCTCCCAAGGGGCCCTTTCTTTCTTCAATGGCCCCCAACGCATTCCTGGTTCTCCTCCTGATCCCCTCCACAGCCACTCAGCATATCCTGCCACTCTGTTCCCTCTGTGACTATTCACACACGTAGACCTCTTAAGCCCAAACTGACTTTAATGAGAATAAAACTTTTTAAAAAATACGTATCTGGCAAAGAACAGTGCAGGGGGAAGGATCCAGTCACAGCCCAGTGTCTCCCTATAGCCTCTATTCAGGCCCTTTAAACTGCACCTTTTCTGACCAAACACCTCTTTCCATAGGCTGGTCCAGCAGCTATCCCTTCCTTTGGCGGGGATGACTTAGGGGTGCTGGCCTCCCCCAGATCTCATCACTGAGCCTCTGCCAACTGTTCCACTTCCGTAACTTCTTGGACAGATCATCCTTCCCTTGACTCCCCTTGTTTCCTGGTCTCACGCAGGCCCTTCCGGTTACTGCTGGTTCTAATAGGTTTCTTTGTCCCCCAGTGCCACCTCCCCATGGTCCTCCAATCAGCAACCCCAGTCTTGCCCCTACGTCTCATGTGGAGCCCTCGGACTTGACCCCAGTCCTGTCAGTCGCTGCTCTAGAGAGCCCAGAGTCTCAGCTCCCTGAGGCCCCACTCTTCTGGACCTGGCTGTACAGGGCAGTGTCTGAGCTATCTTTGCTGCCATTGCCAGCTGCAGCACCAGATTCAGAGAAGGCCGGGCCCTGGGGCTTGGGGGCTGGGAAGGGCTTTGTGCTCCGAGGGGGTGGCACAGCATAGTCATCAGTGGCAGGGTTGTAGGGGAGCTCGTAGCCTTCCTCCTTCACCCGAGCCTGGCGCCACCATGCATCCTTGGGCTCCTGAGGCAGATCATAAAGGCCCCTGAGAGCAGCCGAGGCCAGACCCTCAGGTTCATCATAGATGGGGTCTTCTTTGGGGTCTGTTAGCTTGGCTTTCAGCAACTGCTGCTGCACATGCTCATACAAGTCCCAATAGAGCGGTTTCTTTAACTGTACCCCGTCCTCTGCCTGAGCAGCAGTGCTGTCCAGGGGGTCTGAGTACAGGGAATCCTGGGAAGGGCCCGGAGGAACACGCAGGGAGTCTAAGGGTTCAGCATACAGCACTGGAGGGCTGCCTGGGAGCTCCTGGGGGCCAGGGTGGGAAGCCACCTTCCCCTCTGCCACTTCTTCATGGGAATCAGTTCTGAGAACACCCTGCCCCTGGCCAACCTTTCCTTGGGCCTTCTGCCGGTGGATAGCAGTCTCAACCGCCTGAAAGATGTCATTTCCCTGTGCTGTCTGGAAGGTGAAGGTTCCAGGGCCGGAGGGGCAGCGGCGGCCAGCCTCAAAAGAGAACATGACCTAAAGAGGGTGTGGAGGGAAACACATTTACCAGGAGCCACCAGAGGTGAGTCACGGGGCCTCAACCAGTTAGGGGGATCTACAAAGACAAGACCACCTGGGGAGGGAGGTTGGGGTCATGGGCTGGCAAGAAAGGGTTATCCAGCGGGCAGATCTTCCTACCTTCCTGTCCTGCCCAACCCATCCCACAGCTGCCCAACCAAGGGAGCCTGCCCTCCCTGACAACACCGCACCTTGTCACGGCCATAGCGTCGCAACAGAGTGTAGGGCCAGGAAAGGAGCGGCTCCAGTATCTGACTCTGGGCCCCCACAGTCAGGAGAGTCAGCCTCTCAGCCTCCACTCTCAGCACAAAGGAGCCATGCAAGCCACAGCGCTCGGCGGCTTCAGTCCTCTGCACGGTCACCCAGAACTGGGATCCTGGAAGGAATACACTATCAGACTGGCACCTAGCCTGGTCTGGGGTGGGGAAAGGGAGCAGGTTGTCCGAGCACACGCTTGAAAGCCAGTGCTCAGGAACTTCCTACTTCCCCTTGTAGCTATCACCGCCTTCCCGAGGACACCGTTCCCTACCCCCCTCCCTGCTGGGGCTTCTCGGGCATCTACCTTCCCACGTGGGGCTATACAGCGAGTTCTCCAGCATCTCCAGGGCGGAAAGATTGGGTGGGTTCTCGGCGGGCGCCAGAGCCCAGCTGCCTTTCTGGTGTAAAGAGAGAGAGTATGGAGGAGACTGTCATTCCCTCAACGCTGTTCCCGGGGTCTGAGCCATCCCAGTTCCTCTGCTGCTGTAACAGCTCCCACCCCACACATCTCTTCTTGGGCCCAGTGCGGCACGCCCCAGCCCCTCGCCTGCAGTCCCGGGCCCCCTCACCGGAAAGGCGTTTCTGCACAGCGTCTGCACCCAGGCGGCGCTGGACGGCGCGTCGGCCGCCAGCAGGTGGGAGCGCTGGGCGGTGTCCAGGCGGAAGGCTGCGGCGCCAGGCTCCGGGGGACTCTCCACCGACACGGGGGCCACGCTCACGCACTCCGCCAGGCGGATCACCTTACAATCCAGGCGGCGCGAGCCCCCTCGACCCCCTCCGGGGCTCGACCCCTTGTGGTCAAAGAACTCCAGCCGCGCGACGCCGTGGGGGCTGGCCGGGTAGAGCACCGCCCAGGTCTTCCTCCACCGCTGGGGAGAGAGAGCGAAGAGACTCGGGAGGGAGCGGGCAACCACCGGCGGCCCGGGCCCCGACGGGGAAGGAGAGACCGGCGCGGGCCGATTTCAGGTTGAGGCCTCCCAACATTGGGCGAAGTTTCCCAAGGCGGATGCCGCTCAGCTTCCCTGGACCAGAAAGGGAGCACCCGGAGGCCGGCAGACGCTTCTCCGGAGTGTGAGCAAACGAGCTCGGCGGGAACGTCACGGGGCGCTCCAGCCCCGGGCGACGCGCTCCAACCCGCTGCCCGCCCCCTCCCTCCTTCTGGGCTCTACCGCCCACCCGTAGCTCTGATGGGGTTCGGCAACCCCTGCCCAGAGTACCTTGGTACCGAAACGGTGACTCTGTAAGAAGAGCGGCCCTTCCATCACGGCCCCGTCCATGGCCCCCGGCGGTTCCTTCCGCGCTTCCTGGCCCGGCGGGCCGGAGGCGGGGCGGGGCCGGGAGGAGGCGTTCCGGTCCCTCCCCGACCCCCACCCCTCCAACCTCGACCGCGAAAAGAGTGGAAAGAGAGTAGTGAGAAGGAAGAGGGGGGCGGTACCCAGATAAGCTGGGTGGTGCACCACCTTCAGGCCCCCACGCCCAGCCCTGTGGCTCCACCAAGAGAAATCTCGTGGTTTCAGTCAGAGAACTCAGGGTCCCGGGCTTGGGGCTGCGTGCGACATCAGATGCTCAACGTGACTTCAGAGTGAAGGCCGTGACGTCACCTCAAAAATGCTGACGGGCACCCTCGGGCCCCGGAGGGACCACGTGGCCCTCGTGGCCTCAGTTCCCCTGACCAGAACCGCCCCCAGCCGGGCCTGAGTTGGGCTGTTTACGATCCGCGGAGCCGGGGACGAGGGGGAAGGGCTGGGGGCTGGGCACTGGAAGCCTTCCCGGGGCCCAGAGTCTAGCTGCCACACGGGCCTCAGCCCGGTACGGTGTGCGGCCCCGGGGCCTCTTGCGTGCTGGGCTCTTTGGCCGCAGCTGCCCGGCATCCAAGCCGCGGGAAAAGAAAGCTTTATTAAGCAGGCTGGGAGGGGCGGGGAGAGGGGCGGGAGGAAGGTGGAGCGGCGGCCGCGGCCAGCTCCAAGCAGGAGGGGAGGAGAAAAGGAGGGAACTGGCCTGGGAGGGATCGAGGGAGAAGGCGGAATGTGGGAGGGCTCAAAGGGACGTGGGAGGAACGAAAGGAGAGGGGGGAGGGAGGTGGGGGTCCAGTCTCTGTTGGCCGAGCACTTTTTTTGGAAGTCCTAGGACTGATCTCCAGGACCAGAACTCTTCTCCCAGCCCCTAGGGCCCCACTCAGCCAAAGGTAGGGAGGGGGGTGGGGCGGTGGTCACAATGCCGGGAGCGAGAGGAAGGGGAGTTATGGATGGAGAGGATGGTGGAGGGACCAGGGAAAAGGGATGATGTGGGATAGGGTCAAAGGGAAGCCAACCTACTGAGGGTTTTATTATTGTCAAAGAAGAGTGAGACATGAGAACGGTAGAGAAAGGAAGCAGATATTGGGGGTTGGGGGCTGCAGGGTATTACAAATCGGGCAGCTGAGAAGGCCCTGAGGCTGAGGGCTCCTCTGTGAGGCCGTACCCCTGGGTCCCCAAGCCAAAATGTTCCCAGAACAAAGCTGTTCTGTTGGTTTGTTTGTCTGAGTTGGGGGAAGCATGTTGGGGGTGGGGTAGCTCACTGTAGAGGGGCTGTTCTCCGCCCCAGACAGTGGGAAGGCCTTGGCTGAGGAGCTGATTGGTGCCCTGGCCTCCGGTAGCTCCGTGACAGTGATGGCGGTGTCGGCAGGAGGCTTGGACAGCCCCCCTTCCCCACTTGAAGCCCGGCCCTCCTGGGCCCCTTGACCCTACAGGGCATGTAGGCTGTGCAGCGAGCTCCCCAGTGCATTCCAGTCTCTACCTTCTTTGCCTGGAATCTACCCACAAAGGACTCTTGGCTTAGCTCCCATTAAGAAGAACCAAGATCCGAGGGTCTCCCTAAGTCCCTCCTTGCCTGCTTCTCTCCACAATCAGTAGCTATCTTTCCCCTTACTGGCTGAATGGGGTCATCTGGGTCCCTCCTGCTTCTTCCCCCTGGCTCCTGTCAGCCCCTCTCCTCCTCACCTATTGCCTGCCTGTCTCAGTTGCTCCCCAATTCTGTGTGCAGGCTCTCTCCTGATCCCTTTCTATCCATCTTCAAATTGTCTCTCTCTCCACTGTCTCTGTGTGGTCCCTTTCATTCCCACAGTTTCCCTTCCTCTCACACCCTGTCTGTCTGGGTCTTCCTCTCCTTACCTCTTGCTCAGTCTCTATCTCTTTATCTTAACCATTGTCTGACTCTTGGTCTCTAATCCCTGTCTTTTGATCACTGGGTCTCCTAGACTGGTGAGTAGGGGTTTGGTGGGGATGATGGCAGAACTAGGGGAGGACACTGTGAGGCATAACAGCTAATAATCTGAGTTTTATTCTTGGCAAAAGGGAGGGAGAGCCTCTCTATCTCTGTCTCTGTCTCCTCTTCCCCCCTCCCTAATCTGGGTCTCTCAGGCTGTGCCTCTTTGATTCTGTATTTCTGCTCTTATTTAGTGTGTGTTTCTTTCTCACTGTGTCTCTTAGTCCCTGGGTCCCTCTCTTTTTCCTCTGGTCTTAACCACTGTCCTTTTTCCTCTTGTGACCTCTCTCTCTCTCTCTCAGACCTGGGCCTGGCTCGATTTCAGCATCCCTCACATACTCTCTCTCTCTGGGGCACCCAGCCCGTCCCTGCCATGCGGCCTGTCAGTGTCTGGCAGTGGAGCCCGTGGGGGCTGCTGCTCTTCCTGCTGTACAGCTTTTGTGTGGGATCTCCATCCCCATCCACGGCCCCCGAGAAGAAGGACGGGAGCCAGGGGCTGCGGTTCCGGCTGGCCGGCTTCCCCAGGAAGCCCTTCGAGGGCCGCGTGGAGATACAGCGAGCTGGTGAATGGGGCACCATCTGCGATGATGACTTCACGCTACAGGCTGCCCATGTCCTGTGCCGGGAGCTGGGCTTCACCGAGGCCACAGGCTGGACCCACAGCGCCAAATATGGCCCTGGAACAGGTGAGCGATGCTCCAGGCACAGCCTAGGTATTGCCGAATCGTAGCGAGAGGGGACACCAGGATAGCACAGCCACAGGGACACAGAACGCCAAGATCAGCCAGTGTCAAGTACACCCACGGAGGACAAGCCAACCAGCAGTCACTTCTCAGAGCGGTATGAACTGAGGCTGTTCGGTGCCTTCTTCTGGACCTCAGATGCCCCACGTAGAAAATGACTAGATGATCTCTAAGTTCCTTTCTGCTGCAACAGCATGGCTCCATAAAGTCACATGTAAGGACAGCCCTGACCCAGGTGAACCCTGTATGATTAAAGTACAGCTGGTTTCATGGGCAGCTGAAAGGGGGTAAATGATGTCTGGATGTCCCAAAGCCAGAACGGATCACAGACACTGCAACCAACAAAAGTCAGATTACAAGCCAGGGCTGCAACCTCAGGCTGGAACTTATGAAAGGCAAGTACAAACTCTAGAACAAATATGAATGTCAGAGAAGGAAAGGTGTAGCTCAGTGGTAGAGTGCACGCCTAGCATGCACAAGGTCCTGGGTTCAGTCCCCAGTACTTCTGTTTAAATAAATAAACCTAATTACCTGCCACCCTCCCCAAAAAAACAAATATGAATGTCAGTAGCAGGGGCATGGGGCAATTCTAACTGAGATTTCAGGGTGCTTGCACTATATGAGCTCACAGTGGGACTGAAGGACAGAAGCTGGTGCAGTATGCAGATGATCCTCCAAACCCACTGTCTAGGCCACTTCTACAATGAAGTTTAGATGCCAGATTTTAAAAGAGACAGTAGAAAATGGAAAAACACTTTCAGAAGAGAGCTGCCCAGATGTGAAAGGTTGGAAACCAAGTTTCAGGGAGGAATAGCTGGAAAAACCAGGGATATTTGGCATGAAAAGAAAAAGCTCTGGATAACAAGTACATGTTAGTTGTCTTCAAATGTGAGGACAGTCATTCGACTGAGGGATTTTTCTGCATGGCATCAAAAGACTGAATCAGACCTGGTGGGGGAAAGTCATAGAGTCACAAGGACTTTGCAATGGTTCCAGCAGCCTGGTGGGGCAGGAGTAGGTGTCCCAGCAGATGCTGGATAAGTTCTGTCAGGATGTGCATGAAGGGTCCCTGCACGTTGGCTGGGACCAGCATTTGAGGGGCAACGTGGTGGCACAGACAGGGCAGGCACATGGGAGAATGTGAGGCTGAGGTGAAAGGATCTTAGATTTCCAAATCTCACAAATGGCTCAAACCCCTAAGACCCCATGTATTGGCTGTGTGGTCTTAGGCAAGTTACTTAACTTCTCTGAACCCCAATTTCTTTAGACAAAATGGTGATAATACCTTCTGACAGTTCTGTTCTAAGGATGATCATGTATGGGTAGACGCTGGCAGAGCACCTAACACACAATAGGTACTCAATTAATTGCAGCTATCATTTAATGGGTACGGACTGATCATAACTTCAGTGTTGACTCTTGGCTTTTTATTCACCCTATCAAATTCTTGAGTATCCCCCAATCACTACCAACCCTCCCTCAATCCTTATGCTCCCTTTCCTATTCCTTTCTAGGGTCCCCTGTCCCTTCTCCACCCATTATCTTACCAGAAAAAAATGGGATCATCATGGCCAGGTGTGAGGCCTCGGTACTCACGGTCACCAACATCCATATGACTTCCCTCATGCTACCTCCCCAAGCCTCTATCCCCTCATCTGCCCCCTCCACAGGCCGCATCTGGCTGGACAACCTGAGCTGCAGTGGGACTGAGCGGAGTGTGACTGAATGTGCCTCCCGGGGCTGGGGGAACAGTGACTGTACCCACGATGAGGACGCCGGGGTCATTTGCAAGGACGAGCGCCTCCCCGGCTTCTCGGATTCCAATGTCATTGAGGTCTGTAACTCACAAACACACACGCCACCCAGGGTGGTGAGACAGAGAGGGCTGTGGGGTGGTTATATGTGGTATGTGGTTAGATGAGATAGTAGAAGGTAGGGGGTCATCACATACGCCCAGTGGGGTCATTTGGGTCGATGGGACGCTTGCAGGGGCAAAATGATGGAGCTCCAAGACACCGTAAAGCTCAGTTCTGTTTCAGCATTAGTGTTCAAGCTGCAAGGCCTGGCATAGGCCTCTGCAACTTCATCTCTGGTCTCCAGGGCATCCTGTGCCCTCCCTCACCTCAGATGTTCCTGCTCTCCTGGAACATCTCCCTTCTTACTTTTCCCCCTGCCTTCAATGCCACTTCCTCTGTGAAGTGCTCCCTCAGGCTCCCAGGCAGAGTTAGATGCTCCTTGCTCAGCTTCTTCAGGACCCTTAGTTACTTCTCAGAGCACAGCATGTCCTTCCACTCTCCTGACTGCAGGAGAGTTCACACACCCACACACCCCAGTCAATACCTCTTAGAGGGCAGGCATGCCTCTCAGCCCCCTCTCAGCCGGGACCGCTGGCTTTACAGCAAGCATACTCAATCAGGGTTCTTTAAGGGTGGCAGGGTATATGAAAGGTGCTACTGGGGATTCCTTCCTTTGCTTGTGGTCCCATCCCCAGGTAGAGCATCACCTGCAAGTGGAGGAGGTGCGACTTCGACCAGCGGTAGGGCGGGGCAGACGGCCCCTGCCCGTGACTGAGGGACTGGTCGAAGTCAGGCTTCCAGACGGCTGGTCGCAAGTGTGTGACAAAGGCTGGAGTGCCCACAACAGCCACGTGGTCTGCGGGATGCTGGGCTTCCCTAACGAAAAGAGAGTCAACGTGGCCTTCTACAGGTGAAGGACACGGGCGCTGAGTGGAGCGGACTGGGGTTGAAGGGTGCTTATTAAGGAATGGGGTTGAGAGACCTCCGAGAGGATTTGGGGCACTGGGAGAACCCGGGGCTGTGGAATAATGGGAAGATACGGAGGCCTCTGCGAAACTGGAAAGTTGAGAAACCTTGTAGGACCATGAAGAGGTCCCCGAGGCAGGTCTAACACGGGACCAGTAAAGCTCTTGTGGCCGGAGCCAGGGCGGGGCGAGCGGCGGCTGGTGGCGCGCCAGTGTCCTAGACGCCAACGATCGGCAGGCGGCGTCTCGGGCGAGCGCGGGTCCTTGCCAGGCCACGCCCGGCCTCTCCAGGCCCCGCCCAGCCCCGCCAGGCCGCGCCCGGTAGCTGGCCGGCTGGAGATTGAGGTTGAGGTTGCGGCCCCGGCGCAGCCCGGGAGCCTGTGGGCTGGAGTTGGGGGAGGTCCGGGCGCGGCTGGGCTCCGGGAGTCCGACAGTGACAGGCTGGGGGCGCACGCGGGGCGGCGTGTCCCCGCCGGAGCGCCAAACCCTGAAGGCCGGAGGGCGCCGGGAGAGGCCGCGCCCCGCCCTGGGTTCAGGCCGCCCACGAGGCGCGTGTGTGAGTGCGCGAGCCCTCAGGACTCCTAGGATGCTTCGGCCCAGGCCCTCTCCACCTGCCCTGGAGCCCTGGTGTACGCGCCGGCTTCGGCTTCGGGGGAAGGAATCACACTGCTGAACGGCCCTGTGCTTACAGCGTCTTGCTTCCCTGGAGAATCTAACTTGGTCGTTTTGAGAAAATCGGAAATCTCTCTGTAATCTAAACACTTATTTTCTTCAGCTCTTCCTTTAATCAGTTCTGCAGAAAGACCTCTTGACATCTGGGTAGCCTTCCACTGGGCACACTACTTCAGATGCGGTCTGATCAGGACAGGGTACAGCGAAAACACTCATCTTTAATGACAGCATGTCTAGACTTTGCATTGCCTTTCTGTTGAGGCAGCAGCCCACTCATGTTGACCTTGTGACCACTTAAATCCAGGTCTTTCCTCATTCTTGATGCTGATGGAGCAGCCTGTCTGAACCTAAATCTGTTGAGTTTAACCTATTAAATTTGTTTGATATATCATTTAAAAGCCACTAAAACGCCATGATGATCCCATGAGATTATCTTGAATCTTGACCTCGTTTTTACATTTTGTCATCCCTCCCGGCCTCCTCTGTTCAATAGATGTGATAGCTATGCCTTCTGATCCAAAGGACTATTAAAATTTTTGAAATGTTTGGAACCAAAGTCCAACTCTTTCTAAGAATCCTGCAGATTTACAGCAAACCTTTAAGCATTAGTTGTGAAATTTTTTTTTCCAACCAGTTGGGAACAAACTGAACACTACAATGAGGTAGCCAACATTTCACATTTCACCATCTTATCTATAATTATGTATAGAAATCATGGGAGCTTTTGTTAGTCTTTGCCAAAATCCATTTACACTATGTTCACAGCCATTCTGCCACCTTCCAATTCAGTAATCTTATCAAAAAAGGAAATCATGGTGGTATGACTGAGCTAATTTTTACTGAAATGCTTTAGATTTCTAAGAATCACCATATTTTTTTCCTTCAATGCTCACAAACTTTCTACTTAATAACTTATTCTAGAATTAGTAATTATCTGTAGATTGAGAAATCCTCTTCCTTCTTTTTCGAAGTCAGTATATTATCCAACCTCCAGTCTTCTCCATACTTGCTTACATTTTCCTTGCTTTATCTCTGAGACACACGTGAAAGTTCTTTGAGTCCCAAGGAACATACTTTATCTGGTATAGAGACTAAAACGGTTTTTAAATATCTCTGTGCTCTGTTCCTTTACTGTTATCTATCTTGGGGCCATATTTCTTCCCCTGTCTGTGTTCTTTACCTTTTCTAATCCAGACACCAGGTTCTGAAAGATGAGTACGATTTAAATAGAAGGCATTTCAAGTGAAAAGGGTAGCATGAACAAAAGTGTGGAGATTCACTTATTCTCTGTTTATTTACTGAGTGCCTACTGTGTGCCAGGGATTGTTGTAGACACTAGGGATTCAACAATGAACAAAGCAAACGAAAAGCCCTGATCTCATGGACTAGAGAAGAATCAAAATAAGTTCAAAATCACAAAATGTAAAGATGGCAAAGAGTTTAATAGACAGAAATAAAGCAGGAAGGGGACGGGAAGTGGGGCCAGCATTACACAGGTTTAAATAGGTCAGAGGAGGCTGCTTTGAGAAGGCATCATTTGAGAAAAGATTTAAGGAGGTGAGGGGCACAAGCTTTGCAAAAACCTAGAGGAGCATTTCTAGGAAGAGGCACCAGAAATGAGAAGCCCCTGAAGAGTGTGGGGTGTGTGTGTGTGTGTGTGTGTGTATCAGGGCAGTGGGGTGGGGAGGTGGGGAGGGAGGATTTTTATCATGCTCCAGGAGGCCACTGGGGCTGGAGCTGAGTGAATAAGGGAAAAAATGACAGGAGATGTGATGTAGGAGGAGACAGGAAAAGAATGGGGAGCCAGATCCTGTAGGGCCACTTGAGAGACTGGTTTTTCACTCTGTGCTAAATAAGGTTTTGAGCAGAGGTGTGACATCTGACTTCCCCTTTTTTAAAGTATTATTTGGGCTGGTTTGTTAAGAATAGCTTCAAGGGATGCCATATAATCAAGGAGGCAGGGAGATAGTGAGGAGTTTACTGTCTCCTGAAGGCCAAGTAAAGAAAGTTAGAGGTGATGGTGACCAGTGAAAGTGGTGAAAAATGATCCAATTCTGTGTCAAAGGTAGAGTTAAAGGTAGCGTCAGCAGGACTTGCTGATGGATTCAGTGTGGTGTGATGGAAGAAGAGGAGTTAAGGATCATTCCAAGGGTTTGGGCCTGAGCTAGGTACAGAGGTGGCTTCATTTGATAAGGAAGACAGCGAGCGGGGAGGGTGTAGCTCAAGTGGTAGGTTGCATGCTTAGCATGCTCAAGGTCCTGGGTTCAATCCCTACTACCTATTCCAAAAATTAATAAACCTAATTACCTCCCCTCACCAAAAAAAAAAAAAAAGAATAATAAGATAAAAAAGATAAGGAAGACAGTGAGTGGAGCATGTTTTGTGTGGGGATGGGAGAGTGGGGGTTAAATTTGAGGCTCTTTACAACATTGAAATGGTGAGGCTGAGTAGGCAGTTGGGTATATGACTCTAGAATTCAATTGAATACAAGTATTTAAAGCTCAGAAACTGGACAACATCACCAACGGAGTGAGTGTAAATAGGAAAAAAGAGGTCCAGGCACTGGACCTTGGGGAGCTTAAATATTATGAGGTCAGGAAGATAAGGCAAAATGCAAACAGTGAGGTGAAGTAGAAAGAAGAGTGTGGCGGCCTGGAAGCCAAGTAAAGTGCTTCATGGAGGAGAGGGCTGACCTGAGTCAGCACCGCTGATCGGTCTAAACACATGAGGACTGAGAAACCAGCACTGGATGTAGCAACATGGAAGTCATTTTTGACCCCGACAGAGATGAAAATGGATGTATTTGAAAGACAGGCGACTAGAGTAGGTTTGTGCTGAGGAATAATGGAAGATCTGAATGGATAAAGTAAGGCTACAAAATGGGACAATTTTAATGCCAGATTGGAGAGTTTTACCTTTATTTTGTGGAAAATTTAAAAAATCAAAATATTTGTATGGGACAGTGATAAAATAAGGCCAGCGTTTTCTAAAGTCTTCCTGATGATAGTGAATTAGAAGAGGTGCTAGATGCAGTGAGACTACTTAGGAATTATCAAAATGAAGCCGATTAGGAGGGTGACAACAAGGAGAGAGGGAAATGAAGAGATGCAGGATGACTGATGGAATATAGGAAATAAGAGAAGCGATAACTCAAATGATTCTGAAGGGAGAGGGGAGGATGGTGCCATCAGGCATTTCTGGGCTTCAAGTTCATAAGAATTAGCTTTAGAATTGGGCCATCCCTGGGTATTCTGAGATCCAGGAATTGTCCCTAAGTATGCACAGCTTTGAGTAATTTTCAGGAATCAGAAACATTTCTGTACATACTGGAATCTCCTACTGAGTCTGGGATATGAAGGCTGGAGAAGGGGATAAACTAAATCCACAGGTCGTTCTTAGTGGGAAGGAGATTACAGGAGTCCTGGGAGATTCTGTGATGAGGAATGACATAGAGACTCTTTCACAGGTCAGGTCAGACAGGGAGAATCCTCACAGCTAATACAGTGATAAAGGCTAGGCAGGATCGTTAAAAACAGCTCCATATGCCTTAGAGAAAGAAGACGCATGTGCTAGCTTTTAGAGAAGTCGATAGGATTTGGGGAATAAGGAAATCGGAATATGATATATTTACCATTTTTAAACTTGGTTTGGTAGTTCCACCCTAGAATATGTGAAAGTTGTAGAATTTTACAAGAGGAAAAGAATGTGTAGATAATTGAACCATTTACTGCCCTTTTGCTGGCAAAGAAATTGGGGTTTGAGGAGCTTAAGGGCTGTTTAAGAGGTCACTCTTCTAGTCCATTTCCATTTGACAGATACTTATTGAACTCACTATTTGCCAAGCACTGTGCAAGGTGCTGAGAATACAGAGGTGATAAGAGAGGTAACTAGGCACCAGATCATAGAAGACCTTATAGGCTATGGTAAGGATCTAGATCTTTATGATACAAGAAATTGGAAATCATTTAGGTGTTTTTATGAGAGGACATGACCAGGCTTGTAGCTCCAAGAGATCACTTTGTCTGCATTTCTGATAATGGTTTAAAGGAGAGCAAGAGTGAATGGATTAGAGAGACATTTAGGAAGTAACACTGACAGGACTTGGTTATGGATTGACTTTGGGAACCAAAGAAGAGAGAAGTGTCAAGGTTGACTCCTTGGTTTCTAGAGTAGATTTTGCTGAAAGAATTATGAGGTTTTTTTTTTTTTTGGATCCACATTACAGTTTAGATAACTTTAAGATATCTAAGTAGAAACATCAAGAAGCAATGGAATATACAAGGTTAGTTGTGAATGAAAACATATAGACAGGATATGCAATGAGAAGAGAAGAACGCCTTAGACAGAGGTCCCAAAATTTAAATGACTAGACAGTGGAGGAGCCTGCAAAGAAAACCAAGAAAGAACAACCAGAATTAGAAATCAAACCAGGCTAGTAGGGTTGTGACAGCCCAGGAGGGAGAGAGAGAGAACAAGAGTGTCAGATGCCACCAAGAATCAATAGGATGAGGTGGGGAGGGTACAGGTCAAGTGGTAGAGCACATGCTTAGCGTGCACGAGGTCCTGGGTTCAATCCCCAGTACTTCCATTGAAAAACCAAATAAATAAATAAACCTAATTATCTCCCCTCTGCGGAAAAAAAGAAAAAAAAAAGAATCAATAGAATGAAGACTAAAAAAGTGCCTATCTGATGTATTGTTGCAGAGTGAAGGGTGGGGAAAACCAGAAAGGAGAGGGTTAAGGAATGAGTGGGGAGAGAAGGTATTGAAATGATGAGTGTAGACAGCCACTGAAAAGTTTCTCTATGAAGAGGAAGAAAGATATATTGTGTGTGCAAAAGAGAGAGGGAGATTTGAACTTGTTTAAAAGTATTCAGTTGAGTAGGAGGGGTTATGTGCGACTTCTCGATTGAGGAGAGAAAGGATCATAGCGGAAGGAATTCAGAAGTGTTTGGGGGCTGTGGCCTTGGAGAAGAAAATGTGGAGATGTAGGCAGGTTTTTATGTTTGATAGTTGAAGGAATAAATGATAGGGAAAACAAACACATCTGTGAATGAAGAAATGTGAGTCAAGACAAACATAAGTACTGGTCCTAGGTAAGTACCAGGTCCTTAATATAACCTATATTATACCTTATAATATATATATAATTATATATACCATATAATACATAATATAAAGACATTATAAGATCCTTAAATAACTAGAGGAGTACCACTTCTAAGTTTTGAGATCACACTGCACTTTTCTGAGTACTACTCTGCAGATCAAGATGACCTCTCTGGGTTACTGGTGGAAGAAAGTTCCAAGTATATTTCATTTTAGACATGTTCGAGAAAAAGACGTTTGGAGAAAAAGTTTCACACTATGCTTATGGTGAGAGGGTCTAAAGTCTCAGTAGTGCCTCAGGAAAGGGACCTGAGAGCTATGTAGACTCTTTACTGGGAATGCTGGCATATTGAATGTTTTTGCGAAAAACCAACTAAGCACATCGTCAGGAAGAAGCCAGGGCGGGAAATGCCAAGCAGCTTCAGCCCTGTTTAAAGTCTATATGTTAAAATCCTAGCACATCTGCATGTAGTATACTCAGTCCAAAGGTGACTCTTCAAGAGAAACAGCAGAGCAGGGAAGTGTTCAAAGAAAGGATAACTCAGAGAATAACAAGGAATTCCCTAAGTTTATGAGGACAGACAGGCAAGACCTGCATTCATCCATACATAGTTGAACAGGGAAACTAGGGAGCAAAATTGAAGCCTTTGAAATCAAAGGGAGGGGGAGGGTGTAGCTCAAGTGGTAGAGCGCATGTTTAGCATGCACAAGGTCCTGGGTTCAATCCCCAGTCCCTCCTCCAAAAATAAATAAACCTAACTACCTCCCCTCCCCCACCAAAAAAAGTTAATAATGCAATAATACATACATAAAATATTTTTAAAAATAAAAAAATATGAAATCAAAGGGAGAATGAGAGGAGAAACAGACCCAGGTTCCATACATTAGACTTAAGGCAACCTCTTGAGGAATAAAATAAGCCAAATATTAAGGCCAATTAAAAATAAATAAGGCTTAGAATTTATTTCCCCGGAAGTAAGTTGGGGAGATGAGCTCAGCTTAGAATGACTAAAGCATATGGGGTTTAACTTAGGCAAGAAGGGTGCTGTCATCCTGAGCAGGCTGGCCTCATGCTCCCCAGCCAGGCCAAGTTAGCGTCCCTTGGTCTTGGTTCCCTGGCCCCAGGCCTGGACATGCCAGAAGCCGGAGAACATCCAAGAGAAAAAGACACAGTCAGCCTGCCTGGGCGTTACCAGGCCAGTTCTCTTTCCTCGCCTGGTCAGTCTGGTGATCCCAACACCCTTCTGCTACGCCCTTCCCCCTGCCCTCCCCTTGGGTTTAGATCAGCCCTGATATCACACCACGAGCCCTTATTCCCCATCTGCCTTGGCCTGATTTCTGTGGGTCCTGATATAGGGTCTTTATCGGTCTGAGGCCACGTTCTTCACTGCTGCTCACCCGGCTGGCCGTGTGCTTATAAGGCCAAACAGCTGTGCAGGGTGGAGCCTTGGGTGGATCTCGTGTTATCCTGCCACAAGGAACCCTTCTGACCGTTTGAAAAGAAATCTTGCCCCTGGTCCCAGTGGCACCAGTTCCTTCCACTTGGTTCTAGACTGACCCTGTCTCTGCTATTGTCTTATCCTCACAGAAAGTTGAGGAAGCGAGCGGCCAAAGCCTCGGCCCGACGCTCCAAGCCCCTTGGAAGGTAATGGGGCAAGAGCCCCGGGACCTCCTGCTCACCACGGTGGCCCCAGGAGGTGGATGGATGGATGGAAGGCAGCCTATCCATGTCCATCCCAGAACCCAAGCCGATGAATTAGGGCTACGACTGGGAAATGGCCATTCCAGCGGGGAGGGGAGGGGAGGCAGGCATGGGGATGGGTAAGCTTTGATCTTGGGAAGCACAAGGAGGAAATAATGTCGGAATGTCTGAGGAGGAGCCCCTGCATCTTTATACTTCCCCCAGATGGCTTGGACTCCAGCCTCAGCCACCTGCATGCTTCCTCCTTCGCCCGCCTACTCCTGACCTCCCTTGATTCACCTACGTTCCCACTCTCTCTCCTCCCTCTACTATTTCTCTATCTCCTTTCCCCTCATCACCTGGATTGACATACTAGACTTCTCATCACTGTTGCTAAATCCAGAGAGCGGCACAAGTTCCCAAAATACACTGAAGTGGTATGCAGCCTCAATGTCTGCGGACACCCTGACCGCCTTCGCTTTACCGCTTCCCATGCTCTGCATGAAGGGGCCTTCCTAGAAACGGAGAAAAAGAAAGAAAGAACCCTCTACCTTTCCTGGGTAGTGTAACTGACCGCTGCCTCCACTAACTTCTTTCTCCTTTTTTCAGACAAGTCACCAAGCTTAAAGTCAAACCCAAACCCCGAGTGGGCAGGGGGCCAGTCAAGAGGTAAACAAAGTTCAGGCTGGGTGGAGAGGAGAGGGGTGCCACGTGGTGAGTCGGGGGCATCGGGCTGTGGTGAGGAAGGGGTCCAGAGAGGCCTCTGCCAAGAGGTGGGGGAGCAGCAGCAAGGATTACAAGCCACCTTCCAGATGGTTCCCTGAGATGTAAAGTAAAGCTGGCCCTTAGGTCGTTCTCTGAGGAGTTAAGCTTGTCACGGGATTTTTTTAAATCTCAACAGAAGCTCATCCACTGACTGCCCTTGTTGCACGTGCTTATTTATCTTTCCCGCATGGATTTTAGCAGATACTCTGGCCCTTTGGTCTTTCACATGCCATGCTTGCCTCTCCCCTAAGAAGTCACGTTTGCCTAAGGGACCAGTGTTCCCTTCCTACATTTGTTTGATTAATTTTTTTTTAAATAAGTGCTACCGACTTGGAAGTAAGACTCGGGATCCCCTCTGGAACCTTTACCACGGATGGAGTCAGATGACAGCCTGTCTCTCTGGCCCAGTTTCCACAATGAGGCTCCCAGTTCCATAATTTTCCTCCTGGGTGACTTCAGAACCCCAGGGAGTGGAAAGCTTCCAGGCCCAGTGATTATGTCTCACTTGGCTTCCAAAGGCAGTTTGAACATGAAAATCTCCCTGACAGCTTCTTCAGCCGTGGCTGAGATGTAGAGAACCCATCCCTTTCTCTTGTCTCCTCCTCCCTGCAGAGCATCCCAGGATCACTCAGTGATCCCCCAGTACCCCTCATTCCCCAGGTCCTCCTTCTATGGCTTCAAAGGGACTTGGAATTTGGGGGTATTCTTGTCCTGCCCTTTTAGCCTAAGATCATCTTGTCCAACGTGGCCATACTCTGGCCTTCCCTAACCCCTACACTAAAGTGCACAGTGTCGTTTCTACTTTGTTAGTTGGGGGGAAGGGCTTTGTTAGTTGCAGGGAAGGAGAGGAGGGAGTTTAGAAGACAGATGCCTTTTTCCTATCATGGCCTCTTTGATTTTATTTTCAGCCAGACAGGGCTTTGGGAGACAACCTGGGCTCTTTGAGCTTCAGAATCCACTTATTGTGAGCTTCTAAAGGTATTCTGTAAAGTCTCCAGGCTTCCTTTGTCTGTTTTGTTGATAACCTTTCCATCTCTCTGTGTCTTACCAGCCAATGACTTCAAATCGTCATATTCCCTCCTTCCTCTGACATTAAGTCGTGGAGCACGTTACTGCAATAGCTCACCACCAAACCAGCCTCCCAGGCCAACTCTGCCAACACCAGGCCTCCTCTGGTTCCTTCCCAGCTGTTCTGGGAAGAAAGTACTTCTCTCATTCCAGGCTTCACTGCAATATCTCATTCTGTTGGTGTCGATAAACAAGTCCCCTCGTTCTTCCTAGCGTCTCTCTGCAGTGTTTCCAGGTCTTAAAACCTCTAGTTTAGTCCCGTTTTCCTGCTCCATGGCTACAGAACATTCTCTCTGTTACGTTTGAGTTGCAGAAGCGTGGACTACTTCATTAAAGATGCATACAGTTCAGCTCAGGTCTGGGGCTACGTCTACCCTTCTGTGTTCATATTCGCTCTCCTTCTCTGGTCATGTGGGCCCTGTAACTTTTGGCTGTCTTGCATTTATACATTTTCATTCCTCCATATGCCATCTCCAGACTTTCCTGTGTCCACCACCCGGTCTGTTCTTCGCATAACTGCCCAGCATCCTCTGGCCTCTAAGAAGCCACGTAGACCCAGACTTACTCCTTTGCATCCGGACTCATTCAGTCATTTCAGTCTCAGTGTAACAGAAGGATCTGCTCGCTCTGGCTACTTAGGCTTCCTATTTGTGTCAGCTGCTCCTTCCCGCCTGTCTCCTCCAGCTGGGCAGCCCTGGCTTCCTTTTCTTTTTACACAGCAGCCTCAGCCTCCATTAGGGCCAGCATCCTGAAACCATGTGGGACAAGGTTTTGTCTGGCCAGTCAAGACCCATAGGGTCCTTCTGCTGCACAAGGGCCCCAGCGAATCCCACCCGCCCCCATCCCTGCTGCCCGGTTAACCTAGGCTCTTTCAGCCTGGAACTACTCACTGTTACCTTTGTCTCTTTGCAGAGAAGAGGGGAAGAGGGGCCAATGTGGCCACGAAGGGTCAGGGGGTGGTGGAGGCGATGGAGTGGGAGGAGGGATGTGGGCGAAGAGGCAGGAGCATTGTTTTACCGTACTGCACCCTACTCCTGTCCCCCCAGGCTGCTGGCCCAGCGGCAGCAACACTCCTTTGGTCTGCATGGGGTGGACTGCGTGGGCACGGAAGCCCACCTCTCCCTCTGCTCCTTGGAGTTCTACCGTGCCAATGACACCGCCAGGTGCCCCGGGGGGTCCCCTGCGGTGGTGAGCTGTGTGCCAAGCCCTCTCTATGCAGCAGCGTCCAGTGGCCAGAAGAAGCAACAGTCGAAGCCTCAGGGGGAGGTGTGTGAGACAGTGACTCTGACCTTCCCCATCCCAGGTGGAGAACCCCCTAGCCTGGCCACACCCTGTCTAAGCACAGCCCTGACCTTTGAGGACAGAGAGGAACCTTCCAGGGGGTGGGCCACAGACCTGAGACTGCCCCCTCCCTCCCAGCAGAATCTCATTTATCTCCCAGGTCTGTTAGCCCTCTCTGTGCTGAGGTCCCCATTCACGGCTGGTGGGTACCTCTCTCTCCTCTATAGGCCCGAGTGCGTCTAAAGGGCGGAGCCCACCCAGGAGAGGGCCGGGTAGAAGTTCTGAAGGCTGGCACGTGGGGTACAGTCTGTGACCGCAAGTGGGACCTGCAGGCAGCCAGCGTGGTGTGTCGGGAGCTGGGCTTCGGGAGCGCCCGAGAGGCTCTGAGTGGTGCCCGCATGGGGCAGGGTAAGGGGTGCAGGTGGGAGGGGGAAGGAGGAGGTATACACTCCTGGTGGGTACATTCCTTGGGAAGGAGACCCCTGGGCAGACAACGAAGGTCTAGCTACAACCTCCTGATCTTTGACCTGTAACCTTAGGCATGGGTGCCATCCACTTGAGTGAAGTTCGATGCTCTGGACAGGAACCCTCCCTCTGGAACTGCCCCCACAAGAACATCACAGCTGAGGACTGTTCCCATAGCCGGGATGCTGGAGTCCGATGTAACCTGCCCTACACTGGGGTAGAGACCAAGGTCAGTCCCTCTTTGCACCTTGGTTCAGGTGTTTCACGTCCTATCCAGTCTTGGTCATGATCCACCAGTCTGACGGCCCTGCTGCCCACTGCCCCACTATCCAGCAGCTCTCACCTGATGCCACCACTTGCTGGCCCTTTAAGTGCCTCTGGCTCGCTGTTCAGCCCAGGTCTGCTGCAGGCTCCCTCCACTCCACCCCAAAAGCTTCCCCAGCACTTCTGTTGTGTCACTACAGATCCGACTCAGTGGGGGCCGCAGCCGACATGAGGGACGAGTCGAGGTGCAAATAGGGGGACCTGGGTCCGTTCGCTGGGGCCTCATCTGTGGGGATGACTGGGGGACACTGGAGGCCATGGTGGCCTGTAGGCAGCTTGGACTGGGCTATGCCAGCCATGGCCTGCAGGTGAGTGCGAAGGAGAGGGGAACCAAGGCCCTTGCCTCCCAGGGCTGTTTGGGGCAGATGACTGTGGAAATGAGTCCCTTGGTCCGGGAGGCTAATGGGGGGACCTCACAGAAATACCTTGGTATGTCCCCAGGAGACCTGGTACTGGGACTCAGGGAATGTAACAGAGGTGGTGATGAGTGGAGTGCACTGTGCAGGGACTGAACTGTCCCTGGACCAGTGTGCTCATCATGGCACCCATGTCACCTGCAAGAGGACAGGAACCCGCTTCACTGCTGGAGTCATTTGTTCTGAGAGTGAGTGAAGGGTAGGGTGATGCAAGCCTGGGAAGGGAGGCTCTGGGCCACCCTTTTGCAGGGAAAGAGGGCTATCATCTGCAGGGGTATGAAAACCAGAACTCTGTGGAAGGTGGGTGGCAGCGGTCCTGTCTGGCCCCGCCCCTCAGCTGTAACTAACACTCTCTGTTCTTTCTGGGGCGCAGCCGCGTCAGACCTGCTGCTGCACTCAGCGCTGGTGCAGGAGACGGCCTACATCGAGGACCGGCCCCTGCACATGCTGTACTGCGCTGCCGAGGAGAACTGCCTGGCCAGCTCGGCCCGCTCAGCCAACTGGCCTTATGGCCACCGGCGTCTGCTCAGATTCTCCTCCCAGATCCACAACCTGGGACGTGCTGACTTCAGGCCCAAGGCGGGGCGCCACTCCTGGGTGTGGCATGAGTGTCATGGGTGAGAGGGGCAAGTAGAAGGGCAAGGCCACCGGGGATAGGGCAGGCTTGCTGGGGGCAGGGAAGGAAATGGGTTCCTTTATCCCCACAGGCATTACCACAGCATGGACATCTTCACTCACTACGATATCCTGACCCCCAACGGCACCAAGGTGGCTGAGGGCCACAAAGCTAGTTTCTGTCTAGAAGACACAGAGTGTCAGGAGGGTGAGTTGGGGCTTAGATGACAGTATCCCCATCCCGCAGACTTGCCTCACACTGACATATGCTGATCTCTTCAGATGTCTCCAAGAGGTATGAGTGTGCCAACTTTGGAGAGCAGGGCATCACCGTGGGTTGCTGGGATCTCTACCGGCATGACATTGACTGTCAGTGGATTGACATCACAGATGTGAAGCCAGGAAACTACATTCTACAGGTGCCTGGGATCTGAGATTTCCAGCTGTCAAGTGGGAGGAGCTTTTATTAAAGCACCTTTGGTCTGATTTGAAGGCTGCAGCTGGCTGACTTCCTTCCACTCACAGGTGGTCATCAACCCTAACTTTGAAGTGGCAGAGAGTGACTTCACCAACAACGCAATGAAATGTAACTGCAAATATGATGGACATCGCATCTGGGTGCACAACTGTCACATTGGTATTTGGTGGGAAGAGTAGCCAGAAAGACTGGGGGATGGGAGGGAGAAGAATGAATTCTCTGCTCCCTAAGTTGTTCCTCTGGATCTCCCAGTCTCTCCACTTCTACCTGCCCTTCCCCACAGTGGGTCTGTTTTCCTGCCCAAACCACCCATTCACCTTGCAGGTGATGCCTTCAGTGAAGAGGCCAACCAGAGGTTTGAACGCTACCCTGGCCAGACCAGCAACCAGATCATCTAAGGTGCCACCACCCTCCTCTGCACACCACCACTGGCCCCCAATGGCAGGGGTCTGAGGCTGCCATTACCTCAGGAGCTTACCAAGGAAGAATCCCTGACGTCAGCAGGCCCACGGCACTCATCCAGTGTGTGCTGTGGGTGTGGAACTGTCACGCAGAAGTGATCACCCTCCTTAGGCCAGCTGTCCGGATCTATGGCCACACAGGGGGCATTTTTGCTCCCAGGCCCAGCACCAAGCCAAGTATGCCACAAAGAGGAGCATCTGATTAACTGCCCAGAACAAAAGACAGCCAGCAGCTCGTTTTCTTCAAGAGGGAGGTCAGGATGGTCAACTCCAGTATCTCCCCTCAGTTCAAGGAGATACAGCTTTACCTCTAACCTTTTTGTGGGGGGACAGAGCAGTGTGCTACCCTCCCCCTCGTTTTTGAGTATAACATGTTGCTAGGTATAATTTTATTTTGTATAAAAAGTGTTTTTGTGATTCGTTAGAGCTCAGGCATTGGTGCTGGTGGTTGGAGGGACCTGCCTCCAACTGGTTCATTTAATCCTCTGTCCAGGTGCCCTCAGAGCCTAAGCCAGGAAAGCCAGGTGGAAATCAGAGCAGAAAGAAGCCTCCTACTCTTGCTGATCCATTCATTCTGTGACTTCAGGGGTCACATACAAGGTCAATGTTTCCGGTCCCCGCCGGATCCGCACTGCCAGCTGGGACTGGGTTCGAACAGCTTCATAAATATCCTCAGCATTTTGTACCAGCTGCTCCCCAATGGCCACGATTACATCACCCGGCCGTAGACCACCCCTATGGCAAAAGATAGACAGAGTTAAAGGAGGCAACAGACAGCTCAGTTCAAGGGCACATGCACACCTCACTGGTCTCCACCTCCCAGGGCAGTCTCTCCCTCACCGGTGTGCAGGGGAGTCCAGGATGACTTTATGGATGAGCACACCATGCTGAACATCAGGAAAGCTTGGTTCTCGAAGCTGTAGTTCAGCAAGGATGCTGAAAGGACACAGGTCACCCTCTTAACACACCAAGGCACTCTCCCCATTTTGGGTTCACCTCAAATCTCTCATCAACACAGACAACTGTATGAACAGGGCATGCAGTAAGAACTCCTGATACATACCAATTCACTTTCTGCTTTCTAGCAATTAGGAAGTGGGACATGAATAGAAAGGGTGAGTAATGCCAAATGACACACAGTGTTAGATCAATAGCACTAATGTCATTCTAGAATCCTAAGGGAAGCTTTATGGAGGAAATATAACTTAAGCTGAACCTCGAAGGATGGGTCTGATATTTAACTATATAAAGTAAGAACAACATAAATAAAAATATGATACTAGGAAATGAGAATATACAGAATGTACTCATGTAAGGAAGCCAGGTCTGGGGGGTTGAGCTGAATATGATGGCCCCTAAACACCAGGTTAATGGACTGAAGTTTTACTCAAAGCAATAATGGGGTGAAAAATCTGGTGGGAGATGTACAAAATGGAGGCGGGTGGGTGGGGGGTGAGAAAATCAAGAATGACGAGAGGGGACAGCTCTTCCGATGGCACCAAGCATAAAGCAACTCATCTGAGATTCAGACAGAATTGAGAACAAAGCTCAACAGAAGTGCCAGTTGCCCACCACTGATTACCCTGACGGTCCTACATGTCACTACCCCTAAAGCTCGTACCTGGGAGTTAGGGTCAGCATCATCACCCCAATGTAGCGGCGCTGGGACCCGCTGATTCCAGAGCAGGAATCTGTAATGGAGGGACAAATGAGCCCAACTCAGCTACATCCTTCCCCTCCTTCTCCTCCCGGCAGACCCCTCTCCAGCAAGGTCCAATGAATGCCCCTCCCACAACTTAAAGGAACCCCTATCCCTCCAAACCAGGCTTACTCTTCTTTTCCCCACGATGCAGAAACTCTCGAAGGCGATCAGAAGGGATGGCAAAGGAGATTCCAGCTGTGACCTTCATGGTATTCACCCCAATCACCTCCCCATCCTGCAGGGACAGAGCCCACTATTCTCCAGCCCAAACAAACAGTAGGAGATAGGGGTACCTGAGCAAGAGTAGTAGGAAGTGTTGGGGAGCTGGGGAGACCCGGTGGGATTCTGAGAAATAGCCAACAAGAAACTGCTCAGAAATTTGACCAACCTAATTGTTGAATTAGGGAAAACCCATCCCTTCCAACACTGACCTGGGGCAGCGATTCTTGGAAAGAAGGATGTCCCACTCACCAGGTTAACCAGGGGACCTCCAGAGTTTCCAAACTGCAAAACAAGGAGAAAATATGGAAAAGACCCAGGGACTCTACTCCTGGGGCCATAACCAGGATGTAGGCACTTTCTCCAAATTCTCTCCTTTCCCAGCCCATGATCAAGTGGTCACATTTTTGCAGCCCATCCACTACCTATCATAGTTGGTGCCTGCACCACACAGCCTCTACCCGCTCCCCCACCTAGTCTGTCATTTCTCTCATATCAGGACTCACATCGATAGCTGCATCGGTCTGGATGTATTCCACATTGGTTTGGGGGAGGCCCAGGTCTCTGGCGGGACGCTGAGCAGAGCTGACAATGCCGGATGTGATCGTGTTCTGCAGTGCAAAGGGGCTTCCCATGGCAACAACAAACTCCCCTTGCCGGACATCGGCTGAGCGTCCCAGGGGCAACGTGGGGAGAGGCTCCTAAGGGAGAATGGGTACAAGAGACCTGTCATCTGGAGACGTGAGCAAATTCACAACCCCAACCAGACATGGCCTGCCCCGACCCCCACCTTGGTCTGAATCCTCAGCGTGGCGATGTCTGCCACGGGATCCACAGCTGTGACCACAGCCTCATACGTGTCACCGCTAGGCAGCCTCACACGGACTCGGCGCCGATCAGCCACCACATGGGCGTTGGTAACGATGAGCCCGTCAGCAGCTACCACGAATCCTGAGCCATTCGAGATAGGTACTTCGCGGCCCGAGAAAGGGTGCCTGGGATGAGGGAGAAAGCAAGGATATGAGGAGGCTCGGACCCCTCCTTCTCGCCCGCCCTCCTAGCCCGTGGCTTCGGTGCCTCGGGGTGTACCCCACTGTTACCGGCCCAAGATCTCGATATAAACCACGGCAGGGGCCGTCTTCTCCACCACGTCCGCGATGAAGTTGTACTGGCGCCGGGGAGAGGTGGGTGGCGACCCAAGGACCGAGGCGAGGACGGCCGGGGGACCCCGCCCCCCACCCCACAACAACAATAGCACTGCCCCCCCAGCGCCCAGCGCCACCGCCAGCCACACACGCGGACGGGTTCCAGAGGTCCCTGAGTCTTCCCGGGCCCGGGGATCTGGGGTCCCCGCAATCAGCCGTGCTCGGGGATCCAAAGTCTCCGACTTCAGACATGTCCGTGGTTCAGGGACCCTCAGAGACAGCCGGGCCCGGGACTGGGGACTGGGGGTCCCATAAGTCACTCCAGCCTGAGGGTCAGGAGCTCCTGACGTCAACAGGGCCCGGAAGTCAGGACTCAACAGTGATCCCTTACCCCAGCGAACCCCCCGCCAAGCCCGCCATCCCCAGAGGCTCCAGCCTGCACCCCGCCCCGCCCTCAGTGCAGCCATCAGCTCCGCCTTGGCTGCCTCCTCGCCCGCCCTACACAGAGGAGGCGCTCTGGACGCGAGCGGGAGGACTGCGGGACGCAGGGCACGCCGGTACCTGAAGTCTCCAGAAGTGCACGCCGGGACCCAGGATTCCGGGAGGCCGACTCCGCCCCCGCCCTGCGAATGCCGGGAATTGTGGTCCCCGCGGGACGCGAGTTCTGAGGTGGCCCAAGGGCCCGCAAGGCATGCTGGGACCGCTAGCCCTTCCGGGGCGCAGCAGGGTTTCGGCTCCCGGCACCCTGGGCGGATGCCCAGAGACTCCGCCTTCCCAGGAGGCCCTGCGACGGGGAGCGAAGATGGCGGCGGAGGCTGCAGCCCGACAGCCCTAAAGCAGCAGTTATGGAGCCTCCCCCGGTGCCGGGGCCGGAGCGGCTCTTTGATTCGCACCGGTAAGAGCCCCGGCGGGAAGAGACCAGTTCCCGCGTCCGCTTGGCCTTCTGCGCGCGATCACCCCGCCTCTCGCCCGCAGGCTCCCGGGTGACGGCTTCCTACTCTTCGCGCTGCTGCTCTACGCTCCAGTAGGGTTCTGCCTTCTCGTCCTGCGCCTCTTTCTTGGGATCCACGTCTTCCTGGTCAGCTGCGCGCTACCGGACAGCGTTCTTCGCAGGTTCCGACCCGGGCGCTAGAGGAGGGTCAGGGCTGGACCCGGCCCGAGGCCGCGCAGTCACCGCTGCCTGCATCCCTAGGTTCGTGGTGCGGACCATGTGTGCAGTGCTGGGACTCGTGGCCCGGCAGGAGGACTCTGGACTCCGGGATCACCGCGTCAGGGTCCTCATTTCCAACCACGTGACACCTTTCGACCACAACATAGTCAATCTGCTCACCAGCTGTAGCACCGTGAGTTGGGGACGAAGTCGAGAGCGCCGCGGGGTGGTTCCCGGGGCACAGCTCAAGGCTCCCTTCTCCACGTCCAGGTTTCCTCTGGGGACTCAAGATACCGACCCTTACCCCAGACCCCGCCTTTCTACAACATATGTCAATTTTTCTCCCTTCACAACATTCTTTTCTTCTTTCTCTCCTCCCCCATCCCAGCCTCTACTCAATAGTCCGCCCAGCTTCGTGTGCTGGTCTCGGGGCTTCATGGAGATGGATGGGCGGGAGGAGTTGGTGGAGTCACTCAAGAGATTCTGTGCTTCCACGAGGCTTCCCCCTACCCCTCTGCTGCTGTTCCCCGAAGAAGAGGCCACCAATGGCCGGGAGGGGCTCCTGCGCTTCAGGTGGGTGAGCACAGGTATCTGTCTCCAAACTGGGTAGGTGGTCAGGCTTGGGGGCCCTTGGGTTTTCACAGCCTTTTTCCACCCTGCTCCTTCCATTCCTAGCTCATGACCTTTTTAGTTCTTTTCCTTGAATCCCTATATTCCCCACTTTTCTACGGTCCAGTTTGACAGTGTTCTGTTTAAAGTCAGGTATGAGCTGCTGACTAGGCTGGCTGAAATCCCATACTCTCTCTTCCCCTTTCTAGTTCCTGGCCATTTTCTATCCAGGATGTGGTACAGCCTCTTACCCTGCGAGTCCAGAGACCCCTAGTCTCTGTGGTGAGTGTGTGCTGGACAGAGAATCTCTGGGCTTGGAGGGGACATTTCCCAGTCCTGGCCCTGACTTAGACCTCACTCATGCCCTCCCTTCAGACGGTGTCAGATGCCTCCTGGGTCTCAGAACTGCTGTGGTCACTTTTCGTCCCTTTCACGATGTATCAAGTAAGGTATTAACTGTCCTCACTTTTTGGTGGCTGGGAGAAACTCACCTCAAGGTCAAGGAAGTAGCTGTCTCTGCCCTGTCCATTTGCAGATCTTTTAATGTCAAGTTCCCACCACAGAGGCAATATGAAGTATTTAGTATCTCCCCACTGTCACCACAACTGTTCCAAGAAAAGACGTATCAGAGTGGAGAGAGGGTACCCCCAACATGGTCCTGGATTGTTTTTGCAGGTGGCTCCGTCCTGTTCATCGCCAGCTGGGGGAGGGGAATGAGGAGTTTGCCCTCCGTGTACAACAGGTGACAGGGGACCCATGCAGGATGGAGGCGGGGGTCTTCCCTCAGGGGGAAGGAGACGAAGGCTTGAGAACCTTCCAATCTTCCAATTCTCCCTAGTTGGTGGCCAAAGAATTGGGCCAGACAGGGACACGACTCACTCCAGCAGACAAAGCAGAGCACATGAAGCGACAGAGACACCCCAGGTTGCGTCCCCAGTCAGGTGTGTAGTCCCTGTACACAAAGCTTCAGAGCCATTTTTTCAGCCTGTCGTGGTTTCCTCCCTGTTCCTGTACTAGACAGCCTCTTCTTCCACCTAGTTCTCCACTCACCATATTTCGGATTTCTTTTTTGCAGCCCAGTCTTCTTTCCCTCCCTCCCCCGGCCCTTCTCCTGATGTGCAGCTGGCAGCTCTGGCTCAGAGAGTCAAGGAGGTTTTACCCCACGTGCCACTGGGCGTCATCCAGAGAGACCTGGGTATGGGGAAGGGTGGCCTCACGCAAGGAGACAGGCACAGGGAAGAAAAGTGGGTGGTGAAGGGAGAAGGTGAACAAAGAAACAGACTCTCCTCTCCTCTCCTCTCCTCTCTTCCCTTCTCCCCAGCCAGGACTGGCTGTGTAGACTTGACCATCACTAATTTGCTTGAGGGGGCCGTAGCTTTCATGCCTGAAGACGTCACTGAGGAGACCCAGTCCCTTCCCACAGCCTCCACCCCCAAGGTGAGACCCCAGAAATGGTCAGGTCCAAGACTTGGGGTGGGATGGGGCAGTCTGCACGTTCTCTGTCCCTGACATCTCTTTTTTTGATCCTGAGACCCTAGCATAGTGCCTCTCTTGCAAAGTAGGCATTCGATGGGTGTTTAATGATGACTTCGCAAGCCCTCTGACATTGTGATCACCTCAGTTCCCCAGCTCTGGCCCAGCGACCCCTCAGCCCACAGCCCTAACATTTGCCAAGTCCTCCTGGGCCCGGCAGGAGAGTCTACAAGAGCGCAAGCAGGCGCTGTATGAGTACGCGAGAAGGTGAGGGGTTTGGAGAATGATGGGTAGAAAGGGACAGGTTGGAGAAGGGAGCTCTTCGTGGAGATAATACAGCAAAGCCCGTTCAATGTCTTCTCCTTATGTCCTACAGGAGATTCACAGAGAGGCAGGCCCAGGAGGCTGACTGAGTACAGGATGGCACCCAGAGCCGCAGGACGGAGACTGGGGGCAGCCCTCACCCAACTCACAACAGGCCGGATGGGTGGGTGGTAAAAAGGGAGGCATGGGGCTCCCCCCAATATCACATTAAATTCAGGGTTTTCACTCAAGGTCTCTGCTGCCTCTCTGGGTCTCAAAAGCCCCCTAGCAGTTTCCTTTTCCCCTGGTTGTGGGGCTCAGGGATCAGGGCCTCCTTGTGGATTTGTGGGATTGGTCAGAATGGAACTGTCTGCAGTCACCTCCTCATGCCAAGAGATGAGCAATATGGAAGGTGTAACTGAACTGAAGACCCAGCAGCAACTGGATCCTAGCTAGGGTGTTCAGCCAAGGTATGTGAAGAAACAGCTGCAAAACTACAAGTCCCAGGATGCCTTTCGGTAATGAGTACAGTCCACAGAGTTCACACGTGTTGGGTGTGGTGGCTGGAGCCTATAACCCGGAGCAAATGGCCCCACCCCCAAACCAGTCTATAGAGTTTGTGTTTGAGCCAAGCCCCAGGGTGGAACCGGAATTTACCTTTGTACTTGACACTGGTCAGGGTTAGTGGCGACTGGCTCAGTGGGTCTGGAACTGGCTGCCATCCTGACAACATCTCAGAGCTGCAAGCAGGTTTGAATCCAGGATTCTTGTGGCCCTGCCCCTGGATTCCTGCCCCCGCTCCTCCTCTTAATCTTTATTCTTTTCCCCTGGAAACCTTCCCACAGGTTACCAGGTCTCATACAAATTCTGCTGCCCCTGAGGGCCCCTGTGTCAGTCACAGGATTTTTACTACCTGACTACAGGGTAATAGTCCGCTTTTGATAGTCCCTTACTTGGAGACTCAACTACTGTTTCCCGGCAGACAAGAAATACTGGGAAGAAGGGACCCCAGGGCATTATCACCTGAGGGTACAGGTTAGGGATTGGGAAGATGGTGTCAGTCACCAAATATGAAGCCTTGATGGCGGCCCTGCCTTCTATAGGTCCTGCTGGATAGCCACCATGGCCTCTCAGCTTCTCGGGCTGGAAGAAGAGTCTGGCCCAAACCCTGGGGAGTCTGAACTGGCTGTGAACCCCTTTGACGGGCTCCCCTTCTCTTCCCGCTACTACGAGCTGCTTGAGCAGCGCAGAGCTTTGCCTATCTGGGCTGCTCGCTTTATCTTCTTGGAGCAGTTGGAGAGTAGCCCCAGTGGAGTGGTGCTGGTGTCTGGAGAGCCTGGCTCTGGCAAGAGCACCCAGGTGGGGAGAGATTCTGGGAGTGAACAAAGGGAGGGGCTGGGGAACTGGCTCTTCCCTGGACGAGTTGGGGGGGGGGAGGGGTGCTCCGTGAAGTAATAGGAAATGTGGGCAAAGGGAGATTGGTTAGGCTGGCCCCAGGGTAGCTGGTGAAGGACCAGGAGACTCCCCAAATAGAGATTAAATTGGCTGCAGCTTCCCCTATGTCTCACTGACTGGTTTTCCTTCCTTACCCCTACCCCAGATCCCACAGTGGTGTGCAGAGTTTGCACTGGCCAGGGGGTTCCGGAAGGGCTGGGTAACTGTGACTCAGCCCTACCCTCTGGCAGCCCTGAGCTTGGCCCTGAGAGTTGCTGATGAGATGGACTTGACCCTGGGTCATGAGGTTGGATACAGCATCCCCCAGGAGGACTGCTCTGGGCCTGACACCCTGCTCAGGTGTGGTCTCCTGCAGGCCTGACCCAAATCTAACTCCCCTCACTGGGTAGAAATAAGCCCAGTCTTCTGACATCTCACCATACCCTCCCTCAGCCCAGCTCACTCTTTAAATTAGGAATACTGAAACTGCCGAATTAAGCCCTTTAACCCCAGCTGGGGACATTCAGACATTCAGCCTCCCCACCCCCATCACAAAAAGTCTCACTCTCCTAACTGCAGTACAGCTTGTGGACAGTGTCATCAGTGGGGTTGTGGGTCCATGGGCTCAGAAGTCAGTCACAGGGTCTTTTACTGAACTTCACTATTAAAATCTAAGCCCTGGGGAGAATTCTGGACTTCTGGGGCTGGGCAGTGTCCACACGGACTCCTCTGCCCACTGCCAATGTCAACAGGTTCTGCTGGGACAGGCTGCTCCTGCAGGAGTTGGCCTCCACCCGGGGCACTGGAGTCTGGGGCGTGCTGGTGCTGGATGAGGCTCAGGAGCGGTCAGTGGCCTCAGATCTGCTCCAGGGGCTTCTGCGAGATGCCAGGCTTGGAAACCTTCCAGGGGACCCCAGACTGGTTGTAGTTACTGACCCAGCCCTTGAACCTAAGCTCCAAGCTTTCTGGGGCAACCCTCCCATTGTGCACGTGCCCAGAGAGCCTGGCAGGTGTCCCACTCCCGTCTACAGGGACACTGTCCCTACTGACCGAGTGGAAGCTGCCTGCCAAGCTGTGCTTGAATTGTGTCGGAAGGAGGCTCCGGGAGATGTGCTAGTGTACCTGCCCAGTGAGGAGGTAAAAAATGGGATGCAAAAGGAGGTATTCCGGGGGGAATTGGAGCGATGCTTGGTAGGGACATTGGAGTTGTGGTATTTACTCTCCTTAGGGGTCCTGAGGAAAAACTCCAGGTTTTCATGGTAAAGAGGTCTACCAATCTGTTTTTGATTCCATACAATACAGAGGTTTGTGGTTCAACGAACTCCTGAAATTATAGCACCCCGACTTTATGAGTATGTGCATTTTTTCAGAGTGAAGGGCCATAGCTTTCGTCAGGTTTTCAAAGGGGTCTGTGACCCCAAAAGGTGAGAACTGCTAATGCCCCACCCGTCTCCCCAGGAAATTTCCCTGTGCTGTGAGTCATTGTCCAGGGAGGTGGGGCCCTTGGTTCCCCAAGGGCCCCCACTACGGGTGCTGCCCCTTCACCCAGGCCGTGGACAAGCTGTGCAGGCGGTGTACCAGGACACAGACTTGGGTGCCCGGAAGGTGGTAGTCACTCACTGGCTGGCTGACTTCTCCTTCTCCCTCCCTTCCATCCGACATGTCATTGACTCAGGACTGGAGCTTCGAAGTGTGAGTGAAAGAGAAATGAAGGGATATGGGGGCTAAAGACAGAAATAGCCCACTCTCGGTGGGGAGGGTATAGCTCAAATGGTAGAGTGCATTCTTAGCATGCAGAAGGTCTTAGGTTTGATCCCCAGCAAATCGATCCATTTTAAAAAATAATAAATAAATCTAATCACCCCACCACTACCCCTCCAAAAAAAGAAATAGCCCACTCTCATCTGTCTTGGCCTTGGTTGTGGGGCGGTGGCAGGTTTACAATCCTCAGATCCGAGCAGAATCTCAAGTGTTGAGACCAATCAGCAAGTGTCAGGCAGAGGCAAGACGACTGCGGGCAGGAGGGGTCCCACCAGGTAAGAGCCTTTGCCCTCAGTGAGATCCAACATGACAAGAGTCTCCAGCACGTGAGCCCTGAGGAATCTACAGTGGTCTTCTTCCCCAGGTCTTTCTCCCCTCAGGATCCTGTCTCTGCCTGTATCCTAAGTCCTTCCTAGAACTAGAGGCTCCCCCACTGCCCCAACCCAGGGTGTGTGAGGAGAATCTGAGCCCCCTGGTCTTACTACTCAAGAGGAGACAGATTGCAGAGCCAGGGGAGTGTCACTTCCTGGACCGGCCTGGTGAGCAGTCCTCCTGCCCAAGTCCTACTGTCCGACCACCAGGCTCTGAGAACCCCTTCCCTGTAAGCCTTGTGCCATCCCCAGCTCCAGAGGCGCTGATGCAGGCCTTGGAAGACTTAGACTATCTGGCAGCACTGGATGATGATGGGGACCTGTCAGACCTGGGAGTCATCCTGTCAGAGTTCCCTCTGGCCCCTGAGCTTGCCAAAGCCCTGCTGGCCTCGTGTGAATTCGACTGTGTGGACGAGATGCTCACCCTGGCTGCCATGCTCACTGGTAAAATCACTTCTCTCTCTGACTCTTATGGCCACTTCAGCCCTTCCGTTTGGTGTTCTTGTGCCCCTGAAGCTCGCCCATTCCCCCATGCTCCAGTTCCGAGCTGTACCCTGTGTAAAGAACGAGGCTTTATCATTTAGCCCTCTCCTGTCTCTCTGTTGGGTCTTGTCCCTTAACATGCTTAAATATCTTCTACTTGTTATTACTAAAACTTTACAGCCCTCTTCCTCAACCCTGTACTCAGCTGTACAGAATACTCTCTATCCTGTTCAATCCAGGGTATTCCTGGCCCACTGCATTCCAGCGTCAGGCCCACCACAACCCTGATGCAGCCTTCTGCTCGCCAGTGACCTCCTAGAGACCTAATCCAGTGAATGCTTGTGAGCCCTTATTCGTGACTTTCTTTTGACACTTGAGAATGCCCACCGCTCTCATCTTGAAACTGCCCCCTCGCTTAGCTTCTGTGACCTGCCCCTCGTGGTTTACATCCTACCTCTCTGGCCGATCCCTCATATCTTGCTTGAGCTGCTCTTCCTCTGCTTTGTCCTCTGCTCGTTCACTGTAAGTTGGACTTCAGGATTCTATCCTTGCCCCTTTCATCTTCTCACTCCCCGAACTCTAAGCAAGTTCGTTCACACCCACGGTCTGAACTGGCACACCACCATCCTCCTGAATCTTAGACTTACCCACCTGACTCCTGAGGGATGTTTCCTCGGAATGGTCCACAGGGCTTCAATGCTCCCCATCACGGCTCAGGTGGATTCCCTTTGTGGCCTAACTAGTCATGTGAACTTTTTCCAAACACGTGGACTCTCTTACTTAAAAAACTCTTCTTTACCAGCTATTCTTTACCTTTCAAGCAGAATGTAAACTCATTTGTACATCACATCCGGTCTCTCTTAACCTGGCCCATACCTACCTCTCCGGCTTTACCTCCTGCCACCCTACCACACCCACTGTTCCCCCCACTCATAATCCTAGGTGCTTGCAGTTCTCAAAATATGCCATCCCCATAGTCTAAAATACTCCTCCCGCCCCTTTTCCACTGCACTGATTTCTACTCAAAGTTCAAATATTGGCCCACACACCTACTGAGTTTATCAAGTTTGCTTATTTGGTGGTCTCTCCCACCAGACTCTGTGCTTCTTGAGAGCAGAGACTTTTACACTGATTCATCTTCAATGCCTAATAAAGGGCATAGTGTCTAGAAGTCGTTTGAATAAAGTTCCCAAAGTGACAGTCCTATCTTTTCAGTATACCGCTATCCTTTCTCATTCTCCAAAACAAACTTCCTCTCTTCTGCCTCCAGCTGCCCCTGGGTTTACTCGTCCTCCCGTCTGCGCAGAAGAAGCTGCCCTGCGTCGGGCCTTAGAACACGTGGATGGTGATCACAGCTCTCTGATCCAGGTGTATGAAGCCTTTATACAGAGTGAGTGGCCCACTCAGCATCCTCTTACAGAATCCCAGATTTGCCAGAGGGATGCGGTGTGCAACCAGCTGACAGATCTCTGTTCTGAAGAAGAGAAGTCCCTTCAGCCAAGGGTTGGGTTCTCTTG
Organism: Camelus dromedarius; assembly: GCF_036321535.1. NCBI lineage: Eukaryota > Metazoa > Chordata > Mammalia > Artiodactyla > Camelidae > Camelus > Camelus dromedarius. The sequence goes on from NC_087450.1 coordinate 9,187,169, forward strand.
GGGGATTCAAGGACTTTAGGTGCAGATGGTCCCTTTCCTCTCCTAGGTGGAGCAGACAAGGCTTGGTGCCAGGCTCGGGGTCTAAATTGGGCAGCATTGTGCCAAGCCCGTAAACTTCGGGGAGAACTCCTAGAACTCATGCAACGGATTGAACTTCCCTTATCCCAGCCAGCCTTTGGCTCTGAGCAGAATCGCAGAGACCTCCAGAAAGCACTGGTGTCGGGATGCTTCCTTAAGGTTAGGGGAAGGAGTTGGGGTGAGGGTCATACAAGGAGCAGAAGGTAGAGGGAGCAAAGATTGGTATGTGTCACGTCTGAAATTGGGGTCCAGGTGACCATTCAAAGGATTCTTTAGAACCAGGAGAAACTTCTCCTTTGAGGAATGCGTGGCTGTGGAAATGCCATACTGTATGGTCGTAAGGTAGGGCTATGACAGTCTGCTAATTCTCATCACCCTTGCTAATTCTTTCTCAACCCCCTTTTCTTTCTTCTACTGACCCTTCACTCTCACTTATTCCTTCAATATCTTTGCCTTTCTATGAGGTGGCCCGAGACACAGATGGGACTGGAAATTACCTGCTCCTGACCCATAAGCATGTGGCCCAGCTCTCCCCAAACTGCTGCTACAGAAGCCGCAGGGCTCCTGCCAGACCGCCACCATGGGTGCTTTACCATAATTTCTCCATTTCCAAAGACAACTGCCTCTCCATTGTTTCTGAGATTCAACCACAAATGTGAGTTCCCTGACACCACACCCCAAACAACACTGCCCATTCCTCTTCCTGGGGTCAAAATTACAGCTGGGGAGTTAGAGAGCCTTACAAAGAGAAAGGGATCTTACTGTTTGTAGTAACATATGATTTGAGGAGACAGGGTTTGTAGAAGGGGCAGTGAGAAATTTAACAACCTGCATTATAAGAGAAGATACAGAAAAATCATCTAATGATGACTCTCTCTGTCAGGCTGGTGGAATTGGCCCCTCCATACTTCCTGAGTAACTTGCCCCCTAGTGAGAGCAGAGACCTCCTGAACCAGCTGAGGGAAGAAATGGCAGATTCTTCAACAGGGCATGAATCTTCCTCCACCCAAGAACTTGGAGATGCCTGTGTCCTGCAGTGACCTGTCTACGGAGTGAAGCTGAGTTCATCTCATCACACTAGATCCTCCCTTAGGCTAGTACCTAGGCAGCCAGTCAGATTTAAAAGCCCAGAGTTAAGGGTCAGATGTAAATACTGGAACCTGAGTCCCAAGAAATGGTAGGCCAGGAGTAGAGAGAATTGGGTAAGCCACAGTCTGTACAGGGTCCTTAGCCTTCTTCTATTTATTTGAGAGGAACTGATATGCCTCCATATCCCCAACTTATGCCAAACCCATCCTATGCTCCCTTTTGGTCTATAAAAGTTCTTTTTCTATGGTGCCCAACTTGAGTTTGGTTTTGCAGCAGCATTTATAATATCTATGAGTTAGAGATGACACAGTACAAAAGACTTAGGGTCAACTGCAACAGTGATGTCCTCTTGCCTGGTTCCCATCTCTGGTCAAGCCTTTGTGCTATGACTGACCTAGCTGTCATTAACATGGAACATGAGTAGTTTGACTACAGTTGGCCTCTGACCCTGCCTAAAGCTCACTCCCCTCTATCATACTGCTCTTGCCTCCAGGGGAAGCAGACAAAATCTTCCCTCTTGTCTTCATACAACTTCAGTCCTTCTCCTTCCTAAACCTCAGGGCTATGGCAACTATACCCAACCTCTCAACTTTCCAACAACAGGCTTCCTGGCAGCGCCTGGCCCACCGACCAGCTCAAGTTTTTCTAACAACTCCAGGGACATCATGCTTTTCTCTTTCCAGCTGGGTTATTCCTTTCCCTTTTCTTCCCTTGGACTAGTAACTTTGATATCCTCAATCATCTTGCATGTTGTAAATGTGTTTATAGAAATTGGTGGAAAGAAACATTTAATCCTTAGAACTCTGCTTTTTTTTCTCAGAATTTCCTCCCTTAGACATTCTGTCTGTTCTCATCATTCCATCTAACTATGCCTCTATGTGGATGTCGGCATTTTTCCAGAATTTACTCTCTAGGTCTAACATTTAGTTTTGCCTGCAGAGTTCATCTTGATCCTATCTTCCCAATTTCCCCTTCATCATACACAACATCTTTGATTTCTTGATCCTTTACATTTCCAACCTTGTAATTATCTTTGATTATTTTTAGGCCTGTCACTTCCTAATTACTTGCCGAATTCGGCTCACCCTAACACCACTGGGCCCATTAACTTTGTCCATTGCTTTCCGCCCCGCCTTCCCTCTGTCTCCGAGGGACACCAGAGCCAGATTAGTGTTCCTAGATTTTCTCTTCATTGGGTGTGTAAGTATCCGTCTTGCCTGCCACCCAGGCGCACTGTTAGGCCCAAGTGGGACGACATAGTCAGCAGGTTAAACACACATGGACAACATGAGGCTCAAAGTCCAGAAGTAATCCTTAGCGATTATTTAACAGTTGATGGATGAGATGCCCAGCGTGGATAACCCTCTGGTTTCTGTCAGTCAGTCATACTGTCGGTCTCCAGCACCTCCTCCATTACTCTGCTGTCATTGGCGTCTTCCTTCCTTCACGATCTGGTGCAGACCCAGCCCGTGAGGGCTGCAGCCGCCCCATCCCAGCGGTGCGTGTAACCTGCTCCAGCCCTCCGAACTCCAGCTCCGACCCACCCACAGAAGGAGCCGGAGTCCCTCTAGAGAGCAGCCATTGGCCAGCCTACCCCACCTCCCCGCACCTCATTGGCTGCCGTACTGCAGGTCCCGCCCCCTCAGCGGGTTCCAGCAGCCGGGCCAACAGTCGAAGTGAAAAATGGCGGGAAAGGCCGCGTTTCTGCGCTCCAGGTAACGGCTCAATGCTGGCCTGGGAGCCCGCGGTGGCCGAGGAGCCCTCGACGATAGCCTCAAGGCCAGCTCCTCCTCACACGCTCCACTGCTGCGGGACCGCCACGTGGGCGGCCGTGCGCTCCAAGGCCCTGGGCCCGGCGCTCCACGCCGCGCCTCGGTCCGGAAAAGAGCGCTCGGCCGGTCAGGCAGGCGTCGCTCACACCACCGAGGCGAGCCCGGACACGGAAGCCACCTTGTTGTCCTCGGCCCAGGGCTGCAGGTTCTGCAGCGCGAAGAGCGACGAGTTGTGCAGGCAGAGCGGGTCCGGGGGCAGCGGCGGCCGCAGCGGTCGCGGTAGCGCGTCCTGCTGCAGGTGCAGAAGCAGCCGGCCCGCGCGGTGCCGCTCCGCCTCGCGCTCCTCGGCCGTCTGGCGCCTGGGCGGGCGGAGACGCGGGGTCAGCGAGGCCGGCCCTCGCCCGCCCCGCGCCGCGCCGCGCCTCGCCTCGCCTCACCGCCACTTGGCCCGGCCCGGTCCCTCGCCCACCCCGCGCCTCACCGCCACTTGGTGCGCCGGTTCTGGAACCACGTCTTGACCTGCGCGTCAGTCATGCGCAGGGCCTTGGCCAGCGCCGCCCTCTCGGCCGAGGCCAGGTACTTCTGGCGCAGGAAGCGCCGCTCCAGCTCCAGCACCTGCGAGCGGGAGAAGGACGTGCGCGGCTTCTTCCGCTTTGGGGGCGTCCGGTTTTGGTAGGGGTGACCTATACGGCGCGTCCCGGAGAAGGGCGAAAGCGCGGCTACAGGGAGGAAGAAAGAGCAAGGCAGGGTTTTCGGGGCGGCCCGAGGTGTCACTGAGACGAGAGCATGGCTGCGCAGGCCGCAGAGTTCCCGCACCGCGTCCCTACCCCTGCCCCAAGCTCGGCCCCCCTAATCAGTAGAGGCTTCCAGACGAGAAAGGGCCTCGGAAACGCCCCCCACCTTGGGTGAGGGAGAGACGTCCCGGTAACTTCACCCTGCCCTCCCGGCGGTGTGGACAGCGGACTGCAGAGGAGGGCGCGGGTGTCGACGGCAGCTACCTCCCCAGCGCCTCTCAGCAGTGGGACCAAGAGATACAAGTTGAGGGAAGATCCCCTGGGATGAGGAGCGGAGGGTATGAAAGGGGACCTTGAGTTGGAGCAGAAGGATCAAAGATGAGGAAACCAGGTCAGTGTGGGCAGGATGCTGGAGGGATCGGGCAACCTTACCCGTGAGCCGGTCCTTGGCATAGCGGCGGCCGCTGTCCATCCAAGGGAAGGTGAGTCCCGCTAGGCCCCCGGCGCCGCCCAAGCCCGAGGGTCCAGGAACCGCAGGCGCGCCTCCCGCGGGCGGCTGCACTGGCAGCGGGCGGTGCGCTGGGACGCGGATCACGCCTCCCGGGCCCACACCAGAGCTGCCTGGTAGCGGAGCCAGCGAGCCCGCGGGGCCGTAGCTTGAGGCTCCGTGAAATCCACCCGAGAACGCCGCACTCTCCCCATGGCCCTGGCCGGCGCGACCCAGGCCTAGGCCGCTCCCGGGGGGTTCCGGGCAGCTCAGGATCTGATCGATGCCGAAGCTGATTGGCTCGTGGTGCGGGAGGTTGTGCGATGCCAGCACCGCCGGCTCCATGGGTCCAGGTCAAGGAGGACCGCAAGAGGTTTGGCGGTTGGGGACTGCGCCCAAACAGCTCTGGAGCCCAGCAGCGGAGCTCTCCGAGCGGTGGCCTCAGGGGCCCGCGGGGCTGGCCGCGGAGAGGCGCCGGGGCCCCCAGGACATCTTCATCCCTGTGTGCTGGGAGTTACCGCGCCCGTGCCGGCCTCTGCCGGGCGTCGGCTCAGGAACTCGCATCCCGGGGGAGCGCGACTGACCGGGGCCCCAGGAGCGCCCTTCCTAGCTTTGAAGTGCAGGTGGACGCTGGGCTGCCGGGGCCTCTGCCCGAGTCCGAGGTGGAGAGGGTTAGCCGGCTCCGGCTGGGGCTGTGACTGACAGATCAGCCTTGGGTGGGCAGTCGGGGCTGGGGGTAGGGCAGGGGCGGGGCCGGTCCCGTTAAAGGGGAAGAGACGCCTGTTTGCGCCCAGCGCTGGGAAGACTGGCCCGCGGGAACGGTGGGAGTGTTGGGGGGGGGGGTGGCGATGGTGTTTTGAACCAGGCTATGCACGGGAGGGGCCCGAGCTTGGGCCATTGAGCGCTGAGTCAGCCGAGATGCGCAAGGCAACTCCATCCTCGCTGGCCTCTGTCTTTGGGCTTCCTCGGCCTCACCGACTTCTGCAGGTGCCTCGTCCCACAGCCCCCACTCTTCGCCTCCCGATGGGTCCTGCCTGACGACTCTCAGATTCGTTGTGGCCCCCGCCTAAACGCTCTTGGAGACTAAATCTCGTTGTGACTTTCTGGCTGCGATGGAAAGAGGCTAGGGAACGGCACCGGCGAGTTGGAGGCCCGGGAAGAGGACAAGTGTGGGAAGGCGGTGGCAGGGCGTCTGGTGGGCTAGGGCGGGGAACAACTACTCTGAGCCAGTGACCATGGTGCACATCCTGGCCTCTCCCGTAGCGCCCCTAGCTCCTTACGGGAGCGTCAGTAATGGGTGCCCAGTGTTTCTTAGAATTTTGATTTTCTGAAATCGGTGTAAAAAGGACCAGTGGCTGAACCTGGGTCAACTCATGTCGGTGAGGACTTGGGGCTGGCGTTCAGCCCCCGAATGGGGACGACCAACGCAAGACTCTGCCCCTGTGCCTAGGAAGTCTATTCTCACACACTCTGGCCCCTCCAAAGACAGGAGGATGAAATCGCCACAGGCGACATGTGGGACCTCACCTAAGTCTTCAGAGGATCCCAACCGCCTCATTTGGCATAGATGCTTCACCCCACCCAAGCCCAGGAAACCGTGCCTGGAGCGTGTCAGAGAAAGGAGGTGGGGAAAGACGAAGCCGCTCGGTGACCTTGTGACCTCTGGCTGCGGACCCAGGAGCTAAGAGTGTGTGAACTCTGCATCCTTCCCCGGAATGGGACCCCGGGCCGGCCGGGCCCCTGCGCCTTAGACCCGCCCCTGCCGCCACCCGGCCCGGTGCAGGCCGCCATAATCGGGTTAGCTGGGTCGGAATTACATTACCTTCCCCGGCCCGCCCCGGCCCTGGGATGGGGGGTTGGGGGGGCTGGCGCCTCCGAGCCGGTGAGACTGGGCGCCTGGAGGGGGATGTTCCTACCATCCCTTGAAGGGTGGGCACCGAGGAGCAGCTTGGCCTGCGTCGGACACGTGGTAGCCAAAGGACCCCCGCCCTTGTGCCAGCCCTAGCCCCTCGACCCCAACCCACTCTGGTGCCGTGGTCCAGGCTGCCCGATACCCTTGTGAGCCGAAATGCCTTCTGAGGCTAGTGGATAGGTCTCCCTGGGAGCACGGATCTTCCGGTTCATTCTCCAGGATTTCCCAGGAAAAACTCTGCCCCTCCTTTCTCCCCAGCAGATGGGCTGGCAGCCTGGCGCCTAGGGCAGTGTAAGGGGTCTTTTCTCTCCAGGGAACCAGGAATGATATTTGGGCATCTGGGCAGGAAGAAAGAGAAGAGAAAGAAGGCAGTGGGGTTTCTCCCCACACAAAGCCAGCAGTCCCTCAGTGTTCTCAGAAGCTTCAGTTTGAAGGGGGTGAATGATGGGGGAGGGAGGGGTGAACATTAATAATATGTGACATCCTCCTCCAACCTTGTCCACCTCCATCATCCAGTTTCTCCAGCCCTTCCCCTTCCTACCAACAGCCACCTTCTAAAAGGGGTGGGGGGGGGGTCCTACCACTTTAGCAGCTGTTTTTGGTGAAGAAGATGACTCCTCCCCTAAGCCTTTACAGAACTCCAAGCACCTTTTCTTGGCAGCAGTGGAGGGGCTGAGGCTACTAGGGAGCATGAGTCCTCTGCCGCTCAGGTAAACACTTCGGAGGTATCATGGGCTAGATTCCCCCAGATGAGACCAGAGAGCCTAGGGAGACAGTGAAGTAAATAAAGTATCCGAAGAGGGGCTGGCCTGCATGTTAGGAGTTTGCCATTGCCTTTTCCCACTCTAGCGGTGGGCCTCTGGTTAGACAGATTGGAGGCACTCATGTGTCTCTAATCAAGCTGAATATATCCTTCTCAAATGAATCAGTGACTGAATCAATGAAGGTGAAAAAGGCAGCATCGTGCAGACCTGTATGTCTGCTTACTGTACATCCTACCTTTTGAGGTCAGCACAGATGGCACTGCCACACAGAGATTGCCCAAATGATTGATTCCTGGAGGAGAATGGTCACAAACCCAGTAATATACATCTTCTGAGGAATATATATATATATACAGTGCTCCACTTCAAGGCCAAAGACATCCAGTTCTGTCAACCACAGTCCTAGGAATTTCTCTGCTTGCCTCTTGCCGATTTCCTGATTCTCTGAAAAGGATGGTTCCCACTAGTTTATGTTGAAGATGGAGGCTCTGGGGTCAGCACCTCCACCTCCCATACACACTGCCTTGGATCCATCTCACCACATCCTTCCTACATGCACATGGCCACTCAACTCATCAAGTTTTCATGCCTTCAAACCGCAGCTTCACAAGGAGAGGCCATGTTCCCAGCCTGTGCTCCCGCGTCTTCTCTTCCTTTCTGCTCCTGATCTGGTGTCTTTCCCTCGAGATGGTCCCAATTCTTGTATCATCATTTCTCTCATCAACTTAGTCCTTCCTACCCACAACTGTTTTAGGTCTCTATTATCTGAACGAAGTCTTTGCCTAACTCTTCAAGAGAAATTATGTTTTTCTTTTTCCCTTTTACTGCCCATACCCACGGCCTCCCTTTCCTCATTATTTATTCTTTTCACCCACTGCAAGCTGGCTTCACTATGTGGACCCTTTCTCAGAGAGCTCCAGTGTCCGGTGTCTATTATCCGGAACTTCTCTGAAACAGTTTTTGGTGTTGCTGACCATCAACTATTTCTTAAAATGTCCCTTCTTTTAGCTTCTGTAATATTGGTCTTATTCTACATCTTTAGACATTTACAGTCAATACTTATGTTTTCCCTCCACTGACTTTTCTTCTTCCACTGAAGACTGTGAACATTCTTCAGAGCTCAGACTTCAGCTTTACCCATCTCTACATCAGTTCAGGTTTCACCCACTCCAATAGTTCCATCTATTACATTTACCAAGAAAACTCTCAGACCTCTGTCCCTGGTTCTGACATTTGCTGTACTCCACCCCACCATTCTAGTTTTCAGGTCAGCTCCATCTGCTTTTGCTGTAGCCACCTTAAGTGCAAAAGGCTGGAGGACATGCTTCCCCTCAAGCTCCTTATTCACTTCCTCTTATTATTCTTTCCTTTGAAATGTTTCATCTATATCCCTTCCTTTCCATTTCCACAGATAAAAAGGCTAATGTAGGCCATCATCACCACCATCACCTACATGCATGTATTCATCCAGAAAATTTTGATTGAACACCTACTATGTGCCTGACACTGGAGATACAGCTGTAAATACAACAACAACAATCACTGCCATTGAGCAGTTTACATTCTAGTGGGGAAGGCAGGTGAAAAACAAGAAAATATATAAAACATGCTTAATAATAAAAATGCTAATAAAAAAATAAAGCAAGGAAGGGGAAGAAGAAGTGTAAGAGTGGGGAATTATGATTTATCTAGACTGATCACAGAAGGCCTCATGCAGTAAAAACCAAAAGGAAGAAAGTGACCATTTGGATATCTGAGCATTTCAAGTTGGAGACACAGTGGGAATATATCCTAGTGTATCTGTGGGACAAACAGTGAGGGATCCAGTGTGGCTGGAGAGACGCAGTGACTGCAAGAGACCATGAAAGGCCTTGACCGCTGTAAGGAGTTGGGTTTTTATTCTAATTGAAAAGGGAAGCTATTGCAAGGTTTTAAACAGAAGAGTAAGGCAACTTATTTTCAAATTTTATTTTAAACAGCTTCCTTAAGGTAAAATACATACAATAATCTATATATATTTAAAGTGTACAGTTTGATAAGTTGACATGTTTACACCCATGAAGTCATCAACATAATCAAGATAATAAATATCCATCAACTCAAAAGCTTTCCTTGTATCCTTTTTTGTATGTTTTTACCAGAATCACTCTGAACTGCTACGTTGAGTATAAGCTAAAGAGGGGTAAAGAAAGGAGGCAAGATGCCACTGTAATTATCCAGAAGAGAGGTGATGGCATCTCGGACCAGGGAGATAAGCAGTGGCTGTAGTGAGAAGTAGCTGATTAAAAACTCACTAAACTCATAACTTCCTGCTGCTTATCCACTCTAATTCACTCTGAAGACAAATGAACAAATATGTTTCTTTCATAGGATAACTCCCTCCCTACAAAAACGTATTTTAGTTACCTAGTGCCCTCAGGCTATAGTCCCAATTCCATAAGGCCCTGCTGCTTCGATCCCTACTCTCAAATCTACATCTTGGCCTCCTTATATTCCCGCTCCTTTCATTCCCCTCCACTTTGCCTTTCTTTTCTATTCCCACCACACTTCTCACCCCTACCCGCACCCCTAGTCTCTAAATTTTACCCACACAAATCCCACTTCCTCCTGAAAGTCTTTCAGGGTCTCTACTGGGATCTCTCCTTTCTTGAGTCTCCAATTGCACTTGATGTTAATACTTCATAGTAATCTTATCTTTTTTTTTTTTTTTTTGACTCATAGTAATCTTATCCTTGTTTTGTTTTGTCTCGTTTTCTAATCTCTGTTTTGCCCAGGGACATCGATGTACCAGCTCTAGGGCCCCGACGTCCTCCCCAAGTACAAGACTGGGCCTATGCTACTGCAGAAGCTCTCTGCCTCAGCGTGTCTGTGTGCGGTAGTGTCCTAGCCGTCCTCCCCTCCTCCTTGGGCATCTGCTCTGCATTAGTCTGTCCCAGGCCTCCGCAGGCGCCGGTGATTGAATCATCATCATTAACCAGGGCCTGCCCCCCCTGCCCCAATTCTCGGCGGCAGCGGGGAAGAAGGGGCGGGGGTAAGATCACTACCAAGTCCCTGGAGGTCCCTCCCTCCCCGCCACCCTCTCCGAGATTTCGCATAGCCCCAAGAAACTCCCGCTGTGGAGCCGGGAGAAGGCCCGCCATCGGTATGAAGCTCCGTAACGCGGACGCGTCAGCCGAGGAGGGCTGCACTAGAAGTAGAAGGCCCGGAGGGGCTTCTTTAGCGGGGATGTCGTCACAGGAGATCGACGACCGTGAGCGGTGGCGGGCGAAGACCGCCGGGCCTGTCGGGGTAGAAGGTGGGGGTCTTTTGCAGGCTCCAAAAGTTAGTCCCGAGGTCGTGTAGGGTCTATTATGATGATTACTACAACAGGTCAATGAGATAGGACCCCTTCCTACGCGCCCCCTACTCCCTAATTACAGATTGAGGAGGGGGAGGGGCCAGTGAGGCTCAGGTGAGCGCACGGGGAGAAAGGGACGTGGGCGGGGCATTACAGAGGGTCAGCGAATCCGAAAAGACTTAAGCCTTCGTTGCGAAGCGACAAGTCCCGCCCCGCAGGCGGCACCGGAAGTGGCAGGCCAGGATCAGCCTTTAAGATGGCGTCTCCTCAGGGGGGCCAGATTGCGATCGCGATGAGGCTTCGGAACCAGCTCCAGTCAGTGTACAAGATGGACCCGCTACGAAACGAGGTGCAGGGGCGGCAGGGTTATCACTGTGGTCGGCTAGCGGTGCGAACTGGGGCCGGCTAGAGGACGGGCGGTGGCTGGCCGAGCGCCCAGTGCGCCTGCGCAGAGGCAGGGTGCCCAATGCGCCTGCGCGATTGCGGTTGGGTTGCCAAACTCCGGGCTAGGACGCCTGCGCATTGTGCTGCCTACGTCTTGTAGTCTCCCCTGGGAAAGGAAAGTCGGGAGAGTCCACGTAAACCGAACCCCAGCTGTGCACGGAGCCCTCTGCCGGGCAGAAGGGGAGTGCCAGCCCTCGGGAGCTAATTCTCAGCTAACCGCGCAGGGTGCGGGGCTTGGCCTTGGGATACAATGAGAGGTGACTTCTAAGTTGTGAAGGCACACGGGTTGGGGTTGGGGTTGGGTTTGGGGGAGTGATCGTTGACCGAGGTTGTGTTTGCAGGAGGAGGTCCGAGTAAAGATAAAAGACTTAAATGAGCACATCGTCTGCTGCTTGTGCGCAGGCTACTTCGTGGACGCCACCACCATCACAGAGTGTCTTCATACGTGTGAGTGCTCTGGACTCTGGCTGGTTCTTCCAGGCCCTACTCCCCGCCAAACTGGCTGCCAAACCGGCTGCCAAACCTCTAGGCTGCTTCCCCAACCACCCAGGCACCCCGACTCAGCCCATGAACTCGATTTCCAGAGGGCCTGAGAATCTACTTTTCTCTTCGTGCAGTCTGCAAGAGCTGTATTGTGAAGTACCTCCAAACCAGCAAGTACTGCCCCATGTGCAACATCAAGATCCACGAGACACAGCCACTGCTCAACCTCAAGCTGGACCGGGTCATGCAGGACATCGTGTACAAGCTAGTGCCTGGTTTGCAAGACAGTGAGTGACCAGCCTGACTTTGAGGGGTCTCTAGAGGGCTGATGCGGGGTGGCAGGTTATGGTGACAAGGGCTTTGGTGGGAATCATGCAGGTAAAGAGGCTGACAGCTAAAAGGACAAAGAGTGCAGGAGGGCCTCTACTTCCCACACTCCACTCCCTTCTAGGTGAAGAGAAACGGATCCGAGAATTCTACCAGTCCCGAGGCTTGGACCGAGTCACCCAACCCAGCGGGGAAGGTATGTCCCTTGGTGGCAGGAGGGTAAGGTAAAGCCCCAGAGCATTCCTCCTGCCCAGTTTTGCTCCCTGGGGAAGAAGGAGTATGGAACATGTGCCACCCTCCTCACTACTCCGTCTTTCTCAGAGCCAGCCCTGAGCAACCTCGGCCTCCCCTTCAGCAGCTTCGACCACTCCAAAGCCCACTACTATCGCTATGATGAGCAGCTGAGCCTATGTCTGGAGCGGCTGAGGTGAGGGGCAGGTCATGGACCATCTGAAGTGACAGTGACAATGACCCAGAGCCAGAGAGGGGCACAGGGTGGGACCGAGCAGTGAAGGAGTGTCTATTTCCCTTGAAGAGAGTATATCTTGGCTCTGGGTGGGGGGCAGGGGAAAGATAGGGCTCCCTAACCTGTGTCTGTTTCCCCTCAGTTCTGGCAAAGACAAGAGTAAAAGCATCCTGCAGGTGAGAGGGGCTGAAGGGAGGGGCTCTCTAAGGAGACTTACCTCCCCATGGCCCTTCCCTCACACACCTTGTCCTCTTCCTTTCCCTTCTGACCCCCCAGAACAAATATGTCCGATGTTCTGTTAGAGCTGAGGTTCGCCATCTCCGGAGGGTCTTATGTCACCGCTTGATGCTGAATCCCCAGCATGTGAGTATTCCCACAGCAGGGTTTTCTGGGGCAGGGGAGAAGGGACTAAAAAAGGAGGAACACAGTCTGGGGTAGACCAGGGTAGTTCTTGACCTACACAGGAGGAGAGTTCCTAAAACTGTGCCCCCATCTCCCGCCTAGGTGCAGCTCCTTTTTGACAATGAAGTTCTCCCTGATCACATGACCATGAAGCAGATATGGCTCTCCCGCTGGTTCGGCAAGGTGAGCCAGTGCCAAGGCAGTCCCCAGGGCAGGGGTGGGCTGAGGCGGCCTTTTGGGTAGGAACGTTCCTGCTAACTACCTCCTCCCCTTGTTCTCTCCTTAGCCATCCCCTTTGCTTTTACAATACAGTGTAAAAGAGAAGAGGAGGTAGGGGCCAAGCCCCCACCCCACCCCTCCCCCTTCCCTCCCAGATATTTATGTGAAATTAACCTCGGCTTTATTTTTTGAAATAAAAACTTTTAAAAAGCATCTCTCTTTTCCCTTTTTGTTCTGCCACACGCATGCTTTGTCCTGTGACCTGCTTCCCTCTTGAGAAATCCTCTGGAGTTTCATCAAGAAGGAGGGCCTCTCTTTGTCGGTGGTCCCTCAGTGAATTGCCAAAGGAGAGTGGTAGAGGACCCTACGTATGTAAAACTCAGAAGGTGAGCTAAGTTAAACCAGGTCATGCAAATCAGCTTCTTTTTGGTGAAGGGAAGGGGAGCACTCACTGTCCTTGAATGTTGCCACATATGATGCAGGCCTGAGTGGAGGTATCCTAATTCAAGAGTGGGGCTAGGGTTGGACAGTGGCCACTGCAGGGCTGAGGAAGTGATATTTTAAAGAAAATACAAAGAATTGCACTATGTGGGGAGGAGTCCTTGAAAAACTGGGACGCAAGACCACACCAGGGATAGTCACAGTTGGAAACCTGGCAATCCATACAAGATTTGGTGGGTCTTCAGAAACCTGGGCTGGGCGAAGCCAGGGAGTTGAGGAGGAGAGGAAGCTGGTGCTCAGGAGAGGCAGCTTTAAGGAACAAGAGGGAAGCAGCAAGTTTTCCTTGTCTGTATGAGCCAGACAGTAACAGGAGAGGCTGGAGGCCAATGCAAGGCATTCCTGAAGGAACCTAATGGGCTGCTGTGGAATCTGAGACAAACAGGATGGCGCAGGTGGCATAAATGTGGCCAGAACCTGATTTTAAAGCCTAAATCTCACACTGCCCGAAGTCTGACCCCATTAATTCAAGGGGGTCGTTGGAAATAGCTGGTGAGGGCTGAAGGCACCTGAATTTCCCCAGATGGAGATTGAAGATCAGAGATTATGTGGCAGAGAACTCGGGACGGGAATAGTAAAGGCAGCCTGAACTGGCTGAGAGAGACAGTGACTTGGGAGGTAAACACCTGGGCTGTCTCCCAGAGCACAGTACGCCTGGGATGATGCTCGTAGGCCAAGAGAATGGCACCTGTGGATAGACTGCAGACAGCAAGGAAGAGCCCTTGGTGTGCACTGGGCAGGCAGTGGGGACTGGGATGGGGACACTGCAGAGCCACTGGCCCAGGCCCGATTCCTTCCTGACACCACTCCAAGATTCCTAAAGCTTCCCATGTCTCCGGCCTCATGCCTGGAATGTCTCCCCTGCCATACTGAGCTGTCCTTGGAAGGCCTAAGTGTCACCTCCTCCAGGATGCCCTCCCTTAGTTAGAATCAGGGCTTCTTCCACTGTCTGCGGCCTGCCTCCCCACCAGCATACATCTTGAGGTTTGGGATGAATTCTGTCTATCTCAGGATTTCCTGCTCTCTTCTCCTCTGGGGACTCCCAAGACCACTGCGCTCTGGTTGTTCTCAAGACATTTGTGTGTAAAAGGGTATTTCCAAGGAGTGACTCCAGAGGAAGAAATGCGGGCTGGAGGGGGATGGGATGAAGGTAAGGCGAATAGAAATGCCCCTGGGTATTTAACAGGGGCCCCAGGAACTTGGGCGTAGTCAGATGGGGTTTGGCGGCAGATTGGCGCCTAGCACGTCCAGTCAGAAGATAAGGCTGCCCGAGGCCCGCCTGAGGACCAAGCCTGGGGATGAGGCCTGGCTTGTGGCCAAGAAGCAGCGGAAGGCGATCTGGGATGAAGCGGCTGTCCGCCTCGCCACCAGCTCAGCAGAGCCTTCTTTTTGTCTGTCAGCGGCCAGCGGTGGGGTCGCAGCTGCCGGGCGTCTCCCGAGGTGGCTGATGCAGGCCGGCTGCAGGCACCGTGCTGCTCTCCCTCCATCCATGGGCTCATTACTCTCCTGCCTGGCTTGTCCCACGCAGACCTTGTCCCTCGGGGTCACCTGGGTCTTGATCTGCGCCAGGGCGGGCGAATCAAGCCCAAGATTCTCCTGTGCGCGGCATTCAAAGCGAAGCCGCCCCGGTGCGCGGCCCTCCCTTTCCTGGGCGCCCAGGACCGAGGCTTCAGGGTGGAGGCATTAGTCCTCACCTGCAGGGCCAAGCCTGCCTGGCCCCTGCCCTTCCTCACCTAGCCGTTTCCGCGGTCCACACTTACCTGGGGAAGGGGGCACCGAGATTTGCTCCTGCCTTTGGCGCAGAGGGGGACCAGTCCCTCTCATCCTGGCCGGTCTCTCCCAGGACTTGGGTGTGGGAAGGGATGAGGAGCTGGGGAAAAGGGGCTTTCCTGGAACAGTGAGTCTCAAGGTGCACACCCCTGTGAGCGGGTGGGGAGCGTCTGAGCATCCTCGCTTCCCTACCCAAGCCCGCACACCCGCGGGTTTCCCGCGGCGGTTGCGCAGAGCTTTCTGTGAGCCGGCGTAAAGGGCCGAAAAGAACTCACAAACCTTAGGCCCTAGAAGTAAGAAAAAAAATTGTGTCTGAATCAGCTCCGTCTGCATTAACGACTTCTGAAAGAGAAACCATCCCAGAAGTGTGCGAGATGGACGGACGCCCCGCCCCACTTTCCTCTGCCTGGAGTTTCCTCCCTAAATTGCCGCTTCTCTCTTACTCTAGTTAATGGATTTTCCCCAAGGGGAGGGGAGGACAGGACATGCACATCTCTTGAGACTGTCCTTCTCAGCTATTCACTGCCCCAAGGAGGTAATTCTGACGATCCCCAAACACACCCCCCACGCACACTCGCAAAATTGAGAGAAATGGATGGATGGGAAATCCGGGAGACTGAAGGCCATTTATTGAGCAGATAGGGATGCCAAGGCGGGGGGGGGGGTACATCTAGGGCAGGCCTGAGTAAAGGAACCTGCAAGATGAGAGGCTGAGGTGGGTATGGCGGATAAGAGGTACGGTGTCAGGGAATGAGAAGTAAGATGGGGGTGGTGAGGAAAGGGAATTCTAGAGGACAAGGCAGAGAGGGTTGGACCACAGGGGTGGGAGGAATGGCGGGAAGAGGTACACTGGAGGGCAGCAGCACTCCCAAAGTGTGTGTGTGGTGGGGGGAGCCTATGAGACAGCTGAGCGCCCCGCCACCCCCGCCCCAGGCAGCCCAGAACCCAGGTTTAATCTCTTAATCTCCCTCATTAATCATTCACCCTCCTCCCAACCCACTCGGAGGATCTGGTTTCTCCCCAGCTCAGGTTCCAGGGGCTTTGCTGGGAAAAGTCCCCTCCTGTGGCCCCACAATTGTCTGGACAAGTCCCTGGCCGCTGGGATGTCTTTAGCTGGGCTCTGCTGCCAGCAGCTCCTCCCTTGAGTAGTCCTCCATCTCTCTCCGCCCCCAAACCCACATCTGGAGATTGCCACACCCCACTGTCCGACCCCATTCCTGAGCCTGGTTGCTCGGGGGAGAAGGTTGGAGAGACGGAAGGGGAGGAAAGCAAAGGCCCTTCAGGAGAGCCCCAACTGATACACAACAGTAATTGAGAGCAGAAGAGATAACATAAAGGCCACATAGAGGGTGCACGGGTGAGGGTCGTAGTGTCTGGTGACAGGCCTGGGATATAAGCTAGGCAGTTCCTGCAGCCTCCTGGGATTCCCTTTAATTGCAGATTAAATGAAACCACCAGGATGGGTCAGAGGGCTGCATCCTCTAACTAGGAGGCTTTCTCCTGGCCCTCCTCCACCCTCCACCATTAATAACCAATAAACAAGATCCTGAGGCATCTCAGCTTTTCACGCTCTGGTCTCTGACCCAACAGTGGCCCACTGGGCTGTGTTGCTCAGGCTGCCATGAGGGTATTATGTGAGTGTCTGGATGTGTCTTAGGGGATGGAGGGGTGTCATGGGAGGGAGCTTTTTACCAAGAAGACCCTGTGTTTCTTCACCTTTGTTGGGTGTGAGCTAGGTCAGTGCCTCAGGTCACACGAGGTTCCCTGACCCCCATTACCAAAGTCCCTTCCTGTCCTTATCAAAGGGTCTCTGACCCAGGTGCCTTGGATTTCCCAAGCTCAGGTTTAGGCACCCCAACTGCAGGCTCCACTTGCCCCAGGGAATAGACAGGGGGACCCAGAGGATCACTGCACAAATGGTGGGAGGTACAGAAGTCTACAGAGAAGGTGACATGATGGACAGTCCAGGAGGGACCGGCCCACATTTTCATGGCACTGTTCAAAAACTTCTGTGGAAATCCATAGCAGTTTCTTAGGGGTGGTGAGTTGCTCAGAGGTGGTGGGGCTTCTCTGCCTCTGGGCTGTGAACTCCCTGGCTCATTGGGAGGTGATTTGTGAACAAAACCCTTTCTCCATGAGGCCTCCACTGGTGAGCAGTGCTGACCCAGAGCTGCTTTCTTCCTACTAAGAAGGGCTGTGGTGCGAGCCCAGGACAATAGGTGTGGGAGAGAAGAGGGAAAGACAGGACACAGATAAAAGAGCAATGACTACCCCACGTCTTAGAATTTGTCCCTGGATAGGCAGGGGTTTCTGTCCCAGGATTTGGATGGGCAAATAAATTCTGCCCTTCAAGTCACTCTTCTATAGGGAGTGACCATAATTTTTCTCAGCAGTGACCAGTGGCCCTTCCTACTGCTGCTGATGCTAGGTGGTTTCTGGGCCTCCCAGGCTGAGGGACCCCTACTCCAATTACAGGAGCTTAATAAAGAAACAAAGACAGATGGACTGGTAGACCTAAAGAGTAAGCAGGAGGCCCTCGGTGAAGCCAGCCTTCATTGGCGAGGACCCCTCCTGGGCAGTAACCCTAGCTCGGGTTTGCTGTGTCCTCTCTCCTGAGGCCCAGGTCTCTGGCCCCTTCTCCGTGTGCTCTGGCTTCCTCAGGACCTCTGAGACGCGGCAGGACAGCCGTGGGTCCAGCCAGAGAGCCGGCAGAGTCCACTCAACCTGCGCGCTTGATTCCCCACCGCATCCCTACTATTCCCCGATTGCAGTCGCTCTGCCAGGCCAGGTCCTTCCAAGTCTTGAGTCCCCCAGCCCCCAGCGCCGCGCTAATAATTTCCAGCCGCACTGGACCTCTTTAAGAGCGTTCCACAGGGGTGGGGCGGGACGAGGGGGCCAGGTCAGGAGACAGAGGTCCTTACTAGGTTGGGAAAAGGGGGGTCCCAGCACTGTCAGCTCTACTCTCTCTCCTCGGAATTTTGCAAATCCCCAGCCGCTGGGGCCAGGGAAAGCGATTTTATTGCCTACGAGTTTATGAGCCAGAGCTGCGGCTAGGCGGGGAGTCTGTGGTACACAGAATCTGGGGGCCGCCCAGGAAGGGTCCAGCCCGAGTGTGCACGGGGCCGTGTCTGGCCTACGGCCGGGTCTGGCGGGATTGTTCAGCCGGTTTCTCTCCATACCTTCCCACCCTGTAGAAATACCGCTGCCTGGACTTCTACCAGCTCCAGACCCACCGCGGCCCCGGGTTGGGGGGTGGGGGCGCAGGAGGAGGGGCACACGAGGCTCGGGCCCAGCGCGGGGGGCGGGTCCGAGTCGGGGGGCCCAGATCGGGAGCCGCGCTGGGGCCCAGGCAGCTGCGGAGCCCAGCGCAGCGGGCGGCGGGACTGCCACAGCCCGGCTGGCCATGAGTTCGGGATCCGAGCCCCGGCCACCTTGGACACCCTTCAGCATCGCAGACATCCTAGGCCCACGCATGGTTCCCCGAGGACCCTCTGCGTCGCAGCTTCCAGAGTCGAGACCAGGTCCCACGTCGCCGCTGTGCGCGCTGGAGGAGCTGACTAGTAAAACTTTCTGCGGACTTGATGGGCACGCTCCACAACCCTCTGAAGGTATAGCGCCGGCAAGGTCGTGCACTGTGACTTGGCCTTCTCCCCATTTCTCTCCTCCAGGTTACCGATCCTTCGTTCACCCTGGCCGCTACCCAAATTCGAGCCCTGCCCTCAGCCCACGTGCTGGGGCCGGTATTTCCCTCTGCCCCCCTCCCCTCCTCTAGTTCCCAGGCTCCGCGGCCGCTCCTGGAGGCCGCCAGCGCCGAGGGGAAGGGCCAGTCTGTCGAGAACTGAGCGACCCGTCGGTCCATTCACTGTAGGCGGGGCAATCGCGACAGAGAAAGGTCGGAGAGGAGACAAAAGGCCTGAGCTGGAGGCTGTGAACGAGTGAGCTAGGACAGGGGCGGCGCAGAAAGTGCTGGGAGACGAGGCTCAGGCCTCTCCGAGTGACCGAGCTCCGCTCCAAGCCGCTCTCTTCTCGAGAGGGCGCAAGGAACAGAAGGTCCTTGGAACGGCCAGGGCTGCGGGACTCCGCACTCCGCCTTTCCTCGCCCTTTGTACCCTACTCTCTTCCTTTCGGGCTCGATGAGGGGGAGCCTGTGTCACCAAAAAAAGTAAGCCGAGAGTGCCCGACACGACCCACGAGTCTAACGAGGGGCACGATCCGGGTCCTGTTACACTCACCGTGCTGGTTGGCTGCCGCTACTATGACCGTGGTCAGCCCCCGCCTCTGGTTCCCTGGTTCCGGCCCGGATCTGCAAGCCCGCTCCGTCAGGGGCTCCGGAAGGCCTCAGAGGCCCCGCCCTAGACCTTCAGACAGTGCACGACGTCTCCTCTGGCTTGTCCCATCCTCCTCCCACTCCCCCGTCCCCGCAAGATGCCCTCGGCCTGCAGCGTACCCCAGCTGCCGATTCCACTTTGTGCGCCCCTCCTCGGGGTCACCTCCCGGCCCCGCCTCACAGTTCGGGAAGGGACAGCGTTTCTGGCTCCTGTCCGCTTCCTGGTTCCGCACCAAGCCCGCCTCGCTGGCTTGACCCCTATCCCTGCTTTTCCTCCCGGGCCCGACGCCTGATTCCCGGAGGCTAGAGACTGACGCGCGCCCTATCCCCGCAGGCCGCGCAGCCCCAGGCGCGCTGGGCCCCGGCCCGGCCGGCCGCAGACGGCGGAAGTCACGCACGGCGTTCACCGCGCAGCAGGTGCTGGAGCTGGAGCGGCGCTTCGTCTTCCAGAAGTACCTGGCGCCTTCCGAGCGCGACGGGCTGGCGGCGAGGCTCGGCTTGGCCAACGCGCAGGTGGTCACGTGGTTCCAGAACCGGCGCGCCAAGCTCAAGCGCGACGTGGAGGAGATGCGCGCCGACGTGGCCTCGCTGCGCGCGCTGTCCCCCGAGATCCAGTGCCGCCTGGCGCTGCCTGACGGCGCCCCGGGCCTCGGCCCCGGCCCTGCCTGGCCTGACTCTGGGCTCCACCTGGCAGACGAGGAGATAGAGGTGGACGATTGAAGCGAAAGCCGCCGCCCGGGCTCCGGGGCGCTGGACTCCGCGCCTCCGCGTCCAGTCGGGGTTCCGGGGTGGAGGGAGGGTGTCGACCCAGGCCTCACAGCCCAGACGCCCACGTTTCCCAACTGCTGAGAATAAAGTTGAGACTCCGCCACAGCATGCCTCAGTCCTGGCGCCCAGAGCAGTAAGAGCGGACTCTACTGATTATCGCGAAGATTCTGTGTTTGGCACTGTGCCCGGCGCTTTAAACGCGGTGTTTCCGTTAACCTGCATAGCAACCCTGTAAGGTAGGTGATATAACTACGCCCATTTTACAAAGGACGAACCCCCAGGTCAGGATTTGGGCCAGGCATCCAGTCAGCCTTCAGAGCTGGTGCTGGTTAGCTTTCTGCTCCGGATGAGGGGAAGGGCATGGGATTCTGGTAGCTTCGGGGCAGAGCCGACTCTTCCTGTACT
Source organism: Camelus dromedarius (assembly GCF_036321535.1). Lineage (NCBI taxonomy): Eukaryota > Metazoa > Chordata > Mammalia > Artiodactyla > Camelidae > Camelus > Camelus dromedarius. Next base: position 9,207,451 of record NC_087450.1, read on the forward strand.
GGTCGCCCGGCCTTTGATCATACGCCGCCTGGGAGACTTTGAGCCTAACGAATAGACTGGCCTCAGAGTGACAACGTCCTGCCTGACTCTTTCCTGTTTCCCCACCCTGAGGTCAATTGTTAATGGGGTCTCGACCCTTCTTCTTGCCCCCACGGAAGGAATCCTATGCTGGAACACAGGCAACATGATGAGCGCTGGGAGAGGGGGCACACAGCTGTTTCTAGGACTTCCACTCGACTAGTACTTGGGCAGAAAATGTCCCCGCCAGGATGGTGGCGGTGGCAGGAGGGTGAGAAGGCCTGGCCCTACCTGCCAAGGTGGATCTTGGAGTAGCCGCTTGCAGAGAGCCCAACCCACCTCCTGTGGATATTTCCGAGATCAATTTCTAATGCTGGTGATTAATCACCATCCTGCGTGTGATGGGGAGGGAAGAGAAACACTCCTGTGGCTGCAGGTCTTCCCCCATGCCCGGCCATCCCAGCTCATCTTCAGGAGACCATGCTTAGGCTTGGTCTCCTGCCTCCCTTCTCTCCCTATCAGCCCCTCCTCCCTCCTCAGACCTTCCCATGCTCAGGTGCTACAACCCCACCATCAGGATGCTCTGGAAATAATCCACCTGGGGTTCAACGTTGGGGTAGGGGTGGTGTCAGCTAGAAGGCAGAAAGGATATTTCAGGGGAATGAACAAGGCTGGAAGGCAGAAAGGAACCTGGCATTTTAAGACACAGTTCCAAGTGCTTTGCATGGCCTAATCTTTACCATAACCTCATGAGATGAGACTTTAACTTCATTTTAAGGATAAAGAGACTGGATCACAGAAGCCCATGATCATGTCATGGAAACCTCAAAGAAACCTGATTGTGTCATGAAGTCTGTAAGTGGCAGGGCTGTGATTAACCTGATTGCTTGGCTGATTCAGGAGCTCATGCTTTTGGCCACTACAGGTTCTGTTCCTATAACTCAGCCTGGGCCTAACTGGGAGAAGGGTTCAGAGAGAGAGGAGAGGAGGCAGGGCCAAAGATAGGAATTCAGCCGTTGTACTCCAGACAGAGCATGGTCCTTGGAGGTGTTAGCGAGGAGAGGCATGAGAGCAGAGCTCAGACCAGCTAATCTGGCTGCATGTGCAGGGTGAACCGGAGACCTGCACAGATCTGAGGAAGAAGTGTAGCTCTGGCCACTGTGAAAGGTAAGAGCAGAGAGAATTCAGGGCCAGACTGGAGTGCAGAGGTTGTCATGGAACAGGAATCAGTGTAATTACTCCAGTGACCAATGATTTGAGGAATCAGAGACGACCTTGCAACCCTGGGCAACTGGCAGGAAAGTGGCACCACTGACAGAAGCAGAGAATGCCTACTAGCACAGAGCTCATCTGTCACCCACTGTGTACAAAAAGGAACCTTTGCTCCTGCACTGCCCCTTCAATACACAAATACAACACACACACACACATAGCTCCCCTGGTTCCTGTTCAGGGCCCCATCTATATTCTGTTCATCCCCTCCTAAAGGCTACCTCTCTAGGACCTTTATTTTTTAATTTTTAAAAATGTAGTCTTTTTTTTTTTAGGGGGTGGTGGTAATTAGGATTATTTACTTATTTTTAGAGGAGGGACTGGGGATTGAACCCAGGACCTCCTGCATGCTTAACATGCGTTCTACCACTTGAGCTATACCCTCCCCCCTCTCTAGAACCTTCAGATTGGGGTGACCAACTCATTCCTGTTTGCCCAGGACTTTCCTGGTTTTGACACTGAAAGCCCCACGGCCTAGGAAATCCCTCAGTCCCTGGAAAACCAGGATGGTTGGTCACTCTGCTTCCTAGCCCTGGGGACTCAGAACTCTCAGGCTGCTAGGTCAGAACCCTACCACTTAGCAGTGTGAGTGTGGGAAAAAGTGAAGGCAAGGTGTCAGGAGCCCTATGGCTCTTGAAGATTCAAGTCCAGGACAGGATCAGAGGTACAGGAGAGGGGACATTTCTTTGAGAGGCTACAAGAGTAAGGAGCCAGCTCAGCCTGCAAGCAAAGATGCCAAACATGGGTGGTGGGTGGCCCTTCTTTGACGAGCCAGGGTCCCTAGTGGAGTCCCCAAAGCAGAGAAGTCCCACCGCACCCCCAGCCCCAGCCCAGAACGAGGCCAGATGAGCAGGCCTCTTACGGAGTCACTGTGATATAATCACCCTTTAAACAAACACAAGCACGGCTCCCGAACCCCACCCCTCCACCAGGCATGAGCAAAGAACTCCCAGGGCAAATAATTCTAGTCCGCAAGATAGGCAGGGTCAGGTCAAGTCAACTGGCTCTGAGCCGTAACTTTTTTCTACTCGAGGCTTCCTTAATTCTAGCCCAGTGCTGCCACCTTTTGTAACGAAGACTCGAATAAACGAAACTCAAACTTGCCCCAACAAAATGGCCTCCTGGATGGGCGTCTCCTAGGCCAGGAGCTAGAGCCGAGCTTCCCAAATGTTGGGGTGCCTCAGGTCACCTGGAGGGCTTCTTGAAACACAAACTGTTGAGCCCTACTCTTCCAGCTTCTGGTTTAGAAGGTCTAGGGTGGCCCCGAGAATTTGTATTTGTGAAAAGCTCCCAGACGATACTGCTGCTGGCCCAGGGACCACACTTTGAGAACCAGTCCCACAGACCCTGGATTTGGTGAAATAAGCAGTCATTTACTCACGCTCCTCTCTTCCCAGTGTCGGAATTATGAATACGTAGGACAGCTGCAGGTGCAAATCAGTTTATTTAACAGCCACTAAGTACCAGGCACTTGGTAGGCATTTTCTCGCACTTTCTCTTTCAGTCCTCATGACAGCCCTGTGAGGTAGGGATTGCCCCCATTTTACAGATGAGGAAACTGAAGCAAGATCATTTATCCCGATGGACATCCTGATGAGTCTGGGGGAGGGGCCAGCTGGAGTGGCTCAGGTGAGGTGGGGGATAGTGCAAGGGGGGAGACAGAAGGCCAGGGGCCCTTGGGGTAGTGCTTTGAGGGCAACTGAGGGAGAGGGGGCCTGAAGGCCGCAGCTCAACATGAGGAAACGGATGGGGGAAGCCAGTTGACAGACATGGCCCAGGGATTCCTCCTCGCTGATCCTGCTGAGAAAGCAGAGGGCGGAGCACCTGATGCCCTTCCCAGCGGCGCCGCCCTGCCCCTCCCCGCACGCACTCCTGCTCCCCTGACCCGCCTGGGGTTTACAATCCCAGCCAGTTGTTTCTGCTGCCCCCTCAGCATGAGGGTGGGCCTGGTCCCCTTACCAGAGCGAGTTGCAGAAGGCAAGAGTGGAGCTCCCGGGCTGCATCAGGCTGGGACCCGCCTTTCAGAGTCTCCAGGAACACAGCAGCTGCCTCCTCAAAACGCTTTGAGCCCATAGGGATTTAAAAAAAAAAAAAAAGAGGAAAGTTTAGGTGTCAGCAGGGCCAAAGAACTTAAAACTGCCCCTTTCTCAAACTGGCTCCAGCTCTGAGTACCACTGACATTGTGACACTGTGACGTTGTGGCACTAGGAGCTTAACTAGAAAATGTCAGTGTAGACCTGGTCCCCACCCCATCCCGCCTCTTCTGCTCCCAACCTCACACCCATTACCTGCAGCCCCATCAAGGCCTTGCCCAGGCGGAAGAGGCCCCGGGGCCAGCCGGGCCGCAAGGTAAGGGCCACCTCGGCATCAGCTAGCGCCCTCTCCGGCTGGCCCAGCCGCGCATGGCAGAATGAACGATTTCCAAATAGCCTAATGAAGACAAGACGGCCCAGAGTCGGGGTCCTCGGCACCCTGCCCTGCCCTGATGTCCCAGCACCGTGGCTAACCAACCCCCCCACCCCACCTACCGGTGATCCCGGGGGTTGAGCTTCAAGGCCTGGGTGAAGAGGACCACAGCCTTGTGGTAGAAACCTTTTTGGGCAAAGCTGGTACCCAACTCTGGGGAGGAGAGAGGGTGGGAAGATTCAGATGGGCCTAGCCCAGGGAGGGTGGGGTGAGGAGGAAGAGAGAAAGCATCTCACTTGCCAGCTCCTGGCTCTGTTGTAAGGCAGCTGCTAGCAGCTCTGGAGATGCCTAGGGATGGGAAGCAAAGTCAAGCAGGACATGAGGCCTCCACCTCCCCAAATCCTACTCCTTTGTTCAAACAGTTAACATTACAGTTAGCATCAAGGCAACTCATGCAACTCTCATGACAACTCTGCAAGATGGTATCAGCCCTACCTTCCTGCAGAGAAAACTACCCCAGAACAGGGTGACAGTAACGGAGCCTGAGCCCATGTCTTTTAATCCGCAGAGAACTCCTTCTACTGGTCACTGCCCATGACCTTTAGATCATGTGACTTCCAGAGCCCTCTGAGGATCCTCTGCCCACCCCCTCACCTCTGCCTTAGGACTCTGCCCAGGGGTCTCCCCTCTTGGAGGGCTTCCTTCCTCCTGGCTCATCTTCTGCTGGGAAGCCAGCTTCCCGCCTTGGGGCTCCTGGCTCAGTCTCTTTTCTCTGCGGGCACCGGGGGGCCAATGTCCAACCTTGCGCAAAGCCAGAGACACAAAGGTGCTGGACAGATCCAGTGGGTCCTGTGAGTAGACACGAAAGTGAGGGAGGGGCAGGGGTGGAGTGGTGGAAGGGGAGGGACCGTGAAGGGACAGAAGAGGGCTCTTCACCTCATCCTCACCACACTCTCCCTGAGCCGGGTTCCCGGAGCTGGGCGGGGGGCTCCCATCCCCATCTGGGGTAGCCTCAGCCTGGAGGGAAGGTGAACAGGCGAGGAGCAGGGATCACCTTGAGCCACCTGCTTTTTCAGCCCCCACCTCCTGGCACTTGGTGGTCTCAGTACCTGCCTGTAGACATTCACGTTGGGCTCCCCGCCATCCTGCTCCAAGCGCCCCTTTCGCTTTCGATCCTTTTGACGCTGCAATAAGAATGACGAGGAAGAGGAAGATGTATTTTGAGCATTAGACTTAAATACACACACACGTAGTTCGTATCTTGAGACCAATTCTTTCCGTGTACGATATATACCATGTGCCATAGCCCCAGGCTAAGAGTTCTGCATTCACTATCTCATTTAACCCTCACAACTCTATGAGGTCTGTTTTGTTGTCATTCTTGTTTTACAGGTGAAAAAGCAGACAAGAGAGTCACCAGGCAAAGGGCTCATAGTAAGAAGGAGGCAGATTCCAACCCAGGCATCACAGTGTGACTTCAGAGCCATTGCACCCAGTGGCCTCCTGGAGACCCTGCAGTCCCCAAGCCCTGTGGGTCCCCTGGCCATCCTGAGTTCTTTTCCTGTTCACAAAGCTTCCCTTCCCTCCCTCCCCTAAATCCCTCTGGGCTCCCCCTCCGTCTGCCCTCCAGCTACCTTCTTCTTGAGTCGTTTCTTCTCTGCTTTCTGTTTCATGCGCTCTTCCTCAGCCACCAGCTCCTCAGCCAGGCGGTTGGCTTCCTGGAGGAGGAAGGGCAGGTGGCCAGAAAAGAGAGAGAGAATGAGAGAAAGCAAGAAGGAGGCAAGTAGTATGACAGGACCTTGAGAGATCCAGAATAGGGGAGAATGTAGACATGGGACATGGGGACTGGGAGAGCTTGAGGGTGGGGGGAAGGTGCGGCTGAGTCTCACCTCTTCAGTCAGCAGGAGCTTTTGAGGCATGGCCACCTGGAGCAGGCTGTCCGAGTCACTGGGGAAGGATGCCGAGGCAGAAGGGCTTTGAGGGGAGGGCTTAGATCCTCGTGGAGGGTCCAGGAAGGACTTCTGGAGACCACAGTAAGTGCCCAGTCTCTCAGCCTCCTTGCCTTCCTCATCACTCTGTCCAGTCGTTTTCCCCTCATAACAGAAACGGTCCAGGATGTCATCTGTCAGGAGGGACAAAGAAGGGAAAGAAGGAAGAAGCTGAGAGAGAGGAGCACCCGAGGGCCAGCCCTCCCTAGGGCACCAGCCTCAATCCCTGGGCCCGGCCCCTGCACTCCCCACCATGGTGCCACAGCTGCAGCCGCCTGCTGCTCCCATCCATATGGATCCGAATCTGGTGCAGGCCCTGGGGATCACTCTCCACAAGCCGTCGAAGAAAATCCACTATGTCCTGGGAGGGGAAGGGGAGGGGAGGCTGGTGTTGGGGGGAGCTCTGGGAGAGAGCAAGGGGCTTGGCGGGGTTGACTCCTCTGCCGTGGCAACCACAAGCCAGCCACTCAGCCCGAGAACCTTAACTGGCCGACCTCTCCCTGCTTGGTGCCCCCAAACACGCCGCTCCCGGTTTCATGGTGTATCACCTCCCTTCACTACTCCCCAGTCTTCGCAAGGGCTGAGGGTGGCACTCAGTCCAGCCTTCTCCGCCACCCCGCTGCTAGGTCACGATCTCCTCTCCCTGACCTGTCACTAGGTCAGCCACACTGATGCCCCTGAAATGGAGCCCTCTTACCTGCTCTTCCAGCTGTGTCCCCTGCCATCTCCTTGAGTGTGAACACCCCCCATACAAATGAGTGCCACAGTTCCTGGCTGGCCTCTCCCCTGCACTTCATCTGTTTCTCCCCAAAACCAAGCTCTCAGCAATTACTCCCCGACTCAAAATTTTCCAGTAATCCCCCACTGTCAAGGCTTCAGGGAGGATTGAATCTAGCCTGGGATTCGGAGCCTTCCCAAAAGCTCCCTTTGTCTGACTTTGCGGTCTTCCCTTGCAATCCTCCCCTACTTAGCTGCCACCAGGCCCCCTGCCAGCCTTGGGGTCTCCCCCGAGCTGTCCTTGAATCCCTCCTAGCTCTGAGCTTCTTTCTCACCACATCTTGCCTCACGTTCATGATCAAGTTCACATTCCACCTCCCCTCAAAGCCTTCCCAGACCCTTTCATCTCCAGTGATCTCTGCCATCACTTGACCACGCTGCACGGACACAGTCTGTGTTATACACTTTGAAACCTTATTATTCATTGCTTTTTATTGCTCTCTTCACTGCGGAGTTGGCATGGGACTGGAGAGAACACTGTGCTGGAGCAGGGCTGCTTGCACCTTAGTTCTGGCTATGCCACTGCCTGGCTGTTTGATTTTGGACAAATCATTTAACCTCTCTGGACCTCAGCTTCCTCTTTCACAAAAATGAAGCAAGATTCCCCGCGGTGTGGCCTGTACATTCTGTGGTTCTAATGAGGATTGTTCCCTTAGTGTAGGCCATCTTTAAAAACAAACAAAAAGAGGGCTGCCTTGACCTTCTACCTCTCCCCAAGACACCATCTACACTACTTTCTTGCCTGCCCATACATGATCTGACTACCCAACACCTTCATGAAATCATCGCCCGCCCTCTCGCCCTCCTCCAGCCGCAATGCAGTGGTCTCCTTTGAAGCTCTTGCAATGCACCAAGTGTGCTCCCATTTCAGGGCTTGTGTACTTGTCCCTTCCTCTGTCTGGAATGCTCTTTCCCCCAGGAATGGCTCACTCCCTCAGCCCCTTCAGATCTCTGCTTAAACCTTCGGAGGGAGGCCTTCTCTGACCACTCCCTTTAAAAAGAAAACCTCTCGGTTCAACTCAATGCTCCCTATCCTCCTCCTTGCTTTATTTACGTTTCTCATATTTGACATCCTGTGTCATTTATTTGTTGATTGGCTGCTCCCACTAGACACTTCTAATTGAACAGAGGGATTTTTGTTTGGTTCACTGCTTTCTTCCCAGGGCCTGAAACAGTGTTCAGTACATAGCTGGTGCTCAATAAGTGTGTCCCAAATGAGCAAAAGCAGGGAGATTGGTGAGGAGGCTACTGTAATAGAGATACAGTCGGGAGCTGTGCCTTAAGAACCCTGTGGAGCCAATGTGAGTTCCTCCTGTTAGTGATGGGAGTGGAGCTGGTCTGGGGAGTGAAATGCTCAGATAAAACAGTACTGGGAAAAGAGATGAGTCTAGGTGTGAAATGTTTAGTTAGCAGGCCATTAGAACTGTTCAGGCCAGAAAGAATTTAGTTCTTCAACTAAGGTAGTGGGAGCAGAAGCAGACATGGAAGTAATTGGCTTGATTCAAGAGACATTTCAGAAGTAGATTTTTAGGGACTGACTGTGTGTGAAGTAAAGAAAAAGGGAGGATTATGTAGAATGATTCTCAGATTTCTGGATTAAGCAACTGGATGGAAGTTTGTGTTATTAACCAAGATTAAGATTAGAGGAGGGGGGCTGGGTATCGCTCAGTGGTAGAGTGCAGGAGGTCCTGGGTTCAATCCCCAGTAACTCCAAAAATAAATAAAAATAAAAGTTAAAAAATAAAAATAATAAATTAAAATATTAGAGATTAATTAAAGATTAGAGGAAAAGCAACCAATCTGCAAAGATGATGAGTTAACCTCTAGATTTGTTGTTTGGTTTTAAAGATAATGAGGAAGCACATGAGGAAGTATAGCTTCTTAATGCTCCCAAATCTGATCCTGTCCCTCCCTCAATAACCCTATCACCTACTTACTTGAGGACATCCAAACCCATGTGCCAGACAAGGCCTTTCAAGCCGCCTGCTGCCTTCTTTCCCGCCTCATCTCAAACGTTTCCAACCAAACCCATAAGAAAGGTCTCACTTCAGTCTTGTTCTCTTAACTTTTCCTTGCCTTAGTGTCTTGCTCACACTGTTCCCTCTGGTCATATTTTTCTCCAAGGAACTCCTGTCCACTCCCCAGTTCTCAACTCAGAGATCCTCGTCTGCCCGATCCAGCCCACATCAAGAAGTTGTCACGGCTGAGTCGTCCCCAGTCCCCTTCACCCCCACGTCGCCCTCCACTTGCTCGACGCTGCTACACGATAGGGTCCAAGCCCTATCCCTGCAAAGCCTGCGGGGAGCCCCGCGCGATGCCAGCCCGGGGCGGGGCTCAGCACAGAAGGTTGAAGAGAGGCGTGACCGTGACAATCAGGGCAGAGGGGAGCTAGGGGTCCTTTTTACCTCATCGCCGTAGTCCTCAGGACCGAATTCCTGGCAGAGTCTAGGGACAGCAGCGACCCCCAGCGGGCAGCCAGACCGCAGAGGACAGTCTATAGTAAAGGAAGGCGGCGGCGCGTCAGGGTCCTCGGGAGAGATGGGCCGGAACCCTCTGTCTACCTCCTGAAGCACAAAATCCTACGGAAAACAGAACCAGCCGGGGCTGCCCCTGCCCTCCTGGACCCCCTCCTCTCTTGTCTCACTTGCTTACCTAGCTTAATCGGAATCGGCGCCATCTCCCGTTACAGTGACCCGAAAGTGAAAGATAGTCTGGTATTTGATACTAGCCAAAGGGCGGAGTAGGACCGGGTAGGCGGCCATCTTTGTTAGGGGCAGAAGCCTCGACTACGGAGCGCGAGAGAGTCCATGACGGTTCCGGCGGCTCCCGGGCCAGAGACTACCGCTCCGGGGATGGGGCGGAGCCCGGGCTGCCGCGGGCGCTGGGCGGCGCGGGGAGGTGGGAATCGTTAGGTTCGTTCCACACGGGCCGTCCCATGGCCCAGGCGTCTCGCTCCGGTGGTCTTCTGTCTCCGCTCGCTACCGTGCCGTCGTTGCGGGCGCAGCCCGGGGGCGCTGTGGAGGAGCAGTGGCAGAGCGAGCGGGCGGGCGCTCTCCGCCGGGACGTTCGTGGCAGGCCGGGGCTGCCGGCTGCCGGGAGCATCCCCTGCCTGGACCCACGGCCCGGCGGAGCTCCAGGAGGGCAGCCATGCTGGGTGGCGCCGGCAGACGCAGGAGAGCACCGCGAGGCCGGCGCTGCGGCCTGGGGGCGGGAGCCGGCAGCTGGCGGCCCGATCCCGCCTGCGCTGCAGCGTCTCCGGGCGGTGTTCCTGCGGCTGCACCGGGAGCGAGAGCAGCTCCTCCAAGCCCGGGACTGCGCCCGCCGCCTCCAGGCAGCCGTGCGCCTCCTGAGGATCCTGAGTCCCGGCGTGCCACCCGCCAGCCCCAGCCCCGGCCCCTTGCCTCAGCTGTGCCGCGACCTGCTGCCGCACCCTTCCAGAGGGGCAGTCCTGCGAAGCGGCCTTGAGGAGACCCTCGAGCCGCTCCTCCTGGCGCGCCCCATCGGACTAGCAGCCCAACGCCTGGAGGCTACAATCGAGATGCAGCTTCGGGCTCTGGGCCGGGCGCCCGCGAGCCCGGGCCTGTCGTCCCAACTCGCCGACCTGCTGCTGGCGCTTCCCGCCTACCACCAGCTGCAGGGAAAAGCCTTGAGCCACGTCCCAGGGGCCGCGCGCCCTTTTCCCCCGGCCCGTGTGCTCCGCCTCCTGACAGGGGAGCGGGGTTGCCTGGTAGCAGGTTGGCTGAATGAGGCGCTCGGGGTATCCGGCTTTCGGGACCAGCTCCGCAGGCGGTGCCACGAGGAGCGCGAGCTGCTGCCAGGGCTACTGGGCCTGATGGAGGGCGTGGCGTGTCCAGTCAGCCCTGGACTAGGGCTTGGCGGGGCTGGAGCCCTGTGGAGCCAGTACTGGACCCTGCTGTGGGCAGCCTGTGCGCAAAGTCTGGACCTAAATCTAGGACCCTGGAAGGACCCCAGGGAAGCGGCACAACAGCTGAAAAATGCACTGGGTCAGGGTGAGTGACAGGCCTGGGTGGGCGTTTGGGAATGCTGGGGTCTTTCCTATATTTAGCTCACTCACCTCTCAGCCTGACTACAAAAGCAAGCCCTTCAGGATGAACTCCCCACAACCGCCCCCATCAGCGGGGGTGGGGGGTGCGGGTGCAGTTCAAGCTATAGTTTCTGGGCTTTCAAGGCAAAGTCTTGCTTTCCATGCTGGTCTTGGAAGCCTCCCCTTTCCCCCATCATTGAGTGGGCAGTGGTTGTGGAGAAGAAAGGCCTTGTTTTCAGGCTCCAGGGTCATTTCTCCCACTAGCATCACTGCCTCAGGAGTGTGAGAAGGAGCTGGCGTCTTTGTGTCACAACCTAATTCATCAGTCTCTTCTCTGGAGCTGGGACCAAGGTGAGAAGGAAGGGGTATTGGTAGCAACCTAACCCCCAGTATACCTCTTCCTTATCAAACCGTGCCCCCCTCATCTTCAGGCTTCTGTCAGGCCTTGGGATCTGCTGGTAGAGATCAGAGCAGCCTTCCCTCATCCTCTAGTACCACTGAACTTCTGCAAAAGCTCTTCCCTCCTCTCTTAGATGCCCTTCGAGAACTCAGATCAGGGATGCTCCTCTGGCAGCCTCCAGGTGAGACAAGGTGCTGGGGATGGGGGGAACAGAAGGACAGTTGGGGATACCCACTTTATTCCTCCATTCTGTTCGGAAGCCTGCCTCCTCCCAAAGGTGTTCTGTGGCCCTTCAGATACTCCATCCCTCCCCTCCCCAGGTCCTGCACCTCTTGCCTTGGGGCTCTGTACCCTGCAGACCACCTTGCTCTGGTTTTGGAGCAGAACTCAGAAGCACCTGGCAGCATGGGCCCCAGGTTCCTTCCTGCTCCTGACCCTGAAGGACCTACCTGTGAGTAGCTAGGGGATTGGGAGGGGAGCATTCTGGGCTGGGCTCTGATCTCACTCCCTGTTTCTGCTAAAGCCTCTATTGCGTGAGGCAGAAGCTCTGTCTAGCCTGGCTTCAGAGGAAAGCTTGGCCCTGGAGGTGGAGCAGCAGTTGGGCCTGGAGATCCGGAAGCTGACTGCACAGGTCCAGGTGAGGAGAGCAGGGGACAGGACAGTCGCCAGCTTCGGGGTTGGTGGGGTGGTTGTGGTGATGGTGGAACATCTCAGTGCCTTGGAAGCACCGCTAAATTTATCTTTTCTTGCTCTTTGCTTCTTGTTCTTTATTTAGCTTTTTATTATGGAAAATTTCAAACATACACAAAAGTAGAGATAGGAGTATAATGGACCCCATAGTCCTACCACTGAGGTTTTAACACTTACCAGCTCATGGTCAGTTTTATTTCATTTCTACATCCTACCACCAACCCCCACGTAGAATCTTACTGTGTGCTGTTCACAGCCACTGATGATTGATGGTCATTGTCTACATCCATTATTTCACTGGGGGATGCAAAGTGGTGACATTCCAATTCCATCATTCCTGAGGAGGGTACAGCTCAAGTGGTAGAGCGCATGCTTAGCATGCACAAGGTCCTGGGTTCAATCCCCAGTACCTCCTCTAAAAACAAATAGATCTAATTACCCCCCAAATAAATAAAATTAAAAAAAAAAAACCCAATTCTATCATTCCTTCTTCATTTACCAGCTGGATTCTCCTTATAAAGTGAAACTTGCCCTCATAAATTACTTGGTTACTTTGAGGTATATTTTGTTGAGAACAAGCAAGGTAAATGATTGTCTTCCCTTTACATATTAGTTTTTGATACAATGTTTCTTCTATTTCCTAAAAGTATAACTTGTATTTTTATTCAAACTGAAATAGAATATTATTTTAGAAGGCTTCTTAATGAGAAAGTAGCACTGTCATTGGCCCCTGCTCCCACCTCTGACCCTGATTCCACAGTGGTAACGTCCATCCACTTTTGGCTTTTTCTTCTAACATTTCTTATTTTCTTCTAAATTTATGAATTAAACCTTTCATACTTCTACTTTAATTTGTCCCCACTTCACACAGTATCTGTTACTACCATGGGTGATGTCTGCTTTTTGTTCCCGCTTACTGCTCAGGTTTCTCCTTTTAAAAAAAAAAAATTTTAATAGACTTTATTCTTTTAGAACAGTTTCAGGTTTCAGCAGAACTGAGCAGAAAATACAGAGAGTTCGCACATAGCCCTCCCCACCCACACGTATATACTCCCCTACACTCAGCATCCCTCATCAGTGTGGCGTCTTTGGTACATATCAATGAACTAGCATGGACACATTATTATCAACCAAAGTCCATAGTTTACATTAGGGTTCACTCTTGATGCTGTACATTCCATGGGTTTTGACAAATGCTTAATGACATGTAGCCACCACTATAGTATCATACAGAATAATTTCACTGCCTTAAAAATCCCTTGTGCTCCATCTGTTCATTCCCCCCTCCCTCCCTCTCCCCAAACTCCTGGAAACCACGATCTTTTTATTGTTTCTATAGCTTTGCCTTTTCCAGAATGTCATTTGGTTGTAATCGTACACTTTGTAGCCTTTTCAGACTGGCTTCTTCCATTTAGTAATATGTCTTTTAAGTTTCTTCTGTGTCTTTCATGGCTTGATAGACTTTTTTTTTTTTTACTGCATATATACTTTTAATTTACGTATATGTACCATTCATTGTTTCTAAGAACGTTTAGAGCTTTAACTTTTTAAACTTACACAGTTATCAAAGGAATAAAGCCAACCACAAAATAAGAATTTACTCAAAAAGATACATACGCCCTTCTATTAATAGCAATATTATTTATAATTGCCAAGATATGGAAGCATCCTAAGTGCACATCAGTAGTTGAATATAGATTTCTCCTCATTGCCCTGAGTGGCGGCATGGCTGCAGAGTTCAGCCCTTGTCCCTCTACTTCTGTTCTCTCTGCATTCCACAGTGCCTTGGTGCTGTGGACCCTGCCTCCCCTCAGCTTAGCCCTAACCCACCATCTGCATCTGCTTGTTGGGCATTTCCACCTCAATTTACTGCTGCCTCTTTCCAGGCTCTTCATGAATAGGGTGGACAGTGATGTCCCAGAGCAGGCTCTTCATGAACAGGGTGGACAGTGATGGTTGTGGGAGCTCTTAGCAGGGAAGGCCACGGTGGACACGTGGAAACAGAAGCTCCTTACAGGGCCTATGGCTCAAGCTGGCAGCTGGGCAGCCTCAGAGGAGTAGCAGGGGTTACTGGAGGTGGGCAGTTTACAGTTCCTTGGAGGAGCAGTGGGGAGATGGCCTGACTGAAGCAGAAGGGGTGTGTGTATGTGTGTGTGTACACACATGAGCATGCCCTCGTCCTCGCATGCCTGTGTGAAGGGGAGGGGTGGAGGACTGTGGAAAAGTAGGTTGTCATCAAACTGTGGAGGGCACTGAACACCAGCCCACAGATTCTGGACTTTATCTCTTAAGTGATAGGAGCCATTGTAAGAGCAGGAGGGGAACAGTGAAGACAGTGACAGAGTCTGATCCAGCGGTGGTGGTCAGGATAAAAGGGAGGTGGGGAGGTGTAATACGAGAAGGGTCCAGCTCTTGGTAGTTGTGATGAGAACAGAGCAAAAGGGACAGGGACGGTGTGCGCACCGTGTGAACCAAACACTATCCCAAGCAGTTTCATGCCTTGTCCCTCCGCCTGGTGACCGCATTGCTGGGTGTCTCCTCTGGGTATTCCACTGACTACAGCTCTGGGATGAAAAAGAAGAATCAGACATGAGTTTTCTCCTCAGCTGAACTGTCATGTTGTATAGAAAAAGACGGTCCCATAGTGTGACCTTGTCTTTCCTCAGAGTGTTGAGTGCAGAATTTCCTAACAAATGTCAGTTGACAAAAGGGTGATTTCTGTGCCACAAATAAGAAGGGGGTTGTAGTTTTGGGGATAAGAGTTTGGATTTAGACAGGCTGTGGTCAGAATATATATCAGGAGCCACGTGGGCTCTCCCTGCCTATGCACCCCGCCCCCCCAAGCTAAGGTCCCTTCCTCTCTTCAGGCTCCTTGGCATGCAGTCACTTTTTCTTTAGACCTGCCACTACACACCCCACTTCCTGAGGTTCTTCTCCAAGACAGGCTGTAGAGACCCCTCTTTTTTGCTGTCTCCTCCCCCTCCCAAAACAAAACCTATCAAACCAAAGAAACCAAACCCGCACAGGCGCCTTTTCTTGCTTTACGGGTTAAGTTTGCTCTGGAGAAATGCAAGCGGCTATAAGGACTATTCAGTGTGAGGACATTCCAAAGGTTCCTGAGTCTCAGAAAGTTAGAGTCACTGCTCCCGGTGTACACACAGTTCCCTTATAGACAACAGGCAGAAGATGGTACAATTCCCTTTCCTTTCTTCAGCCTCTGCCTATCTGCCAATCATGTAGACCTCCCTCTCTAGCATTCACTTTTGAACCCTGGTGGTGGTGAGCATGTTGCCCTCTTTTTTTCCTGTTAACATTACTGTAGAATAAAATTAACCTGGAGGATTTCCATCCTCTGAACCAGGCTGAGGAGAGCTGGGTAATCCTATGGCAATTGTCCATAATCTTCTCTGGGTCCAGATCTTTTGGAAAACCCAATAAAAGCTATAGCATCTCTCCTCAGAAAATGCCCAAGCCATACAATTATGCATACAATTCTGTTTCTGGGGCTGTATGGATGCCAGGGTAAACACCTCAGATCTACAAGAGCAGATTACTTGACAAGTCCCTCACAGATAAGTCCCTTTTACTTTCTCCTTATCCCCACAGCTCCTACCAGAAGAGTCACTAGGTCTCTTTTTTCAAGAATGTCATAAACAAGCCACACAGGACTTCGAACTCTATATGCCACGGGGTCGGTACTGGCGGCATCGTCTCTGTCCTGGTAACTCCTCATCCCAGCATCCCCTTCCAGGTTCCTGGAGGGTAACTGTGTCCTAACCCTTCCAAATCCTAGTTCCAGCCCTCTGTGTCCATCCTTGTCCTCACCTTCTGTGTGCTCTGCAACCCCCACCCCCACCCCCCACCAAATACTACCTTCTTACCCCAAAGGCTCCATTAGGGCCTTTGATGGATCTCCCTAGCTTCATATCCTGTCCTTTCTCTTCTCTCACTCCAGAACTTCCCAGCATTCCTAGTGAGTATGCTGGGTTGGTGGTCCGCAGGATACTGGAGCCTGTGTTGCAAGGATTGCAAGGACTGCCACCCCAAGCCCAGGCCCCTGCCCTCAGCCAGGCGCTGACTGCCATCCTGGGTGCCTGGCTCAACCACATCCTCACCCATGGGATCCGGTTCAGGTGGGGAGAAAAGGAGGCAGAGGCTGGGGGATGAATGGAACTGGGAAAAGGGAGGGGGATAGAGCAGTTTGGGAGAGGCAGGAGGGCCAGGTGGCCACGTTGTACCTTGGCCTTCAGCCTGCAGGGGGCGCTGCAGCTCAGACAAGACTTTGCAGTGGTCCGGGAGTTGCTGGAGGAGGAGCAGTGGGGCCTGTCCCCAGAACTTCGCCAGACTCTGCTCATGCTCAGCATCTTCCAGCAGCTGGACGGGGCACTGCTGTGTCTATTGCAGCAGCCCTTGCCCAAGACTCAAGTCCACAGGAGGCCTTCCTGTTGCTGTGAGTCACTCTCCTTCCCCAACTCCAGGCTCTCTTCACCCCTTTCTGTGCCACATCCCCATCCTTATTATTGATCTGGCTTCAGTGTCTCCCTGCCAGCCACCTGCCTTCCACTCTTGCCTTACCAGGTGCATGTAATGACATCCTGAACACGGACCTGCCCAGCAGCAGCCTCAACAGCCTGGAGAGCTTGGAGCCTCCTCTTCAGCCTGGAGCACCCCGAGCCCAGACAGCTCAGCTGCTAAGCACACTATGGGGAGGAGGACCTAGCCCTGAGGCTTACCTGGTAGGAAATCAGCAGGCCTGGCTTGCCCTGAGGCAGCACCAGCACCCGCGCTGGCACTTACCTTTTCTTTCCTGCCTGGGAACCAGTTCTGAATCCTAAGGAGCCTGGTCAGAAGCCAGAGAGCATAAGCTCCCCATCTCTATCTGAAAAAGCCCAGACATTCAGAAATGCATATATATATTTTTAAAAAGCCTAATTGGGAGCTTGGAAGAAAGCATACCTGAGAACCATAAGCTACACAGAGCCTGGACTTAAAAAGCTAAGAATCCAACATCACTCCAGTGCCTGGAATCCAGAATAAAAGGCATAACCACAGCTTGGAACCTGGAGGTCAGCATCCTTGGAAGGCTTGGGCTCAGTTCCCATCAGTGGAGACGTCTTGGGGCTAGACACGGGTAGTAAGGGGCCAGACGCTGGGCGTAAGGCTGTAGGGTTGGATCCCAGGGGAAAGGGGAAAAGAAAAAACAGAAGGCAGGGAGCCTAGATGCCACTTTCTCTTAGGTCCCAGGAGCCAGGCTAAACACAAAAAGGTCAGGAACTATTACAAAGTTAATTCATCAGGAACCACGACAGTGGAAAAGTAATTTCTACTCCTGGATCAGCCCCACCGTCTGTATACTCTGTGCTCCCCTCCCCATTACTATTTTCAGTCATTTAAGAATATTGAGCTGTAGGACCTTCATGTGTAAGCTTTGATTACTCGAAGTTCCACATGTTTAATCTTCATTTCCCTGAGAGGCTTTACCCCCTGGTACTTATATAATCCCTGCCGTGGTAGTGCCCTCTGCTCGGATGGGACCAGCACTTAAGATGGCGTTAACCTAGATCTGGCACAACACGGTACAAAGGGGAAGAGGCTGCAAGAGACATGGTGTCGGAGCCAGGTGCAAACGGCTTTTGCACGACTGATTTATTGTCTTCACTGCGGTACAAGAGGGCTATTAATGATAGGCAGTACTTACTGACCGCTTACTTTGGGCCCCCATACCCTGTGCGGAAACCATCTCTCCCTCCTGGCCTTCCTCCTCCTCTCGGGCCGGGAGCCCAAGGGAGCGGTTTGGGGACCAGCGCCACCCACGGCGGCGACAAACGCTCACCCCGCGAAGGTCTGCGGCCTGCGAAAGCGCGCCGCTCACAGCCGGTCGCATAAGCGACACTTCCGGGCACGAGTTCTTCCGGGGCGGAGGTCACCATGGCGGCGTCCTTGGCTCGGCTCGGACTCCGCCCTGTTAAGCAGGTTCGGGTTCAATTCTGCCCCTTCGAGAAGAACGTGGAGTCGACGAGGTACGAAGGGAAAGGAAGTGGGGCCGCGCCTTCCTCCTGCCTGGGGTCTGGCCTCCTCTGCCCCCTGCTCACGCCGTTTTCTCACCGCAGGACCTTCCTCCAGGCAGTGAGCAGCGAGAAGGTTCGCTCCACCAACCTCAACTGCTCGGTGATTGCGGACGTGAGGCATGACGGCTCAGAGCCCTGCGTGGACGTACTGTTCGGTGGGTCGAGTGGGGAGTCGGGCGGGAGTCGCGCGCCCTCGGACCCGCCGTCCTCCCGGCGCCTGACTCCTTTGTTCCTTCCCCAGGAGACGGGCATCGCCTGATTATGCGCGGCGCGCACCTCACTGCCCAGGAAATGCTCACAGCCTTTGCCTCCCACGTCCAGACCAGGGGCGCGGCGGCGAGCGGGGACAAGCCTGGCGATAGTACTGGGCGCTAACGGCGCAGAAGGGACCAACAAGCAGTTTTTAGCGTGAAACTGCTAAGGACACTTATCTAAGAAAACCGTCACTTAATAATTTCTCAAATCACTATCTGGAGGGCCACAGAGCGCCCCCAAAAGAAAGAGCCCCGTGACGATAAATCCAACCAGTGTTTCTGGGAGGAAACAAGATGGGGAGGGGTCTGAAGAAACTTGAATTTATTTCACTTTCTTACCATCATTCACTGCTTGACTCTTGAATCTGGCTTCTCCCACCACTGCTCAAGATACTTTTTCTTATTAGAAAATCCAGTGCTGTTTCCTCAGTCCTCATCTTTCCATCTCAGTAGCATCTACCACTCTTAATTCACTTCCTTGTGGAACTTCTTTTACTTTCAGGTCCTATTTCTTCTCTTAACCCTATAAGTATACTGCTTTTCTTTCTCTTTTTTTTTGGGGGGGGGGGGACTCGAACCACCCTCTTGGGTTAACCTCTACATTTCTGTTTGCCTCAAATATCAAATCCTGTGCAATAGTCAGGATATCTACTATGAGTTTTACCCAAATTCTACCAACACTCTTTGTACAAAATATAATCTTACATACTCTGTATAGTTGACCCTTGAACAACTGGGTTTGAACTGCAGGGGTCCTCTTATATGCCTATTTTAAAAAATAAATACATACTACAGTAGAACACTTCCTGGCTTTTTCAATCTGCGGTTGTGGAACCGTGGATTCTGGAGGGCCATCTGTAGAGTTATCCCCAGATTTTCAACTCTGTAGAGGGGTTGGGTCCCTAACCCCAACCTGACCCCCATTGTTTAAGGGTCAACTGTACTTGCCTCCTCCCCTGACTTCTCATTCCTTTAAAAGGCAGTTCCTCTGCTCAGCCACTTGAGTTGGAAAACCACAGCATTATCTCTGGTTCTGCCCCCTCCCTTTCCTGCATATCCAGTCAGTAAGTTCAGAATATTCTGTCTTAAACAGAAGCTCCTGAAATGTTCTCTTCATTCCCATTCACTCTCCTGTATCATTGTTGCATTCTCCCACCTGGTCTTTTTCCAAATCATTTTTGCTGCTGCTGCTTAATTTTATCTTTCCAAAGCACATCACTGGTTTTATATTTTACTACTAGTTGTTTCAGAGAACAGTGCCTAAAGTACTTTTAGGTACTGTGCCTGAAGTGTTTTTCATACGAGGTTGTCACCCATTAATGTGAATCGTGAAATCAATTTACAGGATTGTATCAGAGTGTATGGCACATGGAATGGGAAGTATTCTTTAAGCAACTTAATGTTTTAAGTATATAATCATGAATATAGATAGATTATGTAAAGTGTGTGTATATGTGTCTATGTGCATGTACTTGGTTGCAGTATAGAATTACTTCTTACCATAGGTTGTAAGAAAAAATGAGAGAAAAACTTCACCATATTCAGCTAGGCAGTCAAGGACCTCTGGGCACTGGCTGCTGTGTACTTTGCCAAATACATTTCCCATAGCCTTTCTACCGCATTACTATTCTGCTTCTCTACTTAAAAGGGTAATATCTTCAAAGAGCTGTTTTTTACCCTCCCACTTTAAAGAAAGAAATCTATCAGGAGACAGCATAGTGTAGTAAACAGCCAGAATGCCTGGGATTGAAATCCTAGCTTTTCCCTTAAGTAGCTAGGTAATTTTGGACACATTACTTAGTCTCTCAGTGCCTGTTCCCTCATTTATAAAATGGGGATGGTAGTACCTACCTCATGGGACTATTGAGAGGATTAAAAGAATTGCTACCTGTAAACTGCCTGGAACATTGGGGGAGCATTGGGAGAGCCTGAGGTTATAGTAGAAAGAATACTGAACCTAGACTTGAGTTTGAGAGGTCCATAGTTAACTGGTTGTTATCTTTGGCCAGATTTAACTACACTCCTCATCTGTAGAAACCAAGATGGTCCAGACGTTGCTGTAAACATGGATTGAGTGCTGGCATTGTGCTTCTAGGTTGTGAACTGGAGGTTGGGGCTGTTTTCTCTGTATCCCCAGCACTTTGCATAGAGCCTGATACAGAGTGTGCAAAAAATATTTGTTGAATTTACAAATATTTAGTATCAACCTTTTGACTGTAACTGATTAGTATTGGGTTACAAAGATGAATGATGGTACTTAGGTTTGTACTAAGTGCTGCAGTACCAGGTGCAATGGTAGCAAGAAAGGTAAGAGAACGGACCAATCATTGGGTTTGGTGATTGTTAAATGAGTAATAAGTCTACAAGTGGCAGTGGGGCCAGAAATCAGACTATAATGAAATAAGAAGTGGGCATGCAGCATAAATGTGTTACAGAATTTGGATGGGAGGTGTGATAATAGCTAGAATTGCATAAGGGTGTGGAGTAGGGTTTTTTGAGAGGATCGGGGTTTGTACTTTATGAACCATCTTTTGTGCTGAGCTGTTAGTGAGAATAAGTAACCAAATCTAAGTTGCATTTCTGAACCACCATCAAATGTGATGTTGACTCTTCTAGGTCAACGTGAGGTGCAGATGCTACCTCCTTCCTATAGCCTTCCCTGACTGGGACACAAGCAGTCCCTCCCTAAGCACCTTTGCTTCCTGGGTTGTAGAAAAGGACATAAGAGAAAAAGAACATGCACCACCATTATGGTCCCTTTACAGTTCATCTAGATAAGTAATCCTAGACAGAGTGGAGATAAGACTTGTGTAAAGCCACGGGCGTTGCTTAAAGACACCACTGGAACAGATCTTAGGGTCCCTCTTGGGTCCACTTCATTTCATTAGAAAAGAAAGCATAGCTGTGGACAATTTATGATGCAGCTTGATTTAGGTACACCTGGGTTCCAAGCTAGCCACTTCGCGGTTCTGTGGCCAGGGCCAAGTTACCAGAACTTTCTAGACCACAGTTTTCAGCCACCTAGTTAGGGCGAGGTGAGGAGCAGTTAAGTATAAAACACTCAAGGCTGCGTCCCAGGCTCTTAATCTATAGTCGTTATTTAAAAAAAAAAAAAAAAAACAGAGGCAAGTGCGAGATTGATTTTTCCTGCTAGTCGCGTGAACGCCAAATAATCGCAGATCCAGTCGGGTCGGCCCTCCTAAAACGAGCCCTACACCAACGCTGGCGACGACGGTTCCGGGGTCTGGGGCTTAACCTGACGTGGCGGGGCGGGGCTTCCGGCGGGAGGCGGAAGCGGAGCGGGAGGCGCGGGCCCGCAGGTGCGAGTGACATCAGTGGTCGCCCCGGCGCTACGGGCATCCCAGGGAGGCGAGGTAGAGCCGGGCTCCGTTGCCGCCTCTCCCGGACCCCGCGACGCCGACCTCCGTGCCAGGATGGCGCGGGGCGAGCGGCGCCGCCGCGGAGCGCCGGCAGAAGGAGCGCGGACTGCTGAGAGAGCGCCTCGGGGCGGCCCCGCGCGACGGGATGGCCGGGTTGGCGGGGCCCGTGGCGCGGTTGGGGGAGCGGCTCTGGCCATCGTGGTCCTGTCTGTGGTCCTGGGCCTGTTGGGATGCTGGCTGCTGTCGTGGCACCGTGTGCGGCGAGCAGTCACCCTGCACTCCGCGCCCCCGGCGCTGCCTCCAGACTCTTCCAGCCCCGCCGTGGCCCCGGACCTCTTCTGGGGCACCTACCGCCCTCACGTCTACTTCGGCATGAAGACCCGCAGCTCGAAGCCCCTCCTCACCGGTAACCTGGACCCAGGGTGGGCTGGCGGGTGGGCTGGCAGTCGGGCACTTAATTTGGGCGCCCCAGCTTCGCGCCAGAGGACGAGTGGGGAGGAGTGGACAGGAGAGTTATGAAGAGGGATGACCCTGAAGTTCTTGGCGACCTAGAGGGACAGGTCCCCTGCTCTCTCTTTGACTTACGTGGTCATTCTACCCCCAGGACTGATGTGGGCGCAGCAAGGCACCACCCCAGGGACCCCTAAGCTCAGGCACACGTGTGAGCAGGGGGACGGCGTGGGTCCCTATGGCTGGGAATTCCACGACGGTCTCTCCTTCGGGCGGCAACACATCCAGGATGGGGCCTTAAGGCTTACCACTGAGTTCGTCAAGAGGCCTGGGGGTCAGCACGGAGGGGACTGGAGCTGGAGAGTGACTGTAGAGCCTCAGGTCAGGGCCCTCAGGACACCCTTCCCCAAGCCCAGACTCTCTCCATCCTTCCTTTTCTGCCAGCAAATGCAGTATGAAGTTGGGGTTAATAGCTGGGGCTCTGAGTCTGGCTGCCTGGTTTGAATCTGCTTCCTGCCTTGAACACTTGCCTGAATGACTATCTGTCTCTAAACCTTGGTTTTCTTGTCTGTAAAATGGGGATAAAAGTAACACCTAACTCAGAATTTTAAGAATTCTAAGGAAATTCTAATTGTAAGAATTGTAAGGAAATAGTATGTAGAGTTCTTAGTATAGTACGTGGCACAAAAGTACTATTACTTCCCAGAGAACCCCGTGCAGAGCTCTTTATCTCATCCCACTGGGTGTTTACCCTCAGTGACCCTCAACACCGCCAGATGTACGTTTGTTTATGTTGCTCCTGCCAGGTGTCCCTTTCCCTCACTAAGGCTGATTCTCAGGGGAAAGACTGTTAACCTAATGCAGTGTTTTTCTGTCCTCCTTGGTCACTCAGGCCACAGGTACCTCTGCCCTCCCTTTGGTGTCCCTGTTCTTCTATGTGGTAACAGATGGGAAGGAAGTCTTAAAGCCAGAGGTTGGGGCCAAGGGGCAGTTGAAGTTCATCAGTGGACACACCAGTGAACTTGGTGACTTCCGCTTTACACTTCTGGCACCAACCAGTCCAGGGGATACCACCCCCAAGTATGGCAGGTAACTTGGGGAAGAGAGTGTGGGGTGGCGGTAGGGGTGGTATGGGTGCTGATTTAACCTGATTTCTTTCTCCCCGGCTCTACTGTCTTCCCATCAGTTATTTGCCTTCTCACCAGGCTCCATGTTCCCTGCATTACCAAGACCCCTCCAACCTGACTTCTGAGCACCTCGTATTTCTCTTTATGATCCCCACCACTTCCTCCTGAATAATATTTTCTGTTTATCCTCTTCCTTTAAAGCTACAATGTTTTCTGGTCCTCCAACCCAGGACTTCCCTTGCTGACGGAGATGGTGAAGAGTCGCCTAAACAGCTGGTTTCAGCATCGGCCCCCAGGGGCCTCTCCTGAACGCTACCTCGGCTTGCCAGGATCTCTGAAGTGGGAGGACAGAGGCCCCAGTGGGCAAGGACAGGGACAAGGGCAATTCTTGATACAACAGGTGACACTGAAAGTCCCCTTTTCTGTGGACTTGGTGTTTGAATCGGGCAGTGCGCGGGCAGGAGGAAACCAAGCCCTGGAGCAGCTGGCAGGCAGTCTGCTGACCCAGGCCCTGGAAAGCCATGCCGAAGCCTTTACAGAGCGCTTTGAGAAGACCTTCCAGCTGAAGGAGAGGGGCCTGAGTCCTGAGGAGCAGGCTCTGGGTCAGGCCGCTCTCAGTGGCCTCCTTGGTGGGATTGGCTACTTCTACGGACAGGGTCTGGTATTGCCAGACGTGGGCGCTGAGGGATCTGACCAGAAGGTGGACCCAGCCCTCTTTCCACCTGTCCCGCTTTTCACAGCAGTGCCCTCCCGGTCATTCTTCCCGAGAGGCTTCCTTTGGGACGAGGGCTTTCACCAGCTGGTGGTTCAGCGGTGGGATCCCCAGCTCACGCGGGAGGCCCTGGGCCACTGGCTGGGGCTGCTCAATGCTGACGGCTGGATTGGGCGGGAGCAGGTACTGGGGGATGAGGCCCGAGCCCGGGTGCCCCCTGAATTCCTGGTGCAACGGACAGCCCACGCCAACCCTCCAACCCTGCTTTTGCCTGTAGCCCACATGCTAGAGGGTGGTGACCCAGCCGACTTGGCCTTCCTCCGCAGGGCCTTTCCCCGCCTGTATGCTTGGTTCTCCTGGCTCCATCAGAGCCAGGCAGGGCCAGTGCCACTATCTTACCGCTGGCGGGGACGGGACCCAGCCTTGCCAACCCTACTGAACCCCAAGACGCTGCCTTCAGGGCTGGATGACTATCCCCGGGCTTCACACCCTTCAGCCAATGAGCGGCACCTGGACCTGCGGTGCTGGGTGGCACTGGGTGCCCGTGTGCTGATGCAGCTGGCAGAGCAGCTGGGAGAGACTGAGGCAGCTGCAGAGTTGGGCCCACTGGCTGCCTCCCTGGAGGCAGAGGAGAGTCTGGAAGAACTGCACTGGGCCCCGGAGCTAGGAGTCTTTGCAGACTTTGGGAACCACACAAAAGCGGTCCAGCTGAAGCCTCGGCCCCCTCAGGGGCTGGTGCGGGTGGTGGGCCGGCCTCACCCTCGCTTACAATATGTGGATGCCTTGGGCTATGTCAGTCTTTTTCCCTTCCTGCTCCGGCTGCTGGACCCCAACTCATCCCACCTTGGGCCCCTGCTGGACGTTCTAGCTGACAGCCGCCAGCTCTGGAGCCCCTTTGGTTTGCGCTCCCTTGCAGCATCCAGCCCCTTTTATAGGCAGCGCAACTCAGAGCATGATCCTCCCTACTGGCGGGGTGCTGTGTGGTTCAACGTCAACTACCTGGCCTTGGGGTCTCTTCACCACTATGGGCATCTGCAGGGTCCCCACCAGGCGCGTGCTGCCAAGCTCCATAGAGAGCTCCGTGCCAATCTGATAGGCAACGTGTGGCGGCAGTACCAGGCCACGGGCTTCCTGTGGGAGCAGTACAGTGACCAGGATGGGCGGGGCATGGGCTGCCGCCCTTTCCAGGGCTGGACCAGCCTTGTCCTACTGGCCATGGCTGAAGACTACTGAGGATGGATGGAGGATGGGAGGGGAGCCAGGCCCCTTGTGCACTCTGGACTAGAGGGACAAGGTCTCTCACTTGTGCCCCCCACCCTCACATACCAGTGCTTCAGACCCTCAGCAGCTCATCTCAGGTGTCTCCTTACTGTCATCCCACATAGCCCTGGGGTGAATGTGAATGCAGAGTCTATTTTTCTAAATAAACTAGAAAACATGCCAAACTCTCCTTTTTTGCCAGCTTTACCTCACCAGGAGGTCTTACCCTGGTCCAGGCCTTAGGGCTGCCTGCTTTCCTTCAGAGAAGGTGGGGAAAGTGGCTACCAGCTGTCCCCTCCAAACCTAGTCAGGTCAAGTGCAATGCAGTGAGTCCAGCACTAGTCCACCCAAGTCCACAAGCAGCTGCTTCACATCTCTTTAATGAGATCAGAGGCTCCTGTGTGTGTCTTAGGGGGTAGAGCTAGCACAGTCCCCCCAGCACTGCCCTTCGTGGGACTCCAGTCCTTTCCAGCAGGTTCTAGGAGGGCAGGGAGAGGCCAAGGAGAGCTCAGAGAGTTGGGACCAGGGCTATTTCTGGTGGGCAAGTAACCCACCCACCCTCCCAAAACTGTTTATGGGCTGTCCCCTCTGCTGGAAGCTGGCCCCACAGGGGAGATCTGGGACATGGGATTTAGGGGCGGCGCACAAGGGAACTGGCTCTCCAGATCTGGTGAGGTGACATTAGCCCTAGCCTCCTTAATTGGCTCGCCCTCGCTGGAGTCAGGACACGGGCAGAGCTCAATACCCGAGTCACCAGTCAGGCGGCGATAGCGGCAGGAGGCGGGGATGGGGGCAGGGGTCACCCCTGGCCCAGGCTCACACTCCTGATGAGGGGGGGCACCCTGGTGGGAGGAAACACCTTCCACATTTGTTCCCTCGCAGTAGGTGGGGCAGCTAGAAGCGGAGGAGGAGCAGGTGCATTCACTGGAAGCAGTCAAGGGGCAGCCTGAGGCTGCAGAGTAAGGAGGTGGTGGTGTGCCCGGGTGGTCAACCACATCCTCATAGGCTGGGGGTTTGAAGGCGCTGAGGAGGCCTGCAGGAAAGAATGTCATGATTGGTTGAAGGCAACCAGGGGTGAGGTGGTGGTCTCTTTCCTACTAGGGAAAAGTGCTCTGAAATGTTCGAAAAGGGAACGTGGGATGATGATTTGGGGTACTGGTTTGGGAGGGGCCGCCGGTAGTGAGCTCGAGTCTCCAGTCACTCACGAAGGTCAAGCAGTGAACCCGCAGGGACAGGGCCAGCCCCATGGCATGCCCCGTGGTAGGCCAACAAGTTGATCTCACGCTGCCGCTGCTGTTGTTGCAGCCGGAGTTTAGCTCGTCGATGGTGGAAGGCGCAAAAACAGCTAAAGAGAATGAGAAGAGTCCAGAGCAGCCAGAACCCTGCAGGGGGCGAGGAGGGAGAGGCTGAGATACTTCCCTTGTGGAGAAGGGTCCTTGAAGGCTCAGGTCCAAGGAGGGGGCGGGTAGAAGGACCCAAGAAAAGCCCCTTTGGAGACTCACACCAGAGCTCATAGTAGTAGGTGCAGCAGCCAGTCTCCCCGCAGCAGTGACCACTCTCACAGAGATAGGGCTGGTTGTTCACTCCTGGACACAGCTCTCGAAGCTGGGAGCAAGGAGGCACTTAGAACCAAGGGAGATTCCAGCCAAGGCACTGTCCACCCCACCCCCACCCCCACCCCCTGCATACACATACACCATCCCACCCTGTGAACCGAGTTTAGCTCAGAGAAATCTATGGGCAGGGGGAAAAGTGATGCTGAGAGGAGTGTTCAAATATCTGACAGGCTGTCAACATGGGAGAGGATTTGGAATATCAAGAATCAGCGTAGAGAATAAGATGCAAGGTGTGGACATACAAAGAGGTAGATTTCAGCTCTGCCTATAGGAGACTTCTCTCATACTCCAGTCTGGCTCCCCAGGGTGTTTTCTGTTAAGGGGGTGTTTTGGCAGAAGCTAGATGACAGTCTGAGCTATCTCTAACTCTCAGACAATGGGTAAGGGGTTTAAGGTAATTTCCAAAGCTGTTTTCATCATCCCCCATGGTCTGCCAAGCCCCACCCCCAAGCTGGATCTTTCCACCCCTGCGTCTCGGGCTCCCTAGGGTAGAGGAGGGGCAGTGTGAGACCCAGAGCAGGGTTCCCAACCAGATGGGATTGCTGTGGATGATAAAGGATGGCATCCAGGGCGCGAGTCTGGGTTCCAGCTCTTCTCCAAATTGCTCCCTCAAGAGAAGACGCTGCTGGACTCTGCTGTGACAACAGGCACATAGAAAAACATCACGAATAACTGCTGCAAGACAGAGAGCCTCCCTGGGGCCTCGCTATGTTTCTGGTCACTGGAGAGCCACTGCAAGCTTCCATTGCTGCCATGGGACGGGGTCTATGAAGCTGCAGGCAAAGTCAACTGCATCTACATTACAAACTTTAGACAAAGAGTGGGAGGGACATATCTAGTAACTTCACAGTTCCTTTGGCTCCTTGAGTTCCTCCCCCACCCCCCAAAAGGCAGGGACAAAGAAAGGGGAAAGATGTAAATGGCTGTCGTGCTAGGTTTTTGGAGCTGCTAGGATACCTGCTGTTGCGGCATCTGAAGTACCCCCCGGGCCTCCTCGCTGCCGTTCCTGCCGCTGGCCCGAGCCATGCTTCCACCTACAGCCCCCTGAAGACCACAGTCTCCTCTACCGCCAGCCGCCCCGCCCCTGCCACCTCTGCCGCCACCACCATGGCCCCAGTCCGGCCCATCTTCGCTGCTGCCACCATCATTCCACGACCGGAGCTTCCATCCGGTGAGACCTCTGCCAACTAGCGCCCAGGTTGTTCTGTCCTACCAATCTGCATCATGCTCTGACAGGCGGGCCAATAGGAAGGATCACAGGCCTCTCCCTGTGACCAATCCGCAGCAGCGCCTCCGCCACTCTCCCAGACAACAAGAGCTTGCACAAAGAGTGGGGCAAGGTTCGACCCAGCGCCCTGATTGACAGCGACAGCAGCCAATACAGACAACAGAACAGGGTCTGAGCTATCAACCAATGAACGGCCGTCCAGAACAGCGACGTATCCACTGCTTGGTTCAAACCCTATTTTCGGGATGATGCCAAACGCCCGACCACGGCAGGTAGTCCCGCTGGAAGAGGCGGGGTCCCAAAAGTCCGCTAGACTCCGGAATCGGAGCAGCTACTCTTCTTGGGCCTGGTGGACCTTTCCCAGGCGTCGACGCAAGCTCTGGTGGGGGCAAGACGTGTGCACAGGGAATTGGCCTGCCCAACCCCCAACCCCCCAATTCTGTACAAGTCAAGGCATCGGAGGACTTTTAATAGGTTGGGGAAGACACTGAAACCTGGGGAGAAGGCGCACAGTCCGGGTTGGGTGAGGGCCTTAAGTAGCCAAAAGTGGGGATCCGGGGCCCTCAGGCCCACCCAGCCGCATCTGCAGGTTGATGCGGTAACACTGAAGGCTGCAGAGTGCCTGGCCCGTGCGGGAGCAGGCGTAGCGGCGCGGATGGGGGCAGCCGGGAACAGAGCATCGAGGAGGAGGGCCAGGTGGGGATGGCCTTGGAGACACAGGCGCGGGGGCAGGGACGCCAGGTGGGAAGGAAAGGGTGGAACCCTGTGCCCCACTGCTGTAGCGCACCATAGGGGCCGGGGCTGCAGCCCGCCCTCCCCGCCGCTCGCCCCGGGTGGCCCCTCGGCCTCCCCGGCCGCTGGGCGCTGCAGTCTTGGTGAGGCGCTCGATAGTCTGGTTCTTGTGCTCCTCCGCCCGCCGCGCTGCCTGCAGCCGCCTCTTCCGAGCCCGCTCCTCGCGCTTCAGCAGCATCTCCTCGGTGAGGGCGGGGGCTGGGCAGACCCCAGCCACAGGCAGTGACAGCATGGGGGAAGGCTGACTCCTTGCCTTCTGTAGCAGAGCTCGCTGGGGAGAGACAAATAAGATGATGTCAGAAAATGGAGAAGCGGGGTCCGCCTGAACGGAGGAGGGGGAAGAGGGGACATGGAGAGCAGGCCTTGAGAAAAGGGGTGAACTGAGCACCCTCTCCTGGAAGCCCTTAATATGGCCTCCTCCCAGGTCTCCAGACTTCACCTTTAGATCCCTGACTCTCAAAGGGAAAAGCACTAGCAATTAATGTTACCTCCTTGCTCTGCATACCAAAACTCTGTACCAGCTTTCTGTTGTTGTTTTAAATCTTTTTATCTCAATGGATAGCATCAGTTGGATAAGTGCTCAAAGCCCAAAACTCAGGGTTATCCTTAATCTCTCCTTCCCTCAACAAGTGTCTATTTCCAAAATATATCCAGAATGCATAAGATTTTCTCCATCTCCACGACTTCACCTTGGTTCAAGCCACCACTGTCTCTTATCTGACTACTTCAACAGCTTCCTAGCTGTCCTTGCTTCTAGCCATTACCCCCTCTGAGAAACTAAAGTGATCTACTGAAATTAAATCAAATATATCACTTCTCTGCATACAACCCTTTCGTGGTAATCACAGTTGTTTTTTTAAAAAACTGAAGTATAGTCAGTCTACAATGTGTCAATTTCTGGTGTGCAGCATAATGTTTCAGTCCTACATATACAAACATACATTCGTTTTACACTTATTCTTCTTCTTGACCATAATTAGGCACGTTCCACTCTCAGGGTCTTTGCACTTGTTGATCTGCCTGAAAAGCCTCTCTGGTCTTGGAAATGTTATCTCTTTAGAGATACGTTGTTTCTTTTCTACTACTTTCTATTTCATCGTCCTATTTTTGTTATACACCTTACAGTTTTTCAAATTATTTGTTTATTTATACCCCCAGCGCGCGCGCACACACACACACACACACACACACAAATACCAGCTCCATGAGAACAGAAACTGTCTTTTCTCCACTGCCAATATCCCCTCTGCCTACCAAAGTTCTCAGGACGTGGAAAGTTCTCAATACATATTGGGCAAGTGAATCAAGAATGAACCAAATTACCTGTCTAGCAGTGAGCAGCCGTTCGTTGATCTCCTTCTTGAGATCTCCATTGTCATCCAGCTCCCCCTTCTCCAAGGCATCCAGCCACCTCTGTTCTTCCTCTTCCTCCTGACCCCCTAAGCTCCCCGACAGGTCCCGAAGTGGGGAGGGGGACAGATTACTGTCTTCATCTGGAAAGGAAAGTTGGAGAGCTAAAAGTAGAACTGTTCAGATGGAGAACCCCAATTTGGGCAATACTGGGACACTCAAAATTCTCACCTTCCTCAGAACTACACCTCTTCCCCTAACCAGGTATAATGAGAAACCCAGTTTCCCCACCTCCAGATCCCGTCTCACCCAGCCAGGCACGGTACTGCTCAAGGGGGACTCCTTCCACAGGTTCCTCTTCATTGTCCACAACCATAAGGGGAGAGGGTGAGCGAGGGCCCTCAGGGATCACAGTGAAGGTAGGAACACTGCAGAGAAGCAACCACTCTGTAAGCTGAGCAATCATCTCTTCCTACTCAGTACATCTAGCCTTCCCTACACCCTCTTAGGTTCTTGCCGCATTAACCTGGTCCCTGAAGTCACAGCGTCCATTCCCTGCCTTCTGGAAAGCCCAACCAGCTTCTTCTTCTCTGTCTACCTGCTCCTAAAGACCCCAAGCAAAACCTTGGCTCTCCTGGCTCACCTCTTGGTGCCCAGGACCTGCCCGCCCAGCTTGATTTTAAGTTTGAGCTGGGGCTTGGCAGGAGACGGCTGTGTGGGCCCAGCCTCCTCTTCCTGGTAGTGTTTCTTCTTGTGTTTCTTCTTGTGCTTCTTGTGCTTTTTCTTGTGCACTCCGTGGCCGTGAGCACCCGCCAGACTCAACTCCAGGGCTTCCCCTGC
The DNA here is from genome assembly GCF_036321535.1 of Camelus dromedarius. NCBI lineage: Eukaryota > Metazoa > Chordata > Mammalia > Artiodactyla > Camelidae > Camelus > Camelus dromedarius. The sequence continues at coordinate 9,238,124 of NC_087450.1, forward strand.
GGAAGGAGAGCCTGTCAATGGTGAACAGCTGCAGCGGGGCAGGGAAACCCCTGAAGAACCCAACACCCTGAGGCGGCTTGGTCTTCCCGCGGTACACGCTATTACCATAACAACAGCCCCGCCTTTCTCCGCCCCGCCTTTCTCCGTCCCACCTGTGGCGAGGTACCCACGAAGCTCCGAGGAGCAAGAAAGGGACTCCTTTCCTGTGAAGGCCTAAGTTGCTTTCTCTACCCGAGCTTACCCGGCTCGGGGACCTCCATAGCCCCAGAGGTGCTCCCGCGCCGCCACAGCTTACTCATGGGGCCCAGCAAGGAAAGGGGGCTGGAAATAGTTGGGACACAGGCAGACATACATTTTCCGCCCCGCGGAAGAACTGATTCCAGCAAATAACGGGCTACATCCGGTGTGTAGCGACCATACTTGTGCGGGGCACTCTGCAGCTAAAATCCTCCCGGAGAAACAACGGTTCTTCTAACAAGAGTTCCGCGCCCTCTGAGGCCGGGACCGCTCAAAGGGGCGCGGCTTTCTGCTCGCTCCGCCTCCCCACAATCGTGATCCGAACTCACAGCTGGCGATTCAATTATTATTACACTCAAGCGTGGTGAGCGTATATTCCGGACCAAATTTGGGGCTATGCTATGAGGATACAAAGATGAATACGAACTCTTCGGTCTGCCTTTGAGGAGTTTACAGTTCGGCGGAGGAATTAGAAACTATATTGCCGGCAAAATGGCAAAAGGGCTTAACATCACATGTGCCCTACAAGCAGAGCAAATGATATTTCAGCCTAAATTCTCATCAGTAGAGAAATGGATAAATGAATTGTGGTGCGTCTATCTAATCTGGAACACCATGTTGCTAACAAAGGCTGAGGTGATAAGTAATTGACGAGATTGTTCCAACTAAAAATTGCCACTTGCCATGTACCCCTGCTTGAATTAAATCATGAGCCTCTGCAGCTGTTGACCTCCAGCACTCCCTGAAAGGAGTTCAGTTGACATGGAATTTAAGTCCTATTGAGTAATAGCATTGGAAACAAAGTGTGCCTCTAATGAGGCACCAAAGTGATTTGGTACATGGATTTGATACATCCATACAATGGGAACTATGCTGCTACTAAAAGAAATGAGGCCCCAGAAGGCTACCCAAGAAACTGGTGACAGCCATCCGATGGATGGTTGGGGTAATGAGGGTGAGGGGAGACGTTCTTCATAATATTTTGTGCCTATTGAACTCTGTACAAAATGTGCATGTTTTACCTAATTTGAAAAAAAAAAAAGGAACAAGGTAGGTCTGTGTGTGCTAACATATGAAGTAAGAAAAGCAAGTTTCAAGATGATGTGATCCCACTTTGTGCTGCACACCAGAAACTGACACAGTGTAACTGACTGCACTTCAATTTTAAAAAAGTCACCGAGATGGATAATAAATTATTAAAATTTTTTTTAAAGATGATGTGATCCCATTTTAAAAGGCATACTATGCTACTACATACATAACAAAAAAATGAGGAATGTATACTATACCGTAAATGGTGATTACCTTTAGAAGCTAAAGTTGGGAAACTTTCACTGTGTAGATCTGTAGTGAATTTCCTTTCCTTTCCTTTTTTTATTTTAAAATATTGCTTAGTGTTTTTTAAAATGAATTTTCTTACAGCCAATTTGTATCATACTTATATTTAGAAAAAAGCACCACCTATATACAGATATATAAATATATATGAGATGCATGTCTGAACAAGGTAGCAGCAGGGAGCAAAATAAGGGATGAACTGATTCCAGAGACACTTCATTGATGAAATTTTAAGAAGTTCATGAACAATTATATATGAAAATTAAGGAAGAACTCAGTGTAGTTTAGTGATTAAGATTAAGAGAATGAACTTTGGAGTCAGATAAGCCTATTATCAAATCCTATTTTATTGGCTGTGTAACCTTGGGCTCAAAGTAACTTAAGCTCTCTGAACCTCATAGTCCAGCTTTGTAAAATGGAATGAAGTTGGACCCACTTCACAGGGCTCTTTCAAGGAATAAAGCAAATCAAGAATGCAAAGTCGTATCTGGCACAGAAGGTTTTCAGTAAGCAAACAACAGCAATAAAAGACTTCTGAAGATACATGCACCCCAGTGTTAACAGCACCACCATTTACAATAGCCAAGACATGGAAGCAACATAAATTAAATGTCCATCGACAGATGACTGGATAAAGAAGTTGTGGTGTATGTATGTGTGTGTGTGTGTATATATATATATATATATATATATATAATGGAATACATAAAAAAGAAGAAAATAATGCCATTAGCAGCAACATAGATGGACCTGGAGATTGTCATACTAAGTGAAGTAAGCCAGAAAGAGAAAGAAAACTACGATATCACTTGATATCACTTAGATGTGGAACTTTAAAAAATGACACAAATGAACTTATTCACAACACAGAAACAGACTCACCGACATAGAAAACAAATTTATGGTTACAGGGGTTGGGGAAGAGGGCTGGAGGGATAAACTGAGAGTTCAGGGTTTGCAGATATTAACTACTATATATAAAACAGATAAACAACAAGGTCCTACTGTATAGCAAAGGAAACTATATTCAATACCTTATAATAGCCTATAATGAAAAAGAATATGAAAAGGAATATATATATATACACACCTATATATAACTGATTCACTGTGCTATATACCAGAAACTAACAAAACAAATATACTTCAATTTAAATAAATAAATAAATAATAAATAAATAACTTCTACATTTCTAGCCCAAGTATTAGAGGGAACACAGTGTTTTAAATAAAGAAGAGAACATAAATAAAGGAAGAGAAGCAAGTGAGAAGATAATCACTTAATGTTGCCCAAGATGAATTTGAGATGTATGTGGGAATGCCCAGATGCAGATGGAATGCTAAAAGGAGAAGTCAGTGGAGAAGGTGTGAGTTGGGGGCTTCATTAGTTTAAAAATGGAGGTTCCCCCTGAAAAGATGGAAATAGATGAGACATTCCGGAATGAGCAAGAAGATGAAGAGAAAAGGACCAGGAGCAGATCCAAGTGGGCCCCTGTCCTGAACAGGCAGGCAGAGGGGCCAGGCAGGGTTGAGAAGAGGTCAAGAGAGGCAAGAAAGCTCCACTAGGGCAGACAGTATCAGCAAAACAAGGTTGTGCCCAGCTGTATAGCTGTATACAGTTCTGCAAAAGCTAGGCTAAGCTCCGAGAACAGGGTGCATTCCAGCAGGATGTGAAGGCAATAGCCCTATATTACCAGGAGTTTAAAGTGAGGGATCACCTGCAGTTAGTATTTGTTGAACATACTAGAATTTATAACCCACTTTCATATCTTTTCCCTCCCTTGATCCCCATGGCAGCTCGGTAAGGGAGACATTATTGTTCCCTCCTGAGAAAACAGAGGCTCAGAGAGGTTAAATGATTTGGCCAGAGTCACATGGTTAGGGGGTGGCAGAGCCAGCACCAAACAGGCTTCCTGACACTAGGCCCAGTGTTGTTTCCTCAGCATCCTGATGTCCAGCAGGGAGGAAATGGTGACAGTAACTAGCCACAGGCTTCATCATTTTGTTTTGATTTTTATTTTGCTTTGTTTACCTGGGAGAGATTTGAGCAGGTTTGTAGGTTGAAAGGAAAAACTTTGTCCTTCTGAAAAAGTTCTTAGCTTTATTTTTTAAATACAATTTATTTTGAAATAATTTCAAACTTTCAGAAAACTTGCAAGAAGTGTACAAAGAACTCTCTTAGCTCCCTAAATCAGATTCTACAATCATTAACTTTTACTATTCCCTCCCTGTTATCATTATTCCTTTTCTGATCAATCTGAGAACAAGTTGCAGACATGATGCCATTTCACCCCAAATATTTCACTGTGTACTGCCTCAAAAACAAGTACACAGTTCTATAACTTTTGTGCAGTTAATTGGGAAATTAACACTGATACAATATTATCATCCAATTCACAGATCCCATTCAAATTTCAGCCACTGCCCTATGTCTCCTTTTCTTTTCTATGTCAGGATCCAAATCCAGAATCAAGTGTTACATTTCTTCATCGTATCTCTTTGATTTGCTTTAATCTAGAACGTTTCCTCATTCTTTCTCTACTTTTTGTGACTTTGACAGTCTTAAAGAGTATAGGACTTTGACTTGTAGTATGGTCCAAATCTGGATCCGTCCGGATTCCTCAAGTCTAGACTCCTAATCCTTGGCAGGAGTACTAATCAGAAAATATTATGCTATGTTTCTCTCAGTGTATTATATCAGGTGTCTCTCACATTGTGTGATTTTATTTCAGTCGACACTTCCACCCACCAGGCATACGTAATATCCATTGGTGAATACTGCATGAATCAATTCTATTGTGATAATGGCACATGACATCAGCTTATACTGCCACTGACGATGCTAACCTGGATCACCTACCTGGTCAAGGTGGTGTCTCCCCATTTTCTCCACCACAAAGTAACCATTTTCAACTATTTAATTAGTGAGTATTTTTCTGGGGAAATACTCTGAAACTATTCTGATATCCAGTTCCCCATCAAACTTCTGCTAACTAAAAACTGGCACTTGCCCTCTGCCTCTCCAAGGATTGGATCACATTGGCACTTGCCATCTAACTCTGCTTGGATTAAATCATGAGCTGTTGCAGCCGCTGACCTCCAACACTCCCTGAAAGGAGTTCAGGATGGCGATCAGGAATGAGGCACTCTGTGCTCTGGGAAAACTGGCTGAACAGGCCTTCAGATAGTTAGATATTTTCAGGAGAAGGTTTTATGAGCCCAAATTCTTGCATCTCCTCGTATCTAGAAAAGCACTAAAATCATTAATGGTGACATCTGCTCCTCGTGACTAGCAGCAGCCTCTGCCTAAGTGTGTGCTTGACTGCATGTATCCCCCTTCACTGAAATCATATATAGTACTGAGTTTCCCCCTGCCTCTTTGGAACAGTTTTTCAGAGCTTTCCAAAATGCTGTGTCCCAGGCTATAGTCCCCGTTTTGCCCCAGATAAAACTTAACCCACAACTCTCACGTTGTGTGATTTTATTTCAGTCGATACTTCCACCCACCAGGCGTAATATCCATTGATGAATACTGTATGAATCAATTCTATTGTAATAATTGCCAAGTGATGATCTATCTACTTCTAAGACAGGAAGGAAGGGGGCAGGGCACAGCCATTCAAGGAATGACACAGCGGTTAACACCAAGATGGCAGAAGCTTCAACTCCCAGTACGCCTTGAGGTTCAAGGTGGGGGAGATTTGACTTCCAGTAGACCTTGAGCTTCATTATACATTCATTATAATATATTAACATGGTAAGTGACACTCCCACAGGTGCTGTAACAGTTCCAAGGCTAACCATAAAGGGTCAAAAAGTGGGCGGTGACCCAGTTCGTGGGAATCCCTGCCCTTTCTCCCAAAGTAGTTGGAATAATCCACCCACTTGTTAACATGTGAAGTTACCCAGCCCATAAAAACTAATGACCCTGCACCTCGTGGTTGCTCTCTTGCCGTCTGAGACTGCCCACACTCTGTCTATGGGTTGTGTATCTCCTTTTACTTTAAACTAAACACTCCCATGCCTTGTGGCCTCTCTGGCCTTCTGAGACTGCCTGCACTCTGCCTATGGAATGTGCATCTCACTGAATAAATCTACTTTCATTCAACTCTGGCTACACTGTGGATTCTTTCCTGCATGAAGTTTGGCAGGGCATGTCCCAGGGACCCCTCACCTGAGACCCTGGTCACGACCATCCTCTTATGCCCCACTTTCCTGTGTCACAGCCACTCCTCATGAACTTTCCCTGGGTGTTATTTTCACTCTTTCAAGATTCAGAGTCCAGTTGGTAGCGTTCCAGTTGGTTGGCTTAGGCTCAGTTCTATCCTGGGCTTTGGAGAAGTGGGAGGAGGAGGAATGCCTTCTCCAGCTGCCATAAGAAGGGTAGAGCCTCAGTCTACCAGTGTTGTCCACAGAACACGGTCTGTGCAGAAATAGGAAGATGATTTGAATACCAGGCAGCTAACAATCCCTTCCTGAATATCTACTCATAATTGAGGAGACAGAGACCCAGATGTAAGCAAAGGAAAAATTGTGTAAGATTATGCACCAAACCAGCGGCATGCAGGTAAATGTATAACAAAAGCTCTCCAGGGGAGGGGAAAAAAAAAAAAAAGCCCTGGTTAATAATGTTCACCTATTTCTGCTGTGTAAATACTCCCATCATGGCCAACTTCAAACGTGGCATTACTAAACACAGAGCTGGCGAGACATGTAGGGTCGCGCACAATCAGACAGCACTTCTGCCGTTCAGATGCTTCAGGTGTAAACAGCCCCGAGAGATAATGGGAGTGTAAGGTACATTGCTGTGTTGACTTAGAGCTGGCAGCTCAGAAGGGTAACCGGTTCTGCGTCTCTGAAGGAAAGGGTGCTGACCATTGTGTATAACTGTTTATGTACATTGCTGGATTTGATTTTCTAGCATTATTAGGAATTTTATGTTTAAGTTCATGAGGGATATTGGTCTTTAGTTTTCTCTTTGGGGTACTTTTTTTTGTAATATTAGCTTTATAAAATGAGTTTGGAATGTTCCCTCTTCTACTCTGGAAAATATTGTGTAAAATTGGCATTAATTCTACTTGTATGTTTAATTAAATTCTCCAGGGAAGTAAAAAAAAAAAAAAAGAAATGAGAGAGATAATGGAAAAATGAAGTAAACTAATTAGGGAGTGATGAGTTTTGAGTACTTATCACCTTTGCTTTAATGTAATCTATTCAGTTGTGAGTTTTCCTCATTTAATTTTTAATTAAAGCTGTGTTAGCAGCTGGAATGCACAATTCCAGAAGATTCAGGAACTGTCTCTCACGAGCCAATGCGAGGCACACCACGGTACCAAACTGACGGTAGGGAGAGCATGCTTTTATTCATTTTTTTAAAAAATTTATGTTATTTTTTAAACGGTAGAATTAGGAATTTTTTTTTAAAAACTGTGTTTTCAGATAAGAATTTAATTAAAAAAAAAAAAACTCCACAGAAACTTTGGCTCTTGTCTCTTCTCCCTCGGTTGAGAACAGTGTCAGTGGGCTCCCCAAATCCCAGTCACAACCTCCTCCAGCCGGCTTATGCAAGTGGATGGGAGACTGGGATCTCCAAAATGTAACTCTGGTTGGGTCACTCTTTTCCCCAAGTTTTCAGTCACTTTAAGCACAAACTCTCAGGCAGGATTTGAGCTCTACTTCCTTTCCAAATGTCTTCCATTCCTCCAGCTTGTGTCAGGGGTTTTCAAACCCTTCTACAGTGCTCACGTTCCGTGCGTGAGCGCGCGTATGTGTGTGTGTGTGTGTGTGAGTGAGTGCGCATGCTGAAGGCCTGTGAAGAGGACAAGATTTGGGGCTCCAGCCCTTGCTTTCATCACAGCTGCTCTGACTCTATTTCACACCTTCCGGGGAAGATTTCATTTGGGAAAAAAGAGCATTCTGTTGCTAAGAGCCAAACATTTGAAATGAACCATTTTAGTCCAACAGCATGGCTCACCCCAGTCAAGCACTCTCAAATCTGTATGCTCTCTTAAGACATCTCTTTTTTTCATTTACTTCAACTGATGGTTTATTCAGTACTTCCTTTGGGCCAGGCACTGGGCATAAAGCAGCGGACAAGACAGACTGTCCCTCCCTGGGGAGCTCACAGTTTAGAGGAGTGACAATAGATACTAGAAGAAATTCAGAAACAATGCCTTCCCTTTCCCCCTGCCCATCCTTTGAGATTTCTCACAGAGGCCACAGATTTTATAAAATCTTTTGACCTGCCTTTCCTACTGACCAGAACTCCCTTCTCCACGTGAACCTTGCGTGTCAAGGATGTTTGTTGTTTTCCCTGTCCAGCACCCTTTCCCTCACCTCCAGTTGATAGTACCTGGAACAGCCTTTGGGAGAACACCCCTCTGTTCCCTCTCTCTCTCCCAGCTTACTGGGTTCCAGTTGGTCTCCAGGAGTGAGCAAGTGACCCAAGCCTGGCCAGCTGGCACCTAGACTCCTCCTTAGTCATAGCATCTGGTTCAGGTCTGACCACCCCTGTCTACAAAGATTGGTCTGAGATGGATAAATGATCCCAAATGGCCCATAGTGAATCCCAGACATTGTAGGAGATTCAGGAAACAGATGCTCCCTTTTCTGCTGACTTTAAGCCCGAAAATACACACATCCAGAATTTTTGGCAACAAACTTGTTATGCTGTGGAGAGTGAAGCCAGCATGGAGGAAAGCAGACCTAGATGATGCGAAGAGACAGGACAGTTTCGATGCTGAATGCTTGGATCAAGCAGCACTGCAGCCTGAACCCTGGACATCACAGTTCCTTCAGCCATTAATTTCCCTTTTGGCTAAGTTAATTCTAAGTCAGCTTTTCTAAAAAGAATGTCGACTAATTTGCCATAGCAGAGCAGTTCTAACCTGGGCTCTCTAAAGCCAAAAGCTGGTATTTCTCTGACTCTAGCTCATTTGCTGTGAAGGAGCCCAGGCCTCTCCAGAGTTCTTCCCAGTAAGTTCGGAAGTCAGGAGACTCCTCATGTGTGGTCGGCAAGCTTTCCCCTGCCATTTCTTTCTCTCCCACAAGGCTCTCTGGGGGTGAGGGGCCCCTTTTTCTGCAGAAGCTGAGAATCCTAACCCTGTCTCAGCCAGCCATCAAAGCAGCTGAGAGCCCATATTGAAGTCAGGGATATCCCCACCCTCTTAAGGCACTTCTTGCCTGGGTCCAGGAGCTGAGGTCGCTTGTGGTACAACCAAGGGCGTAAGGGTGCTGCTCCTGATCGTTTTTCTTCATAGCTCCACGCATGGCGCCCTTGTCTTGTGCCAGGCACTATGCTGGGCATTTTACATTCGTTCTCATACGTAATCCTCATAGCAACCTGAAGGGTGGAGGTAATGCTGTACCCCCACTGAACAGAGAAAATTCCAGGCTCCAGGGCTAGCAAATAGCAGAACAGGGTAACCGGACAGATGTGCTCAAGCACTGCTGGTGAACTGTGGCCACTAGGGATGGAGGGTAGCTTAAGTGTCGAAGGGGACGAAAAAGAGACATTTGGGACTGTAGGAAATTGAAACGACGGCCTCGGAAGCTGCTTAGGGGTGAGATTGGGCGCGGCGCCGGGGCGGGCTAGAGCAGCAGTATGCCTCGCTACGATCCCTGGGCCACAGGATTTTCCGCGCGCTGGGAGTCGGCTAGCGGGTGGGGGCGGCAGGTGGGGCGGGGCGGGGCGGGGCGGGGCTTCCCTGGGCCCGCCCCTTGCCCAGGTGAGGCGTCCGCCACCCGGGCTGGAAGGGGTGATGTAACTCCTCGGTGCTCACGAGGTGTAGGGTTCCCTGGCTGTAGGGCCAGGCCTGTTTGGAGCCCGGGCCTTTGGCGACGCGAAGGGTGGAGGGAGAGGGTGCCGCGCCCTGCGCGGCCCAGGTGTCGTCTCCGGAGGCGGAGTTTGCGAACCGGGCAGCGGGAGATTCCCGGCCAGACTAGACGGCGGGCGTCGAGGGGACAAAAGCCAGCCAGACGAGGCAGAGCCGGGCGGCGCGGGGAGTGCAGAGGGCAGGCAAAGGCCCAGGGCCGCCGGCATGTTCTCCCGAAACCACCGGAGCCGGATCACCGTGGCCAGGGGCTCCGCCCTGGAGATGGAGTTCAAACGTGGCCGCTTCCGACTCAGCCTCTTCAGCGACCCTCCCGAGGTGAGAGACCCGCGTCCCTGCCTTCCCCTGCCCGGGCTCCAGCGGTCGGGCAGCCCGGGCCTCCCGCCCCTGCCCGCGCGCGCGGAGGGGCGGAGACGCCGCGGGCCGGGTACGCACCAGCGGTTGTTGACTTAAAAAGTCAGGGCAGACCGTCTGCGTGTTACTCGGGCTGAGCCACCCGAGAAGTTCCCTGGCCCAGTCAGGATGATTTGCCTCTGCCTGGAAAATCTCTGGGTTGGCTTCAATTTAAGGGGCTCTAGGCTCGATTCGTAAAATGTGCCTGGACCCCGGCCCCTCCCGGCATCCCGGAGCAAAGAGTGGTGTGCAACTAGTCGGGCCCTAACAGCTCGTATTCCCGGCCTCCAGTCGCCTCCCACAACCTGTCTCAGCCGTCTGGGACAGCCACTTTCACCAATCTCACCCAGGTCTGCCCTCTTTGCTGAAACCCTCCCTAACTGCTCCTCTGTGGCTAGGAGAGTCAGGAGGAAGAAGGGGAGGGGGTGTGTCCCTATTAACGATTTGGAATTATTTCCCACACTCAAACGTTCAGCCTCCTTTCCTGGGGCTTAAGAGAGGTCTAGCCTCTAGTCTGACAATTGGTTCCCCAGCCCAACACCCTACACGTTACCCAGGTCTGAGCCCCACCTGTAACTCCCTAAAAGGGCTGAAAGGTGTGGGGCTGAGCTAGGACTGAGAGGGCGAGTCTGCCCTCTCAGACGACAGACTCTGAGGCTGTCGCCGTGGTCAGCTCTCCTTCCCTGCTGGGCCTGGAAAGGGTTAAGTGAGGGGGCCTTCTTTCCTCCTCCCTGCCGGGATTCCAGGCCTGGCTTCTGCCCTTTCCCCCACAGACTGCCCAGAACAAAGGCTCTTTCATACCCGTGTCCCAGTGTCCCGGGCCTTCTCTGACTCAGAAGCCAGCGGATCTGGGGGAGAGAGCCTCCGTCAGGTCCAGCACCAGCCACGCAGCGTGGGGCCAGCGTGGGGGCGGGAGGAGCAAGGCCCAGGGACCAGGAGGAGGGGCCTGTGAGCGGCGGGTGGGGGCGCCCCGCCCCCGGGATAGGCCCGGCCTTTTGGGGGCCGTCGGGGAGGAGCCGGGGCGGAGCCGTTGGGCCCGGGCTGAGAGGAGTGTGACTCTGTGGGCCTGCGGGGAGGGGTGGGGGGCAAAGCTGCAGCTGGCTGGGAATCGGGGCTGGTTTCCTGTCTGGAAGGGAAGGGGCCCGCAGAGGGGAGAGGGGCAGCAGCAGCCAGGCACACCCCTGCCTTTCTCCCTCCCTCTCCTCCCTTCTGCTGGAAAAGCGAGGTAATTGTGAGCCCGGGGTGGGGGGCGGTCTGGATGGGGGACCCAAGTTGGAAGAGGTGGCCCTAGGGGTGGGGCTACTCTTACCCCTCTGTCGCACTCCCTGGGCTCACTCAAGTCCTCATCTCTTTCCCTCTTCTTCCTCAAACTAAGCCAGAGCCACTTTCAGAAGGCTCCAACCTCCTGGCAAACCCCACGGCCCTGTAGAACCTGCATGAAGTGTCCCCTCCCTGCCCCCTTCCAGTTGTGCCTGCCCCTCACACCCTGCAGCACACAGATTCTCTGTCCACTCGGCCAGGGATGTGGGCGGGGGCTGGGGAGGGGCCAGAGTCGGAATGAAAGGGCCCTTTTCTTCCACAGCTGGGGGAACAGCTGCCACCAAAGCAAGACTGGACACTCTGTGCCCAGAACCCCCTCTGCAGCTGGTCTGCCCTCTCGGGACCCTGCTCATCCTCACCTCATTTTCCTCTCCTCCCGTGCCTGGCTCCCACCAGGGCCCTGGAACAGCGGGTAGGCAAGGGAAGTTTGTCACAGCAGCCAGAGGGGTCTAACAGGAGTGCACGGAGGACAGGGGCTGCCTCTGCCCTCTGCCCAACAACTACCCACCTCTTTCAAGACAAGGGGAGCAGCAAGAGAAGGAATTGTGGGGCAGCGTGGAGCTTGCTCGCTTCGCTCCTCTGGAGGGGTCAACAAGGGAAGGGGCACCAGGGGGCAGAGAGATGCAGGACAGATTGCACATCCTGGAGGACCTGAATATGCTCTACATCCGGCAGATGGCGCTCAGCCTGGAGGTAACGCCCCCACCCCTGGAGTGCGCCTCCTTCACAGCGCCCCAGCCCCAGTCTCTGCTCTGCCCATTCCTGCTGGGCTAATCCGGGAGAGTGGGGTCTGCTGAAAGTGGGAAGAGGGGCAGGTGGGTCTGTATACCGTTCGTTGGGTGCTATGTGTGGACCCAGGCTCAGTTCTGCCAATTAGAGTATTACGTTGGCAACAGGGTCTTCACACCAATTTCTGGAAGCCTTGTGGGTGGGTGTGGACGTGTGTTCTGGGGCTAAGGGCTCCTTTTAGGTATGGGAAGAACAGAGGTGTTCAATATGAGAGAGGCTGGCAGGAAGGCGATGGCCTTACCAGAAAAGGGGAAGAGGACTCTGGGGCAGGATATAAGGATTCTGTGGCCCTTAAGATGGCAGGGCGCTGTTTATCCATTTATTTATTCATTATCACATTTACTGAACACCTACTATATGCCAGGCTCCTTTCTAGATCTTGAGATACCTCAGTGACCAAAACAGGAAAGGTCCATTCTACTGAGGGAACAGATAATAAACATGCAAACACACAAATTATCCCACACATGATGATGAAAACCGGGTGGGGGTGTGCTAAACATCAGGTAGGGGAGGCAGCATTAGACGCAGGGGTCAGAGAAGGCCTCTGTGAGATCTTTGAGCTGTGGCCAGAAACATACAAAGATGTGTGAAGATCGGAGGAAGGGCTTTCCAGCGGAGAGCACAGCAAGGGTAGAGGCCCTTGTGTAAGAATGGCCGTGATACGTTTGGGGAAGAAAGAGCGCCAGTGTGGCTGGAACATGACCGTTGGGGTGAGCTGACGGGCAGGGGCCAGATTATACAGGGCTTTGAAGGCCAGTGCAAGGCACTTAGATTTTACTCTAAATGGGATGTTGGCCCACGGAAGGGTTTTAAGCAGGGAGACGACTCATCTAATGTTTTTAAATGATGGCTGCTGTGTTTTAAATGAATAGGCTAGGCAGGGGTGGGGCGTGGAAGAGGGAAGGGTTGGCAAGAGGGGTAGCAGAAGACCTCCAGCTGGGAGGTTGTTACAGCCTTGGGGGAGTGAACCTGGTGGTGTGGATTAAATGCTGATGGTGGAGGGAGGGAGAAGGGGGTGGGTTTCAGAAGATGGCGGTAGATCTGACAGGGCTCGCTGATGCACTGGATGTGCAGAGTACGGCAGAGAGAGGACTCCAGGATGTTTTCCCCCGACTTGTGACTATGCAACTGGGCAGTGTGGTCATTTACTGAGATGGGGAAAATAGAAGGAGCTGTGGAAGTGACCGCCTGGACCAGGCAGGGACTTGCTGCTGAGGGAGGTCAGAGGCAGGACAATAGAGTCTAGCACAAAAAGGCAATTTATTGCATGTGTTGCTCCCCCAACCCCATCCCTACTTCTTAGATCATGGCAGACATTACTAGTCAATCATGGCACTCTTCACCAACAAACCCACACATGGCCTCAGAATCTTTCTTCGCACAACTTTGGCATACATTATGCAGGTTGTGTCCTTCACAAGGGCACTGGGCAGCGGCATTAGTCCTGGCCTGGTTTTGGGCTGTGTGATTGGGGGGGGGGGACCTTTATCTAATTTGTTTGCCTGGAGAAGATCATCTTTTTCTAAAATTTAGAAAGGTGCCCAACAAGCACCCTGGAACTCTGACACTACCTGTTTTCCTGGGCTGGTACATGGGATCAAACCTATTTGCCAGCCCTAGTCCTCCGTACCGCCCATGTTACTAGTTACATGAGGCTATTTAAATTCAAAATGAAGTTAATTGAAATAAAATAAAAAATTTAGTTCTTTCATTACTCTAGCCACATTTCAAGTGCTAGATGGCTACTGAACATTTTCATCATCGCAGACCTTATTGGACATGGATGGTCTAGGTATTTAAATGTTTAATTTGGCATCCCTTCCCCTCCATGTAAGTTTTCTTCATAGGAGCTCTGCCCAAGTTCTGGGACAGAAGAGGGAGCTTAGATTTTACTTTGGTCATCTCTTGTTCAGCCATGGGTTGGCTAAGGGTGCTTCTTTCCTTCTCCATGAAGCTGAGCAGTTCCCCAACTCCCATCCTCCTGGTGTTCCTGGGATTAGCAAGAGAGGTAGTCATGGAAGTGTAAACACAAGACTTTCTGGAGGAGAACACTTAAGCTCTCCCTAAGTAAAGGGGAGGTGGGAGTGCTGGGCCCAGGTAGAGGTCAGACTTTCCCATTTTAATCCTCAAACAGTGATATGAAGGACATGGAATACCCCGAAATTTACCAACTGAGATCTCCAGAGGTTAAGTTCTCACAGCTAGTCAAGTTCATAAGCCAGGATTTGAAATTAGCCCTGGGGGAGATTCTAAAGGGAACAGAAGGTGGTGAGAAGCAGAGCAGGAAGTCAGAGATAGAAGCGAGTGGGAGGGACTGGAAAGGATGTGCACGAGGGCCTAATGTGCACTGGGCCTTCTGCCCATGACTCATCCTCCTTCAGCCCCTTGGGCCCTGACCCAGGTCCCACTGACATCCAGCTGAGGGCTCTTTCCCAGGAGAGTGTGGTGGCAGTACTGCCTGCCGGGGGAGAGAGGGTGTGTGGGTGGGGAAGGGGTGACATGGAGCTATCCCTGAGGGAGGGAGATGGGGCGAAGCTCAGGCATACAGAGCCCGCTTCAGGATTTCAGAGATGATCTGCCCGAAGGGTGAGATTTCCAGATGCTCTCACCATCAGGCCCTGGGAGAGTGGATTCGGATGGAAGGGCAGTGGGGGGGCGGGGGCGGGGTATGGTAGCCCGGGTAGTGTCTGGGCCCCCAGTCCGGCTCTTCCAGGCTGGTCACAGCGACTTCTCTGCAGCTCCAGTTAATTCCAGGTTAGACAGCGTCCCCCTCCCGCATGCTCCGAGGCAAGGAGTCACCTGGGAGGGCAACCGCAGCGTGGTCGGGCCTCCTGTCTTCCGGCACCTCCGCGGCCTGCAGCCCTTTCCTGGGCGAGGCCGGTGCTCCTGGAGGTACCTTCCCATCTCGACTGGGTCTCTGTGGTAGCGCCACCCGGAGCCTAGCCCAGCCGGGACCGCAGGACCGCCGGCGCCCCGGGACCCCCGGGCCGCTCTCGCGGCGGTTGGGAGCTGACGTCACCGCCGCCGTGGGCGGGGGCGGGGCGGCTCCTCTGGCCGGTGCACAGCCTGCACTGGCGCCGCACAGGCAATGGCCAGGGCTAGGGAAGAATCCGTGAGTGCTGGGGCCGGGACCAAGAGGCTAGTCAGGAGGGGGCCTCGGGGTGCTGCTCTGCTGCAACCCCCTCAGCTGTTTGGGGTGTTTGTGGTAGAAGCTGGATGCAGAATGGGATGAGGGGTGGCAAGCAGCAAAGCGCAGCAGAAGTGGGATGCTGCTGCAGGCGGACTTAGTGGGGGTGGGGGCAGTTGCGTAGTCTGAGGGCTTCCTCGGGGAGGGGGCATTGGAACCGGGTTGGTCTATTTCTAAAGGGTGAGGAAGGGAAAGGTAGATGGTGAGGGTGATGAGAGTCTGGCTTAGCCCAAGTAGGGAAGGAAGAATCTGCAGGGATGCTGGAAAAGGCAATTCCTGGAAGCAGGAACTTAGGGTGCTCAAGGCTTGGAGTTTTGAAGGCTGGGGCCACCAGGGGCAGAAGCAAGGGCACAGAGTGTGGGAGAGCTGGTGTGAGGGGGAAGATGGGTTTTGGTTTGGGGCAGTCACATTCGCCCTCCTCTTTCAACCCGGTGGCTCCACTTGGCTTGTCTGATTTGTACACTGTAAGGGGGTTAGTCTTCCACCTCCTTTCTGAAGCCTTCCCGTTCACCTCAGCCAGAAGCAAATAGTGTCTGTTTCCTGTGAGCGTGTTTGTGCCATGACATGGCACTTATGGAGCAGCCATTAGTGTCTGCACCTCTCACCTCCCAGCCGATTTCAAACGTGGAGCTTTGCACAGCAGAGAGATGCTCCAGTGTTTGTTGGGTGAATGCTACTGGGGCCAAAGTAGCGTCATTGAAATAAGCACCCCCACCATTCATGTAGATCATATGCTGGGCATTGTGCTCAAAGCCTGCTCAGCCCCTCACTGCTGACCTCCTGCTTCACCTGCCTTCCCATCCCCACTCCTTGCCTTTGTCCTCACCTCCCAAACTCAGAGGGCCAGCGGGTGGCAGATTCCCAAATCTGGGGTGTGTAGGGCATCCTTGTGCAGCATGGGTGAGCACTGCAGGCGGTTGCGCCTTCTCCGCTGACCCCTTGCCAACTAGCTGTCCTCTCTCATCACTTGAGCCTTTGGGGTGGCCCAGCATGGCCTTTACTATCTGTGGCCATTCCCTTTAGATGGTGGTTCCAGCCCGGGCTGTACCTCAGAGTCACGTGGGAAATTTTCCCAGAAATGCACTTAGAGATTCTCATTTTGCTGATCTGAGGTGGGGCCTGGTGATTTTTTTTTTAACTCAGAAGATTTAAGTTTTTAAAAGGTAACATAATTTCTAATAGTACAATAATAAAGAAGGGTATTTATAAAGTATCATAAATCAGTTTATCATTTCTGGCTCCCGGCCCCACAACCACTATTTTATGCATATCTACGGATATGGATATACATGTATAGATATCCTGCACAAATGGCAACATGCTATATTGTTCTACTTTTTTTACTCATTTCATATATTTTGAAGATTAAGTTTTGCACACATGTCTACCTTAGTTTTTAATGTCCGGAATATTCCACATATCATGGTTTAGATGTGCTGTAACTTATTGAACCAATGCCTTGTTGAAGGACTTATAATCTTGGTGTTTTGAAATGATGCAATGAACATGGCTCTGCCCACATGTGTGATGATAACCTGTGGGATAAACTCCTGGATATTGGATAGCTGGATCAGAGGATATGTGAATTTGGAGTTTTTACAGATTTTTCCAAATTACGCTCAAATGAGGCTGTTGAAATGTTTACTCCCAGAGGGCACCTGTGGTTTTACAAAGCTTCTCTGGTAATTGTTGGGCAGCTGAGATCGAGACTCAACCCTTGTCCCTTAGTCACCTGGGACGTAAGTTTTTTCTTGTCAGTTTCTCAGGGCCTACAGCCCACGTGGAGATGGGAGGGTGCTTTGGCCTGTCTGTCCTCTGACTGCCATTTCCTCTGACTGGCCAGGACACAGAGTTGCAGAGGAAGCTAGACCATGAGATCCGGATGAGGGAAGGGGCCTGTAAGCTGCTGGCGGCCTGCTCCCAGCGAGAGCAGGCTCTGGAGGCCACCAAGAGCCTGCTGGTGTGCAACAGCCGCGTCCTGAGCTACATGGGCGAGCTGCAGCGGCGCAAGGAGGCGCAGGTGCTGGGAAAGACAGGCCGGCGGTGAGCACGGGGTGGGGGGGGGGGCGGGCAAGGCTTTGTGGGGGACAGCGGGGCGGCGTGTGTGCACATGGAGTGTGGCCCACCCTGAGGTGGATGTCCTCGTGAAGACTTTTCAGAAGTCACCTTGGTGTTTTACCACCACAGTGTGCTGCCCAGAGGGCCACCAGTGAATTTCTGGGGCTGGGCTCAGGGGAGCCAGTGTATCTGGTAAAGGGCTGGTGGTATTTCTGAGGGGCAGTAATGCAAACGCCCTCATTTGCTAAGCCCTGCCTGTGATCTGAGGACGCAGGCTGGCTGGCTTCTGGAGAGCTAATTTCCTCAAAGCCAGTTCACCAAGTGGCCAATTTACCTAACTGACAATAAATAGTTCATTGTAGCTGGGATTCACCTCATCACAGAGATGAGGCAGGGACGGGGAAGGGAAATAATGGGGGAAAAAATAAGGGAAAGCCTACCTATTCACATAAACTAAATTGTATATTCTAAAGGACTCAACTCACAGCCTACACTGACATTAGATGCTGCTGATCTAACAAATCTGCAGTGAAATCTGCTCTTGTAAATCTAAAACATGGGAGAAAATATTTGGCAAATTGATCACTCTGAGAACTGGCCATTTTTGGTAAATTGGTCTTTTGGAAAACTGGCTTCTGGCAAAGTAGCCTGCTTGACCCCACCAGGCTGAGTGGGAGAAAGTCCTGGCCCCGCAATGACATGGTGTCCATCCCAGCTCAGCACACAGGGGAGGCTGCCAGGAGCCCTCCAGAGCTCACCCATGAAGACACCAGGGGAAGGCAGAAAACCTCCTGTGGCTGCTCCGTCACATTAGAGAAAGGGCAGGCAGGCACGGGGACAGTTTGAACCGTGAGTTTGCTGCTTCCTGAGAGGCAGCCATTGACAGGCTCTGCCCTGCCCAAGTCCCCACAC
The DNA here is from genome assembly GCF_036321535.1 of Camelus dromedarius. Taxonomy (NCBI): domain Eukaryota; kingdom Metazoa; phylum Chordata; class Mammalia; order Artiodactyla; family Camelidae; genus Camelus; species Camelus dromedarius. The sequence continues at coordinate 9,256,193 of NC_087450.1, forward strand.
GGCCCGTACAGTGTGACCTGAGCTACACCTCGAGTCCCTGGCAGCTAAACACATTGCCATCAGTGCCAAATCATTTAGTTTAAGGCTGTACTAAGTCACTTATTTCATATAATGAAGTACGAATTAGTACAGTTCCTTAGGGGAGGAACATGTGCCTGGTGAGTCTGATGGGCGGGGGGAGGAAGGCCGGGTGCCCCCCTGCAGTGGGGGGGTGTCTAGGGAACTTGGGACACTGGGAAGGCTCAGCCCACCCAGCCAGGAGGGTAAAGGAGGAGGCAAGGCTGAGAGGGAGGATGGAGAGAGGTTTGTGGCAAATGGAACACAAATGCACCCTCCTTGGGATCTTGGTTTTCAGACTGACCCGGTACCTTCCTTTGTCAAAGTGATGAGATGGTGAAGACAGGCAGCCTCTTTTGTTGCTTAAAGGAAAGCCTGCAAACTCCAAGCCTGGGGGTTAATGGAGAAGAGTCCTTGAAAGGGAGTCTCTCTGTGGGCACCGTCCCCTCCAGCCCCACCTGCCCCTGGCAGAGGTCTGGGGAGGTGGTCAGGGAGGGTGCCTGGGGGCGGCTGCCTGAGCGTGTGGGGTGTATGTGAGTTGAGTCCCTCTTGCATTCCCCAGCCCAGCAACCTCCGGGCTGCTGACAGCTCTCCCTGACAGTCCCTCAGCCCTTGCCACGTCAGCCTGGCTGGGACCTGGTGGCTGGGTCCTGGACCTGGGAGGGTTCCCAGAGCCCTTGGGGACCAGAGCCAGGAGGAATAATGTCTAGAGGCCAGGGTAGGATTTGTGATTTGCCCACAGGCCTTCTGACAGTGGGCCACCCGCTGAGCGCTCCCCCTGCCGCGGCCGGGTCTGCATCTCTGGTAAGCAGCACAGCCACCCCAGCTGTTGGCGCTCCTTGCCCAAGATGTCCTGCCCCATCACAACATCTATCCCTGCTTCTGCCCCTTAGACCTCCGGATTCCACTCATGTGGAAGGACACAGAGTATTTCAAGAACAAAGGCGGTGAGTCCCACACGTGCTAGGACAAATTTAAGGGAGTACCCTGAGACTGGAGGCCCCTGTGGAGCACAGCTTTACCCGTTTTGCCCTCTGTCCCCAGACCTGCACCGCTGGGCTGTGTTCCTGCTGCTGCAGCTGGGGGAGGACATTCAGGACACAGAGATGGTCCTGGTGGACAGGACCCTCGCAGACATCTCCTTTCAGAACAACGTGCTTTTGTGAGTTCCTCATCCCTCGTGGCTCCCTCCTTTCTCCACTCAGGAGACCAGGTAGCTACGGGGGAGGGGAGGGAGAGGAGAGGGAGGCGGGGAGATGGGCCGTCCCCGAGGAGCTGCCCTGTGCTTGCACCATAGCCATCCTCCAGCTCCTCACCCAGACATCCCCAGGACCATTCTCTCTTCCTCCCACACTCCTATAGTGCCGAGGCAGGGCCAGACTTTGAACTGCGGCTGGAGCTGTATGGGGCCTGCGTGGAAGAGGAGGGGGCCCTGGCTGGAGCCCCCAAGAGGCTTGCCACCAAACTCAGCAGCTCCCTGGGCCGTTCCTCAGGGAGGCGTGTTCGGGCATCGCTGGAGAGTGCTGGGGGCTCAGGGAGCAGTCCCATCCTGCTCCCCACACCGACTGCGCGGTAAGGCCCGACATTCCCCCACTGCTCTCAGCTGGCCACAGGTGGCCTCTGAGCTACGCTGAGCACGCAGAGCCTGTTTTGCACTGCTGCCAGGACATGCAGACAGACGTGAATGAATGAGCAGTGGCCACATAGCTGGGAAGTACTCTGACCTGGGCTCAGTCCTGCAGGGCTGGGCCCAAGCTAACTGAGAAGACCAGCAGGAATGCAGGGGGTGTGAGGCTCTGGGCTGTTCACTATTTTGCAGCAGCAGATACATTTGTGTCGATAGGACAGGGCTACCCTGGTTGAAGCAGGGTAGCCTGGGTCCTGTGGTGTTGCCTGCAGGCACCTGCAGGCACCGAGTAGAATCACTGGGCCTTGGAGGAGCAGTTTGAGAACCTTCGGGGTAATGAACAGAAGGCTGGTTTGGGATACAGACATACAATCAAATTCCAATCCCATCACCTAAGCTCTATTTAAGGGCAGATTTCTTAACTTCATTAAGCCTCAAGCGGCCTCATCTATTAATTAAAGAATGTCACCTCACAGGGCTGTCGTGGGAATACAGTGGGATAACATACTTAAAGCACAGGGTCCGGCACTTAGCAGGGGTGCAGTAAATGTTTGTTCCAACCCCTGTGGGGGAAGCAATCTGGTTTTCTGTAGGGCAGCCTGAGCCATGGAGGCCCTTAAAGCTCCTGCCATCCACGCCCTTCACTTGACTGCTGCCCACTTCTCTGTCCAGCAGAGGTCCTCGTTACCACCTCTTGGCTCATACCACCCTCACCCTGGCAGCGGTGCAAGATGGGTTCCGCACCCATGACCTCACCCTCGCCAGCCATGGTGAGTACGTGTGTACGTGGGGGATGCTGGACGGTGAGAAGAGGGGCTGTTGGATGGTCTCCTTCACCCTCCCCACCCTCACCCTGCACTTCCTCCTCCTCCCCTAGAGGAGAACCCCGCCTGGCTGCCCCTTTATGGTAGCGTGTGTTGCCGCCTGGTGGCTCAGCCTGTCTGCATGATTCAGCCTACTGCAAGTGGTCCCCTCAGGGTGCAGGTGAGGGGCCCTGAGGAGTGGAAGGGAACAGGGAGAAGGCAGAGCAGCCCTGAATCACCTAGGGATCCAAGGACTATTGAAAAAGCAAGATCTGGGTGGAGGGGGGAGAGGCATGGCCAGAAGAGGGGAGGGTCAGGCAGGAGAGTGGGCAGAAAGGAGCCCTTTCTCTCTGGGGGGCTGGGAAGGAGGGTTATGAGGGGGGTTGTGATTCCCCTGGGAAACCTTGAGTCATTTACGCAGCAAGCGGGGGAGCTGAAGGACTGGATGCGAGTACACGGAGTCCTGAAAGGAACAAACCTCTTGTGTTACCGGCAACCTGAAGACGGAGATGCTGGGGAAGAGCCGCTGTTTACTATTGTCATCAACAAGGTGAGGCGTCCCTGGTGGTGAAGCCAGCAGGTGCCAGGGTTCGGGAGCCTTTCTGTCAGACCCCAGGAGGGTGGGCACAGACCTCAGAGAGATCAAAGCTAGCCTCCTGCTCCTAAATCACCACCCCCAGCTTCTGGGCCAGGGCTGCTGAGGGGACCATGTTCTCCCCAGCCAGCATCACTGGAAAAAGACTGTCCCTTCTACTCACCAGCCTCACCTCTGCCAAATCTCAGAGAGGGTTCCATGGCCCGCCTAGGACTTTTCATCCACCTTCCATCTTTCCCCTCAGGTTCCAATCTGCATCTCCTATACCCTTTCCTGGATTTTTCTCCCAGCCCAAGTCCAAGGACCCTCTTTGTTCCCTAGCCCTTTTCCTGGTGTCCCTGCTGACTTTTATGGAAGTGTCAAAAAACCTCAGGCCTCAGCGTTCCTGCCTGCCTCCATGCCTTCCCTGCCTTGCTCAGTCTCTTTCCCTGTCTCCGTCTGCTCCCCTTTCCCTAAGGACCACCTGTCTCATCCCCGTCCTTTCCTGCCATTCCTTCCCATTCTGAAAACCCCACAAGCTCCTCCTTCTGAGGCAGGGATGACCAAGCCTGCCTGATGTCACTGCTAACTTCTGTGACTGAGGTGGAGGTGGAAGCAGGCCCCATCTTTCTTCTGCAGGAGACTCGAGTCCGGGCAGGGGAGCTGGACGAGGCAGCAGGCCGGCCCACGACCCTGACCATCACAAACCGGTGTGGTGAGGCCGAGGTGACGCACACCCTTCAGGCAGAGAGTCGGGGAGCCCTGCAAAGCTGGATGGAGGCTCTGTGGCAGCTTTTCTTTGACATGAGTAAGAGAAGGGGGCTGGATTGAATCCTTTGGGAGGGATTGGAGCTTGTTCTTTTTACTGAAGGCCTCTATTTCAAGAATGTGTGGAAGGGAATGTAGCAGGGGGAGGGGAGCCTGGCCCTCTCACAGTCCTGCCCTACCCACCCCAATCAGTGCTCTCCCTTCAGGTCAGTGGAGGCAGTGCTGTGATGAAATAATGAAAATTGAAAGCTCTGCTCCCCGGAAACCACCCCAAGTACTGGCCAAGCAGGGGTCCTTGTACCATGAGATGGGTGAGTGAAAGTGCGTCCTGGGATCTAACGGGAAGTTGAGTTGGGGGCTTCACGGGAGCCTAGATGATGGAAACAGAGAGGCCGCACACTTTGGGCTAAGGCAGAACTCTGGAGACCCAAGTCCCACCAGTTCTGTTGTATTCCTTTCTTTTCTCCAACTCTTCTTAACGCCATCTCCACGAAAGTTCAAAACAAAACCCCATACACCCAGATTCATTTCACGGATTCTTCTCCTAATTTCTTCTTTTCTGTTTCCCTTCCTGCACGCGGATTCCTGTCTCTCCCTCTGACCCTTCACTTGCCTGGCTCTGCTTTCGTTCTCCTCTTTCTTGATTTCTTCACCAACTTCTGCCCACCCCCATCTCCCTGTCTACCCTGCCCCCCGTACCCCGTAGTCTTGTCAGAATCTGTGGCCCCAGGGGGCCCAGATGAGGGGCCGCTCCTGCAGGATAACACGATCTCGGCTGGGATCCAGGCTTTGCTTTCCTACAGTGACAGGTGATGCTCAGGGCTGGGGCGGTCTGGGGCCTAAACGCTGACTAGCCCCCTCCCCTCAACCCCTTCCTGGTGCCACAGCTATTGAGCCGCTGGATGACATCGCAGCGGTGACAGACATCCTGGCCCAGCGGGAGGGTGCAAGACTGGAGACACCCCCACTCTGGCTAGCAATGTTTACAGACCGGCCTGCCCTGCCTGACTCCTGCTCGCCTGCTTCAGTGGCCCCAACCCCAGCCCGGATCCATTCCCTGCCCTGGGGGAGACCTCGAACATTCTCCCTGGATGCTGTCCCCCCAGACCACTCCCCTGGGGCTTCTCGCTCGGTTGCCCCTCTCCCCCCACGGTCCAGAGGCCTCTGCAGCAAAGGCCCACCCCACACGTGGCTCCAGTCACCAGTGTGAGAAAGGTGCTGGCAGCAGGATCTGGCCCGAAGAGAAAATGACCTGTGTGCGGCTGGCTGTAGGTACAGCGCTGTTTGGAGCAGACTGGCCAGCCTGGCCTCCCTCCCTTTGTTGGACTGGGGGTGGGCTGGGGAAGGGGAGCAGAAGCCCCTCTTAAGCTGTGGCTGCCATGGTGCTGAGGGACTTGCTCCCAGGACTGGCTGAGACCCCCCAAACCCTTCCTGGGAGAAAACTGGAACCACCCCTGCCCTACCCCCCTGCACTAACCGGCTCTGAGGATGGCACTGAAGAGCCCCGGGAGGGAACGTCCCGCCCTCGTGACCCCGCGTCAGCCATTAAAGCTATTTAACAGCAGCCTCCACCTGCTTCTGGACGGCTGCCTCTCGGCTTGGTCGGGACCCGTCCCGTCCCCCCACCATGGAGCTCGGTTCACCTGGACGTGAGTATGCTGTGATGCTGAGGAGTCAAGACACGGGCTGGGGGGGGGGGACTTTATAAGTAATACCACAGGGGGGAAGGAGGGCTGCTGCTCTCTCACATGCTGCTGAATCTCAGGATCTCAGCGAGGTCATAGCCAGTCACAGCAAAGGAGCTGCCCGAGGGGTCACAGAATCGGGCACCACACACCTGGGTGTCCGGCACACACGCACCATGACAGTGTTCCACCTAGGGGAGAGGAGGGCTGCTCAGGGCCTGCGGCCTCACGCTTGGGCCCGCACTCCGCTCCTCTCACAACACACACCTCAATGTAGCCACTCTCTGGGCTTCTGCTCAGCTTCCAGATGTGTACAAAGGTGTCTTCAGCCGCAGAGAGTAGCTATAAAAAAAAACAAAAAACACAGGGAGGACCAGTGGGAGTCGGAACACGCTGACAGGTGACTGATACAGGCTGCACCCAACCCAGGCGCCCGGAGAGGGGGCTACACTGAGTGGCAGAGATAAGCCTGTGGACTTCCTCTGAATATTCCAGCACCAGGAACAAGGTTATAGAGGGATGGAGGAGACTGACCTTGCCCACGTCGGGAGCCAGGTCCAGGGCACAGACGGCCCGGGCGTGCGCGTTGATCTGGACGTGCAGAGTTCCTGTACTGGCTTCGTACAGACGCACCTGCCCATCCCCATAGCCTGCTGCTATGGTCCCCTGCCACAGCTGCACGGAAGGGCACGGGACCCTGCAAGGGTGATACCCCACTTTGATTTCCCAGACCCGGGCCCACTCCCACCCTGAAGCTACCTCAGGAAGGCCTCAGCCCCCTTCTGCCTCACCTACCCAAATCCTGGAATTCGGGTCAGTAATTTGAATTCAGGCCCTGACCGCCAGACACACAGCAAGCCTGAGTCATCAGCTGTCACCATGTCAGCCACGCAGTCCTGAGGGGAAAGGCAGGATCAGCCCTTCCCTTTCTCCCCTGCTGGGTCCTGTACACGGGGCAGGAGGGGAAGGGAGGCAGAATTCGCATCTTTGCCTCTCCGGGGAAAGGGCAAGGTGCGGAGCCCTCGCTGGCAGCTGGAGGCTCCCCTCAGGAAGCATAAAACACTTTCCTTGTATTCCCTAGAGAGTCTTACTCCCCACCCCGGACTGAACACACACGCCAGGCGTTAGGAGAGGGGATATAATCGTCCTCACTGGATGGATGATGAAACAGGCCACAGTGTCATGACCTTCTGGAGGTCTTGAAGTGAGACACTCAGAGTCATGACTAGACTCTGGGCATCCTGAGAGCCCCTAACCCCAAGCAGCAGACACAGCCCACGGGCCCAGCTCTGTGGCAGGTGCAGCGCAGGATGCAAATTAGAAGATACATACCCTGTTCCCAAGACGCTTAAGACCCAGCTGGGGAGACAGGACTTGTCTCTGAGGGCAGTATCAATTCAAGGCTCAGCTGAGGGAGACCAGTGGGAGCTGGAATAGGGGGGTGGCTTCCTGAGGTGGCACTGGGGGTGGCCTGAAGAGGCAGGACTCGCCCAGGTTCAGAGAAGGAAGCTACACATGTCAGAGCTGGAAAGCATCTCAGAAACTATCTGCCCCAACTCTTCAGTTCACACCAGCACTGTAAAGTGTTGGAAAACGACTAAATGCCATGTAAATGGAAAGTAACCCTGGCGCTGTCACTGGATCTGAGGTTGCTGAAGCCTAGGAGAGTCTAGCGATTTGCCTAAAGTCATCCAGCTGCTTGAACCCAGCTCTCCTGCCTCCCAAGGCGGGGAAGGCCCCCAGACTCACTGGAACAGGTAGGCGAAGTCCACTTACCTGGCCCTGGGCGGGCTCGGTGGCAATGTCTGTGACTGGTGTCTGGTGTCCAGCCAGCTCTTCACTCAGAACGATGTGGGGACCCTTGGCTGGGATGTCAAACACCAGTACCCGGCCTGACCACGCTCCTGCAGAAGCAGTGCTCCACTGATGGCTTCCTGATCCTCCCAGGTCCCCAGCCCCCACACTCAGCACTTCCTCCATCCCAGAGACCTTAGTAACAAACCCACCTCTCATTGCTCCAACCAGCCTTGCCCCCATATTCACCACCCTTATCCTATCCCACCCTGCCCCTCTGAACCCCTCCACGGCTTTTTGGAGTCTTCAGACCCCCCTTCACTCCCACCCTTCCCTCTAACCCTCCAGTTTCCTCAGATCAGCATCTTCCTGGCCAAAGCACACACCCCTATGCCCCAGCACCCCACAATGCCCTGCCCTCGGCCCCCTCACCCACACAGATGAAGTGACCACTGGCAGCAATTCCTCGGGCAAACACAGCCTGTACTAAGTATGAGAGGGGAAAACTATTAGAAATAGCATCTCCCCATCCCCACAAACACTCCCTACCCCTGCCCCACGCAGTCCCACAGGTACCTAGAGAGGCATCTCCAGAGTCCAGTGCGTGCCAATAGACCATGACGGAGCCATCAGACTCGTACATCTGGAAGACGGGGTGAGAATGTCACAACTCAGCTGACCTTTGCTGAGCTCTGTGCTGACTACTCCACGTACTCATGTTAGCCTTAGCCCAATTAATCCTGAAAACCACCCTGGGAGGTCGGCATTACTTTTATCCCCATTTTACAGAGGAGGACACTGAGGCTCTGAGAAGTCAAATTACCCAAGGACATGCGGCTAGTAAAGAAGCAGATATTGGAGATGGCACCTGAGAACTGAAAAACAGGGAAGGAGAGAAGATGAGAAACAAGGAGGAGGGGGCTAAGCACATCAAAAGTTTGGAAATGCTTAGAGGTAAATGGGGGAAAGGTCTAGGGGCCTTGGGGAGAAGTTGAGAACACTCTAGTTGGGGAGGGCAGGAAGGTCCTCTTCTTTCTTACCTGTATTCCTCGATGTGAGGCGAGTACCAGCAATACTCGGTCAGGGAGGACACACCAGTGGACCTGGAGGGCGGTGAGTCAGAGCAGGGAGAAATGGTCAGAACAAGGGACACGAGGACTCACAAGTGTGGAAATTCAGAGGGCTAGACAAGGCCTCTTCCTCGGGATTTGGTGAGGAACGGCTGGGCGAGGGCTGGTTTCAGCAGCACCGCTCCCAACGCCATAGCTCACCTGGGTGATAAGTGGGGAACTCACGCCAGCGCCCTCCTTAGCGTGGAGCTGGCGCTGGGCCAAGGGCACCCCCTCAGGAGCAGCGCTGAGAAGCTGGGCGCTGGGTCCATGGACTACGCCAAAATGTGTGAGGTTGCGCTGCTGCAGCACACTGAGGTTGTTGCACAGGGCGGCCGCCGAGCCTCGAAGGGGAATGGAGCGCTCCCGGCGGAACATCCTAGGGGAGAGACGCCCGAATCACCAGGCTCACAGGAAATAGGCGACGGCGGAGATTCCTGTGGGGACTCGGGGCGCTGTTATGCGGCACTGGGAGAGACCCCTGAGTCTGGGTCATGATGTGATGGGGGGGTCACGTGGTGCGGGGAGGGTACCATGGAGCAGGTAAGGGGAACCCCAAGGCTGAGCCACGAGGCGATGCGGGGAATCCCGGAGGAGGAACGGCGATGGCACAGGCCCCAGTGGCCCAAAGAGCCCAAGCCGAGGTGGGATGAAGCGAGGTAGCCCCCAGGCCCTACCTCCCTCCGCTCGGCTCCCCGAAGACCCCAGGCCAGCTAAGAGTTCACACCATCCGCCCCAAATCGGCTTCCTGTCTCTAGAAGCGTCGTCTCTCCGAATCCGCCACCACCATAGAGACGACGCACGCACGCACGCACGCACGCACGGCCGCTGGGTGGGGCCAGCAATCCGGAAGTGCGGCTCGCGGCGCGGCTGCGGGGACGACCGTTAGACGGGGCGGCCGTTAGACCGGGGCGCCCTTTAGACCGGGGCGACCGCGGAGGGAGTAGGAAGCCCTGCAGCTGCGGGGTCTGAGCTGAGGCTGTGGCGATGGCGGACAAAGGCTCGGTGAGCCTAAGCTCAGCGGAGGGTGCGCCAGAGCGGGGACAGCCCGTTCAGATCCGCGTCCCGATCCGTGGGCCAGCTCGGAGCCACCCGGCGCCCGCCCACCACGCGGGCGCTCAGGATGGTCAGGGAAGCCGCGTCTGTGCGCTGGGCGGAAAACTCCACCTGCGCCGCGCCCACACAGACGCACGGTCACTCTGGGAAGCTGGGGGAAGGGGTTTCAATGGGTGGTGCAGAGCCCAAGAACAAGAAGTGACTTTGGGAACTGCTAATGCGTGTAATAAGTCTCTTACATTGAGTTACCCACTTAAATGGAAAAACCAGAATTGGTCAGGCCCTGGGGAGAGGTGTTGCTAGATGAATGAGCCATTTTGAGAATTTCAGGAGGAAGAAATGGACTATATAACAATGAGGCTACGCTTGAAAGTCAAATTGTTTAAGTCAAGACAGTTTAAAATAAGAAACAGATTTGGAGAGCATTTGTGCAACAATGTTTCTGGCCCCTGTGGTCAGGCCACTTCTAGGCACAGTCCGTATCATGGGTGCCACATGAGAGGCTGGGAGGGGAAGGCTAACCAACTCTCCTCTCCCAGACCTACCTGCCCTGCTCTGGCCAAGCCTGGACTGAGTTGTGGGCCGTTCCCTGGGCTTGCCACCAGCGCTGTTCTCACTAGCAGAGAGGGGCAGTGAGGCTTAAGGAGTTTTAAGTTCAGTGTGAGGTTTAGGGAACACAAGTTGAAGGAGAATGAATTTGGGGGAACACCATGTATGAGGCAATAAGGTTAGGGGTGGGGAGGCAAAGGTTTGGGAAGATTTTGTTGGGAGGTGAGTTTTGGAAGGACTCAGGTTCAGGGAGACTTGTGGGGAAGTGAGGAGGCACATAAAAATCTACTATGAATAGATAAACAAAATTATACTGTATAGCACAGGGAAATATACACAAGATCTTATGGTAACTCACAGAAAAAAATGTGACAATGAATATATGTATGTTCATGTATGACTGAAAAATTGTGCTCTACACTAGAATTTGACACAACATTGTAAAATGATTATAAATCAATAAATAAATAAAAAAAGAATCTGCTAGTAAATTCCTGGGTCGTTAATGGATTTGGGGGGACTAGTGTTTTTTTTCCTTCTCAGTGGATTTTTCTTCATTATAAAAGGATACAAAATCATTGTAGAAACCTTATAAAATGGAGAGGAGTGTAGGAAAGAAACATTTCCACCATTACAGTTATTTTTTTTCCCACAATTTTGGGCTTTTCCTTTTCTTCGACACTTGTTGATTTACATATCTGAGATCATAGCTGTCGTAATTTTGTGTCCTGTTTTTTTCATTTAACATATGATAAGAATTTTCCTATGGTATTGTAAATTCTTCCTGAAGATTGCCTCCAACCATGGGATAATGTTCCATCACATAGCTCGCACACAACTAGCCATCTGTTCTGTTTTTGTTAGACCTATGTTTTCAATATTCTGCTGTTATAAATGACATTACAGAAAACATTTTAGAGAATATAGTTTTATTTTCATTTCAGAATATGCTTTTTGGTATATTTATAAAACTGGAATTGATATTTTTGAAAATTGCACATCTTTTCAAATGTTGTCATCAACAGTTCTACTTTCATGAACTATGTCCTTTCCTTATTCTTGGGGGTCTTACGATTTTTAAAAAATTTTATGTGCATTTTTATATTTGTGGGATATTTATTCTTTTTAATATTTGTTGGAAACATTTTTGTTTGTTTGTTTTGGAAGCAGGATAAAGTCAAGTTCCTGAGGCAGACCTGCCTACATATGAATTACAACTGCACTACTTCCTTGCTCTCTGATCCTGGGCAAATTCTGTAAAGTGGGGATAAAAATACTATTTTAGTACATACTCTAAAAACTATAGCAACTGAATCCATGTATGTGACTGATAGGCTTTAAGTGGCAGTACATGGTAATCACTATTACCAGCTTGTACATAGGAATTTTTTAAAAAGTAAGGAAAGGAAAATTTGACCTGTATGTATATACTTTTCTACCCATTTGTTTATTATTCTTACATGACGTTTATGCTTAGGTAGTTCTCTCTCATCCAGAGATTATATGACAATTTAAACTACTTTTCCTGCATTTTATGTTTTGTTTTTATTTTGTTTTATTTCTGTGTGTGTTTATCCTTTCATTCAGCTGGAATTTATTGAGATGTATATTGTGAAGTGAGGACCTAAGTTGATTTGGGGGAGGGGAGGAGACTCTAAACACACCAATACTTCCGGCACTGTTTGTTGACTCATCTTTCTCAAGTTCTTTGAGCTCTCAAGAGTTTTGAACGCTTTAAACTAGTGCAAATAACAAGGACTCTGCGGTTAGAGCTATACATAGCCTGGGTTCAGGGTGTAATCTCAAGCAAATGTAGGTTAACTTCTGTCGAGTTTGTTTCTTTGTCTGTAAAATGGGCTTAGTGAGCTGTTAGGAAAATTGAATTAGCTAGGTCACACCCGAGAAGCATCTGTCCCATAGTAGGCTCTTAGTAAATTGTCCCTTTCAAAAGGTTTTTCCTTCCTATTAGACAACTTGAGGAAGCTTCCTCCTTCTCCACTCCTCGGTTTCTCACCCAGATTTGCCTTTTCCTTTCCGATAGACGCAGGAGAGGCAGGCCCGAGACCCCAGAGTGACCTGAAGCAAGGCGGAAAAGGCGACATCGCCTAAACTTACGGTGCCGCAGGGGGACGTCGTGCCTGGACGGCTCACTGAGGCGGAGGCGGCGAAGCTGAGGGCTCGCGAGGAGGGTGAGGAGGTGGTGGGCGACATCCTGGAGGAGCTGGTGGACCCAGTGATGGATGCCGTCTGCAAATCCTACCTGGAACGGCAGGTGGGGCTGGATCCGCGTCCTCCAGACCCATCTCCTCTCTCCCTGACCCCTGCCTGCTGGACTGAGACCCTCTCTCCCCTCCGTAGTGCATTCCGTACGCAGTGAACGGGGCACGGGAGACCATACTCCATGTGGTCCAGATGAGATTTGTGCCCCAGGATGAGGGAGAACCCCACCTGGCAGAGGACCCCACGTGGGCGGAGGACGAGGAACCCTCACCTTGCCCAATTGACACCTGGGCTCTGGGGAGCCGTGCCCTCGCGGTGCGCGCCCTCCTCAGTGGAAAGGAAGAGGAGCCAAGGCAAAGTAAGCCCCGCCCCCAGCTCCTTCCCACCTCCCGCCCCCGCCGCGTCTCTGTTCTCTTCAGGGCTTCTCTGGGCTGCTCCTGCCTTAGTTCCTCTGTCTCCTGTGTCCGCATCTCGCCGTCAGTTTTCTTCCCTCTCCCGCCTGGGGTTCCCATCTGAGAGCTGGGTCCCAGCCCCAGCCTCCAATTCCCTACTTTAAACCTAGGCCTACCGTCGCCAGGCTTCAGTTCGAAGCCGCCCTTCCCCAGTCCCGGCCTCTGCTTTCTCACCACGCACCTGTGCCCCACCCCCACCCCACCCCCCATCCCCCCGTGGCCCGCAGCCCCAGATCCAAACTATGGCCAGGTGCCAAGTGGCCCAGCGGCTGGGAGGGGGAGGCCGAGGTGCTGGGTGAGCTGTGGGCGGGCCGCACCCGCGTACTCCCGCAGGGCCTGGACCCCAAGGATCAGGAGAGCCAGGATCTTCAGAAGGGGCCTCACCATGCGCCTGGAGTCCTCAAGGCCAAGTCCCAGGTGGTGAGGAAGCCCACGTTGCTGCCGAAAGCGCCGAAGATGGCTCCTGGTATGAGCACGTGGAACCCACCACCCAGGAGCTGCTTAGCTGTGCTGAAGCTCAACAGGAGGACAAAGAGGGCAGCACCTCTCGTCCCATCCACACAGGTGCCCCAGATCCCCAGGTGACGGTGGCACAGCTAACAGAAAAGTCAGGTCCCCAAATATCATCACTCTACTCCAAACACCTGCCCCATCCTGGGCCCTGAACCTCAGGCAGTGGGAATCCCGCCTACTTTCTGTCTGTCTGCCAGAAATAAACACCTGAGTTGCTTTAAGAATTGGCCCCATGTCTGTCAGTTTCTTCCAAGTGTGTGTTCTCACCGAACTGGAGAGGAGCAGTTGTCCTGCAGGCCTAGAAGATAGAACGCTGACTCCGGGAATAAGTGCATTACCACCCTTAGGAGACCCCGCTTTAGGGCCAAAGTGACTCCCCAGCAGAGACTGTCTGGAGAGCCATCTGTCTGTCCACAAAGGAGCAGATGTAAGAGTTGCGAGTGGGGATCTGTCTCAGTTTGGAGACTTCATCGAGTCTCATTCCAGTAGGGGAGGAAGGGATGGCCCTGCTTACGCACAGAGTGATTCAAGACATGAGGAATTTGATTTCCAGTCCCTGGGTCTCTGTCAGTTCACCTTAGAGCACAAATCCAAGTTATATGTGGAGACAAATCTGAGCCTATGCAGGGCTCAGGGCTGTCCCAGCTCTCTTGATCTTTGACATGGGCCAGCATTGGAGTGAGGCAACCAGGTCACTTGGAAAAACAATTTAAGGAGGAACTCACTCTCAGGTTCAAATGAGGTGTTCCAACACATCTAAGAGGGAATGCCTCCTTAAATTTCGTGTCTGCTCCACACCAACCTCTTGGTTAGTCCCTATTTAGCTTTGGCTAGTCCGTCCCCACCTTCTTTGTGGGCAAAGCTTCCACTGACAGGCCACCATTCTCTGCTATGTCACTGTGGTTTCTACTCAGCACCCCAGTCTGGGGTCCCGGCTCCGTCCTCCTCACGGTGGTCCTCCTGCTTAGACTAAGTGTGTGTATCTGGCATAAGTGTTATCTCTGGGACCTCCAGCACTGCTCCACAGACCTGACCGGGAAGACGGCAGTGGTGACTGGGGCCAACAGTGGTGAGTACTCATCCTGCCCTATCACCTCACATGGGCCACAGCCTCCAACAGCCCCAACAGGGAGGGCAGAGAGGAGGATCAGCACCCACTGTCACACCTTTGTCTCTCCCCTTGCTCCGTTGCCCTCTCTGCACTCCTTGCACTACCCTTCTCTGAAGCTGCCCTCCCACAGGCATTGGGAAGAGCGTGTCCCAGGAGCTGGCCCGCCGCGGGGCGCGTGTGATCCTGGCCTGCCGCAGCCGTGAGCGTGGGCAGCAAGCCCTGGCCGAGATACGAGCAGCCTCAAAGAGCAACCAGCTCCTGCTTGGTGAGGTGGACATTAGCTCGATGGCCTCCATCCGGAGCTTTGCTCAGTGGCTTCTGCGCGAGCATCCAGAGATACACCTACTGGTTAACAATGCTGCAGTCTGCGGTGTGTGTCTTGACTTACTTCCCCTAAACACATTTCAGGAGCCTCCTTTCTGGCTCAGGGACCCCAAAACAGGCAGCCCCAAGCCTAACCTGTATATCCTGTGGAAACACTCTTAATTCGGACACTGTCCTATTGGACACTGAAGCTACCTTAAGTTGTAGCTTCACACTTCACTGCCCCGATGTTGACACATACATGCTCCTGTGGCTTTTCTACTGAACCCTCATATATCCTCCCCAGACATCATCTCCCTCAGGACTATCATTTCATCACCCACCACCTATGTTTTCATCTCCTCCCAGGATTGCCCACAACACGTACCCCAGAGGGCCTTGATGTCACCTTTGCCACCAACTACACTGGACCCTTTCTGCTCACAAATCTGCTCCAAGGTAAGGAAGGATGGGTGCTTATTGTCTGTGCTGCCCCTGTGTCTTCATTCCTCTGGCATTTTCATGTCTTACTGCCTCCCATGGTCCCCAGATGCTTGCTGAACGATGCCCCAGTACACTTTTGCTGGATACAGCAGGGGAACCCACTTGGCACCAGCCAGGTTTAGGAGGCTGGTAATGGAATCAGTCAGCCCCAAATACAAGCAACAGGAAGGTGTAAGATCTATACAGGCCGCCTCCCCGTCCCCCAGGTCTGAGTACTAGCCTGACCAGGAGTCACTCATCTCAACAAAAGCTTTCTGAAGTCACTAGGCTGCTAGGATTAAGGACGTTCTTCCTGGGGAGGTGGGGCTGGGTGGCAGGCACATCCTCCCTAACAGTGTTTTCTAGATGGTCTAATGACCTCTTAAAAAGCAAATTAATTTTTGGCCAGGTAATACACTTCCAAAGTACAAAATCGAAAGTGTTGAAGTATACAGAAGGATATACAGAAAAAAAAAGAAAAAAAGGAAGAAAAGGAAGTCTCTTCTCCTTGAAAAGCAGCTCCCCATCCCCCTCCTGGGGGGCAGCTGCCATTGCCAGGGTCTCATGTTCCCTTTAGCGGGCAATTAAAGTAACCCAACGGGAAAGTGCAGAAAGGTCAAACTCAATGCATCTGCAAGTATAAAAGTTTTTTCCCCCTTTCCAAAAAGAGTGATATGCTACAACAACCTATGTGTACTTTGCTTAATAATAGTTCCTTAAACTGTCTTCTCTCCTGTCTTCCCTCCTGCCACTAAATCACCGTTCATCATACCACTGTCTTGCTTCAGGTCCTTTGAAGGTAGTCTATGCTTTATAAATATAAAACCTAAGCTGCTTCTCTCCACTTACGAGTCCCTCTGCAGACTGAGAGCCTCACCGTTGCCTTTCCCAGACTTACACTCTTGTCACCAGCCAGCCAATCTGTATCTCTTGGACCACACTCTTTTTTAAATTCTGGCTGCGCTTTTGCACATCTGTTTCCCTTTATCTGGAATATCCCTTCCCATCCCTTTAAGGCAGAGTAGCTTTAGCTCAGCTGCCAGCACTCAGCACAGATCCCGCTTGTGCTGTGGACTCTGCCCTGACCCCTCTGCCTCCCCAGCTGCCCCCATTTCCAGGGCTCCCTTCGCCCCTGTGCCCGTCTCTGTTCCTGCACTGACGCTGCTGCGTGAAGATCAGCCTCCAACTCGGCCGTGAGCCCCTGTCACTGTGTCTGCAAGTTTGGGGTTCATTGTCCTCTTTAAGAATAATTTTCTCTCCAACAACTTTTGGCTAGATACCTCCTGCTCAACTTTTCATTTGTGATTCTTCCTTTAAATGTAGGCTCAAGACAGTTTTAGCATTTTGAAACAACAGGCAAACTCATATGTGACAGCTAGTATTTTTCATACTTTATATAATCCAGACATTTTTTTAATACAGTTACGTACTCTTTTTTCTTTTTCTTTTTTTTAAATTTAACTTGTTCTCTTGAGAGTAATTATACTTTCCTTTTTTTTTTGAAGGTAGTTTAAAAAATTTTAAAGCCCCACTTTTCCAGGTATCTCTGCATACGGTTCTTGTCCCCTAAACTTAGCACCCATATGTCCTTAGCACGGAGTTTGTGTCTGCCATAGTCCAGGGGCCTAATGGATAGTCGTGCAATGAATAAGCAAGTGACTGAATCTATGAATGTGTGAAAGACAGCTTTCACAGCGTTTCCAGTCTCTCCTTCCCCCACTTAGCCCTCAGTGAGATAAAAATATGAACCAGGATCAATTACCTCCAGCTGGCAGGTGGAAGAAGAGCAAGGCAAAACCCCACTTTTATTTTAGGCAAAGAAACCAAAAAACTCCCACAAAGACCAAAAAACAAAACCCCCAAACAAAACAAAAGACACACTGAAATACAACAAGAGGAAAAGCGTGAGGAAAGCAGCTGGAACGGAAACGCAGCCTCGGTCACACCCAGCTCCCCCGCGCCTCACCTGGGCGCCTGCGCGGGGGGCCGCGCTCCCCCGGGGGGTTAATGGAGAAGCAGGCCGGGGGGGGGACGGGCGGGCGTGGGCGCGAACTCCCGGCCTTGCCCTGAGAGTGTGTGGCCCTCTCTCCTCCCAGGGGCCCTACAACGGGCGGGGGCAGCCCGAGTGGTCAACGTGTCTTCCTTCAGGCAAGAGAAAGGGTACATTGACGAGGAGCACCTGACAGGGGCTGGTAGACCTTTGACCTTCAACCAGAACTATGACTGCAGCAAACTGCTTTTGGCCTCATTCACTGGGAAGCTTGCCCAGAGACTTCAAGGGACAGGTAATTGCCTCTGGCAGCCCCTGCTCCTCCACTCCCAGGGCTTCCTCCCAGTCCTTCACATCTCATCGCAGTATGTTTTGATCATGAAATATTCCCAGTGTCCCCCGAGCCAGCTGTTAACCTCCACCCTTTGTCATCTGTGCGCCCTCTATTTCTCTCAACCCTATCTTCACGTCTCCCCTTCAACCCTTTTTCCAACTCTCATCACCCACAACTCCCTCTCCTCCCAGTATTTTCCAGTAGCAACACCATCCATCGTGTTCCCCCCAAAGTTCACCCCGCACTTTCAAATACTTGAGTCCGCTTCCTGGCTCGGATATCGCCATTCATGTGAGTTATAGAACCCTGACTTCAGGCACCACCTCGAGTGTCTGGTCACCTCCACTGGGCAGGGCTGGTAGGGCCCTCCCCTCTTTGCACATCCTAGAGCCATGTTTAACCCTTTCCTCCTCTCACTGTGCTTTCCACTACGGTTGTCTCTCCCTCTCTCAGGTGTGACTGTGAACTCCGTGGACCCTGGCGTTGTGTACACGGAGATCATGAAGAATTTCTCTTGGTTATATCGTTTCATCTTCTGGCTCCTCAGCTTCTTCTTCAAGGTGGGTGGGGAGGAGCTGGCTCTGCCTGAAGGGATTGGGGCAGGGGGTCTGCTGCTCAGTGTGTCCCTTCAGGCTACAGCCTGCCTGGCTTTTAATCCTCCTCCTCCTCCCCCACCCCCGTGTCTCCGCAGAACAGCAAACAGGGTGCAGTCCCAGTGCTCTACCTGAGCTTGGCAAAGGAGCTAGATGGCATTTCTGGAAAACATTTTAGCAGTTCCGGTGTGATAACTCTTGCCCCTAAAGCTGCCCGAGATCCTCACGTGGCCCAAAGCCTCTGGGATACTTCAGCCCGACTAACAAATCTAGACAAGATGGACTGACCTCTGTGACCCCTGCCCTGACTCGCCGCCTTCCCCCTGACTCCCAGCCCTCACTCGGATTTTGCGTTCTGCTTGTCAGTTCCAAGGAACAATCAGTCACCTTGTTGGGTGTAATGACCACTTCCTCTTCCTGTTGGCTCCACGCATGAGAGCTCAGCTTAGCCTGGGGACAGCTCCAGCTTCTACTTTATAGCCATTTCTCAGATGGAAGTGTTCATCTCTTGGGCACTAGGATCTCCAAACCTACCGAGCCCCGTGTTCTGGTGACGGGGGAGTAAAGGTCCTTCCGGTGGTCTATTAGGGTTCCTGGCTTTGTGGGAGGCAGCACCACATAGTGTCCTCTGGCCCAAGGCATATACCACACGGCTGCAGGACAGCACCCCAGCTGCACAGGGTGTTGTCTCCCAGCTGGTACAGTAACTGCCCGGGTAATGGTTCCATCTTTCTATCAGACCAGCTGCTCCTGGATGCTGAGTCATGTGATAAGGCAGGTGAATTCTCAGAGTGAGAGCCCACTACTTCTTTTCTGGGGTCTTTGTTCACCAGTAGAAGTTTTTTGTTTTTTTAATGGTGGTGCTGGGTATTGAACCTAGGACCTCGTGCATGCTGAGCATGCTGTCTGCCACTGAGCTGTACCCTCCCCTCATCAACATAAATTTTGGAATCAGCTTTTCAAATTTCACACAAACAAGTCCTTTGGGGATTTTGCTACATCTACTTGGCAGGATTGATATTTTTATGATAATGTGTTGCCCTAAACATGAACAAGGTGTACTTATATCTATTTAAATCTTATTAATACCTTCATAAAATTTTGAATAATTTTATCCATAAAGATCGTGCGTAAGTCTTACTATAATTCCAGGTTCCCTGCTTTTTAGGCTATTGGAAGTGGTATTTTAAAATTCGTATATTAATCATATATCAAACAACTTAATTAATTTCTCTAATTCTAATAAGTTATCTGTAGATTCTTTTGGTTTTTCCACATAGAACATCCCACCATGTAGTGATGATAACAGATTTATTTCTTCCCTTTCAACTATTATGAATCTTGTTTCTTTTCCCAGACCTTAATTGATTTTCTAGTATTAAACCAAACTTGCTTTTAAACCAACTTGGTCAGAGTATTACTTTCATATACATTGCTAAATTTAGTATGCTCGTGTTTTGGTTTGGAACTTTTTACTACATTCATAAATGAGACTGGCCTTTACTGCCCTTTCCCTTACTTGTATTACCATTGTCTGGTTTTGCTGTCACGGATATATTCATTTTGTAAAATGAATTTGGGATTTGTGTTCATCCAGGGATATCATGTGAGAAGTAAATGTCAATTAATTGAGGATTAAATATGTACAAGAAACTTGACAGGGGAAATAGCTGTGAGGGAAAATGGGGAAGAAGCTGGGAGAAGCTGGGAGAAGCTGGGAGATCCACCAGACTGTGAGACAAGGCTGACCCTGAGTGAAGGAGAGAAGGTTGGAAGGAGCTTCTTAGGGTGCGGTGTGGTAATTTTTCCATTTTAAACCTCCCGCTCTCGTTTTGAAAGTATGCAGTCTATTTCTGCTCTTTATTGGTTAGTCTAAAATTTTTAACCTGTATGTTTAATTTAACAGTGTTGTTAATGAACATCTTTATTTTTCTTTAAAACGATACATAGATCTTAGAATTCTTCAACATTAATCATTCCCTTTGAATTTGTATACTTTTGTAACCCGATATTTTAATTTATTATTTCATTAATTTCACAAATCAGGTATTTTGTTATTTTCAATAATTTTGGTTTTAATTTTCAATAAGAAAATTGATATTTTTATCAGTTGATATTTGCGTTGACTTACCCATATGTTTCATATTTCCTCTGCTCGCTCGCCTTTTTTATGTCTCAGAGCTTCTATCTGTTATTATTTTCCTACTGTCTTGAAGCATATGCTTTAGAGGTTCCTCTGATGGGGATTCGTGGTAGACAGACTTCTAGGTGGCTCCCAAGGTCCCCACCCCCTTGTGTGCACATTCTCCACAGTCTTCTCCTCCTGAGTGTGCGGAGACTCCTGAACACGATGGCAGTGCACTCCTGCGATTATGTTATGTATCTGCTGATGTAGTGAGAGCCAGAACCATTTGGCTGTGTGTGTGTGTGTGTGTGTGTGTGTGTGTGTGTGTGTGAATGAACATTTTTTCATGTCTACCAGTTTTCTTCACCTCTTTCAGTTACATGTTTCTGTGTTTGAGTTCCTCAAAGATTTCCAAGGTTTGTGTCATTAATTAATTTATCCATTTAATCAATAAGCCATTTGCAGCAACATGGATGAACCTGGAGATCATCATTCTAAGTGAAGTAAGCCAGAAAGTGAAAGAAAAATACCATACGATATCACTCATATGTGGAATCTAAAAAAAAGAAAAAAGGGGACACTAATGAAATCATCTACATAACAGAAACAGACTCGAAGACATAGTGAACAATATTAGGGTTACAGAGCTTAGGGGAAAGGGGTGGGAAGTAATAAATTTGGGAGTTTGAGATTTGCAAATGATAACCACTATATATAAAAATGGGTAAGAAATATCTTCTGTATAGCACAGGGAACTATATTCAACATCTTGTAATAACTTTTATGAAAAAGAATATGAAAACAAATATATGTATATATATGCATGACTGGGACATTATGCTGTATACTAGAAATTGATCCATTATAATTGAGTATACATCAATAATTTAAAAAAAGCAGCAGTTGTAACAAAATGAAGATGAATCTGTGCCCTTCACCCACAATAAAATACCCATCAATTCTTGTAAATAAATAAATAAATAAATAAATGTATGTGTTTGTGGCGTGTCAGCTGATCAAGACATTGTTCTATATGTTACTGTCCTACAGTGATGGATAAAACAGCCAAGTATCCATGAAGTCAACGGCGTACATTCTAGCGGAGTGAGAGACATAATAAACACAAATATGTTGTAAGATTCCATAGGCGTGAGTGCTGTGGACACAAAAGAAGCAAGAAAGGAAAGAGGGAGTGCCATGATGAGGGGCTGGGGTTGAAATTTTAAATAGGTTGGCCAGGTAAAGACTCAAGAAACCAATTGGCTTTGAGTTAATCAAAGGGAAGGGTATTTCGGGTGGACCGGACCTAATCAGGTGAGCCCTTTAAAAGCGTTCAGGCTTCCTCAGAAGTCGGAGAGTCTCCTGTTCACCTTGAAGAAGCACACTGCCCCGTTGTTGAGCAGCCACGGGGCCTCTAGCAGTTGAGGCTTCAGTTCTGCGGTTGCAAGGAGCAGAATTATGTCAGTAACTGGTGAGCTTGGAAGAGGACTAGGAGCCCAGGTGAGACTGCAGCCCTGAACGACACCTGGATTTCAGCCTGGTGAGATCCTGAGCAGAGGACCCAGCTAACCTGTACCCAGACTCCCGACCCATAGAAACCGTGAGACAACACATGTTTTCTTTTAAGCCACTGAGGTTGTAATCATTTCTTATCCAGAAACAGGTCACAAATACAGCATCTAGTAATAGCAAACTGCTTCAGTTTTATTTGTTTGAAAATGTCTTTATTTTGCCCTCATTTTTTAAGAATCATTTTGCTAGCTAAAGTTGACAGTTATCGTCTCTTATTCAGTTGAAGATAATATTTTTTGTCTCTGGCTCTCATCGTTGCTGTTGAGAAATCAGATACTAATGTAACAGTTACTTTGTGGTGAATCTGCTCTCTTGTTCCTTTTCTATACTTTAAATCCCCTTTTCTGTTTTTAAAAATTAGTGAAACATATTCACTTTATGTACTGTAACAACATTCCAATATCAGTCATCTTCGCAGGTTTGGATAGTTTATGGTGGCTTGTTTCTTTGTGTGTTTAGTGACTTTGTGCCCTCATGGTACTTGGAGGTTTAGCTCTAGGAATGATTAGATTCCTAGGATTAAGCTACTTTCCCCAGAGAGAGTTTGCATTTACTTTGGCCAGGTTTCCAGGAGTGCTGTACTGACTTGGAGCACTTTAACTGACATTTTTGTCTTGGAATTTTTTGGCCACTCACATGGTATACATTCTGCCCCCAAATTTATGTGAGTACAAACTTATTATTTGGAATTATAAGTGAGGACTTCCCCCACCCTGCTACACCCAGAACTACGGATGAGGTGAGCTTCTACCCTCACCGTTTCCCTCTGCAGGGCCCTTTTTCTGTCTGAAGTTCACTCTCTGGGGGGAGTTACTCTTTGAGAAGCCAGGCTTTACTTTATGTGTATGGGGAATAGTTTTTCATGCCAACCTTCTCTGCTCAACCCCAGATTTTGTCTCCTGCCCCTGTTTATGGCCTTGTAAGCCCTGGTTTCAGGCCCCCAGGGGCTGGCTTCACAAATCCTGGCTCTAGCTGTCACCTGTGCCTTGGGAATCATAATTTCATATTTTCTCTCGCTTCTGAGGATTTCCCTTCCTTTCCCACCAGTTCATTCAGACAACACAAATAAACAGGTGTGTGTGTGTGTGTGTGTGTGTGTGAGAAGCGTTGCATCCAGCGTTTATGGCTGCGCTGCATCAGGGGCGGTCTCTCTGATACTTAGTCCTCTGTGGTGCCAGGAATGGGAGCGTCCAATGTTTGTCTTACTTTCTCCTTCCTTCTCTCTTTCTTTCTTTTGCATTTGGATAATCAATTGTCCTGGCACTATTTGTTGAATAGTGTGTCCTTTCCACACTGATTAATAATGTAAATTTTGTCACATCAGAATTTCACGTGTATTCAACTGGAAACATAAAGAGGGAACCACAGCAGGATGGCAGGAGGGGCGTGCTCGTGGTATAATTGGGCCCCATACCGCTGGGTGGGCGACCCACAAGCTGAAGATTTGTTGAGTCGCAGAGGCCCTCCCACAGGAGTGAGAGCTCTAAGCCCCATGTCAGGCTCCCCAGCCTGGGGGTCTGGCACTGGGAGGAGTAGGAGACCCGGGGACATCTGGCTTTGAAGGCCAGTGGGGCTTAACCCCAGGAGCCCACAGGACTCAGGGAAACAGAGACTTCGTTCTCTTGGGAAGCATACACAGAATCTTGCATCCACTAGGTCCAAGGGCAGAGTCAGTGATTTTGAAGTGGGAGGAAAGGGGACAGGGCACAACCACTGGAGGAATTACATAGCAAGTGAGGACAGGACAAACTGGTTAGAACAAAGATGGCAGAAGTTTCAACTTCCACTAGACCTTAAGCCACATGGTGCACCCACACGTGCTGTGACAGTTCCCAGGCTGACCATCAAAGGTCAAAAAGTGGGCAGAGGGGGCATTTCCTGGAAATCCTTGACCGTCCCCCAGAATAGTTGGAATAATCCTCCTGCTCATTAGTATATGAAATAATGAAGCCCATAACACCTAAAAACTCTGCACCTCATGGTTGCTCTCTCTCTCTCTCCCCCTCCCTCTCTCTCTCTCTCTATCCTTCTGAGATGGCCCACACTCTGTCTATGGAGTGTGTATCTGCTTTTACTTTAAAGTAAACACCCTACACCTCTTGGCTTCTCTCCCTCTCACCTTTCTGAAATGACCCACATTCTGACTATGTAGTGTGTATTTCCTAAGCTGTTTTCCCTTCTGAGTCAGAGTGTCCACACCCTGCCTAAGGTGTGTGTATGTCTCTAAATAAACCTGCTTTCACTTTACCATGTCTTGCTCTTGAAATCTGTCCTGCACGAGGCAAGAACCTATTCTCCCCCAACAATTTCATAGGAACCTGGGTCAGACCTGCCTGCTGGTTTTAGAAGTTCTGCTGAGGAGGTAGGTGGTTGGCTGTGGCTTATGCTGAGGACATAAAAGCTGGTGATGGACATTCTGGGAGTATGCATCCACATGAGCTCTCCTGGAGGCTGACATCTTGATTGGATCACTGGTACCAAGACCTACCCCCACCCAACAGCCTGTAGGCTTAAGGGCTGAGAGGCCTCAGGCTAAACAACTTACTGGGTGGGAACATAGCCCCACCCATCAGCAGACCTCCCATTCCACAAACACCTCTAGACAGCGCCCTACCCACCGGAGGTCCAGGACCAAGCTTCACCCAGCAGTGGGCAGGCCCCAGCTCCTCCCGCCAGGAACCCGCATAAGCCTCTAGTCCAGCCTCATCCACCAGGGAGCAGATATCAAAAGTAAAAAAATAGCAATCCCAAAGCCTGTGGAAGGAATCCACAAACACAGGCCAGACTCTACACTGGGACGGGCTGGACCCTGGCCCTTGGGTGACAAGAGAGGAGTGTGCTGCTGGGACACATAGGACGTCTCCCAGAGGGCCACTTTTCCAAGGTCAAGAAATGTAACTAACCTACCTAAAAATACAAATAGAAAGACAGACAATATGAGGCGGCAGAGGAATATCTCCCAGGCAAAGGCACAAGATAAAATCCCAGAAGAAATAACTGATGAGGAGACAGGCAATTTATGCGAGAAAGAGTTTAAAGTAATGATGGCCAAGATGCTCAGAGAACTCAAGAGTACAGATGCACAGAGGGAAGTTCTTAGCAGAGTTGGAAAATATAAAGAACACCCAGAGCTGAAGAATAAAATCACTGAAATGAATAACACTCTAGAAGGAACCAAGAATAGATTAAATGAGGCAAAAGAATGGATGAGTGGGCTAGAAGACAGATGAGTAGAAATCACTACTGCAGAACAGAAAAAAGAATGAAAAGAAATGAGGCTAGTTTAAGAGAACTCTGGAACAGCAAGAAGCACTCCAATATTTTCATTATAGTGTTCCCAGAAAAAGAAGAGAGAGAGAAAGGACCAGACAAAATTTTTGAAGAGATACAAACTGAAAACTTCCCCAACTTGGGAAAGGAAACAGTCACCCAAGTCCAGAATATGCAGAGAGTTCACATAGGATCAACCCAAAGAAGAACACACCAAGTCACACTGTAATCAAATTGACAAAAATTAAGGATAAGGAGAAAATATTAAAATTATCAAGAGAAAATCAACAAATAACATCCAAGGGAACTGTCGTAAGGTTATCAGCTGATTTTTGAGCAGACACTGTACTGGCCAGAAGGGAGTGGCACGATATATTTAAAGTGATCAAAGGGAAAAACTTACAACGAAGAATATTCTATCCAGCAAGGCTCTCATTCGAGTTTGATGGAGAAATCACAGCATCACAGACAAACAAAAGCTAAAAGAATTCAGCACCACCAAAGCAGCCAGACAACAAATGTTAAAGGAACTTCTCTAGTCATCAAACCCTAAGAAAAGAGAACAAAAAGAAGAAAGAGAAAAAAAAGACCTACAAAAAATTGCTTTGGGAATTCATGGTTTTTTATGGTTCCGTATAAATTTTGGACTTTTTTGCTCCAGTTCTGTGGAACATGTTGTGAGTATTTTGACAAGGGTTACATTGGGTCTGTAGATTGCTTTGGGTAGTATGGCCATTTTGATGTTGATTCTTCCAATCCAAGAGCACAAGATACCCTTCCATTTCTTTGTAACTTCAATTTTCTTCAGCAATGTTTTACAGTTTTCAGAGTATAGGTTAGGTTTATTTCTAGGTATTTTGTTATTTTTGATGCAATGGAAATGTTTATGCCAGTTATAAAATTCTGGGTTTAAAATTTTTTTTAGTTGTTTATTTTTGGGGTGGGTAATTAGGTTTATTTACTTATTTTTGGAGGAGGTACTGGGGATTTAACCCAGGACCTCATGCATGCTAAGCATGCACTCGTCCACTTGAGCTAGATCCTCCCCCTAAAATTCTGGGTTTTGAAGTGGGGGGAAGAAAAGAAAAAAGGAATGGAGGGCTGGAAATGGCAAAATATCCTCCTTTTTAATGGGTGAGCTGTATTCCATTACATATATATGCTACATCTTATTTATCCACTCATCTATTGATGTGAACTTAGGATGCTTCCATATCTTGGCGATTATAAATAATGTTGCTGTTAATAGTAGGGAGTACGTATCTTTTTGAATTAATGTTTTTGTTTTTCTCAGACATTTGCCCAGGAGTGGAATTGCTGGGCCATATGGTGGTTCTATTTTTAGGTTTTTGAGAAACCTCCATATTGTTCTCCATGGCGGCTGCACCAATTTACATTCCCCCCAACAGTGTACAAAGGTTCCCTTTTCTCCACGTCCTTGCCAGCATTTGTTATTGGTGTTCTTTTTGGTGATGGCCATTCTGACAAGTGTGAGATGATGTCTTATTGTGATTTTGATTTGCATTCCCCTGGTATTAGTGATGTTAGACAATTTTTCATGTTCCTGAGGGCCATCTGCATGTCCTCTTTTGTAAAAGTGTCTATTCAGTTCTTCTGCCCATATTTTAAATGGGTGGGTTGGTTGGTTGGTTGCTTGCTTGCTTTTTAATTGAAGTACAGTTGATTTGAAATGTTGTATTCATTTCCGGTGTGCAGCACGGATGGACTTGGAGGGCATTATGCTAAGTGAAATAAGTGAGACAGAGAAAGACAAATACTGCAAGGTACCACTTACATGTGGAATCTAAAAAAAAAAAATACAATAAACTAGTGAATATAACAGAAAAGAAACAGACTCACAGATGTAGAGAAGGAACTAGTTCATGGTTACCAGCGGGGAGAGGGGAGGGGGGAGGGGCAGGATGGAGGTGGAGGATTAAGAGGTACAAACTGTCAGGTATAAAATGAGCTGCAAGGCTGTGCTGTACAACGTGGGGAGTAGAGCCCGTATTTTACACTAACTACAAATGGACTATAACCTTTAAAACTTTGTGAATCACTATATTGTATACCTGTAACGTATCATACTGTACATCAACTATATTCAGTTAAGAAACATGATATTGTAAAATAAATACATAAACAAATTTTAAAAATGGTTAAAAAATTTCATGTGTATGCGTGTTTGTTTTAGGTTTAGATCTGTTCCTGTTCTAATGGTCTGTTTCTCTGTCCCAACATCAACACCACATTGCCTTAATTACTCTAACTTTAATATAAGCACAGCCACCTCCTCAACTACGTTCTTTTTCTTCAGGAGTTCTTGAAATGTGGCTCATGTGAGTGAGGAAATCAATTTTAAATTTTAATTTAAATTAAATTCAATATAAGTAAAAAATATATACAATCCAGGTATTAGAAAACTTTTAAGTATGTTTGAAATAAGTTCCACACATGAATCTAGTTTTTCAATTGTGAATTTAATGAAATCTAAATGAGATACAATATTACCAATGAAAATACACCATATGAATAGAAATAATGTGCCAAATGCACACACGATTTCAAATGACTTAGTACAAAAATGTAAATTAGTTCAGTGATATATTTGTATTTATTACATTTTGAAATAGCAATATTTTGAATATCTTGTTAAAATTAATTTTATTTGTTTCTTTTTACTTTTTAAAATTATGGCTGCCAGAAGATTTATGACATGTGTGCCTGGCTTATATGAAATTTAATGTTAACAAATTTCTTCAAAAAATTTCAGAACAATTTAGTAGCATATTTCTCAAAGACAATTTAAAATTTTACATTTCATTTCTTGGTCAGTCCTGGTATAGCTAATATAGATGCTTCCCTCCCTGAATCTGTCCTCCCCCACTCCTGGCTTTGTCACCTTTGATTTGCTTTCTGCCTTTATCCAATCCCCTCTGCAAGCCTCTCAGCCTGTAAACCATCTCCTTTCTCTGAGAAACAGTTTTCCTTTCTTTAAGGGGAGGTTTGCACCTCTTGGTTCCTGCCCATGTTCTAGAATGCCTAGCAGGTCCACTCAGATGAGCACAGATGTTCTCTTCTGTTTAGTATCACAGGTTGGGAGGATGGGCTCTAGTCATGCAAACTGGAGTTTTGGGTCCTTGGGGTCTTGCTGCAGTTCCCCATCATAAAGGGCGTCAGGCTGGCACCTAAGAAAAAACACATAAGACAAAGGCAATATTAGTTTTCTCTGAAGACCATTCAGCCTAAACCATTTGTCTTCTATTTGCATGTCTAGTCCTTTAGACTCAGTGGGTCCCCTTTTCATGGTGCTGAAGAGGATTTGATCTTTCCTGCATCACTACCAAATTCTACTTGAGGCCTGGCATCTTCATATGAAAACTCAGCACATCTGTTAAAGGTTGTTAAAGCACTCAAGGATGCCCATTCTAAACACTTCTATTCAACATAGTACTGGAAGCCCCAGCCACAGCAATCGGAAAAGAAAAAGAAATAGAAGGGATCCAAACTGGAAGGGCAGAGGTAACACTGTCACTGTATGCACATAACAGGATACCCTGTGAAGAAAACCCTAAAGACTCCACACAAAAACTGTTGGAACTAATAAACGAATTCAGCAAGGTAGCAGCATACAGGAGCAATACACAGAAGTCTGTTGCCTTTCTTTACACTAACAATGACATATCAGAAAAGAAAAGTAAAACTAAAATTCCATTTATAATTGCACCCCCCCCCCAAAAAAAACCCATAGGAATAAACCTAACCAAGGATGTGAAAGACCTAGATGCTGAGAATAAAACATTGATAAAGGAAATTGAAGACGATACAAAGAAAGGGAAAGATATCCCCTGCTCTTGGATCAGAAGAATTAATATTATGGTCATACTACCCAAAGTATCTACAGATTTAATGTAATCTTTATCAAGTTACCCATGGCATTTTTCACAGAGCTAGAACAAATAATCCTAAAATTTATATGGAACCACAAAAGACCCAGAATTGCTAAAGCTGTACAAAGACTGCTAAAAAACAAAGATGGGGGCACAACCCTCCCAGATTTTAGACAATACTACAAAGCTACAGTAATCAAAACAGCATGTTTTGGCACACACACACACACACACACACACACACACACACACACACACACACACAAAGACATATAGATGAATGGAACAGAATAGAGAGCCCAGAAGTAAACCCACACACCTATGGTCACTTAATCTTCAACAAAGGGCGTGAGAATACACAATGGAGAAAAGACAGTCTCTTCAGCAAGTGGTGCTGGGACAGCTGGACAGCCCCATGTAAACCAATGAAGTTAGAACACTCCCTCACACTATACAGAAAAATAAACTCAAAATGGCTTATAGACTTAAATATAAGACATGGCACTAAAAAAGCTCCTAGAAGAGAACATAGGCAAGACATTCTCAGACACAAATTGTAGTGATACTTTCACAGATCAGCCTCCCAAGGCAAAAGAAATCAAAGCCAAAATAAACAAATGGCACCTAATCAAACTTAAAAGCTTTTGCACTCAGAAGACAGCTCCAGCTCAAATTAAAAATATACACTGGAAAAAATTTCAAGGCAGATCAATAGGTACTAATATGGACAACCTCCAAGATGTACTGTCCACTGAAGATAAAAAACAAGGTTCAGGACAATGTGTACAGGAAGCTGTTTTTTGTATCTGGAATGCTTACATTTTCAGAGACTGACTCTGGAACCACAAACAAAAATACTGGCATCAGATTTCTTTGGGTAAGGGCCTTGGGGACGGGGTGAATGAGAAACGTACCTCTGTTTTTAAAAATGTGCTTATTCACAGTAATCAAAAGCTAGAAACCACCCAAAAGTCCATGAATGGTTGAATGGATAAACGAAATGTGGTCTATCCATACAATGGAATGTTGTTCAGCTTTGAACAGGAAATGATGACACCTGCTACAAAGTGAATGAAGTTTTGAAGACATAAGCCAGACACAAAGGGACAAATAATGTATGATTCTATTCATATGAAGTACTTAGAATAAATAGTCAAATTCATACAGAAAGAAAGTGGAATGCTCGTTACCAGGGACTAGCGTGGAGGAAGAAAAGGGAGTTAGCGTTTAGAGGTTGCAGAGTTTCAGGATGGACGGATGAGAACGTTCTGGAGATGGACAGTGATGATGGTTGTGCAATAATGTCAATGTACTAGGTGCCAACGAACTGTACACTTAAAAATGGTTCAAATGGTAAGTTTTATGTTCTGTATGTTTAATCAGAATAAAAATATGTGTACACAGTGCCTTTAAATTTATTTTTAACAACTTTTCTTTTTAATTGAAAGGGACAGAGGCCATTTCTACTAAAATTATAGATGTCTTTAATATATGGCACAGGTGAATCCTACAGATACACCTGCTTATACATGGAATGTCACATGTACATTGCAGCATTGTTTGCAATAGCAAAAGACTAGGAATAAAGTATCCCACTGGAAAAGGCTGGTTAATTGTGTGTATCCATGCAGCAGAGTACCCTGCAGCTGAAAAAAAAAGAATGAGGAAGATCTCTATTTACTGATTTAGAAAGAGCTCCAGGATATATTGTTAAGTGAACGAATGTAAGATACAGCTGTACACAGTATGCTGCCTTTGGCATAAAAAATGGGAGGAGTCATAGGAAGAACACTCTTGGACATAAATCACAGCAATGTATTTTCTGAACTAGCTCCTAGAGTAATGGAAATAAAAGCCAAAATAAATAAATGGGATCTAAATAAAATTAAAAGCTTTTGCACAGCTAAGGATACCATCAGCAAAACGAAAAGACAACCTACAGTATGGGAGAACATATTTGCAAATATTGTGCAAATGATGTGACCGACAAGGGACTAACTTCCAAAATACACAAACAGCTCATACACCTTAATATATTAAAAAAAAAAACAAACAAGCAACCTAATCAAAAAATGGACAGATGACCTAAATAGACATTTCTCCAAAGAAAACATAGAGATGGCCAACAAGCACAAGAAAAGTTGCTCAACATCACTAATTGTTAGAGAAATGCAAATCAAAACTACAATATTGCCTCACACAGGTCAGAATGGCCATAATTAAAAAGTCCACGAACAATAAATGCTGGTGAGGGTGTGGAAGAAAAAGGAACCCTCCTACACTGTTGGTGGGAGTATAAATTGGTGCAGCCACTATGGAGAACCGTATGCAGGTTCCTTAAAAAACTAAAAATAGACTTACCATATGACCCAGCAACCCCACTTCTGGGCATATATCCAGAGAAAAATATAATTCAGAAAGACACATGCACCCCAATGTCCACAGCAGCACTATTTACAATAACCAAGACATGGAAACAACCCAAATGTCCATCAACAGATGATTGGATAAAGAAGATGTGATATACATATACAATGGAATACTACTCAGCCATAAAAAAGAATAAAATAATGCCATTTGCAGCAACATGGATGGGCCTGGAGGTTGTCATTCCAAGTGAAGTCAGTCAGAAAGAGAAAGAAAAACGCCATATGACATCGCTTATATGTGGAATCTAAATATATATATATGTTTAAAGTACTGAAAGAAAAAAAACACCATACAAGAATACTCTATCCAGCAAAGTTATACTTCAGTAATGAAGGAGAGATAAAACTTTCCCAGACAAACAATAGCTCAGGAAAATCATCACCAAAACATAGAGAATTTTCTTGGTTTTGTATAAATATTCAAATCCAAGCAGGAATGTTTAAGAACCTCTGGGGTACAGACAGCGATGCCCTGAAGTCAGCATGCACCAGCTCATGAGAACCTACTGTTAAATTTTCAGAAATTTTGCAAGCCAGTTTTTTAAAATTCACATTCCAAAAAAATAAATTACGTAACCTTAAAAATAAATTTCTTCTTTAGCTAAAGTTTTTCTACAGACAAAAGGCAGGTCAAGGACATGGAGATGGAGGGGGAGTTCTGTCCTGGGAAGGTCCCATAGGTCTTGCTCCATTTCAGAAGGACTTATCCAAAATACATAAAGAACTTATACAAGTCACAAAGAAAATGACAGAAAATGAGGTTTTTTAAATGAGCAGAAGATCTGAAGAGGCACCTCATAGTAGAAAATACTCAAATGAGCAATTAACTTCTGGAAGCCAAAATAGGAAACAACTGCAGACATAAGAATGACTAAAATTTAAAAAGACTGAAAATTTAAAACAAGAAGAAATGGGAGGAGTAAGATTATATATTCATATTTGCCAAGCGAGAACCAGTAACAAGGGTTACGTGCGGTGTGCAAGGAAGAAGGAATGGATGGGAAGAGGGGTGAGGAGAGGTTTCTCAGTGCACAGTCTTCACGTTGTTTTGATTTCCGAATCACGCCAATGCATTTCTATCAAGAATAAGAACAAGAAATAGAAGATGAAATGAGGGAAAAGGGGGCAGTGGTGGAGAGGTTGCCCAGTTCCTCCTTTCTACCATTAACTCCCCACCTCCATCCCACCAACAACTTCATGGATCTCTCAGGTTGTGTTTCATTTTGAGGTTAACTGGGATAAACATAACCCTCCAATAGCTCTCTCTCTTTACATGGATTCACTTAATATTCCTAACAACCTAATCAGGTAGACTCTATCACTAACATCCTCATTTTACAAAAGAGCAAACAGAGGCTGTGAGAGGTTAAGTCACCGGCCTAAGATCTCACGCAGCCAGTAAATCGAATTTGAACCCATTGTCTATCAAATCCTGGCTCTCCTAACACCCTTGTACAAATATCTCTGAACATTTGCTCTGTTAATTTTTTCATCACTTTTGGCTACATTATTAGAAGCGGGTGAACTGGGTCAAAGAACTTGCACTTTTAATGTTTTCTTTGCTTTTTTTTAAATTAAAGAATCCAAAATGTCATTATGTAAATTTGCATTATTTTACATTTCCACCATAAGGGCGTGAGAATGCCTGTATCTTCATACGATAGGCAATATAGAGCAGCAGCAAAATTTAATCTTCTCCTTAAGCTACCTGACGAAATATGGTTTATCACTATTGTTTTCATTAGCTGCTTAGTACTGAAAAGCTCAGCGATCCTCTGGGGGACCCACCGGCCCAACGCAAGGGCGCTCCCCGGCGCTTGTGCGCCGTCCGCCCCCGCCTGGGGAGCGCGCCGGCCGCCGCGCGCCGCCCTCCTCTGGGCCCTAATCGGGTTCCCAGGCGCAGTGCGCACGCGCGCGCTTCGCCCCAGGCGTCCAGCTTTGTGCCTGATCGCTGTCTCCACGGCCGCGTCCGGGGGGCAGCTTTTAACCCGGGCTGGTCTTCGGGGAAGAGCAGCGTGTCCCCCGGACCCAGCGCGCCTCTGGGCCTCAGCGGCGAGAGGGCCCGGGGCGGGGGATCCTGCGGGTGTCGGGCGGCGCGTCGGGCAGCCCACGCGGGCGGGGCGGGCCCCCCGCTCGGGCCTGGGCGTCAGTCGCCGGTGGGGCCGGAGCCCGGCGCGGAGCCCCTGGCAGGACAGGTACGGAGGCGGCGACGCTGGCAACCGTCTCCTCCCCACCCCGTGTCGGCAAGGCTCCCAGCGGTGCACTGGGGGCTCGGCGCGCGGCGGGGCGCGGCCGGGAGCCGGGGGCGCGGGGCGGGGGCGTCGGGGATGGAGGCCCGCGGCGGGGGTGGGCTCCCGCCTGGGTCTGGGCCGGTCCCACCCGCCCGAGCGCCCTAGCCTGGCGGTGTTCTCCCGGGGTCAGAGTGCTTGTGCCTCCCAGTTCTTCCGAAACTGCCAGGGTTCCTCTCCATTCCTGGGAGCGTCCGAGGCACCCCTGAGCCCACTTCGAGCTACAGGTTTCCTGTGGGGCACATGGTTGAGAAGTTGTGTCAAACGGGGGAAAAAAAAAAACCCAAAACAACATAACAAAAACACAGCCCAGATAGAGGATTCAAGCTTGGGGGCCTGGATGTGCGTTTAGTGTGTCTGTTTCCCATTCACTCCTGGGACCCGCCTTACCTGGAAGGATCATCTTGCGAGTCCCCCCAATGAAATCACTCAGACGAGGAACTCCGCTGTTGTTAAAGAGGCGGTGATGTGGAAACTTGCCTTCATTTTTACAGTGAGCAGAGCAGCACGCCCATACGACTTACGAATACAGTGTGCTTAAGGTCCTGAGAGTCGAGGAGCTCTGAGGTGGAGACTGACACTCTTAACCTGACGCAGTGCCAAAGCCCAAGCCACGGGACGTTAAGGATAGTAGTTAACGGTAACTGTTTTCAAAAGGCGTTTTGTGCTCAAATATGTTTAGAAACTTCATGGTTAAAGTTTTCTCTACTGTAGAATGTTTCAGTCTTCAGTATGCTAATGATATTTACCTTGAACTTCCCACTGGAAGTAAACAGTATGGAGAGTTTCCCAGGTTTGAATGGAAAATACTGTTTTTCTTGGGCACTGCTTCTGTTTAACATATGAAACGGTTTGGGAAATGGAGTTCCAGCATCGGCAACTCAAGGTTTGGAAGGGTGTAGTGTAGGTCAGTGCTTTTTGAACTTTAGTGGCGCATGCATATGCCTGAGCTAGCCTGCTGGAAAATGAGAAAGCCTGGACACCCTGTCACTTAGCCAACCGGACAACATGTGGAAAGGCTGAGACCAAAGGGTCTGCCCAGCCCAGCTCAGCGTAAGCTGCTGACCCACAGACTCATGAGCTAAAAAGAGTTTATTATTAATTTTTGGTTGTTTTTTATGCAACATTCTCGTGGCACTAGATAAATGAAACAGTAGCAACCCCGAAAAAGACTGAATAGAGCAGAGCCATTACATCCACCAACGCCGTCGGGTTCCCAAAGCGATTAGGTTTTTCTGTGCTGTCACCGTGAGACTTCCAGGTTTGCACGTTACTGCAGCGGAGCCAGTCCTTCCTGACTGATCCACAGGAAGCAGATCACAGGCCCCCTGCCCGCCCCAGTGCCTCAGAGACCTGAGCAGAGGGGAGGCGGTAGGTAAACTGGATGCAAGGGAGAGCGACTAGCCTGTAGATCATGGAGAAGAAGAACTGGCCCGTCTTCTGGAAGCCCACGCGCTGGTAGAGGGCCAGGGCGGAGTACTGCAGCGCACTGGTGCTGAGGACCACTTCACGGTAGCCCTGGTCCCGTGCGAACTGCAGGACCGCCCTGACCAGTGCTTTCGCGATCCCCTGACCGCGGTGCTCCGAGGCCCCACAGGTGAAACAGCTCCAACTGCTCCTTTCGCACGGCGTGCTTCTTGACAGGCAGTGCTCCCACCATGCCCACCACCTGCCCCTCGGACTCCGCCACCCAGAAGCAGGAGCCACTCTCACTGAAGTAGGATTTGCTGATGTCAGACATGTCTGTGTGCAAAGACATGACTTTACACTGGATCCAAGGGTATTTGGCAAGGAACCTCAGGGCAGCTAGGAGGCCGAGGCTGGCCACGAGGGCCAGGACCCAGGCGCCAGAGACCAGGAATAGGGCGAAGGGCCCTCCAAGCAAGAGCACAAGGGTTCGGGGCAGCTTCAGGATGTGGCGGAAGGCAGTGGGGGTGTGCTCAGTCATCCCTTCGGAGAACAAGGC
The DNA here is from genome assembly GCF_036321535.1 of Camelus dromedarius. Taxonomy (NCBI): domain Eukaryota; kingdom Metazoa; phylum Chordata; class Mammalia; order Artiodactyla; family Camelidae; genus Camelus; species Camelus dromedarius. The sequence goes on from NC_087450.1 coordinate 9,291,754, forward strand.
CACGACCCGTTTGCGGTCACTTTCCCTGTATTTGCGGATGTGGTAAGGAGCCATGGGAGGCTTCTGTGTCTGAATCTCGAAGTTCAGGAGGAGAGCCAGGCTTCCCTGTACACCTTCCCAGCAGCCTTGGGGGAGAGAGAGGAAGCCAGGTGAGTTGCCCCATCCTCCCACCTCCCAGGAGCGGGCAGCTCTGCTCAAGGATGTGTCTTTCTGCTTCTACCCAAGAGAATGTGGCCACAGCCACTGGCAGAAGGCGTCCGGTCAGAGAGACCTGCGTTTGATGCCGGCTCTGCGCGCAACCTTGGGTGTGTTACATAATCCCTCTGAGACCCACCTTCTGAAGTTGTGAGGATTTAATAAAATAACATGTATAAGCTCAAGGCCTCCTCCCCTCCCCTCTGTCCCTTTTTGCTCACTCTCCTCTCAGCTTCTCCACACATGGGGGTGCAGCATGCTGCAGCCAAGCCTGTCCCCCACCCTTTGGTCCCTCTCCCACGGACTGCACACTGCAAGACTCCTGTGTTTCCAAACACAAGTTTCAGCAAAGGCTCCTTCCCCCTCGATGGCAAATTTTTAGGCTGTTGAGGTGGCATAAGAGCCAAACACCAAACATGGCCCAGGCCGCACTCAGAGCACTGTCCTTCCACCCGCGTCCTCTCACCTGCACAAGAGCCTTGAGTGTCCAGGGCAGCCTCAGCCTCACCTCTGTCCTCAGCCTCTGACTGGCATCCAAGAGAGAGTGTGCAGAGCCCGCTCCACTTCTGGGGATCAGGGCCTGGAGGGCCACCCCACTGGCTGACTCTGCACGTTCGTTAATCATAAACCCCAGGATGAAGGAGCCAGGCTGTGATAGCCCAGGCAGCCAGTTCTCCATTCTCTGATCACTGGGGGATTAGCCTGGAGTGAGGGCCGCAGGGTCTGGGACCGCTCATGGGTCCTCACGCTTGTGGACGGCCGACACTCCCCCGCCATGGCAGCTCACCTGGCACCTTGGTGCGCTCTGCTGTCCACCTCGGCCCCTCCAAACCGCTGCTGTGGACCTAGGGAATGCTCCTCTCCCCCTGTGCTCTATCATCACAGGCCGGAGTCCAAGTCCGCTGGCTCAGCACACAAGGTCCTTCACAGCAGGGCGAGGATGGCAGGGGCCTGGCCATGCAGGGCCTATCATCAGGTTAAGGAGTTTGGAGTCTTTTCCAGGAGCAGCTGGAGGCCACTGCTGTGCTTTTAGCTGAGGAGAACCGTAACCAGAGACGGGGGTGCGTGTATGTGGTTCATGTGTGTTACTCTCCCTGCACGTGCAGACTGGTTTGGAGGAGGTGGAAATGGAAGCATATAGCCCCCGCCCCCCAGAGGCTAGTGCAGCAATCCAGGCAGAAGAAGGGCCTCTAGGTACAGGTATGCAGGTTGCTCACTGCGCAAGAACACCTTGGCAAGGAGGGCAAGTGGGGACTAGAATCAAGCCTGCTCTGCTCACCAGACCACGAGCTCTGGCACAGAGCTGAGTCTGGCCAAAGAAAAAGTCACCTTTTTCTTACTTGCTCAAAGGCATTGCTGCCCCCTGAACTGTGCGTCCGATAGGTTGTGTCTGTGTGAAGGAGGGTTGCCTTGTTCTGTGTTCACAAAGAGCCATGTAGGCCGGCAGGAGTTAGGAGAGAAGTCAGTGGCTTGGGTGTGACCTGGCCTGCTTGGAGGTACATTTTAGGGGCGGAAATGGCAGGAGTTAGTGACTCTCCAAGGATGGAGGACGGGTCAGCAATGGCAGCCAGGTTTCTGGCAGGAGCGTCTAGGAGGACACTGGGGAGAGACCAGGCTAGGAGAGAAAGATCATGACAGCCCCAGAGGTGTCATCCTGGCAGCTGGAATCCAGGGCTGGTGGCTGAAGGCTGCCGAAGCTCCAGATCTTTGGCACCCGGCAAGGCCACAAAGGTTTACCAGCCCGGGTGCTAAGCCATGGGTGCGTTACATCCTTTTCAGTACACTTTTAACATTTTCTTTAAATATTTCAATGATAAGCAAAATTTGAACTAGGACTCCAAAATGCAGTCGAGTATCCTTAATGAGTCTCTAATATTAACCAGTCAGAAACCAAATGGTCAAGCTGAGGGACCAGAGGTCTGTGATCTGTCCCTGCCCTCTCTTTCCTGTATTCTCACCTGGCTTCTGTGGCTCCCTCAACACCCATGGCCTGGGTTTACCTTCAGGCCTTTCAGCTTTGCTCATAGCTTTGAACAATGATGACCAGGATTTACTGACATGGAAAAACAATTGTCAAAAGAGAGCATCAAGCTGTGAAATGTTATGAAATAGTATGTTTTCATTCATTTTTTGGAAAAACATAACAAAAGTAATTTATACCCAGCAGTATGCAGAGAGAAGGTCTGAATGGTTAGACCAGACGTCAGCAGCGGTCTCTCCGGATGGAGGATCTGTGGGCGATTCTGTGTAAGAGGTGAAGTCTGGGAGTCTCAGCCCAGGCTCGTGGCGCTGCTTTCAGATGATGAACCTGAGGCTTGGGGGTCTACCTGCCTCTGCCTCTGCCAGCTCTTGAGTCTAAAGAGACCCCAGTAAGATTGGGCGCTCCTACAGCTAAGGCAGGTGTGTCATTTTATTCTATTATTTTATTTTTAATTAACTATTTGCATGTGTACAATTCAGTGGCATTTAGCACATTCACAATGTTGTGTAACCACCACTTCTATCTATATAAAGCATTTTCATCGCCCCTTAGGCAGCAGGCAGGCAGTCCCTATTTCCCCCTCCCCTGAGCCCCGGGCAACCTGCCTTCTGTCTCTGTGCACTGCCTGTTCTGGTTGTTTCGTTTAAATGGAGCCATGCAGCATGGGAGCTTTTACTTTCAGCTTCGTTCACTCCATTTTCAAGGTTCACCCATGTTCTGCCATGTGTCAGTACTGCGTTGCTGTTTCTTTGTAACACCTTTATTGTGGTATGATTCCTGCACAGTAAACCACACATATTTCAGAGGTACAGTTTGATGAAGTTTGATAGATGTGTACACCCATGAAGCCACCACCACAATCAAGACAGCTAACATTTTCATCACTCCTCAAGAGGTGCAGTTTTCAAACTCCTGATTTATCCCTTCCCACCCCCTTTATCCCCTGGTAGTCATAAGTTTGTTCTCTATGCTTCTAAGTCTGTTTCTGTTTTGCAGATAATTTCAGTAGTGTCCTTTTTTTTTTAGATTCCACATATAGGTGATATCATACGGTATTTTCCCTTCTGTTTCTGGCTTACTTCACTTAGAATGACAATCTCCAGGTCCACCCATGTTGCTGCAAATGGCATTATTTTATTCTTTTTTATGACTGAGTAGTATTCCAGTCTCTCTCTCCCTCTCTCTCTCTCTCTCTCTACATATATATATATATATATATATATATATATATACATACACCACATCTTCTTTATCCAGTTATCTGTCGATGGACATTTGGGTTGTTTCCCTGTCTTAGCTATTGTAAATAGTGCTGCTGTGAACACTGGGGTACATATGTCTTTTCACATTATATTTTTCTCCTGATATATGCCCAGGAGTGAGAATGATGGATCATATGGTAAGTTTATTTTTAGTTTTTTAGGGAGCCTCCATACTGTCCTCCATTGTGGCTGAACCAATTTTCATTCCCACCAGCAGTGTAGGAGGGTTCCCTTTTCTCCACACCGTCTCCAGCATTTATCTGTGAACTTTTGAATGATGGCCATTCTGACTGTTGTGAGGTGATACCTCAGTGTAGTTTTGATTTGCATTTCTATGATAATTAGTGATGTTGAGCATCTTTTCGTGTGCTTGTTGGCCAAGTATTTCATTGCTTTTTATGGCTGCATAATATTCTATTGTATGGATAGACCACATTTGTTTATCCGTTCATTCACTGGACGTTTGAGTTGTTTCCACCTTTCGGCTGTTGTGAATAGTGCTGCTATGAACATTCTGTACAAGTGTTTCAACACCTGTTTTCAGTTCTTTCAGCATAGACCTAGGAGTGGAATTGCTGGATCACGTGGTCACTCTAACAGTCTGAGGAACTGCCAAACTGTACTTTCGCACCAGCAGTGAGTCTTGTTTTATTATCTGCCTCAGCAGATACGGGTGTGACCTGAGCGCTATGCCTGGTGCACATGGAAGAAGAGACAGCTGTTAGTCACCGAGAAGTTAGGTGCCTGACACTGTGAGAAAGGGCTTTTCCTATGCTGTGCTATTTGATGTTCATAACAAGCTAAGCACTAAGGTTGATACTGATGTTTCTGTTTTACTGAGGCCCACAGACCTGAGCTAGCCCACCCAAGGCCCTATAGCACATGGCAGGGTGACCGAAGCCTTGGCAGCTCTGACTCCAAGGCTTCAACATTTTGCTTTTTCCGTGCCACACGCTGACCCCGACAAGCAGGTGTCTGAGAAGTGTGTGAGTTATGGATCCGTGTAAAGCACTGGATGCCAGGAGAACCAGCTTTCCCTGGTGGGAGGCAAGATTCACCTCCAAGCCTCATCACGCCCCTGTCGTTGGTGGTCAGTGATCAGAAGTTGGCCAAATTCCAATATGTGCCTAAGGCTCTGTTCTTTCTTCAAGATCCAACTGAATGCTACCTTCTCCATCAAGATCTCTGACCCCTCCCAACCAGATGGATCTTGTATCTGCTCCCTCTTTTGAAGCCTTTGCACTTCTCATTAAGCACTTATATTGCTATTAGTTACTTGCTTACCAACATATCATAGTTAATTATTAGCTAACTTATTAAAAAGTTAATTAGATTAGACATCAACAGTTACAAGCACCCTGGTAGATTTATTTTTCTGTTGCCCATAGGAACCTGTTGTAATAGGTAATTATACCATTGGCATCACTGTTATTCCCACAGTTGTGGACTTGAGAGCAGCATGTCAGTGAAACCCCAGGCTTCGGTTTATGAAGAACTTGTCTGGTGGACCAGCCCAGCCCAGAGAGGGGCCAGTGAGATGGAACGCAGTCAGGTGGCACTGTGGTTTGGAAATCTCAGAAAGAGGAGGAAAATGTCCTGGACAGAACATCTCCCCTGACCTCTCATCAGGGCTCCCTATAGCCAGCCTCAGGTCAGCGCCCTGGGCTTCCACGGAGAACTCATAACAAAGGAGATGAGTGAGGGGAAATAAGAAAATTATTTCAAGGGGAAGGAAAGCGGACTGACAGGTCATCCTTGGCAAGATGTTCAGAAATCCTAGGACAATGATTCCAGCTCTACAGAAATCTTTCTAGTCCAACTGAACCTTTTGACACATTCTCTGAGAAAGGGAGACGGTATCGGGTCCCAACTCTCAAATTAGGGTAACTCGAGCTGATTTTATAGATATAGCTCATTAAAGGGACTAATTAAGAAGGTGTGGGTGGATAGAGGGGAACCAGGCACGTTATTGCTCAGAGGGCTGAAGCGAGATGGGAGAGGTGACAGGAACCTGACCCAGGTGTTGAGCAGCGCAGACTGTCCTGGCAGGTCCAGGGCCAAAGCCAGCCTAGGGGACCTATCTTTTCAAGTTGGAGTTCCCTCAGGATATATGCCCAGGTGTGGGATTGCGGGATCATATGGTAAGTCTATTTTTAGTCTTTTGAGGAATCTCATACTTTTTATTTTTAATTGAAGTACCATCAGTTACAGTGTATCAATGTCTGGTGTACAGCACAATGTACCAGTCATGCACATACACACATATATTTGTTTTCATTTTTTTCACTAAAGTTTATTACAATATATTGAACGTAGTTCCCTGTGCTATACAGCAGAAAACATTTTTTAAAACCTATTTTTATATATAGCGGCTAACATTTGTAAACCTGAAACTCCCAAATTTATCCCTTCCCACCCTCCTTCCCTGGGAACCATAAGATTGTTTACTGTTTTCCATAACAGCTGCACCACCTACCTTCCCAGCAGTGCAGGAAGGCTCCCTTTTCTCCACATCCTCTCCAGCATTTATCGTTTGTGGACTTTTTTACTGATGGCCATTCTGACTGGTGTGAGGTGATACCTCATCGTAGTTTTGATCTGCATTTCTCTGTTAATTACTGATACTGAACGTTTTTTCATGTGCCCATTGGCCTTTTATATGTCTTCATTGGAGAACTGCTTGTTTAGGTCTCCTGCCCATTTTTTGATTGGGTTGTTTGTTTTTTTAAGTTGTATGAACTGTTTGTGTATTCTGGAAATTAAGCCCTTGTCGGTTGCATCATTTGTAAATGTTTTTTCCATTCCATAGGTTGTCTGTCTGTTTTTATGGTTTCCTTTGCTGTGCAAATCTTAAGTTTAATTAGGTCCCATTTATTTTTACTTTTTCTTTTGCCTTGGGTTTGGGAGACTGATCTATGAAAATATGAGTACAATTTATGTCTGAGAATGTTTTGCTTCTGTTCTCAAGATTCATGGTGTCCTGTACTGTTTAAGTCTTTAAGCCGTTTTGAGTTTATTTTTGTGTATGGAGTGAGGGACTGTTGTAACTTCATTGATGTACATGTGGCTGTCCAGTTCTCCCAACACCACTTGAAGAGACTGTCTTTCCTCCATTGCATGTTCTTGCTTCCTTTGTTGAAGACTAACCATAAGCCTGTGGTTTATTTGTGGGCTCTCTGTTCTGTTCCACTGATCCATGTCTGTTTTTGTGCCAGTATCACACTGTTCTGATTACTGTAGTTCTGTAGTTTGTCTGAAGTCTGGGAGGGTTCTACCTCCAGCTTTGTTCTTTTCCTCAGTATTGCTTTGGCAATTCTGGGTCTTCATGATTCCATATAAATTTTGGGATTATTTGTCCTAGTTCTGTGAAAAAATTCCTGGGTAATTCGACAGGAATCACATTAAATCTGTGAACTGTTTTGGGTAGTATGGCCATTTTAACAGTATTAATTCTTCTAATCCAAGAGCATGGGATCTTTCCATTTCTTTAAATAAATCATCTTTAATTCCCTTAATCAGTGTTTTGTAGGTGTCTGTATAATTCATCTCCTTGGTCAGGTTTATTCCTAAGCTTATTTTTTCTTAATATGATTTTAACAGGGATTTGTTTTTACTTTTCTGATATTTCACTGTTAGTGTAAAGAAATGCAACTGATTTCTGTATGTTACTCTCGTATCCTGCTACCTTGCTGAATTCTTTTATCAGCTCTAGTAGTTTTTGTGTGGAGCCTCTGTGGTTTTCTATATATAGTATCATGTCATCCCCATGTAGTGGCAATTTTACCTCTTCGTCTTAGTGACAGTTTGGATCCCTTTTCTTTCTTTTTCTTGTCTGATAGCTATGGCTAGGATTTCCAATACTATGTTGAACAGAAGTGGTGAGAGTGGGCATCCTTGTCTTGTTCCAGATTTTAGTGGGAAGGCTTTCAACTTTTCACCATTGAGTATTATGTTGGCTGTTAAGTTTGCCATAAATAGTTTTTATTATGTTGAGATATGTTCGAGTTTTTATCATAAATGGGTTGGGTGCTGAATTCTATCAAATGCCTTTTCTACACCTATTGAGATGATCATGTGATTTCTGTCCTATCTTTTGTCAGTGCGGTGTATCGCAACTTTGGGTTTAATCTAGTTAATAACAGTATCTGCTTCATATGATGCTGTGAGAATTAAATGAATTCCTGCACATAAAAACTTGGAACCAGGAGACTTGGTAGGGCAATGCTGGAGTAGCCAGAAATGCAGGAATATGAACAGGTGGATATAAAGTTATTAAGACAGGAACCTAGAATATTGTAGATACCCAATAGATCTTTATCTTTTTAAGTTGAATTTTATCTTTTTAGTTGAGTGTAGTGTAGTTTCTGGTGTGCAGCAGAGTGATTCAGCTATACATTTACATACATAGTCTTTTCCACTGTGGTTTATTACAGGATATTGAATATAGTTCCCTGTGTGATACAGTAGGACCTTGTTGTTTATTTGTTTTGTATATAGTAGTTTGTATTTGCTAATCCCAAACTTCTAATTTATCCACCTACTCCCTTAGTAATCGTAAATTTATTTTCTATGTCTATGAGTCTACTTCTGTTTTGTAAATAGTTCATTTGTGTCATATTTTAGATTCCACATATAAGAGATGTCATATGGTATCTATCTTTTTCTTTCTGACTTACTTCACTTAGTATGATAATCTCTTGGTCCACCCATGTTGCTGCAAATGGCATTATCTCATTCTTTTTTATGGCTGAGTAGTACTCCATCATGTACACACATACCACAAATTCTTTATCCAGTCATCTGGCGATGAATATTTAGGTTGCTTTCATGTCTTGGCTATTGTAAATAGTGCTGCTGTGAACACTAGGGTACATGGTGTCTTTCTGAATTGGAGTTTTCTCCAGATACGCACCCAGGAGTGGGATTGCTGGATCATATGGTAACTCTATTTTTAGTTTTTTAAGAAACCTCTGTACTATTCTCAATACTGGCTGCACCAATTTATATTTACACTAACACTGTCAAAGGGTTCCCTTTTTTTTCCCCACCCTCTCCAGCATTTGTTTTTTGTAGACTTTTAAATGATGGCCCTTCTGACTGGTATGAGGTGATACTTCACTGTAGTTTTGATTTCCATTTTGCTAGTAATTAGAGATGCTGAGCATATTTTGTGTCTGTTGCCCTTATGTGACATCCAGTAAATGTTTGCAGCCATTCCAATTAGATAAAAATAAAATATATTTGAACAGAAATTGAAGACTAGAAGACAGTGACAAATAATAGTAACAGTGGTTATCTTTAGAATATTAAGAGGCAGGAGTGGGAGTGGTTTTTTTCCTTTGTTACCATTCTATGATTTAAAATTTTCTACAACGTGGACTGCAGCATGTAAATCAATGAAATGAGAACACTCCCTCACACCATACACAAAAATAAACTCAAAATAGCTTAAAGATGTAAACATAAGACACTATAAACCTCTTAGAAAAAAACATAGGCAAAACAATATCTGATATCAATCTTAGCAGTGTTCTCCTAGGGCAGCCTACCCGGGCAACAGAAAATAAAAGCAAAAATAAACAAATGGGACCTAAGTAAACTTAAAAGCTTTTGGACAGCAAAGGAAACCATAAGGAAAACAAACAGACAGTCTACAGAATGGGAGAAACCATTTGCAGACAATGAGACTGACAAGGGCTTAATTTCCAGAATATACAAAGTTGTATTTCCAGCTCATACAACTCAGTAACAACAACAAAAAAGCAAGCAACCCAGTCTAAAAATGGGCAGAAGACCTAAACAACCACTTCTCCAGTGAAGACATACAAATGGCCAATAGGCACATGAAAAAATGCTCAGTATCGCTAATTATCAGAGAAACGCAAATCAAAACTACAGTGAGGTATCACCTCACACCAGTCAGAATGGCCATCATTCAAAAGTCCACAAATGATAAATGCTGGAGAGGCTGTGGAGAACAGGGAACCTTCCTACACTGTTGAGAATATAGTTTGGTGCAGCTGTTCTAGAAAACAGTATGGAGATTCCTTAAAAGACTAAACATAGACTTACCGTATGATCCAGCAATCCCAATCCTGGGCATATATCTAGAAGGAACTTTAATTTGAAAAGATACATGCACCCCAATGTTTCTGGCAGCATTATTGAAAATGGCCATACATGGAAACAACATAAATGTCCATTGACAGATGAGTGGATAAAGAAGTTGTGGTATATTTATACAGTGGAATACTACTCAGCCATAAAAAAGAATGCCATTTGCAACAACATGGATGGGCCTGGAGATTGTCATTCTAAGTGAAGTAAGCCAGAGAGAGAAGGAAAAATACCACATGATATAACTTACATGTGGAATCTTAAAAAAAGACAAATGAACTTATTTACAAAACAGAAACAGACCCACAAACATTGAAAATAAACTTATGATTATGGGGGGGGAGGGATAAATTGGGAGTTTGAGATTTGCAGATACTAACTACTATATATAAAATAGATCAACAGCAAGGTCCTACTGTATAGCACAGGGAACTATATTCAACATCTTGTAATAACCTGTAATAAAAATGAATATATATTTATATGTAACTGAATCACTATGCTGTACACCAGATATTAATACAATGTTGTAAACTGAATATACTTAAGTTAAAAAAAGATACATATAATAAATAAATAAAAATTTCTTCAACAAACATAATAAATGTAATAATCTGGAAAAAATAACCAATGTTTTTAATAAATGCTGAAAACTATTAATATTTTTCATTTCATAAAACGTCTTTTGTTGACATTCTACAAATGATACCATCCAGTAATGTCCCAATACTTTCTTCTTGTGAAGATAGTTTATATATCTGTAAAAATAAAAGACAGATAATGACACGCTGAAATATTCATGTACTACTAATTTTCATTATACAAACATGTATATGTGGAATATTTCTCAATTATTGGGATAATCATGTGAAATCACAATGTGATTAAAGTATGCAAAGTAGATGGCAATTGGTCACTTATGTCAAATGTTCCCTTTTAACTGCAGTTGCGGTGATAACTATAAACACAGAGGCAAATCTGTACCAATTTTAAAAGCATACGTTTAGTCATAAATTTCATACTGTATTTATTTTACATGTCAAACATAATGTAAGCTTGATATTTAACGTTATCTATTCTTTTTAAAAGAATGTGTTTATCAGCTAAGTTTCTAATTTATCTTACATAAAACCTGCATCTTCCAATTCTTTGCATCTATATTTTTCAAGTAATTTCAATTAATATTTCTTAAAAGCTAAGAAAAAAATAGAAGCATTGATGATCAATAAGCAAACAGTATTATTCCACATTAATCACGCTCTTTCTAAAAATGTGGATTCACAAACCTTTTTCACTTCTGTAATATTTGTTATTTCAGGGAGATTTTCCAGAGAAACTTGATGACCTTCCACCTGAGACACTAGGTCTTCTTGATTTATTTGTTTTTCTCCCTCTTCAATGTAAGTAATTAGAATTGAAGTGTCATTTGCCGAGATACCAAATGTCTTCAGAGCCTCTGAAATCTAACAGAAAAAGAAAAGAAGAAAATTAAACACCAATAGTTTCAACATGTGAAACATCTCTCCATTTGCACTCTTCCTGGTCAGATTCTTGTTTTTCATATCTTAACGGCCCTCTCCACCTGTAGTTTTTCTCAACTGTTCCTTCCCAACATCCGCCAGCTCTGCCTCCAGAGCGCCCCCTACTCACGGCAGCACCTCACTCCCGCGGGCCCTGCCGGGCTTCTCGCCGTGGAGCGCTAATACCGCCTCCCTTGGACCCAGGTGACCCCTGAGCTGCGTACTCCTGCCCTGCAGCCAGCCTGGGCTGTCTGGGGTCCTGTCATTTCATGCTTTTTGGCCTGTGCTCACACTTTGTCCTCTGCCTGGAGTGCCCTCATCTTTCAAGGTCCAGTTCAAATGTCACTCCCTTCCGCCTTCCTCCTTACAGAATGGACTGCTGCTTTGTCGCCACCATAGATCTGCATTATCATTCCCATTACGTCAGTTATCTCAGGGCATTTAAACTTCTGCCTTGTTCATCTGCCTTCCTCAGGAACATACTTGTTTCTTCTGCCCCTAAAACTGGGACAGGGACGAGCTCAGCAGATGCTTATGAATCACACGTTCTCTTGGATTACTTCCATGATCTCAAAGAAACAGTATATTATCTAGAAATTTTCCCCCAGGCACTGGGGTATTCTAGGACCATGCCTTTTACAAACATTTCAAACGTCTGTATTTTACACCATGCTACGGGTTTCCTAATTTTTCTCTTGATGATTTAGCAGTTGGTTATATTAATAGTAGTAGTAATATTAACACTTCATCAGCAAAATTACAGGTTTTGGTGTTTTATTTACATGCCCCAGGTGGAATGTTTTTAGCTCAGTAACTCTGATTACTAACAGTATCTCAGACCACAAACTCTTCCTACACACTGGCTGTGTGAGTGAGCCTGTGTTCAGGGGTGTTCCAGGCATGAGGCCTCTGGTATTTGGAAAAGACATGGATTCTACCTTTAAAGACTTTATCAGGAGAATGAAACATATACATGATAACAGGCAAATATCCATGCCTGACTTTTATCATTCAGATTTACATGCCACTTAGAGTGAGCTTCCTGACTATATGCTAAGAAGGACAAACAAAACTACCTACACCAAATTTAGCTCAACTTTTGTTTACTCATATGTGAAGTGACTCCAAAGCTTATTTGTCTAGTAAGAGGCAGTGCTAAGCCTCAACTCTCCATCCAGAGCTCTCTTCACTATTATTTTGGTTTGTTACTAAGAACAGGCTCCAACCCAATGCTGAGCAACACACAGGCGATCATGCCAAGGTCAACAGATAGGAAGTAAATTCCATATTAATTACATTGTTAGTTGGGGAAAGATTGAAAATAATTTCAGTAGACAGAGTTCTTGTCTTCATTTTTCCCAGTTTGTAGAGGTGAACTGCTTTGTTTGCTGCCACAAGTATCTGAAATGGATCCACAATCTACCAAAGAGAACAAAAAGAATTACACACAGACAGTCTGGAGTCCTCAAAAGACTTATGCCCTATCAAGGTAACTCCAGTGCCAGTCTGTTTCACTTCATTACAATTCCTGTGATATTTTCAAAATCTCAAGGGCCTGGGTGTTCAGAAAATCATAGAATTTTAAAGCTGCAAGCAACTTAGATAAATAGTAAAAACATTTTCAAAGTACACTTACTGAGAGCTATTATTATGGGAAAGGTCACATTCTAAACATTTTGCCTCCATTTTCTGTAGTTCTCAAAACCACCTAGGATATCCGTGTCATTACTCACGTGCCACAGGTGAGGGAACCAAGGCAAAGAAAGGGGCTGGATCCCAGCTCTGTCACTTACCACCCAGGGAACTTGGGCAAATTCCTTAGTGCTCTATCTGGTGGATGCAGATAATCACAGCACTTCCTTCATAGGGTTGTTGTGAAGATTAAGTGAATTAGCAGAGTCTGTACGGAACTTAGAACAATACTAGGAACCAAAGCAGCACTGGATAAAGGTTGGCTACCACTCGCTCAAAGTCCTAGTAAGTGGCATGTCTGGGACAAGTCCTGGTAAGTGGTTGTACAGCGTGTGCTCGTAACCATTATGCGATGCCTACTTTACATCCTAGCTCAGATGAGAAGACAGAGACCCAGCATCTGCCATCACACCAGCGCCAGACCGCCTCTCACATCTCCTAGGGCAGGGCCTCGCCCTTGAATCTCAGGCTATCAAGACAACCACCTTAGGCTAACCTGTAACATCATCACCCATAACAAAGTTATCATAGTCCTAATCTCTCCGTAGAGCTCACGCATCCCCACGAGTACTTACCACTGTAGGGTTTATTAATGAGCCATCAATGGCACCTTCCATGGCCTTTTTTCTCAAGTCTCCAGCATTTTTTACATCTTTAAATAACAGAAGGGTCACTCTGTGTTCAGGAAATAGGTCCAGCTGATGTGTTAGCTGCATTTCCTAGGTAAGCAGGATGCAACTGCACGAGACCAAAAGACAACATTGTAAATCATAATAAACAAATATCCTTACTAACGAGTAAGTTAAAATAACTTTAATAATAAGACGGAGAGCTCTTAAACTAGAAGAATCCATCCAACAGCACATTTGGCATCCTCATGAGATACTGTCTTCCTAACCCTGCTGAGCAGTTCCTAGCTTCCTTCCCATTCCTGGGAAAGGCTCAAGATTGCCGCCTGGCCCCCTGGTTGTGCAGACAAGGCAGGCTCTGGTGCAAGGATGAGGGGCTCCAAGAGACAGCGAGGAGCAGAACACTGACAGGTTTTTAGACCACGGGTTACTTACGGCAGTGATGAAACCTCACTCCAACTTAGCCTTTCCAGCTTCCTGATCTCACCATTCTGTTTAGACACTAGCAGCACCCAGACACAAATATAAAGGGAAAAAACAATCTTAATAGAATAAAGTACAACTTGACTCAAAGCTATTCATTTCACACATGGGAATTTAAGCAGAGAGGGTACAATTCTTAAACAATAATACTGGCCCTTTACAAACATAAATTTAACAAGAAAAGGACAGGGTGTATACAAAGACACAAAAGAAGCATAAAAGACAACTTAAATAACCAGAAAGACATAATCACATCCTCAAATGGAAAAATGAAGCACTGCAAAAATTTGATCTTAAAAACAATTTCAATCAAAGCCTTAATGAGAGACTTGGGTAAGACAATTTGATAGGTTCATTTTAATCTTTTTACCTAGCAGTTTCCATTTCTAGCATTTTTCTCAAGGAATAAATCGGCAACCTGGAGATTTATGTAATAAGATGTCCTCGTCATCCTAACAGTAAAAAGCTGAAAACAACTCACCTAACTAGTAGGTTTGGTTATTACTGAACAACCACTAAAAACTGGAGTCTTGAGGAGCAGTTAACGATGTGTAAAAATAGCAATTAATAACATTATTAAGGTAGAACATTTGATTGGAAAACAAAACACAAAATGTGGCATAAATTGTGGATTTTTAAAAAGGTACACAAAAAGAAAAAATATTGAAAGGAAATACAACAAAAAATTATCTTTGACTTGCTGGAATTACATCGGACCTTTTCTGTTACAATCAGGGGGAAAAAAAAAGAATATTTGTGAATAATGTCCTGGCTCACAGCAATTCAGTCTTTATTGTCACAATAATGCCCAATGGAAAAAAGATAACATACCCAATCACACAAAAAAGTATACATAATTTATTAAAAATTATACAGATATGTAAATAGATATTACATAAAATACATAAAAATTACAAAGATAGAATGTATACCCAATTATACAAACAGATGCACACACACACAAAAAAAATGAAGGAAGCACACCAAAATGTGGCCGTTTTGGGCAGTAAAATTGTAGGTAACTTTTATTGTCCTCTATAAAAAATATTGTTGTGTGTATGTTCTAAATTTTCTACAGTAAGCATATGGTGCCAACTGATGTCTGCCAAGGCCCTGAGACCCCCACTCTTGGGCTCTCAGATGTCCACCTGCAATCCCTCAGGAAAAAAAAAAACCAAAGTGCACCCTTTTCTGACATGTGTTTCCCGTAGCAGAATCAATAGTCCTGGGAAATGGCTAGCCTCATAATAGCGCAGGCTGACTTGTCTCTGCCCATGGTTCCTCCTTATTGGCTCTTCATGGACCCTCACCCATAACCAGTCAAAAACCTGTGCATGAGCTGATCCCGCAGCCCAGCCCTCTCTGTTCACCAACCCCATCCCATAAAAGACCTCAGCAGCCCACCCTGGGTGTTCACACAGGCACCTCTAGTCTGTGTGGCCCGCTGCTGCCTGTAGCAGTGTATCTATTAAACCTTTTCTTTCCTTCTTTCCTTCCTTCTTTCCTTCCACAATGTTTATTCCAGGAGAGCAACTCACTGAGATAAAACCATTTTAAAATCTACATATATGTACTGTTCATTCACATATAGGTACTAAGAACAGTTTAGAGCTTCAGCTTTTAAAACTTACATACTTTTAAACTTTTCCTATGTTTCTTAAACTTTCCTTTGTCTTTGGTAAATTCTTTTACCACTCACAATATCGGCCTGCTGCTCTCCCCAGCAGAGCACACACAAAAAAATGCATACATATAATCAGGGAGGAAAAAAATGTTTGTGGGTTTTACACTAAGGGAAAAAGGACCCCTAGCAAACGTCAAAATAGTTTGGTTTTGGTCTCTATTATCCACTCACTTAGGCCTGGAACTTAGTATCATCATTTGATACCTTTGACTGAAATCCCATATCTACTCCAAAAGTCTTGTCAATTTTTAAATATCTTTTTGACCAGTGCACTTCTCTCCCATACCCACTGCCACCACTGTAGGCCACCACCTCTCATCTACAGCTGTGACCTCTTAGAAGTGGTTGCCTCAAAAGGAAACAGAGGACTCTGGGGGTCCTCCCTGGTACAAATATTTTCTGTGCCCCCCTTTCCTTGTTTGTAGGAAATACGCTTCATTCAGCCTCCCTGACCTTCCCTGTGTTCCAAACGGCAGATTCAAACAGTTGCTAATCAGGGAAAGGAGAGAATGTACGGGCAGAAACCCTCGAGAAACAACAGTGCAGCCTTGGGGCAGGGTCCTGGTTTTTCCTCAAGGGATATACACAACAATGCCCATGAGTTCTTCTGCAGGAACTAAGACCCTGACCCAGGTGGAGGAAGGCAACTGAAGGCTGAACACCTGATTCCCGGAACGCTGCCACATTACCTCATCACCTGCCAATCAGAAGAAAGTCACACACCCTGCAGCCCTCATCCCAAATTTTGCCTTTAAAAACTTCTAAACTTCTTTACAAAAGCCACCAGGAAGTTCAGGTTTTTCAGGCATGAGCCACCCCTTCTTGCTTGGCCCTGCAATAAATCACTCTCTGCTCCAAACTCCTTTCCATTTATTTGGCCTCACTGTGCCTGGGGCACAGAACTTTTGTTCCGTAACAATTCCTGCCCTTCTATCATCCAGCCTCCACCTGGGGGTCACAGTAATCCCTTCAAAATGTAAACCAAAATTTCCCTTCTGCTGCTCTTACGATAAAGCCCCTTTAAGTCAAGGCGTTCCAAAGTAGGACCCGGGCCCTGCCTCCCTCTCCTGCTGCCTAGCGCACCCGCCCCCAGACCGCGCTCCTCCCGCCACCGCCGCAAAGGCCTGTTCAGCTTCCAGCCTCCCAACTTCCCCCTCGTCTCCACTCCGGGGGACAGCCAGTTCTCCCGACTCAATCTCCCCTCCCTCCGCTCGCCCCTAAGAGTCCATTTAGCAGCGCGCCCAGAGCCGCAGGACTAGCTCCCTGTTCTCCGAGCGCCTTCTCAGCCCTTGTCACCACTTTGGTGAGCGCGGGCTGATCGGGATGAGGAACCGCCGCTGGACTGTACACCCCCCCCCCCAAGAAGGGAGAGTCGGCCCCTGTCCGGCTGCGCTCCCGGGGCCGGGCCGAGGGCGCGCGGGAGAAACAAGGGCGCGGGGAGCCACAGGCAGGACTGGGAAATCAGGGCCACGGACGCCAGGCCCGGGGCTCCCGGCCCGGCCCGCCAGCGCGCCGGCGGGACTCACCGCCGCGTCCCCGGTCCGTCCCACGAAGCCGTCCCCTCGGAAGCAAGGGCTTCGACTTCCGGGGGTTCGGCCGGAGCCGCCGCGTCTTTCCGCGTCCCCTGCGGAGGAAGGGTCTCCGCCGCCGCCCTGCCCACCCTGCTCCCCCCGCGTGAGTCCCGTCAGCGGCTGGAAGGAGAGCCCGGCTCCGCCCGCCACTTCCGCCGGGGAGGCGGCCCGGCCCGAAGCTGCGAGTGCCCGCCCCGTCCTCAAGCCAGGCAGCCGTGGACGAGACGCCCCGTTTCTCCCCGGGAAGGTACTGGCCCGGGAGAGCTCTACGTACGTCTCCGCTGCCCGAGATTCGGCGTCATCCCGGAGCGTATCAGCCTCCAGAGGAGGAGGCAAGCCTCTGAACAGGATGAGAGGATTACGTAGAGAATTGTTTCCCACGTTCTTTATGGTCGGGGCTCGTCTTGGTCAGTACTTTTTCTCTTTACACAAAAACAGGTAAATAACAAACAGCTGTAGGATAGATATGTGCTACGGAGAAAAAAACAGAGGAAAGAAGGAATGCCAGGCCATGGGTATTACTGTTTTAAATAGGATGGTTAAGAAAGATCTCACCAAAAAGGGCCATTTGAACAGTGACTGGAGGTCTGGAAGCAAGTTCTGTGTATTTGGGAGAGCAGCAAAGAGTTCAAAGGCTCTGAGACAGATACGGCCCTAGCCTATTTAAGGAAGAGCAAAGAGAACCGTGTGGCTTGAGCACAGTGGGAATACATATATACAAAATAAATCGACTGTTGGATTTTCAGCTTTGACTGCCTTAATCTTAAGTACAAAAAGACAGGCAAAGGCCACCAGATATTTCAAGATCACATCTAACAGAAGAGAGGCATCAACAAACAGGAAAAGATAAAAATTAAAAACAAAAACAGCTGATAGAACAGAAGAAACTTAAAAACCGGTAACCTTAGAGAAGGAAAAGATAATACATTAACTAAAAAATACGTACAAGAATGCTGGAAAAAATGCCATTCAGGAAATAAGAGCTAACTCTTAGAAATTAAAAAATATATAGCAGAAAAACATGTATATAATATACAGCAGAAAACCTAAATAATTAACAGAGAGTAGAAAATAAAGCTGAGGCAATTCTGATTTAAAAAAAAAAAAAGGGAAAGAGATTAAAAGTGGAAAATAAAAAACACAATTAACTTGGAGGTACACTTCAGAAAATCCAATAGTCAACTTACTAGTTCCCCAAAAAGAAAACAGGGTAAGATGAAAAGAAAGTTTTCCAAAACCGATGCACATTCAGGCCAGACTGAAAGGCCTCACTTAGTATCTAGCACTATGAATTTTAAAAATACCCACACTAAAGTATATTATGAAATTTCAGGACACCTGAGATAAAATCCTAAAGCTTTCAGAAAGAAAAAATTACAGGTCACAAGTCAAAGTTCTGGAATCAGAATAGCTCAAGGTTTCAAACAGCAACTATGAGCAATGGAAAACAATGTATAAATGCATTTAAAAGTGTATAGCCTGTCAAACTATCAGTGCAGGAAAAGAATAAAATAAACCCCTTTCAGACATGCCAAAGCCTCAAAAGATTTACATCCCATTAATCCTTCTTGGAAAACTATGGGAGGATGTTCTCCACCAAACAGGGCAGTAAACTGGGAAAGCAGCAGCTATGGATCCAGGAAACAGCAGAGGGACGTAGTAATGCCCAGGGCGAGGGCAAGGAGAAGTCCCAGGGGAGAGCTATGCCGCAGGTGTGGAGAACCACCAGGGTGACTGCCATGGGTTGAGTTGTGTCCAGACAGAAGTCGTATGTTGAAGTCGTCCTAAGCACCAGGGCTTCAAAATGTGGCTGTGTTTGCAGATAGGGTCTTGAAAGAGGTTAAGTTTGAATGAGGTCATTAGGGTGGGCACTAGTGCAATATGACTGGTGAGCTTATAAGAGGAAACCTGGACACAGACACAGAGGGAAGACCATGTGGAGACCACGGGAGAAGGCAACCATCTAAACAGGTCAAGGAGAGAGGCCTCCAAAGAAACTAGCCCTGCCAGCACCTTAATCTCGGACTTCCGGCTTCCAGAACCGTGAGAAAATACTACCTGTCGTTTAGGCCGCCCAGCCTGTGGTCCTTTTTTAAGCAGCCCTGGCAAACTAATACAGTGCCCAGCCCGGAGTAGGTCAAGAGGCTTCCGGGAAAGATTTCAAGCAAAAAAGAATCTGATGTGTTTATCCTATCCATGTTAGGAGAAATGTTACAGAGGTGTTGGAGATTTGGAGGATGAATTAGTGATGGGTCCATAGGAAAAGATGCAAAAAAAAAAAAAAAAAAGGCAAAAACGAAGGGGACGAAAGTGGTTAAGAGAGGAAACATCATCATGGTACGCCATGGCTCAGAGGTGAATGACATTTACCTAGCAGATAACGTGAACTTAGAATACTGATTTAACTGAAAGTTGGGAAACAGCTATACTGAAAAGATGATGGGGGAAAGAGGATGTGAATGAGCTAAGTCCTCATCCTCCACAGCAGGAAGTCAACAGATAACATTAAAACCGGAAACATCAAGCAGTGGCAATATAAGCACAGTACTTAAATATGGAGGCAAATATTAGAAGCTAATGCAAAAAATACTTCAAGTGCTTGCATCTGGGGAGTGACAGTCAGGGGAGGGCAGGGTGCTGATGGGAAGACTACTCTCACAGCAATCTCAGTAGAAGTATTTGAATGTTAAGCTACCTGTATATGTTTTTTTTTTAATAAAAATAAACATTTTAAAAGATAAATAAACCACTGAAGACCTTTACAAAAGAGTGTTCCTGGTCCCTTTAGCCAGAGGACTTTCTATGGTGCGATGTGAGAAGCCAGAACCATAGTGTGTTGAAGAATAAATGAGACACGAAGTAGCGAAAGCAGACTGGTTTTCAACAAGCCATGCTGATAACTGACATGAGAAGGGACAGAGAGGACAAAAGGATCAAAGAAGGTTCTTGAAGGTGGCAGTGCTTTTGTGATGATGCTTCTACTGGCAGTGTCCTCCTCAGGGACTGCTTGCCAAGAAACTCCTTAAAACTATCAGATTAGCTAGATTCCCGTACTTGCCCCTGATTGTTCTTTTTTTGGCCTCACCCGTTGTCGGCTCCAACTTCTTTCCAAGTGAGCATTCATGATGTATCCTAGGGAACAATTCCACAAGAGCAGCCCTTTTAGCAAGAAGAACTCTTGTATCTCTGTTAAATGTGGCGGGCAGAAAAGAACTTTCTGAGCCATCTCTTAGGAGAAGGGTAACAAGTTGAGCTCATCAGATACAGAGCAGGGAGTGGCTGAGTTAGGGCACCTCCTTAGGGTCAGGTTCCACATGATGTTCACATACAAAAGAAAGCAGAGAAAATAACACATGTAGCATCTGACTTTCTACAATACAAACCTTCAAAATCAAGAGGCTTAAAAGAAAATGAAGCCAATTTGCCCAAGTACTCATCAAATACCTACCAAGGCTTATGATGTCATGATGGTCAGACACTTCCTTGAGCAAACAAAGGTTTCTGGCTTCCTCTGCAACTAAAACTAATGAACACCTCCCAAGTGATCCATCTGTGTGTTCCAGAGGTAAACCAGAAGAGACAACTTAGTGAAAGTCAAGGTCAAGGTGCCACTCCACCGTGACAGGCAAGTGGAGACAGATTTCAGCAGGTTGTGTTTGACACAGAAGGAGTAACACAAGGAGCCCTGCGAGTCTTCCCAGATATTCCAAGCTTTAAATGTTGCACCCTATTCTGTTCATCAAGCAACCTTTATAGCCTGTAAAAGTTTTCAGGTTGTCTGAATACTTCTACCAGCTGATAACAATTACCCTGTCCAGTAAATTACCCAGCATTTAGCATTTAGGTTTATCAATCAGTCTCTCTTGCTCAGTTGACAATCAATCCCTAAAAGTTGATCCATTCCTGTCTTAGATGGCATATCTGATAATTCAGTGAAAAGAAGTTGGTCAAATCCCACAACAGAAAGAAAGAAATTATCTAATCACAAAAACACTACAACTAATTACAAATAGTGATTAGGTTCTAAAGAGACTGTCTCCTAGGTAGATTTTAATAGAAATCTTGAACAGTTACAGGGAGAAAAAGGACACCCTTAATCACTGGATCAATAGAACATGACAAAAACCCCAAACATTTCTGCACACACACACCAATAGCACAACTCTAGTCAGAAGGAAATACATGGGAAAAAAAAGAAGGAAATACAAAGTAAAGGAAAACAGAATTTTAAAAAATAATTTATGAGGGAAGTTCTTTATTACTTTTATTAATTCTAAAATGTCATCTTCCTTTAAAAAAATTTAAAATTGGAACGACAGATTATTTTCTTCACTGTTGTAAATACTGCAAAGTTACCAGCAAAGAGGTGCGTATCACAATTTTCCCTTAAGCATGAATGCCTAAGGGAGCAATAAAATAGATTATAAACCTCGTTTGACCTGATCTTATAAAAAGTCCCTCCAGCTGTCTTCAGTCCTGTGTCTCCAGACAGATCTCCAGGGTAGGTCTGTGTCACTCCGTCCATCCACAGTAGGCCGGGTAGGGTAGTCTGCAGTAACTGCCAGGATACCGTAACCTTCTGTTCTGGGCTGCTGGACTGGCATTTGGCTTTACGTTCCAAGAGTACCGCCTTTGAAAATACTTCTCTCCAGGGGGACCAGGAGGAGGAATATGGCCTCTCTGGTAAATGTTCTGATTCTGTGAAAATCTGCTTAAACAAAACAAAAGTAATGGACTATTCTTAGCTTTAATAAAATATATAAGCTTTATAAAATAATACATAGACACTCTGGTTCTACTGTTTTCTACCTGTGTGATTTTAGCAGGCAAAATTGCTTAATCTTTGGATTTCTTAGTTCTTTATAAAATGGAGCTCATAACAATTCCCATCTTCCTGCGTTGTTCTGAAGGTAAATTTAAGATGATGTATTTAAATTACCCACCACAACACCCTGACACACTGTAGTTTCCCAGAAGTCTTTCCACCTTTCCCTATAGAGATAAATGCCTGCACTATTCTCATCAGATACTTTCCAAGTCTGGAAGGGATGATATGAAACAGAAGCTATTTATTTCTGAAAACAGAAATTTGCTTTCACTTTACAAATAAATACACAGATAAATCAATTATAAAATGTAGAGATTCTAGCCATGGCATGTACAACAAATTTGGAAAATTAAAATTTAATTGTTTCAAAAGCAAGATCAGGAAAATCTAATATGATCATACAAAAGCAAATCTGGAAATCTGACAAGTAAACACGCCCCCCTCCTCCATCCTACTTAATCTAATTAAACTGGTTCATGCCTCCTTTTGGTGTATTTCTCCCTAGTATCTTTTCTGACTGTTGAATCATAACCTGTTATTTTCACTTATCTTAAGTGAGCTATCAATTTCAATGGATTTATAAAATTATCACAGTATAGATATAATAATTTACTTGGCTATTTTTCACTGTTAGAAATACAAGCTGCTACCAATTTTTCCACTACTGTAAATCATGCTGGGATTAATGTCTCAGAACATATACCACTGTATCCTGAGCGCCTAGTCCAGTGTCTGATACATAGTAGGGAGTTTGAGAAATGTGCTGAATGATTTAAATGTAGCTTTTCCCATATTTTGAAGGATTTGCTTAGTCTCAACATAGTGTGAGCATGTGAGCTCATACCGTGTATGAGCATGTTTATGGCTCTGACAGTTATGTTTCAAAGGAGCTATATCAATTTCCAGTGCCACTGGCAACACAAGCACCATCTTTTTAAAATGTTTACAACTTCTAAAAATGCCAGGGGGAGGGTAGAGCTCAGCGGTAGAGCGCGTGATTAGCACGCTCAAGGTCCTGGGTTCAATCCCAGTAACTCTGTTAAAATGAATGAATGAATGAACAAACCTAATTACCTACCCTCCCCCCAAAACAATAAAAATGCCAACATCTTTTTGAAAGTTAAAAGTTTACAATGCAATTTACAACAACAATCCCAAGCTATATATTGATAAAATTTTTACATATAATGTTATTAAAGTTTCCATCTGACTGATGAGAAAATAGAAATTTAGAGATCTTACCCAGGATCACACAGAGGGTGAAGAGCAGAGCCAGGACGCAAATGCAGGTCCAACCTGACAGCCACTACCCTGGGCTGTCTTATCAGAAACAGTTGCTAAATTAACAGGCAAAGAATAGTACCTTGCTAGTTTAACTGTACTGAGCTTTATGTGATTTATGTGTTCAACTCCTTTACACATTTCTCTACTGAAATTTTACTGCTTTCCCTACAATTTGTGTTTACCCTTAAATAACAACCTTCCTTATTCTGAAAACTATACCATTACTATCGTAGCCTAAGAATACGAGCTCACTTCCGGTGAGCGCGTCAGATTGCTGGCTTAGACCAAGCTCAATAATCCATACAAATTTCTAAGTCCTTTTCCCAGTTGCCTCTGAAAAGTCCATATTCTCTGTCCTATACTTGATTTTCCAGCCCTAAATGCAAAATATGTAGCAAATGGTACCTCTTGGTTGACACTGATCAGCAAGGAAACACTAATTCTTCACTATTATCATAATGTATTTGTTTAGTTTATAATATTAATTTCTATTTCAATTCTAGAAACAAGGAAAGCAGAGATACCTTACTGACTGCTGAAAATCCTGGGTCTTGGTGTAGAAATGCCGAGAAGGTGGTGGGTAACCTTGGGTCCAGTGGAGGTTATTCGTAGGTCCTTGGTTAACAGACCTGTAAGTGGTGTGGACTGGTCCCATCATATGTGCTGAGTCTTCAAAACCACTTGATCTGGATATACTGGAATCTTGATTCCTCAAAGAGAGTGTTTCCACACAATATTACTGGTTTCCAAATTTAGCAGTCAATTTAGTGACTACATTTTGGCCCATGAAAGTAACAATCCTGTCCTCCCCCCATTCCTATTTGTTCAGGTTTCCCAGAGCAAGTGAACAAACTACAAGAAGAATGGTTACATGCAACTTAAATGATACAAAGCTACATCTCCCTGACCACAGCTACCATGCATAAAATGCAACTTACTTTCTCATGGGACCATTTCGAAGGTCTTCAATGTAGTTTTGTCTTTCTAAGCAATGTCCTCGGCACCTATTGAATACTGAGGAGTGGATGAACTGTTAGAAATAACTGTACAAAAAGCAAACCTCTCCCAGCGAAAGCAGATCAAAGCTGAAATCCACCAACTGATTAGTCAGGCTGTTATATCTCGCTATTTCCAGATACAGAGACTTTTGGTAAAAGGTCAGAACAAATGAATTACAAACTTTCTTTTTTTCCAAAATTTGAGAAATCCATCTACATTTCTACCTTCAAGTTTTATAAAAAGGGAATAATAGTGACACCCTCATACTTACATTCAATTGCATCATCTGGCCTCATGCCTTCTACATCAATCAAGTATCTAACAAAACAACATAATTTGAGTCATTTGTAAATAAAAAGAAAAAAATCAAATTTTTGCAAAAAAGGTCCAATTTTACTTTATATAGATATAAAAATTTTAAGAAAATATCAGCACATCTAATCAATGATTATTAAGGACTGATACACCATGACAACAAAAAGGCTTTATGCCAAGGATGCAAGAACGACTCAACTCTAGAAAGTCTATTAATATAACTATTTATATTCACACAACTTAATTAATAAATGAAAGAGAATAAAATACAGAACCAAACTGACAGATGTTAAAAAGGTATCTGATAACTGACAGCAGTCAGCTTTGATCAAAATGCTTTGTAAACTAAACACAAACAGACTCGCAGACTTAGTAAACAATCTTGTGGTTACAGGGGAAAGGGGGGGAACAGATAAATTAAGGAGTTTGAGATTTACAAATGTTAGCCACTATATATAAAAATAGATTTTTAAAAAAGTTTCTTCTGTATAGCATAGGGAACTATGTTCAATATCTTGTAATAACCTTTAATAAAAAAATGAAAACGAATATATGTGCATATATGCATGACTGGGACACTGTGCTGTACCCCAGAAATTGACACATTATAACTGACTCTACTTCAGTTAAAAAAAATGCTTTGTAAACTAAAAAAAAGGAGACAGTATGACAGAGTATGCACTGAGAACCAACAAATAAAAGACAAATTGGGAAAAATATCAACATCATATCTAAAAAACACCATCTAACCAACCACAGGAGAAGCTAGCGATCGCCATGACCAAGAGCTTCTTCCTCCTCACCCATCGCCAAGCCCTGACAATGTTGCCTAACTCTCTCTAGAATACATCCACATCCTTCCACCCAAGTGGCTGCCACACCCTGGTCCAAGCCACCTTACACCCGATTTCTACAAAAGTCTCCTAATTCGCTTCCTTGCTCTCCCATTTTTTTTTTTCTCCCTGCAGTGTATTCTCCACTCAGTAGCAAAATGATAGGTTGAAAATGCAAATTTGATTATGTTCCACAAGCTCATCCTCCACAATAAAAAGGTCAATGGTTTTCTTTAACTCTTAAGATACAGTCTAAAACCTGAAACATAAGCCTGCATGATCCAGCTCCTATCCTCACTTCCCGCTGCATTTTTAATGACACCCTCAATCCCCCAGAGCCCCGCCTTCCTGGCCAGTTCCATTTGCAGCGTGTGCTTCCTCTTACAGGGCCCCGTGCTGTTCCTTATGCCCAGAGATCTCTCTCCAATGTCCGTATCTGGTAAATACCGACTCCTCCTCCAGATGTCAGATGTCAAACATCCCCCCAAATACCTCTGACCTCTAGGATGAGGTCAAACCGTCCTGCTAATATGCATTTCTGACAGGTACCGCGTCCCTCTCCTGGGTTCTTGTCAGAGTCGTAATTCTGTGTGCATTTGTGTGATTCTTGAATATCTATTCCCGCTCTAGACTGTCAGAACTCACAAAGGGCAGGTCAAGTCTTTGCTCACAAAATTTCACAAGTCTTCTTGCCAGCACCCAGCACTGTGCTTAAACGTAACAGATGCTCAATACATATTTTCTGAATGAACAAACATAAATTGATACGGTGTACCAACAGCCACAAAAAGCATAAGGGTGTAAATTCTTTGATTCAAAAGTTCTATTCTGAGTGAAGTTATCTGAGACAATAGCATATATATTCAAAGATGCTCACATAGGAATGTTCATTACTTCAATGTTTTAAAATATTAAAAACTTTCAAACGTTATATTCATTGGTAAGCAAAGGAAACATGCAGCCTTTAAAAGAGAACAAGGCCTCCAAATATTTTTATAGAAAGATGTCCACCATGTATTAAATTATGAACCAGAATGTCTAAGTATTACACCATCAAATCACCGACTAGACTATACAATTTTACAGAAGGGATCTGAATGTCTGAGGACTTTAGCATCCATGAGGGGGAAGCAGGCATCCTGGAACCAATACCCTGCAGATTATATTTGTATTTTTTAAGTCTGAAAAAAGTATGTGCTAAATTGTTACTGGTGGTAATATATGAGTGGGGGCAGGATGACTTTTTTCTTCATATATTTCTATATTGATTGCATTTTTTGTATTCAGCTTACATTAGCTTACATTACTACTGTAAACAAGGCAATTTAAACATGATCTGCCTCTTGGGGTTGGCAACTCACCTGCAGATGAGGTAGCCAGTCCTGTTCAAACCATGGGTACAGTGGACACCAATAAGTCTGTCTACAAAACAGGCAATATGGAATTAAATGAGTGAAGTGCATACACTAAAAACAAGTTATATAATTTCCTGAAGAATAGCATTTATTAGTTACCACAACAATACCACTATCTTGAAAAGGACAAACTGAAAAAAAAATGTATTTCTGCAGGAACACACTATAAAGAATTAACGTAAAGCCAAAATTCATTGTCTCTGGGAAATTTTGCATAGCCTCCAATTAGATGCAATGGCATAAACTGGAGAAGGTCTGGTCAGGCACTAACTGAAACAAACCCATTTGTCTTAATATGGAATGCCCCACAGGAACTGACTTGGCCATAGAAATAAGGAAGTGGGGGGAAAAACAGGCTGCAAGAAGAATGACATTTGTTTTTGAGTGAAACAAATGGATTGCCTTCACTTAAAAATTTTTTCTTTCTTTTTTTTTTAAATTTTATTCCTTTATTGCTAAATTTTTTTTTGGAGGGGAGGAGAATTAATTAGGTTTATTTATTTATTTCTTAATGGAGGTGCTGGGGATTGAACCCAGGACTTCATGCATGCTACGCACACACTCTACCACTGAGCTCTACTCTCCCCTGCCTTCACTTTTAATACTTGATATTAAAAAAGAACAAACGGTTTCTGAAATATTCTTAAGTCCCCAAAGCGCTTCCACCCTTTCTCTCGTTTGCTGCCCCTCACACACCACAGGTCTACGTGCCTGTCCAGTTCTCGGGTGAACAGCCCTGTTCTTACTTGGCAATGGAAAGTAAGACATGGAGACTAAGCCCAAACTGCACCGCAGGCAAACAGAACAAAGACCAGAATCGAGTCTCAACTTTTCCCAACTACGTCATAGTATTCCTCAGTCCCTCATTTAAAAAAAAAATGAGGAAGTAAATAAAAAAGAACATGTAGTTGATTTCTGCAAAATTTATGTCTAGGACTAGATGGTGCCTGGCAGGAAGGCACTACTCATTACTACCTCCCTACTTCTAATCTCTTCTATTTCGACTGCTC
This sequence comes from Camelus dromedarius, assembly GCF_036321535.1. Taxonomy (NCBI): domain Eukaryota; kingdom Metazoa; phylum Chordata; class Mammalia; order Artiodactyla; family Camelidae; genus Camelus; species Camelus dromedarius. The sequence continues at coordinate 9,319,572 of NC_087450.1, forward strand.
CTCCATATGGAAGATGTCATCTTTCTAAAATATAAACTTGACTGGGCTGCTCCCTTCCTTAAGAATCTTCATTTAGCACAGAATGAAGCCCAAAGTTTTAGCACAGCATTTAGACCTCTTTATCAATCTGTCTCTCCAACTGAACTGTAAGTCCAAACTATGACTTAACAAGGACCTACATGAGCCACCTGCCTCCTGTCCCCTGCCAACCTCCCAGATCCCATTTTCTACTGCTCTGACCTCGCTCACTCTCCTGTCCAGCCATACTGGTCTCCTCACTATTCCTGAAACGTGCCAAGCACAGTCGTGCCTCAGGGACTTTGCACCTACTGTTCTCGCTGCTTTAGAACACTCCCTCCCACCTGCAGACCCTCGCAATCCCCTTCCCCCCAGATGCCCAATAGCTTGGTTTCTAACTTTCTTTAAGGCTCTGCTCAAATGACATCTTAATAGAGAAGCCTTCCCTGATCACCTACCACATTCCCTCACCTTTTCAAATTTCACTTATTATCCAAAGCACGTATCACCACTTGACACTCCGTGTATTTACTTATTAATTTCTCTCTCTCCCCAGCTAGAATGTAAAGTACGCAAGGGCAGAACTTTGTCCTGTTCCTACTTCCTAGCACAGTGCCTTCAACTCAGAAGGTGTCATATAAAAACGTGCTGAAAATGAACGTACGAATTCTTCGCCCTTTCCCACTCCCCTCTAGGCAGACCGGAGCTGCCCCTCCGCAGCACAAGCTCAAGCCCTGTGCCTTCTTCCCAAGACCTGGGATGTCCTGTCCTCATTCTGGCAAAATCCTCTTCCCCCAAGCCCAGCTCAACTGCTACCTCCTCGGTCAGGCCTTCCTCGGTCTCGCCTCCAATTTCCTGCTGCACTTAATCCTTTTATTATAATCAACCCACAGATAAACATGTAGTAACACACAGTGACACACAGTTACTACATGTTTATCTTCCTAGATAACTAAGCTTCTAATGAACAGACTACCATTCACCTCTGTCTCCCCGTGTCCTAGCAGCAAACCTCAGAGGCTCACGAGGTTTACTAACTCAGTTTATTTCCTGAGTCACTACCAGTGCTGGGGAGTGGACAGCGTAGCGTCCTCCTCTTCCTTCATCGGTGAGCCTGGCATCTGTGGGAGGGGCTCCAGCAGCGGTAGCCAAAATGGATCATAAGCCAGGTCCCGAGACTGCTATGGCAGGGAGCACAGTGAAGTCAGCCCAGCGCAGGCACAAGACCAACAGGGGGCCAGCCTCGGTACAACGTGGGAACAATCAAGACTTACAGGCGTGTTCTCACGCACTCATAAGGATCTCCTGGCCCTCCCGGAGCAGAGAGAACACTGAGTAACGGTTCCACACAAAGGAGCCTGGAAGAAGCGAGCAGCCTGCAGCTACACCCTAACATCTAAGAGGTAATGTTTCTGTGACTACAGTTAATACAAATCAGATCATCTACCTCCTCTGTAGACACCCTGCTATCCCAGGCCAGGCCAAGCCTCCCAAGTTTTAAAAGTACAGGGAAGACCTGTGAATAGGGCTTAAGATATTTAAGAGCTAGTGCCTGCATTAGGCCACCAGGTTACAGTTTGAAAATTTATCTTAAAATTCTAGTCCCTCTCTCACCTCCTATCCCGTATCTTCCCACCTCCACCTCTATCTGCCTCCCCTACTCGCTGTTTTGTGTATATGTATACCATTTTATGGACACACAGAATATGCACTATCTATCAGGTTTATTTAATAAAGTGTACACTCCTCAGGCTAAATTTAAAAAGAGGGCAAAATGACTACTTTGTCCTGTGGATCAGTGGCTTTCCAAAGACAAGATTCCTCCATCTTAAAATATGGCAAATATCACCTTCTTTCTGATAGTTAGATGCCAGAAAAAGGCAAGGGGATCTTTAAAATTCAGAAGCTATTCAGATCTACTTTCAACAGAGTAAGGTAGATCTTGAAGCAGAACAAGAAAACACCAGCCTTTTTAAGTTCTTCCTGCCTGAAGAATAAGAGTTTGTAGTGTCCTTCCTCACGGGCACCCAAAGTGGGGGAAAAAAAAAAAAAACCCAGCAGAACTATCTTAAACACATATGATGAAGATTACACTCCCCTGGTCCACTCTGTTTTGTTTTGCTTCTAGGGGTCTGTCTCACTCCACAATTTTGCTTTCTGTTTTCTCTTTTATATATGCTAAAAAGCAGAGATTCTTAAATTTTTTCTTCTACCTCTCAACTCTTAACCAATAAATAGGACAAAAGAACATTTTTATTTTATTATAAATTTCTCATTCCAATGTTTTAAAAAGAGGTAAGTAAACCAGTTCAGTACCTATTTCTCTTTCCAAACCAAATGGTTTGAAATCAAAAAAGGAAAAACACCTATTTCCATTAGCATCATATGACATTTCCACCTTAACGTTATCAAACACAACAGGCCTAATGTCAGAAATATCAAAAATATTAAAAATCCACAACCCCATTCAAAATGCACACCAAAGGTCAGATAAGGGAGAAAAAAAAACCTCACCATTATCTTTATTCTCTTTCAAAAACCCATTAACAGCACATTTGAATTTAAAAATAGTGCCATCATCAGGTATCTGATGCCCAACTGTATAAATTTTTAAATAAGGAACAGTTTCTGGTAAGTCCTAGAAGGCAAACCATGAAAATGTATATTATTTCATTTGTAGGGAAAGAATAAAAAATTAATTAGAGGAGGCAGAATAACAAACCAAGAGATTATATTAAACTTAATATGTCAGTCATTCTGATAAAAGAGTCATTTTTTTCAAAGCAGCTTTGCCCAGGAAGTATCACTTGATTTCCATTAAAATTACAGAATGGGAGGTGACTAGGCGCACAGAAGGAAAAGCCGAGTCCGTGTAAGTGAATGCATGTAAACAGTCCTGCCTAATATCTTACATGCCAAGGGCCATAAAGCAGCTGTGATCTAAGCAGAACACAGTCAGAAGAACTTAGATTTGAACTGGGAAACAGAGCTGGTTGAGAACTGGTATTCCTGGGGTGGGAGAACATAGATACCAGTAAAACACAGATGAGGTGAAGTGGAAAATCTGCAGTATCATTATGAACCTATGATGTATTTTACATTAAAAACAAACATATAAACACATTTCCTAGCTCTGACCACTGAAAAAGCCTAGAAGCAGCTGTCATGTCATGTCATGTCAAAAGGACTCAGGAGCCAAACTGAGAAGCTCCAACTGGCCAAAGACAGGGGACTCAGTTAGAAAACTGGCTGTAGTGGAGTTCACAGTGAAATGCAGAAAATTACTTAAGTAAATAGACAGACAAACATGTAAATAAACAAACAGGTCACCCCTGGAGGACATTTAAGAATCAACACATTATTCTGAAAGCCAACTCATCATTTTTATTCTAAGAAAAGGGGAGAATCATGCCTCCATATAACCGGGCAGCCAAACGGCTGATGAGGGGAACCTTCTCTTGATAGAAACACATTCTGCTAATAAGGGAAAAAGGAACAACAGGATTCACCAGTTTTTGAAGCCCCAAATGAGTTAGTGGATGCAGGTGTCAATCATCAGTGACTGCTGGTATCACAGAAAGAGACAATCAAGTCTCCATGGAAGAACACGTCCTCTCCTATGAAACTGTGTCCCTCCCCCCCAAAAAATTAAAAATAAAAATTCAAGCTTCATTCTGATCAAGTCTCCAGGTCCAACTACCCATCTACAGGAAATAAAAGCATTGAAGAATATGTTAACAATACATGCAATGCGATCATCGAAATCTAGATGAGGCAAATTACCTGGTTTCTTTTAAAAACATAATTCAAAGAGGGAAAAAAAGTGAGAGAGGCATGGAGGGCGAACATACCGATTAAGTAAGAGTTCAGAGACCTAGGCCCCGGGCCCTTCAGCACCCTCTACGGGCGGGTCCTGGCCCCGCTGCCCGGGCGGGCCGCGGGTGCGGCCTCCGGCGGAGGCGGGAGCAGCTGGGGCGTCCCGGGTTCCCGCGTGCGGCCGCTGGGACGCGCGCAGTTCGGGACTCGCGGCGGTGCTGGCAGCACCAGTACAAGCGGCGGGGACGCTAACAGCGTCTGCCCGACCCCCTCCACGATGTCCAAGGCAGAAGTGGCCAAGAAGCTGGAGGGGCGTGCGGCCGGGGAGAACCACGTGAGGAATAACCAAGTGCTGGGAACTGGAAGCGGTTCTACAATTGTCCACGCTGTGCAGCGAATAGCTGAAAGAGTGAAACAGGAGAATCTGAACCCCGTGTGTATTCCCCCTTCCTTCCAGGCCCGTCAGCTCGTCCTGCAGTACGGCTTAACTCAGTGACCTGGACGACACCCAGAGACTGTCCTCGCCGTCGACGGCGCTGATGAAGTAGATGCTGATCTCAGTCTCGTCAAGGGCGGTGGAGGCTGCCTGACCCAGGAGAAAATTGTGGCTGGCAATGCCAGTCGCTGCATTGTGATCGCCGATTTCAGGAAGGATTCAGAGAACCTCGGGGATCAGTGGCACAACGGAATCCCCATCGAGGTCATCCCCATGGCCCATGGCCCCGTGAGCCGAGCCGAACCGAGACCCAGAAGTTTGGGGGCGTGATTGAATTTCGAATGGCTGTGAACAAGGCAGGCCCCCTGGTGACGGATAATGGGAATTTTATCCTGGACTGGAACTTTGACCGGGTACACAAACTGAGTGAACACAGCTATCAAAATGATCCCAGGCGTGGTGGACACGGGCCTGTTCATCGACACGGCCGAGAGAGTCTACTTCGGGATGCAGGATGGCTCAGTGAATATGAGGCAGAAGCCTTTCTGACCCGACCCTTCGGGAGCGGCTTGTGTTCATCTCGAGTCCCCAGCCTGCAGCCGAGGCGGATACGCCTCTCCAGGAGCCTTTGCCTCAACGTATCTGTGCCAGGTGGACAGCTTGGCAGGGTGGGGGGTGAGAGGCTTAAATCCAGTCTTCTGAAGTATTGTTATTAAATGTCTTTTAAAAAAGAGAAATATAAACATATATTTTTACTATTAAAAATACTCAGTTTTTTATGAAATAGAACTTGATTTCATGTTTTATATGAAATATTTACCAAAAATAAAAAGAGAAGAGGACTGACTTTTAAACTTTTAACTGAGCCTGTGGTTAAGCTTCTGAATATTGGGTTTGCTGAGAAATGTAAGTCACAACTTTTCTTTAAACTAGTGAAATGAAGGGCCCAGCCAGCAGTAAGTCCCACATGCCTTACTGGAAAATTTGACGTTTGTTTACTTTTCTAACACACTGTTTTGGTTTAGTTTTTATTGTGATCACGCACAATATATATTTATGTGTTTTAAGATGTGATTTATAAGTCTGATGAGTGTAGCGACGTGGTATGTAGTGACTCCGAACGTGTAAATTATCAGGGGGGAAATGTGGGGGTTCTTTTACTGAGATAAGGGGTTCATTCAGACCCCTGTGGTTGGAAGCAATTGGCCAGAAATCCTTGCCAGTACTGCCAAAGCACTGCTGTGAAACACCTATAAATGATTGTCTTGTTTGTATTTTTGTTGTTGTTGTTCCTTTATTATTACCTGCATTGTTTGGCATCAGAAGTTGTTACCTCTTTATATTGTTTGAGGGTTGAAATAAAACAGTATGGTGCCATTTTGGGGAAAAAAAAAAAAGATTACAGACACCTAAGATCAGAAGCAAAGTTCTGCTGCCACAGGGGGACGTCGTGCATGGAGGGTTCACCGAGGCGGAGGCGGCGAAGCTGAGGGCTCGCGAGGAGGGTGAGGAGGTGGTGGGCGACATCCTGGAGGAGCTGGTGGACCCAGTGATGGATGCCGTCTGCAAATCCTACCTGGAACGGCAGGTGGGGCTGGATCCGCGTCCTCCAGACCCATCTCCTCTCTCCCTGACCCCTGCCTGCTGGACTGAGACCCTCTCTCCCCTCCGTAGTGCATTCCGTACGCAGTGAACGGGGCACGGGAGACCATACTCCATGTGGTCCAGATGAGATTTGTGCCCCAGGATGAGGGAGAACCCCACCTGGCAGAGGACCCCACGTGGGCGGAGGACGAGGAACCCTCACCTTGCCCAATTGACACCTGGGCTCTGGGGAGCCGTGTCCTCGCGGTGCGCGCCCTCCTCAGTGGAAAGGAAGAGGAGCCAAGGCAAAGTAAGCCCCGCCCCCAGCTCCTTCCCACCTCCCGCCCCCGCCGCGTCTCTGTTCTCTTCAGGGCTTCTCTGGGCTGCTCCTGCCTTAGTTCCTCTGTCTCCTGTGTCCGCATCTCGCCGTCAGTTTTCTTCCCTCTCCCGCCTGGGGTTCCCATCTGAGAGCTGGGTCCCAGCCCCAGCCTCCAATTCCCTACTTTAAACCTAGGCCTACCGTCGCCAGGCTTCTGTTCGAAGCCGCCCTTCCCCAGTCCCGGCCTCTGCTTTCTCGCCACGCACCTGTGCCCCACCCCCACCCCACCCCCCATCCCCCCGTGGCCCGCAGCCCCAGATCCAAACTATGGCCAGGTGCCAAGTGGCCCAGCGGCTGGGAGGGGGAGGCCGAGGTGCTGGGTGAGCTGTGGGCGGGCCGCACCCGCGTACTCCCGCAGGGCCTGGACCCCAAGGATCAGGAGAGCCAGGATCTTCAGAAGGGGCCTCACCATGCGCCTGGAGTCCTCAAGGCCAAGTCCCAGGTGGTGAGGAAGCCCACGTTGCTGCCGAAAGCGCCGAAGATGGCTCCTGGTGTGAGCACGTGGAACCCACCACCCAGGAGCTGCTTAGCTGTGCTGAAGCTCAACAGGAGGACAAAGAGGGCAGCACCTCTCGTCCCATCCACACAGGTGCCCCAGATCCCCAGGTGATGGTGGCACAGCTAACAGAAAAGTCAGGTCCTCAATATCATCACTCCCCTCCAAGCACCCGCCCCATCCTGGGCCCTGAACCTCAGGCAGTGGGAATCCGCCTGCCTTCTGTCTGCCTGCCAGAAATAAACACCTGAGTTGCTTTAAGAATTGGCCCCATGTCTGTCAGTTTCTTCCAAGTGTGTGTACTCATGGAACTGGAGAGGGGCAGTTGTCCTGCAGGCCTAGAAGAAGACAGAACACTGACTCCTGGGAATAATTGCATTACCACCCTTAGGAGACCCCGCTTTAGGCCCAAGGTGACTCCCCAGCAGAGGCAGTCTGGAGAGCCATCTGTGTGTCCACAAAGGAGCAGATGTAAGAGTTGCGAGTCGGGGTCTGCCTCAGTTTGGAGAATTCATCGAGACTCATTCCAGTAGGGGAGGAAGGGATGGCCCTGCTTAAGCACAGAGTGATTCAAGACATGAGGAATTTGATTTCCAGTCCCTGGGTCTCTGTCAGTTCACCTTAGAGCACAAATCCAAGTTTTATGTGGAGACAAATCTGAGCCTATGCAGGGCTCAGGGCAGTCCCAGCTCTCTTGATCTTTGACATGGGCCAGCATTGGAGTGAGGCAATCAGGTCACTAGGAAAAACAATTTAAGGAGGAACTCACTCTCAGGTTCAAACGGGGAGCTCCAACACATCCAAGAGGGAATGCCTCCTTAAATTCCGTGTCTGCTCCACACCAACCTCTTGGTTAGTCCCTATTTAGCTTTGGCTAGTCCGTCCCCACCTTCTTTGTGGGCAAAGCTTCCACTGACAGGCCACCATTCTCTGCTATGTCACTGTGGTTTCTACTCAGCACCCTAGTCTGGGGTCCCGGCTCCGTCCTCCTCACGGTGGTCCTCCTGCTTAGACTAAGTGTGTGTATCTGGCATAAGTGTTATCTCTGGGACCTCCAGCACTGCTCCACAGACCTGACCGGGAAGACGGCAGTGGTGACTGGGGCCAACAGCGGTGAGTGCTCATCCTGCCCTGTCACCTCACATGGGCCACAGCCTCCAACAGCCCCAACAGGGAGGGCAGAGAGGAGGATGAGCACCCATTCTCAGACCCTTGTCTCTCCCCTTCCTTCGTTGCCCTCTCCGCACTCCCCAGACCAGCCTTCTCTGAAGCTGCCCTCCCACAGGCATTGGGAAGAGCGTGTCCCAGGAGCTGGCCCGCCGCGGGGCGCGTGTGATCCTGGCCTGCCGCAGCCGTGAGCGTGGGCAGCAAGCCCTGGCCGAGATACGAGCAGCCTCAAAGAGCAACCAGCTCCTGCTTGGTGAGGTGGACGTGAGCTCGATGGCCTCCATCCGGAGCTTTGCTCAGTGGCTTCTGCGCGAGCATCCAGAGATACACCTACTGGTTAACAATGCTGCAGTCTGCGGTGTGTGTCTTGACTTACTTCCCCTAAACACATTTCAGGAGCCTCCTTTCTGGCTCAGGGACCCCAAAACAAGCAGCCCCAAGCCTAACCTGTATATCCTGTGGAAACACTCTTAATTCGGACACTGTCCTATTGGACACTTAAGCTACCTTAAGTTGTAGCTTCACACTTCACTGCCCCGATGTTGACACATACATGCTCCTGTGGCTTTTCTACTGAACCCTCATATATCCTCCCCAGACATCATCTCCCTCAGGACTATCATTTCATCACCCACCACCTATGTTTTCATCTCCTCCCAGGATTGCCCACAACACGTACCCCAGAGGGCCTTGATGTCACCTTTGCCACCAACTACACTGGACCCTTTCTGCTCACAAATCTGCTCCAAGGTAAGGAAGGATGGGTGCTTATTGTCTGTGCTGCCCCTGTGTCTTCATTCCTCTGGCATTTTCATGTCTTACTGCCTCCCATGGTCCCCAGATGCTTGCTGAATGATGCCCCAGTACACTTTTGCTGGACACAGCAGGGGAACCCACTTGGCAGAAGCCTGGATTAGGAGGCTGGTAATGGAATCAGTCAGCCCCAAATACAAGCAGCAAGAAGGTGTGGCAGAAGCCTGGATTAGGAGGCTGGTAATGGAATCAGTCAGCCCCAAATACAAGCAGCAAGAAGGTGTAAGATCTATACAGGCCACCTCCCCGTCCCGCAGGTCTGAGTACTAGCCTGACCAGGAGTCACTCATCTCAACAAAAGCTTTCTGAAGTCACTAGGCTGCTAGGATTAAGGACGTTCTTCCTGGGGAGGTGGGGCTGGGTGGCAGGCATATCCTCCCTAACAGTGTTTTCTAGATGGTCTAATGACCTCTTAAAAAGCAAATTAATTTTTGGCCAGGTAATACACTTCCAAAGTACAAAATCGAAAGTGTTGAAGTATACAGAAGGATATACAGAAAAAAAAGAAAAAAAGGAAGAAAAGGAAGTCTCCTCTCCTTGAAAAGCAGCTCCCCATCCCCCTCCTGGGGGGCAGCTGCCATTGCCAGGGTCTCATGTTCCCTTTAGCGGGCAATTAAAGTAACCCAACGGGAAAGTGCAGAAAGGTCAAACTCAATGCATCTGCAAGTATAAAAGTTTTTTCCCCCTTTCCAAAAAGAGTAATATGCTACAACAACCTATGTGTACTTTGCTTAATAATAGTTCCTTAAACTGTCTTCTCTCCTGTCTTCCCTCCTGCCACTAAATCACCGTTCATCATACCACTGTCTTGCTTCAGGTCCTTTGAAGGTAGTCTATGCTTTATAAATATAAAACCTAAGCTGCTTCTCTCCACTTACGAGTCCCTCTGCAGACTGAGAGCCTCACCGTTGCCTTTCCCAGACTTACACTCTTGTCACCAGCCAGCCAATCTGTATCTCTTGGACCACACTCTTTTTTAAATTCTGGCTGCGCTTTTGCACATCTGTTTCCCTGTATCTGGAATATCCCTTCCCATCCCTTTAAGGCAGAGTAGCTTTAGCTCAGCTGCCAGCACTCAGCACAGATCCCCCTTGTGCTGTGGACTCTGCCCTGACCCCTCTGCCTCCCCAGCTGCCCCCATTTCCAGGGCTCCCTTCGCCCCTGTGCCCGTCTCTGTTCCTGCACTGACGCTGCTGCATGAAGATCAGCCTCCAACTCGGCCGTGAGCCCCTGTCACTGTGTCTGCAAGTTTGGGGTTCATTGTCCTCTTTAAGAATAATTTTCTCTCCAACAACTTTTGGCTAGATACCTCCTGCTCAACTTTTCATTTGTGATTCTTCCTTTAAATGTAGGCTCAAGATCGTTTTAGCATTTTGAAAGAATAAGTAAACTCATACGTGACAGCTAGTATTTTTCATACTTTATATATTCCAGAGTTCTTTTTTTTTTATTAGAGTTAGATACTCTTTTTTTCTTTTCCTTTTTTTAAAATTTAACTTGTTCTCTTGAGAGTAATTATACTTTCCTTTTTTTTTAAGGTAGTTCAAAAAAAATTTTTAAAGCCCCACTTTTCCAAGTATCTCTGCATATATTTCTTTTCCCCTAAACTTAGCACCCATGTGTCCTTAGCAGGTAGCTTGTGTCTGCCATAGTCCAGGGGCCTAATGGATAGTTGTGCGATGAGTAAGTAAGTGACTGAATCTATGAATGTGTGAAAGACAGCTTTCACAGAGTTTCCTGTCTCTCCTTCCCCCTCTTAGCCCTCAGTGAGATAAAAATATGAAACAGGGTTAATTACATTACCTCCAGCTGGCAAGTGGAAGAAAAGCAAGGCAAAACCCCACTTTTATTTTAGGCAAAGAAACAACAAAAAACCAAAAACAAACAAAAAAACACAAAAAACAAAAAGCAAAACCCCCAAACAAAGCAAAAGACACACTGAACTACAACAAGAGGAAAAGCGTGAGGGAAGCAGCTGGAACGGAAACGCAGCCTCGGTCACACCCAGCTCCCCCGCGCCTCACCTGGGCGCCTGCGTGGGGGGCCGCGCTCCCCCGGGGGCTCATGGAGAAGCAGGCCGGGGGGCGGGCGTGGGCGCGAACTCCCGGCCTTGCCCTGAGAGTGTGTGGCCCTCTCTCCTCCCAGGGGCCCTACAACGGGCGGGGGCAGCCCGAGTGGTCAACGTGTCTTCCTTCAGGCAAGAGAAAGGGTACATTGACGAGGAGCACCTGACAGGGGCTGGTAGACCTTTGACCTTCAACCAGAACTATGACTGCAGCAAACTGCTTTTGGCCTCATTCACTGGGAAGCTTGCCCAGAGACTTCAAGGGACAGGTAATTGCCTCTGGCAGCCCCTGCTCCTCCACTCCCAGGGCTTCCTCCCAGTACTTCACATCTCATCGCATGTTCTGACCATGAAATATTCCCAGTGTCCCCCGAGCCAGCTGTTAACCTCCACCCTTTGTCATCTGTGCGCCCTCTATTTCAACCCCATCTTCATGTCTCCCCTTCAACCCTTTTTCCGACGCTCATCACCCACAACTCCCTCTCTCCCAGTATTTTCCAGTACCAACACCATCCATCGTGTTCCCCCTAAAGTTCACCCCGCACTTTCAAATACTTAAGTCCGCTTCCTGGCTTGGATATCGCCTTCATTTGAGTTACAGATCCCTGACTTCAGGCACCACCTCGAGTCTCTGGTCACTTCCACCGGGCAGGGATGGTAGGGCCCTCCCCTCTTTGCACATCCTAGAGCCATGTTTAACCCTTTCCTCCTCTCACTGTGCTTTCCACTACGGTTGTCTCTCCCTCTCTCAGGTGTGACTGTGAACTCCGTGGACCCTGGCGTTGTGTACACGGAGATCATGAAGAATTTCTCTTGGTTATATCGTTTCATCTTCTGGCTCCTCAGCTTCTTCTTCAAGGTGGGTGGGGAGGAGCTGGCTCTGCCTGAAGGGATTGGGGCAGGGGGTCTGCTGCTCAGTGTGTCCCTTCAGGCAACAACCTGCCTGGCTTTTTTTCCTCCTCCTCCTCCCCCACCCCCGTGTCTCCGCAGAACAGCAAACAGGGTGCAGTCCCAGTGCTCTACCTGAGCTTGGCAAAGGAGCTAGATGGCATTTCTGGAAAACATTTTAGCAGTTCCGGTATGATAACTCTTGCCCCTAAAGCTGCCCGAGATCCTCATGTGGCCCAAAGCCTCTGGGATACTTCAGCCCGACTAACAAATCTAGACAAGATGGACTGACCTCTGTGACCCCTGCCCTGACTCGCCGCCTTCCCCCTGACTCCCAGCCCTCACTCGGATTTTGCGTTCTGCTTGTCACTTCCAAGGAACAATCAGTCACCTTGTTGGGTGTAATGACCACTTCCTCTTCCTGTTGGCTCCACGCATGAGAGCTCAGCTTAGCCTGGGGACAGCTCCAGCTTCTACTTTATAGCCATTTCTCAGATGGAAGTGTTCATCTCTTGGGCACTAGGATCTCCAAACCTACCGAGCCCCGTGTTGTGGTGACGGGGGAGTAAAGGTCCTTCCGGTGGTCTATTAGGGTTCCTGGCTTTGGGGGAGGCAGCACCACATAGTGTCCTCTGGCCCAAGGCATATACCACACGGCTGCAGGACAGCACCCCAGCTGCACAGGGTGTTGTCTCCCAGCTGGTACAGTAACTGCCCAGGTAATGTATCAGACCAGCTGCTCCTGGATGCTGAGTCATGTGATAAGGCAGGTGAATTCTCAGAGTGAGAGCCCACTGCTTCTTTTCTGGGGTCTTTGTTCATCAACAGGTTTTCGTTTTGTTTTGTTTTGTTTTTTATGGTGGTGCTGGGGATTGAACCTAGGACCTCGTGCATGCTAAGCATGCTCTCTGCCACTGAGCTGTACCCTCCCCCTCATCAACATAAATTTTGGAATCAGTTTTTCAAATTTCACAGAAACAAATCCTTTAGGGATTTTGCTACATCTACTTGGCAGGATTGACGTTTTTATGATAATGTGTTGTCCTAAAAATGAACAAGGTGTACTTATATCTATTGAAATCTTATTAATACCTTCATAAAATTTCAAATAATTTTATCCATAAAGATCGTGCATACGTCTTACTATAATTCCTTGCTTTTTATGCTACTGCACATGGTATTTTAAAATTCATATATTAATCATATATCAAACAACTTTATTAAGGTTTCTAATTCTAATAAGTTATCTGTAGATTCTTTTGGTTTTTCCACATAGAACATCACACCATCTAGGGATAATAACAGATTTCTTTCTTCCCTTTCAACTATTATAAATCTTGTTTCTTTTCCCAGACCTTAATTGATTTTCTAGTATTAAACCAAACTTGCTTTTAAACCAACTTGGTCAGAGTATTACTTTCATATACATTGCTAAATTTAGTATGCTCGTGTTTTGGTTTGGAACTTTTTACTGTGTTCGTAAATGAGACCGGCCTATACTGCCCTTTCCCTTACTTGTATTGCCATTGTCTGGTTTTGCTGTCATGGATATGTTCATTTTATAAAATGAATTTGGGATTTGTGTTCATCCAGGGACATCATATGAGAAGCAAATGTCAATAAATTGATAGGGGACATAGCTATGAGGGAAAATGGGGAAGAAGCTGGGAGAAGCTGGGAAAAGCTGGGAGAAGCTGGGAGACCCAGCAGACTGTGAGACAAGTCTGACCCTGAGTGAAGGAGAGGAGGCTGGGAAGGAGCTTCTTAGGGTGTGGTGTGGTAATTTTTCCATTTTAAACCTCCCTCTCTTGTTTTGAAAGTAAACCATCTATTTCTGCTCTTTATTGGTTAGTCTAAAAATTTTAACCTGCATGTTTAGTTTAACAGTGTCTTGAATCAATATCTTTATTTTTCTTTTAAACAATACATAGATCTTAGAATTCTTCAACATTAATCATTCCCTTTGAAGCTGTATACTTTTGTAACCCGATAATTTAATTATATTATTTCATTAATTTCACAAATCAGGTATTTTGTTATTCTCAATAGCTGATATTTGCGTCGACTTACCCATGTGTTTCATATTTCCTCTGCTCGCTCTTCTTTTTTATGTCTCAGATCTTCTGTCTGGGATTATTTTCCTTCCATCTTGAAGTATATGTTTTAGAGGTTCCTTTGATGGGGATTCGTGGTAGACAGACTTCTAGGTGGCTCCCAAGGTCCCCGCCCCCTTGTGTGCACATTCTCCACAGTCTCCTCCTCCTGAGTGTGCGGAGACTCCTGAAAACGATGGCAGTGCACTCCTGCGATTATGTTATGTATCTGGTAAAGGGGTTTGCTGATGTAGTGAGAGCCAGAACCATTTGGCTGTGTGTGTGTGTGTGTGTGTGTGTGTGTGTGTGTGTGTGTGTGTGTGTGTGAATGAACAATATTTTTTCATGTCTACCATAATTATCTTCAACTCTTTCTGTTACATGTTTCTGTGTTTGAGTTCCTCAAAGCTTTCCAAGGTTTGTGTCATTCATTAATTTATTCATTAAATAAATAAGCCATTTGCAGCAACATGGATGGACCTGGAGATCATCATTCTAAGTGAAGTAAGCTAGAAAGAGAAAGAAAAATACTATATGATATCACTCGTATGTGGAATCTAAAAAAAGAAAAAAGGGTACACTAATGAACTCATCTACATAACAGAAACAGACTCTAAGAGATAGTAAACAATCTTAGGGTTACGGAAGTGGATGGAAGGGGGTTAGAAGCGATAAATTTGGGAGTCTGAGATTTGCAAATGATAGCCACTATATATAAAAATGGGTAAGAAACAGATTTCTTCTATATAGCACAGGGAACTATATTCAATATCTTGTAATAACCTTTAGTGAAAAAGAATATGAAAACAAATATATGTATATATATGCATGACTGGGACATTATGCTGTACGCCAGAAATTGATACAGTATAATTGACTATACTTCAATAATTTAAAAAAAGTATCAGCTGTAACAAAATGAAGATGAATCTGTGCTCTTGACCCACAATAAAATGCCCATCAATTCTTTTAATAAATAAATAAATAAATAAATAAATAAATAAATAAATAAATAAATAAATGTATGTGTTTGTGGCGTGTCAGCTGATCAAGACATCGTTCTATATGTTAGTGTCCTACAGTGATGGATAAAATAGACAAGCATCCACGAAGTCAAGTGGTCTGTATTCTAGCGGAGTGAGAGGCATAATAAACACAAATATGTTGTAAGATTCCATAGGCGTGAGTGCTGTGGACACAAAAGAAGCAAGAAAGGAAAGAGGGAGTGCCGTGATGAGGGGCTGGGGTTGAAATTTTAAATAGGTTGGCCAGGTAAAGACTCAAGAAACCAGTTGACTTTGAGTTAATAAAAAGAAAGGCGATTTTGGGTGGACCAGACCTAATCAGGTGAGCCCTTTAAAAGGGTTCAGGCTTCCTCAGAAGTCAGAGAGTCTCCTGTTCACCTTGAAGAAGCACACTGCCCCGTTGTGGAGCAGCCACGGGGCCTCTGGTAGTCGAGGCTTCAGTTCTGCGGTTGCAAGGAGCAGAATTTTGTCAATAACCGGTGAGCTTGGAAGAGGACTAGGAGCCCAGGTGAGACTGCAGCCCTGAACGACGCCTGGATTTCAGCCTGGTGAGATCCTGAGCAGAGGACCCAGCTAACCTACCCAGACTGCCAACCCATAGAAACCGTGAGACAGTGCATGTTTTCTTTTAAGCCACTGAGGTTGTAATCATTTCTTATCCAGAGACAGGTCACAAATACAGCATCTAGTAACAGTAAACTCCTTCAGTTTTATTTGTGTGAAAATGTCTTTATTTCACCCTCATTTTTTAAGAATCATTTTGCTGGAAAAGGTTGACAGTTATTGTCTCTTATTCTGTTGAAGATAGTATTTTTCACCTCTGGCTTTCATCATTGCTGTTGAGAAATCGGATACTAATCTAACAGTTACTTTGTGGGGAATCTGCTCTCTTGTTCCTTCTCTATACTTTAAATTCCCTTTTCTGTTGTTAAAAATAAATGAAACATATTCATTTTATATACTGTAACATTCCAATATCAGTAATCTTTGCAGGTTTGAATAGTTTATGGCAGCTTCTTTCTTTGTGTGTTTAGTGACTTTGTGCCCTCATGGTGCTTGGAGGTGTAGCTCTAGAAATGATTAGATTCCTAGGATTAAGCTACTTTCCCCAGAGGAGTTTATGTTTAGTTTGGCCAGGTTTCCAGGAGTGCTGTACTGACTTGGATCACCTTAACTTACATTTTTGTCTTGGAATTTTTGGGCCACTCACATGGTATACATTCTGCCCCCAAATCTGTGTGAGTACAGACTTATTATTTAGAATTATAAGTGAGGATTTTCCCCCCACTACACCCAGAAATAAGGATGAGGTGGGCTTATATCCTCACCGTTTCCCTCTGCAGGGCCCTTTTTCTGTCTGAAGTTCACTCTCTGGGGGGAGTTACTCTTTGAGTATCCAGGCTTTACTTTATGTGTATGGGGAATAGTTTTTCATGTCAACCTTCTCTGCTCAACCCCAGATTTTGTCTCCTGCCCCTGTTTATGGCCTTGTAAGCCCTGGTTTCAGGCCCCCAGGGGCTGGCTTCACAAATGCTGGTCTAGTTGTCACCTGTGTCTTGGGAATCATAATTTCATATCTTCTCTCGCTTCTGAGGATTTCCCTTCCTTTCCCACCAGTTCATCCAGACAACACAAATAAACAGGTGTGTGTGTGTGTGTGTGTGTGTGTGTGTGTGTGTGTGTGTGTGAGAAGCGTTGCATCCAGCGTTTATGGTTGCGCTGCATCAGGGGTGGTCTCTGTGATACTTAGTCCTCTGTGGTGCCAGGAATGGGAGCGTCCAATGTTTGCCTTACTTTCTCCTTCCTTCTCTCTTTCTTTCTTTTGCATTTGGATAATCAATTGTCCTGGCACTATTTGTTGAATAGTGTGTCCTTTCCACACTGATTAATAATGTAAATTTTGTCACACCAAAATTTAACGTGTATTCAATTGGAAACATAAAGAGGGAACCACAGCAGGACGGCAGGAGGGGCGTGCTCGCGGTATAATTGGGCCCCATTCCCCTGGGTGGGCGACCCACAAGCTGAAGAATAATTAAGTCGCAGAGGCCCTCCCACTCTCCCTTAGAGTGAGACCTCTAAGTCCCATGTCAGGCTCCCCAGCCTGGGGGTCTGGCACTGGGAGGAGTAGGAGACCCCGGGACATCTGGCTTTGAAGGCCAGTGGGGCTTAACCCCAGGAGCCCACAGAACTGGGGGAAAGAGTTCGTTCTCTTGGGAAGCATACACAGAATCTTGCATCCACTAGGTCCAAGGGCAGAGTCAGTGATTTTGAAGTGGGAGGAAAGGGGACAGGGCACAGCCATTGGAGGAATTACATAGCAATTGAGGACAGGACAAGATGGCAGAAGATTTGACTTCCAGTTGTCCTTGAGCCTCATGGTGCACCCACATGTGCTGTGACAGTTCCCAGGCTGACCATATAAGGTCAAAAAGTGGGTGGGGGCATTTCCTGAAAATCCTCGACCGTCCCCCAGAGTAGTTGGAATAATCCTCCTGCTCATTAGTATACGAAATAACCAAGCCCACAAAACCTAACAACTCCGCACCTCGTGGATGCTCACTCTCTCTCTCTCTCTTTCTCTCTTGCCTTCTGATGTGGCCCACACTCTGCCTATGGAGTGTGTATCTCCTAAGCTGTTTTCCCTTCTGAGTGAGATAGTCCACACCCAGCCTATGGAGTGTGTGTGTCTCTAAATAAACCTGCCTTCACTTTGCCATGCTTTGCTCTTGAATTCTGTCCTGCACGAGGCAAGAACCTATTCTCGCCCAACAATTTCATAGGAACCTGGGTCAGAACTGTTTGCTTGTTTTAGAAGTTCTCCTGAGGATGTAGGGGGTGGCTGTGGCTTATGCTGAGGACATAAAAGCTGGTGATGGACATTCCTGGAGTGTTCATCCACATGAGCTCTCCTGGTGGCTGACATCTTGATTGCATCATTGGCACCAAGACCTACCCCCACCCAACAGCCTGTAGGCTTAAGGGCTGGGAAGCCTCAGGCCAAACAACTTACTGGGTGGGAACACAGCCCCACCCATCAGCAGACCTCCCGTTCCACAAACACCTCTAGACAGCGCCCTACCCACCAGAGGTCCAGGACCAAGCTTCACCCAGCAGTGGGCAGGCACTGGCTCCTCCCGCCAGGAACCCTGCATAAGCCTCTAGTCCAGCCTCATCCACCAGGGGGAAGATATCAAAAGTAAGAAAATAACAACCCCAAAGCCTGTGGAAGGAATCCACAAACAGGCCAGACTACACTGGGACCAGCTGGACCCTGACCCTTGGGTGACAAGAGGGGAGTGTGCTGCTGGGACACATAGGACGTCTCCCAGAGGGCCACTTCTCCAAGGTCAAGAAATGTAACTAACCTACCTAAAAATACAAATAGAAAGACAGACAATATGAGGCAGCAGAGGAATATCTCCCAGGCAAAGGCACAAGATAAATTCCCAGAAGAAATAACTGATGAGGAGACAGGCAATTTATGCGAGAAAGAGTTTAAAGTAATGATGGCCAAGATGCTCAGAGAACTCAAGAGTACAGATGCACAGAGGGAAGTTCTTAGCAGAGTTGGAAAATATAAAGAACACCCAAACAGAGTTGAAGAATAAAATCACTGAATGTATAACACTCTAGAAGGAACCAAGAATAGACTAAATAAGGCAGAAGAATGGATCAGCGGGCTAGAAGACAGATTAGTGGAAATCACTACTGCAGAACAGAAAAAAGAATGAAAAGAAATGAGGCTAGTTTAAGAGAACTCTGGGACAGCATGAAGCACTCTAATATTTGCATTATAGGGGTCCCAGAAAGAGAAGAGAGAGAGAAAGGACCAGAGAAAAATTTTGGAGAGATAATAACCAAAAACTTCCCCAACCTTGGAAAGTAAACAGTCACCCAAGTCCAGGATGTGCAGAGAGTTCACACAGGATCAACCCAAAGAAGAACGCACCAAGGCACATAGTCATCAAACTGACAGAAATTCAAGATAAGGAGAAAATATCAAAATTATCATGAGAAAATCAACAAAGAACATACAAGGGAACTCTCATAAGGTTATCAGCTGAGTTTTTAGCAGACACTGTACTGGCCAGAAGGGAGTGGCACAATATATTTAAACTGATCAAAGGCAAAAACTTAACAACCAAGAATATTCTATCCAGCAAGGCTCTCATTCGAATTTGATGGAGAAATCACAGCATCACAGACAAACAAAAGCTAAAAGAATTCAGCACCACCAAAGCAGCTTGACAACAAATGTTAAAGGAACTTCTCTAGTCATCAAACCCTAAGAAAAGAGAACAAAAAGAAGAAAGAGAAAAAAATAGACCTATAAAAAAATTTCTTTGGCAGTTCATGGTTTTCTATGGTTCCATATAAATTTTGGAATTTTTTTTCTAGTTCTATGGAACATGTGAGTATTTTGACAAGGGTTGCATTGGATCTGTAGATTGCTTTGGGTAGTATGGCCATTTTGATTATGTTGATTCTTCCAATCCAAGAGCACAGGATATCTTTCCATTTCTTTGTATCATCTTCAATTTCCTTCACCAAAGTTTTACAGTTTTCAGAGTATAGGTTATGTTTATTTCTAGATATTTTGTTGTTTTTGATGCAATGGAAATGTTTATTTATGCAAGTTATAAAATTCTGGGTTTTAAAAAATTTTTATTTATTTTTTTGTAGGGGTAATTAGGTTTATTTATTTATTTTTGGAGGAGGTACTGGGGATTGAACCCAGGACCTCATGTATGCTAAGCATGCACTCTTCCACTTGAGCTATATCCTCCCCCCTAAAATTCTGGTTTTTGAAGTTAAAAAAAAAATGAATGAAGGGCTGCAAATGACAAAACACCCTTTTTTAATGGGTGAGCTGTATTCCATTACATATATACGCTACATCTTATTTATCCACTCATGTATTTATGTGCACTTAGGATGCTTCCATATCTTGGCGATTATAAATAATGTTGCTGTTAATAGTAGGGTGTATGTATCTTTTGAATTAATGTTTTTGTTTTTCTCGGACACATGCCCAGGAATGAAGTTGCTGGGCCATATGGTGGTTCTATTGTTACGTTTTTGAGAAACCTCCATATTGTTCTCCATGGTGGCTGCACCAATTTACATTCCCCCCAACAGTGTACAAAGGTTCCCTTGTCTCCACGTCCTTGCCGACATTTGTTATTGGTGCTCTTTTTGGTGATGGCCATTCTGACAGGTGTGAGATGATGTCTCACTGTGATTTTGATTTGCATTTCCCTGATATTAGTGATGCTGAACAATTTTTCATGTTCCTGTGGGCCATCTGCATTTCTTCTTTTGGAGAAATGTCTGTTCAGTTCTTCTGCTCATATTTTAAATGATTCGGTTGGTTCATTACTTACTTTTTAATTGAAGTGCAGTTGATTAAATATTTTGTATTAGTGTCTGGTGTGCAGCACGGATGGACTTGGAGGGCATTATGCTAAGTGAAATAAGTCAGACAGACAAAGACAAATACTGTAAAATATCACTTATATGTGGAATCTAAAAAATATACAACAAACTAGGGAATGTAACAGAAAAGAAAACAGACTCACAGATGTAGAGAAGGAACTAGTTCGTGGTTACCAGCGGGGAGAGGGGAGGGGGAGGGCCAGGATGGAGGTGGAGGATTAGGAGGTACAAAGTATCACGTACACAATGAGCCGCAAGGCCGTGTTGTACAGTGTAGGGAAAAGAGCCCATATTTTATAATCACTGTAAGTGGACTATAACCTTTAAAACATTGTGAATCTCTATATTGCATACCTGTAACATATCATACTGTACATCAACTATACTTCAATTAAAAATATATGACAAAATAAATACATAAACAAATTTTAAAAATGGTTAAAAATTTCACGTGTATGCATGTTTGTTTTAGGTTTAGATTTGTTCCTGTTCTAATGTCTGTTTCTCTGTCCCAACATCAACACCACATTGCCTTAATTACTGCAACTTTAGAATAAGCACAGCCACCCCTTCAACTATGTTTTTTTTTCTTCAGGAGTTCTTGAAACGTGGCTCATGTGACTGAGGAAATGAATTTTAAATTTTGTTTAATTTAAATTTAATTAAATTTAAGTAAAAGACATATACAATCCAGTTATTGGAAAACTTCTAAATATGTTTGAAATAAGTTGCACACATGAATCTAGTTTTTCAATTGTGAATTTTATGAAATCTAAATGAGACTGAATATTACCAATGAAAATTTACCATATGAATAGAAATAATGTGCCAAATACACACAGGATTTCAAATGACTTGGTACAAAAATGTAAAATAGTTAATTAATATATTTGTATTTATTATATTTTGAAATAACAATATTTTGAATATCTTGTTAAAATTAATTTTACTTGTTTCTTTTTACTTTTTAAAATTATGGCTGCCAGAAGATTTAAGATGATATTGTGCCTGGCTTATATGAAATTTAATGTTAATAATTATCTTCAAAAAATTTCTGAACAATTTAATAGCATATTTCTCAAAGACAATTTAAAAATTTACATTTCATTTCTTGGTCAGTCCTGGTATAGCTAATATAGATGCTTCCCTCCCTGAATCTGTCCTTCCCCACTCCTGGCTTTGTCACCTTTGATTTGCTTTCTGCCTTTATCCAATCCCCTCTGCAAGCCTCTCAGCCTGAAAACCATCTCCTTTCTCTGAGAAACAGTTTCCTTTCTTTACGGGGAGGTTTGCACCTCTTGGTTCCTGCCCATGTTCTAGAATGCCTAGCAGGTCCACTCAGATGAGCACAGACGTTCTCTTCTGCTCAGTATCACAGGTTGGGAGGATGGGCTCTCGTCATGCAAACTGGAGGTTTTGGGTCCTTGGGGTCTTGTTGCAGTTCCCCATCATAAAGGGCCTCAGGCTGGCACCTATGGAAAAACACATAAGACAAAGACGATATTAGTTTTCTTCGAAGACCATTCAGCCTAAACCATTTGTCTTCTATTTGCATGTCTAGTCCTTTAGACTCAGTGGGTCCATTTTCATGGTGCTGAAAAGGATTTGGGTCTTCCCTGTATCACTACCAAATTCTACTTGAGGCCTGGCATCTTCATATGAAAACTCAGCACATCTGTTAAAGGTTGTTAAAGCACTCAAGGATGCCCATTCTCAACATTTCTATTCAACATAGTACTGGAAGCCCCAGCCACAGCAATCGGAAAAGAAAAAGAAATAGAAGGGATCCAGACTGGAAGGGCAGAGGTAACACTGTCACTGTATGCAGATAACAGGATACCCTGTGTAGAAAACCCTAAAGACTCCACACAAAAACTGTTGGAACTAATAAACGAATTCAGCAAGGTAGCAGCATACAGGAGCAATACACAGAAGTCTGTTGCCTTTCTTTACACTAACAATGACATATCAGAAATAAAAAAAAATCCCATTTAAAATTGCATCTAAAAAAAAATACACAAAAAAACCCTAGGAATAAATCTAACCAAGGATGTGAAAGACCCATATGCTGAGAACTATAAAACACTGATAAAGGAAACTGAAGATGATACAAAGAATTGGAAAGATATCCCCTGCTTTTGGATTGGAAGAATTAATATTATTAAAATGATCATATTACACAAAGCTATCTACCGATTTAATGCAATCTTTATCAAGTTACCCATGACATTTTTCACAGAGCTAGAACAAATAATCCTAAAACTTATATGGAACCACAAAAGACCCAGAATTGCTAAAGCTGTACAAACATTGCTAAAAGAACAGAGCTGGAGACATAAACTTTCCTGACTTTAGACAATACTACAAAGCTACAGTAATCAAAACAGTATGTTTTGGCGTGCACACACACACACACACACACACACACACACACACACACACACAAAGACATATAGATGAATGGAACAGAATAGAGAGCCCAGAAATAAACCCACACACCTATGGTCACTTAATCTTCAACAAAGGGCGTGAGAATACACAATGGAGAAAAGACAGTCTCTTCAGCAAGTGGTGCTGGGAAAGCTGAACAGCCCCATGTAAACCAATGAAGTTAGAACACTCCCTCACACTATACAGAAAAATAAACTCAAAATGGCTTATAGACTTAAATATAAGACATGGCACTAAAAAAGCTCCTAGAAGAGAACATAGGCAAAGCATTCTTAGACACAAATTGTAGTGATAGTTTCACAGATCAGCCTCCCAAGGCAAAAGAAATCAAAGCCAAAATAAACAAATGGCACCTAATCAAACTTAAAAGCTTTTGCACTCAGAAGACAGCTCCAGCTCAAATTAAAAATATATACTTGAAAAAATTTCAAGGCAGATCAATAGGTACTGATATGGACAACCTCCAAGATGTATTGTCCATTGGAGATAAAAACAAGGTTCAGGACAATGTACACAGGAAGCTGTTTTTTGTATCTGGAATGCTTACATTTTCAGAGACTGACTCTGGAACCACAAACAAAAATACTGGCATCAGATTTCTTTGGGTAAGGGCCTTGGGGACGGGGTGAATGAGAAACGTACCTCTGTTTTTAAAAATGTGCTTATTCACAGTAATCAAAAGCTAGAAACCACCCAAAAGTCCATGAATGGTTGAATGGATAAACGAAATGTGGTCTATCCATACAATGGAATGTTGTTCAGCTTTGAACAGGAAATGATGACACCTGCTACAACGTGAATGAAGTTTTGAAGACATAAGCCAGACACAAAAGGACAAATAATGTATGATTCTATTCATATGAAGTACTTAGAATAAATAGTCAAATTCATACAGAAAGAAAGTGGAATGCTCGTTACCAGGGACTAGCATGGAGGAAGAAAAGGGAGTTAGCGTTTAGAGGTTGCAGAGTTTCAGGATGGACGGATGAGAACGTTCTGGAGATGGACAGTGATGATGGTTGTGCAATAATGTAAATGTACTAGGTGCCAATGAACTGTACACTTAAAAATGGTTCAAATGGTAAGTTTTATGTTCTGTATGTTTAATCACAATAAAAATATGTGTACACAGTGCCTTTAAATTTATTTTTTAAACCCTTTCTCTTTAATTGAAAGAGATGGAGGCCATTTCTACTTAAATTATAGATGCCTTTGATATGTGGCCCAGGTGAATCCTACAGATACACCTGCTCATACATGGAATGTCACATGTACATTGCAGCATTGTTTGCAATAGCAAAAGAGTAGAAATAAAGTATCCCACTTGAAAAGGCTGGTTAATTGTGTGTATCCATGCAGCAGAGTACCCCGCAGCTGAAAAACTGAATGAGGAAGATCTCTGTTTACTGATTTAGAAAGAGCTCCAGGATATATAGTTAAGTGAACGAATGTAAGATACAGCTGTACACAGTATGCTGCCTTTGGCATAAAAAATGGGAGGAGTCATAGGAAGAACACTCTTGGACATAAATCACAGCAATGTATTTTCTGAACTAGCTCCTAGAGTAATGGAAATAAAAGCCAAAATAAACAAATGGGATCTAATTGAAATTAAAAGCTTTTACACAGCTAAGGATACCATCAGCAAAACGAAAAGACAACCTACAGTATGGGAGAACATATTCGCAAATATTGTGCAAATGATGTGACCGACAAGGGCTAATTTCCAAAATATACAAACAGCTCATACACCTTAATATAAAAAAAAACCAAGTAACCCAATTAAAAAATGGTCAGATGACCTAAATAGACATTTCTCCAAAGAAAACACAGAGATGGCCAACAAGCACATGAAAAGATGCTGAACATCACTAATTGTTAGAGAAATGCAAATCAAAACTACAATGACATATCACCTCACACCAATCAGAATGGCCATAAGTCCACGAACGATAAATGCTGGAGAGGGTGTAGAGAAAAAGGAATCCTCCTACGCTGTTGGTGGGAATGTAAATTGGTGCAGCCACTATGGAGGACAGTATGGAGGTTCCTTAAAAACCTAAAAATAGACTTACCATATGATCCAGCAATCTCACTCCTGGGCATTTATCCAGAGTAAAATATAATTCAGAAAGACACATGCACCCCAGTGTTCACAACAGCACTATGTACAATAGCCAAGACATGGAACAGCCTAAATATCCATCAACAGATGACTAGATAAAGAAGATGTGGTGTATTTCTACAATGGAATACTACTCAGCCATAAAAACTGACAACATAATGCCATTTGCAGCAACATGGAAGTTCCTGGTTTCTGGAGAATGTCATTCTAAGTGAAGTAAGCCAGAAAGAGAAAGAAAAATACCATATGAGATCGCTCATATGTGGAATCTAAAAATAAAAAGCAAAGAAATTTTTTTTAAAAGAAAAAGAACAAAGAAGAAGAGATCTCAAACAACCCTACTTTAAAAAGAAAAAAGATTTTAAAAAAAGTAATCAGCTCAGTCTTTTGCTAGATTAGGAATTTGGAATTAACAGACACTATTATCTATTAAATATATAACCATACACTCCCAGGTCCTTGATAACCTAGTTCAACCTGAATCCTTTCTCTTTTTTCCTCTAAGCAACCCATGGAAGCCTCTGTAATTCTCATCTTATAAAATAATTCGTTTAAAGGCGGTTTGAAAGTTACTGGTTAAACCTGTCATTAGCCACCATGCCAGTTCTCTCTTCTTCTTTAATTTAAAAAGAAAATGATTATATGATTTGAAATCAAAGTTACATAAAATAACCACAATGCAAACAGTAACAAAATTTGAAAGCCAGTGCTTTACTCTAACATGAAAAGATCAAGAAATGTGCTTTCTAGATTACTTTCATCGCTCTCATTCACCAATAACCCTGTAAGACTAGAGAATGTAGCTGTGAGAGAGCTTCCAAAAGTCTCCCCAGCACCTCGGCAACTACCAGGGAATAACTCAGGCCTTCATGAGCCTTATTTGAAGTATCTAGACGCCATCTGTGCATCTTCCTTGCTCAGAAATTCTCCCATTTCTTGAACTCCAAGGTAAGATGTCTGATTCATGTGAGATCCCTGTCATTTTAACATCACCAGTCATTTCCCCTTAATGTTCAAAATTAACAATCAAATAGTACTTGTACTCATCGTTTCATCTACATTTTGAGACAAAAATCTTCAAAAGGCAGGTCATCAAAGGGCAATAATTGAAACTTGTCAAAACTACACTTTCCCTTAGAGCAAGTTTCGTCACTAGGGTCCCCTGCGTCCCCCACCTGGACAGGCAGAGTGTGGGAGTGGCCCACGACCGCAGGGCTCCCGTGCCTTCCTGCTTTGACGCGTACCCAGAGGGCTCTCTGCTAGGCTTCCACATTCAGGCGACACGTTTTCACACAGGCTAGATTTTCTTAACACACCAAACTACTGTGCCTTCTGCTGACCCACTTATTTTTCCAACAGAAATGATCATAATACAAAATACTGTAATCACTGTATTCTAAGTGTGAATCCTATTAAATTTCCAATCATCAGATCACATTAATCTTCATGTACTTCTAAGGTCATATTCTCTTCTCCCCCAAACTGAGTGACATAGAGACACCCAAGGACAAAGTATTAGGCAAACTCAAAAAAAAAGTGTATTTCTTAACACCCAGTAAGGGATCCTTGCTTTTATTTAGAGAATACATGGTTTCATGTATGTTCAAAACATCTAGTCCTAACACACAGTCCCCAGAGAGACTGTCGTCAGATCAAGACCAGCGTAATGAATAGTAACTGCCCCACTGGCTACTATCAGACAGCTTCAAGGGTCAGTTCTGCCTGGCAGGGGGCGTGGAGCAGCGCCCTTGGCCAGGCCTAGTAGCCGGTTCTTGGCAGGACCTGAGAAATGAGACAACTAGGGTACAGTGACATCGAATGTGAACACAATAATCGAATTCATGATCCTAGCCAAGTGAGTTTTAGACAGTAATGTCACTACTAGCACAAATACTGAGGAAGGGTACGTGCTGCACTTCACAGGACTAAGACCTACCGAAGAAAGTGTAACTTAATACACCTGCTCAGAAATCAGATTCGAGATCTTCATAAAGTTTTCAAGTTCGAAAGCTTCAGGAAACTTGTCGAAAGAAAACCTTTGCAAAATCACCAACTGCCATGTATTTCATTAAGATTTACACTGACGTCCTGAGTTAAGAACAAGTCTAATCGAGTGTGACGAGACCTGCAACGTCACAGCAATGAGCAGACTATGAAGAACTCTGCAGTAGGGTTCTTCATGCAGCAACGGCCAGCTAAGGCGATGAAAGAAGTTTCCAGACTGTCAGACGTATGACTGATACACACCTGTTTGGGTACAATTTATCTTTTCTGATTTGGAATTTTCTTTGCAATTAGTCTCTTCTTTAGGAGTCAAAGGTGCATTAATTTCTTCCTCATCTTCAAAATCAGAAAATGTAATTTTCTGAAGAAAATAGTTTTAAAAAATACAAGGACTGTCAAATAGTGTCAAGTCAAATTCCAGGAAAAGATTGTTGACATCCAAAATAAGTCTGCAGAAAAGTGATTTAGTTAAACATAAAGATACTTCTAAGAACATACTTTTGGGGGCAAAGATTTAATGAGAATACAATTCATAAGATTTAGGTTTATTTTGTGTCTGGTACTTTCAAATAGTTATGAGCTTTATATCTTTTAATATTTTGCATTAACCAACTACAAATTCCTAGTGTTATTTAAAAGATTTCATATCTTTAAAAGACACTTTAATTACTTGATTTTTAAAGACAAAAATCTCATACTGCTTACTTACAAAAGGCAGCACTTTGTGAAATCCAGACACTCAAACAAAAGGTTGGATTTTGCTTATTTTTTTAAGTTGATTTTTTGGGGTCTTTATAGGTGTCTCTACTGTAACCCGTGAGCAGTGCTCATGAAAAGTTGGTCTCTGACCCCTCTCTCAGGTGAATACGAGCCTTAAATGACCTCTACTGTTCCCCATTCCCAGGCACTTCTCAGCTCAAGTCCCAGCTTGCATCTCGATGGCTTTGCAGCAGAAGGAAAAGCTGTGTCTGTGTCAACATGATGCCATCAGACTACTTGTGGTGAGAGTGGGCAGGGACTATCCGGCCAGGACCTCTTCGTCCATTTTTAATTTGTTGTTTATAGCCCTTCAATCAAAGGATTGACTGAGACTGAAGTGGGCTGTGGGCTGTAGATGAGGAACGGCCTTTTCAGAGTGAAACTGATCATGCTAGAAATAAACATAATCTTACTTGTATCTCAAAAAGTAGATCACATTCAGAGACAGGATGGCCTGATGGGAGAAAGACTGCAGGAGGTACTAGAGAGTCTGCATCTGGAATGACTGTCCTTCAGTCTTCTCTTAGAATGGAGGGGACAACTTGAGTGTAATTAGCAAAGAAAGTCTGCAAATGAGTAAGTTAAATACAGATGCTTTCTGTGAGACCTACTTAACAGAACATCC
Organism: Camelus dromedarius; assembly: GCF_036321535.1. Lineage (NCBI taxonomy): Eukaryota > Metazoa > Chordata > Mammalia > Artiodactyla > Camelidae > Camelus > Camelus dromedarius. The sequence goes on from NC_087450.1 coordinate 9,347,755, forward strand.
CCACTTTAGTTCACAGGGAATACAAGGGCGGAACAGCACGGGCACTGTGACTTAGGCGGGTAAGCTAGGGTAGCTGGTTAAGTATGTCAATGTCTATATTCTGAGGCTGAGAAGCTCACCTCCTTTCTCTTCCATATGTGGAAGAACCCTGCCTGGGGTTTTCTGAGTATCAACAGACATAATTAAATTCAAAACAGTTACTGAGAAATTACTTTGCATTAGACAAATTCTAGGCTCTAGGACCAATGTCAAATGATTAAGATTCTAATAGTCCAGGTGAGACTCATTGAATTTTAAGAACCTCAGCGATTAGTTTTGCTTAAGTAAAGATGATAAACAAGGAGAGAGGAGACATGGGAGGGTATGACCATAAACTCAGACAACTACTTAGGGTTTGGGAACTAACTGAAGTCAATGGAAGGGGAGGTAGTGTTTGTGTCACTACAAAGAAGCAGTGTAAGAACAGCTCTGGTGGGACAGCAAAATGCTTAGGAGCCTAACCAGGGGCCAGAAGGCTTGGATTCAATTCCTGGTTCTATCACTGTCAGCTATAGAACCGTCAGCAGGTCACAAACCCTCTTTGCCTCGTTTTTCCCATCTGTAAAGTGGGGATGATTGTAGTATATGTTTCAGAGGGTTGCTGATTATGTTTAGTAATAATAATTATCTTTGTTAGTATTATTATTGCATGTGTTACACTTATTCTGAACCAAAAGTTAATAAAGCCAAATACTACTTCTGATTAAGAAAAGTGAAGTGTTAATCTAATATACACTTTTTAAAACTATATTTTGCTAGTTGCACTTAGTAACTGAACAGTCTACAGGCAAACACTGTATGTCCACTGTATGAACCCCCTCTGCAGGAATCTGTCATAAATAAGCTAGGTTTGAAGCAAGAAAATGTCATTGGTCGCCACACAGAGAAATGAGATAGACAAGAAACAGAAGGAAGGAAAGCAGCGGGTCAGAGAGTCAGAAAGGGATATGAAGGCAAGCTGTGTTCACATGAAAAGTGAAACAAAAAAATCCAGTTAAGAAACTGGTTCTCGTATGAGAAACAGAGATAATAATACCCAGCTCTTAACACTGGAAAATAGTAAGAGTGTTAATTTTTATTGTTCTGATCTTTTTGACAGGAAGCTGTCACCCATTCAAGGTACTATGTCTACTATTATATTCTATACCCTTGCAACTTTGAAAATGTTACTTGCATAAATAGTAAATAACTAAATAATACTCAATGTAAAAGATCTAAAAGATACACTTGGAAACATTTTCATTCTCTGTTGGAAAATCTGGCTGAAAGTTTTAACTATGATGTAATCCAGAGGACTTTCTCCTCTGCCATCTTGAATTTCAAGGACTTTGTAAATGATGAGTCGACGGGACAAAATATATGAAACAACTGTTCTCAGACACTGGACAACCAGCAGCACAAAAATGTGATTCCTAAGCAAAGATAAACCAGTGAGCTGAGTACCTGAAGGTATGCATACTCTGGAGCGCTGAGCAGGGAGGGGGAGATTAGGACAGCCTCACGTGTTAAGGAGACAGAGATAAGAGTACAGAAAAGATAAGGTGATGAGAATCCACAGGGCAGCAATAAAGAGAGGAGGCACCTATGTAGAAACAGAGCACTAGAAATCCGCTTGGGGTCCCCTTGAGTCTTTCCTGAAAACTAAGTCATTTATACGCAGGTTGAGCAAAGAACGTCTGAAAAGCTGCTGGCTGGACAATTCCCAGAGTTCACACGGGTAAGGAGACTCTGAAGCTCTAACCAACTTCAGTGGAAAAAAAATTCTTGTTGTTCAGCAGAGGCATTCAGTAGAAACCTCTGAGAAGCTATGCGTTGGAAGCAGTGTCAAGTTCTACTAGAATAAAAACTACTCTAGACTTCCCATAACAAAGCATAAGAAGAGCCTTGAAAGGATCAAGCCACCTGCCAGCACAAAGCTCAACACTCTTTAAAAGAAGGAAATAAAATCTAGACACTCAACAATGTAAAAATCTACAATACATACAACACACAATTTAAAAAATCACCAGAATTACAAGGAGGAAAAAGTGACCACAATTAGGAGAAGAAGCAGTCAATAGAAAGAGACCCAGAAATGAACGAATACTGGGATCAGCAGAATGTGCACAACGTTGAAGACCTGAAAAAAAAACAAACAAAAAAGAACATGAGCAAACATACTAAAGAGATGGGAAAAAACATCCAAAAGAACTTCCATAGAGAAAGAAAAAATAATCATTCAATGAATTAACAAAAAATTAAAGAAAAAAAATCAGTGAACTTGAAGACATAGCAATAAAAACTGAAGCAAAGAGGAAAAAATGCTTTAAAAAAATGAAAGTCTTAGTGACCTGAGGGACAAAATGTAACTTTCTAATATACTTGTAGTTAGGATCAGAAAGCAAATGATACTTGAAGAATTAATGGCAAAAACATTTTTCATTCTGATGGAAACTATAAATTCACAGATCAATTGATGCTCAACCACCTCCAAACAGGATAAATGCAAGAAAAGCACACCAAGATACATCATAATCAAACTGTCACAAAATTGGCATAAGGAGAAAATTTTCAAAACAGTGGGGTAAAAAGACGCAATATGTACAAAACCACAATAATAGGAATTACCACTGACTTCTCATGAGAAATAATGTTAGGGGACAAGAGAAGGAGATAATTAAGTTGCTCAAAGAAAAAAAAACTACCTAATATTTTAAATCAAGCAAAAATGTTCTTCAAAAACAGAGCCAAAATATGTTTTCAGACAAATGAACACTGAGAAAATTTATTCCTAGTAGACCCGCACTATAAGAAATCTTGTTAAAGGAGGTTCTTCATGCTGAAGAAAAATACTAGATAGAAACTTAAAGTAATACTAGATAGCCACTATTTTAAAGATGCTAAGAGAATAGATCTTAAAAGTTCTCATAACAAGAAAAAATAATTTTCTTGTAATTACGTAAGGTGACAGATGTTAACTAGACTTATTGGGGTGATCATTTCACAATGTATAGAGATATTAAATCACTATATTGTACACCTGAAACTAATACAATGCTATATAAACCAACTATATCTTATTTTAAAAAGTAAAACAAGAAAGAAATTCAAATCTACATGAAGGAATGCAAGTCATTGGGAATGGTAAATATGTGGATAAATATAAATTTTTATATAAGCATAAACTTTTAATCTTCCTTAAAAGTAAAAAAAAAAATGGTAACAGACTGTTAAAAACAACAACAACAACAACAACAATAATAATACATCATGGGGTTTCTAAGATATATAGAAAAATGTATGCCAAAAATAGCAAAAAGATTGGAGGTAGTTGATGGTTGTTAAGACTCATATAAAGTGGTATAGTGTTATTTGAAATTAGACTCTAACAAGATAAAGATGCATATTGTGAATCAAAGGACAACTAAGAGAAAACACAGCAGAGAAGTGCAACTGACAGGCCAAGACGAGGGCTAAGACGGAATGCTATAAATACAAATCCAAAAAAATACAGGACAAAAGGAATAACAAAAAAAGATGGAAAGATAAAAATTAATGGCAAAACAGGAAATAACCATACCAGTGAGTATATTTTTGCAAAGGGTACAAACATCTCAATGGAAAGTCAGAGATTGTCAGATTGGATATAAAAGCAAAACTCAGCTATATGCTATCTACAAGAAAACCAATTTAAATATAAAAACAGACACATTAAAAGTTGGAAGATGGAAAAAGATACCCCTCCCTAACCATGCTTTGGAGATAGTTGTCCTGGCTTTACAGATTCCCCTGGTCCAAGCATAAAAATCCCTTTTCTGTCTTCTCCATGGGTCTATTACCCACTCCCAATAAATGAGGCAGCAGTGCACTTACAATTCCTTAGTAGTTCAGCCTGTAACATAGGCAACTCACCCTACCTGTTCAAGCTCTTTCCAAAGTAATACAATTTTCCTTTTAAGTATTTTTCTCTTATCAATGTCCTTACTGAAAGCTATATTATCTTTTCAAATACTTTAAATTTTAAACCCAGTGAAATTACCTGCCAGTTCTTAGTGTTTTAATTCATTCTCTTGTTTATCTTCAGTTAGTTCCATGTTAGCTTGATTACTAAAACAAATTTACTTAACTGAGCATTGCATGTTAACAGTACATTTCCGTGCAATCCTTTGTGGAAATTTAAAAAACGTCTCTAACAATACAAATGTCCTCCCAAGCACTCCTGTCAAAAGCTAAATATTTGGAAGCTATGAGGAAACTGTTTTGAAAATAAAGCAGTAGATGCCCAGACTCAGTGACGCTCTCCTGTCAAGCAGCCCACCACACAGATGGACAGCCACCACGGACCTCGTGAACCTTGCGGGGGCATGGGAAACCCAGGCAAAAAACCGTGACATTCTGGTACTTCTTTTGTGGTAAGAAATAAAATCCTTTTGCTTCTGCCCCAGAAATCTTGCATCTACTGTCAGCAGCCACAAAACTGGCAGGCTGACTTGTTGGCTTGGAAGAAGAGTAAAAACCTCAGACCCCACACAGTTCATGACAGTCATTGCTTTGTCCACCGTGTAAAAAATCTACGCGTCGTGAGAACAGGCACTCTCATAACCGGAGGCTGTGAGTCTCCTGCCACTTTGTCTAATTATAGTTTGGTGTTCTTAAAGGTGTTCTTAAAATCTTAAACTGTAATCTGACTTCCATTTATATTTTAAAAAATTAAATGAAAAACTGAAACTGAGGAAATTAAAGAGATCAGGTTTCACCAAAGTCTTGAGAATGCCAAAGGTCTACGGCACTTTCAGAGCACCAGCTCAGTCAACCAGCAGGATTCCCAAGACAGATGAGGTCTCTTGATCAGCGTCAGGGCCGACCACACACAAAGGCAGGACACAAGCCCAGTCAGTCTTCACTGCCTGGTTCCTCCTTCCCTTTCTGGTCCGATCTCCCCTGAGTTTACAAGAGCTACCTGGGTTCTCTTATCTACCTTATATGTGGAAAATCACTTAATAAATTACTTTCCTAGTTAGGTCTTTTTGGCAAAGTGCTATTAGATTAAATAGTATCTCAGGCATGAAATTTCAGATATTTGGAGGCTCTCAAATACAAATACAAATCAACATGTTCCATATGTATATATGTATACGTATATATGTGTATGTATACACACACACACACACACGAAACTCCAACCAAAATAATGAACAGAGAGAGTTAAAAATAAGATTTAATTTTTGCCTGTTAAAATATCAACACATTTAAGTCCATGCACAGACCAGCCTTTGAAAAATACAGAAAGACACAAAAATCATTTAATGATTAGTGTATATTATACTTATATTACGCACGTATTCCTTATTTAATCTTGAATAATCCGTGGAAGATATTAAGCCTTTCTCAAAAAATTGCTCCTTTTCCTCTTGTTCTTCTACTGCATCCAATCCTAATCCAAGAACACCGTGATTGAGCTCAGAAACTACTATATCTAAACGAAAAGCACAAATATATTTTATTAACATACAGAATTTTGATAAAATTAATTTAACGATACATCTATTGACATTATATAAAAAAACTTGAAAAAATTTAAAACATATTTTACTCTTACCCACCAAGTATAGTTTTACATTCACAACATGTAAAGATATAAGGCTTCTCCAGAGGTGTAATTTTAAACCTTCTAGGAAGATATTAATTCTGTCTACATACCTCAGTAAAGGAGGCTCCACAATAGTTATAAATTAATTTTTCTAAAAATTCTAATTATAAGCATAGTAACCTGTCAACTCATGGCCCTCACATTTCTTACCAGTGGGTTCTAAGCTGTCAATCCTTAAGACAGAAGTTCCACTGCCCTTAAGAAACTGAATCCCTTCAGACTCCTCTTCTATTTCCATAATAGTCTTCTTTGTTTTCAAATAGCTCACATTTGTTCCAAGCAGTCCTAGGGATGGGATTTAATATAGTTGGATATTTATATTAAGAAAACTGTTTTGACTATTATGCATGGGCGGGGGCGGCGACACCGACAGTGGGAAATGGGAGCAAATCCCCGCTCTAGCATGGGGCAGCCCCAATCCTGCCGTCGCCTGAGCACACCCCGACTGCCTCCCAGGAGCAGGCTGACAGAGAGAAATTCTTTCCAGGAAGCTGGGGCAGCAGAGGCTGCCCCCAAGCCAGGCAGCGGGGGAGATGGGAGCAAGTCAACTGGCTCTCCCAGGGCAGCCCGCCGCCTGCTGTCCATCCCGGGGCGGGGCTGCCCCCTCCCTCCCGGCAGCACCATCAAGCACCCAAGGCCCACTGGCGAGAGGTTTGCAGCCCGGGACCACCCTGACCCATGGGCTCAGAAGAGGCACTGGGCACGGGGAGAGGGGTGGGGGCGTGGGGGTGGGGCCGGACACCCAGGCAGGAATTGGAACGGCCTGCAGCCCCCGCCCGCCCGGGCCGGGAACCTGGGACACAGGGCTGTGTGCCCCCACTCTGCCCAGTATCCCTGTCTGGCGGCTGTCGCCGAGGTGATCGGAACCCGGACCGCCCCGCTCCCGCGAGGTGAGGGGTGAGGGGGTCCGCTGGGGTATGGGTGCACTCCGGGTGTGGGGGATGCCGCGGTGAGGGGTCGCTGGGAATGGAAGTGACTGGGCTGAGGGTTGGGGGCTAATTCCTGGGTGAAGGGTGAGGGGACTACTTCTGGATGGTGGGGGGACCTGGGGTGACGCAGGAGAGGTCCGCTTGGTTTGTGGGGGCTGTAGCTTAGGACGTAGCAGGGCGCAGACGGGGGCGAGGACTTAGGGGTGAGGAGAAGGAGCCTTGTCTTGAGGGTCCGATCAGTCCGGGACCGGGCCTGGCAGGGGGTGGGGAGGCAGTGACTGCGTTAGGGTGGGCGAGCAGGGGGAGTGGGGCTGGGGAATGTGGCCTGGCCCGGGGCGGTGGTGGTTCTAGTTGGGTGCTGGGACCCTGTGGGGTGCGGGGTGGGGGCGTTGGGGTTGGGGACCTGGCCAGCCCTGGCCGCGGAGTGGGCCCGCCCCGCCGCCCCGCCGCCCCGCCGCCCCGCCGCCCCGCCGCCCCACTCGCAGGGACCCTGCCGCAGGAGCCGCAGCCTAGCGTCCGTGCTGAGGGTAGGAGGGGGAGGGGCGCGCACCGACACGCACGCCGGCGCGCGCGGACGCGGGAGCGCGCCCAGAGCGTGTGGAAGCTGGGCGGGAGCCGGGTGCCCCCGGACCAGCTTCCTGAGGAGGAAGGCGGCTCGGGTTCTGGGCCGCCCGCCGCCTGCTGTCGCCTGTGCTGCCGTCGCCGGGCAGGTAAGGGGGCGCTGGTGCGGGCGCGCAGGTCGGGAGTCGGCGGGTGAGGCCTGGGCTGTGCAGCTGGGGAGGCGCACAGGGAGGGCTGCGGAGGTGAGGCCCAGGCCTCGCGGCCCGTTAGGACCCTGAGGCGGGTCCCAGGCCCGCCGCCCTGGTTGGGGTCCCCCCCCCTCAACATTAGTATTCACTGAACCCCGCGTCTTTCTTGGCAGCCTCTCATATGCGGGTTTGGGAGAGTGGGAGCAGCCCCGGGAGGTGGGAGGGCGCTGGACGGCCCCGGAGCACCTCAGACTGGCCCTCAGGCCACGGCCTTCCCGCGCAGGTGGGCCCGCCTTGGGAGCGGAGGCCGCCCCGGACCCTGTGGGGCACCAGCGAGCTGCGGCAGAAGAAGGAGCGAGGCCCGGCCTTTGGGAGCTTGTTAGCCTGCCCCCGAGATCCAAAGCTTTTGACAAGTGTGTTTTTCGTCTTCTGAGGAATCTCCCTCCTGTTCTCTACAGTGGCTGCACAAAACTACATTCCCACCAACAGTGTGGGAGGGTTCCCTTTTCTCCACAGCCTCTCCAGCATTTATCCTTTGTGGACTTGAATGATGACCTTTCTGACTGGTGTGAGGTGATACCTCATAGTAGTTTTGATCTGCATTTCTCTATTAATTAGCGATGTTGAGCATCTTTTCCTGGGTCTGTTAGTCATTTACCTCCTCTCTTTTACAGCCTCGGATTTGATTCTTTCTTTCCCAGCCCACGTTCACTTCCCTGGCTCTCACGATAGTTCACTGCTGCTTGATCATTGCCTTCTAGCTCCCGTCTATCCTCCTTGTACCTGTGTCTCCCAGCAGGGCACTTTTGATCTTTGGACTGGGATAGTTCTTTTTTCTCCAGGATTCTTGCAAATAGCAGGATGCCTGCCATCTGTGACCTCCCCCTAGAACTGCAGCCATGTTCCCACAGTCCTGGTGACAGACACAAACGTCTGGGGAATGGTCGTGCTCCCAGTCTGCTCATACCTCCACACTGGGTTTTGCCAAGTACAGCTTCCGTTGTCCCTTTGCTTCCTCGTTTAAACATCTTCAGCGGATTTCCACTGACAGTGAAGAAGACAGAGCTGTCTGTTTATCCCCCAGTTTTACTTCCCATTTCTGCCTGCCTTGGAGGTTGTGCTCAGTACTTTCTGTGCTTCTCAGCCGCCTGTTTGCTTTTGCCACACCCTGCTCTTAGATGGCCTCTGTCTGTTTCTCTGACTCAAAGTCTCCTATGCCCTCCTAGATGTAGTTGAAATGTTAATTCTGCAGTGTAACCATCCCTGATCACACCCTGTCTCCCAGATAAGAAGGGATCTCTCCTTATTCGGAATCTCCCTTTTTGCCTTGTGGTGTGGAAACTGAAGGGAGACAGGGACAGTCTGATCCACGTTTGTGTTCCCTGCATCTCTGTTCTCGGTCCTGCCGTAAGGTCATGCTCAAGAAATACTCCTCGAAATAAACTGAATGGGAGGTCCAGTGAATCCTGCTATGCTGCCTCTGTTCATGATAATTGACTTCTCACCCACCTACTATAAAATTTTCAGAGAAGTGTCATGAGAGGTTTTATATATATAGTTCCAGAGTGAAGTTTTAATGCCAAATCTACTCCGTTCTGAAAGATACATTTGTTCTTTCGTTTTACATCATTAAACTCCTTTTAGTAGTAAGCTCACACATTTTCAACTCTTCATCACGAGTTTGATCTGTTTTTCCTGCAATCTCAATTTGAGAAGCTGAGTAGAAGGAATGAAACCTGCTTCTAAGGTGTCCTACTAAATGGCCAAGGGTAACTGAAGCACGTCTTTGAAATTAAGTGTGACACCCCCCCCAACCATTAATCCATCAAATTTTGCCAATGACACAGCAAAACATACTGGCGTTTTGGGCATCTCTAGTGATTACCTGTGAACACGTATCTTTACCATTTGGACTGTGCTTCTGGTTTTCCTCATCACGCTCCATGGGGTTTACACCTGGGTCTGGGTGGCTCCTGGTTTAGAGCTGGCAGGTGGCTGGAGCCTCTGATTTGGTCCTACCGTGGAACGGCTCCTGGCCCGTTTTCCTCTTCCGGGCTTCTCAGAACTTGCCAGGGCTTTTGCTGTATGGGTTCTGCTTGCTCTGCCCTTGTGATTTGACTGAGATGAGTGCCATGCTGATCGACCCGCGGTTTTCTGAAGGTTATACCCCCCCGGGGTCTGGGACATCCGGGAGTTCTCGTTTCTCTTGAAGCCCCCCATCCCGAACCCGTCACCAGCAGCTTCAACTCAGAGGCCCCACCTGGCGTGCCGCTGCTGGCCTGAGCTGGCTCCCTGCCCCGCCAGGCCCTGGAGTGCTCCCCGGTCAGCGGCCTGTGATGCAGCTGTGATGGTTATGGTGCGAACAGACTGTGGTCTGCCTCAGTGTGAGAGGGAGTATTTAACCCTACACCAGAGGGAAATACAAATGACACAGTGCTGTAACATTGGATCGCTTTTTAAAATATCTTCGTGGCAAACTTAAAAAGTATCCTTGTAGTAGGACTAATATGATCTTCCAGTGTTAATATGAAAATGGCTTTGTAGAAGCAACAGTCTATAGAAATCATAACTGACCTTCTGGGTTGAACATCCTTTTTGCCAGAAAGAGGCATTCAGTGTATAATACAGACTAAGTACAGTGATTTATAATTAACCACTTCTAAAGTTGGCGAGGTGCTAAGTAAGGATAACGTTCATTCTTCAGCTGGTTAGTATGTTTGGTAATCAGGCAAATGCAATGACAATCAGACGTCACAGTCTAGAGCCCAGTGAAATCAAATTCACTTCTCTTGGTGAAATAATTATGACAACACAAGTATAATGAAGTTTATGCTTTCTGTGATATTTTAGAAGTTCCGTTAATTTTTTTAATTTTATTTTTTATTGAAGTGTAGTTGATTTACCATGTTAGTTTCAGGTGTACAGCAAAGCTATTCATTTATGTATGTGTATATATATGTATGTGTGTGTGTGTATGTATATATATATATATATATATATAGTAGTTCCATTTTAAAAGGGAGACATCCACAATGAAGTATTTGTATTTACTGAAATCAGTTTTACAAAGTAGCTCTCAGTATTTGTTTACAAAGATGGTGCCTTCTCGTTATCAGTGATCTTGACAGAAGCTCAAGAATTGAGGTCTAGAGACTTGTTTTTTGCAAGCATGATTTGTGCTTTTAAAGAGTTTTGGGAGATTTGGAAGGCAAAGAACATTCAGTTAAACATTTGATTAAAAACATAATTTTGAGGGGGTGGGTATAGCTCAGTGGTAGAGTGCATGCTTAGCATGCATGAGATCATGGGTTTGATCCCCAATACGTCTGTTAAATTTAAGTAAGCAAACAAACAAATAAATAAACCTAATTACCTCCTCCAGAAAACAAAACAAAAATTTTTTTAAATCACGTAATTTTGATTGATTTCTCTATTCCTTGGATAGAACCTTAAATAAAACCTTGGGTAAACATAATAACTACCACGTCTGCAGTGCTTGCTATGAGCTGGACATTGTTCTAAGTGCATCATGTGACTACTTAATCCTCGAAAAAACCCATTTTACAGATGAAGAAACTAAGGCCCAGAGAGATTGAGTTGTGAGCCTGGAGTTCCCTGCTGCATAGCAGAGCCAGACTTCAGACCTGGCCACAGGGCTCTGGGTCCATGTCCTCCTCTCCACCCTCTGATGCCTCCATAAGTCAAGTCTCCACTGAATGTTTTTTATTTGAAGTTAGCTTGGCAAATTCTAACGGCACAAAATATCTTTCACAGATTTTACATGTCAGTATTTATGAAACTTTCACAACAAGCATTTAACAAAAGTCTAAGTGGAGCTGGTGAAGACACACCAACAGAACATCAGCCCCAACAAATCCCTGGGTCTTACCCCAGACCTGCTGAATCAGGATCAGGGCAAAGAGATGGGGTGTGGAGGGAGAGAGAGAGTGGAGGGGTGGAAGACACCAGTGAAATATATTTCTGAAAACTCCCCAGGGGATTTCAGTGCACAGCCAGAGTTGGGAATCACTGGTAGAGGGTCTGCATCTTTTTTAAAAAAAGCCTTGATCGGCTTCTGAAATAGGGATGAATTTTGGCAGATGTGTCTGAACATGTTGGGGATATACATGGTGACACAGAGCATCCAAGAGAAAAATAGAGCATTTCTTATGGTCTTCACATTTTTAATACGATTTTACCTTTTTTCCTGGTTCCTTCCAATTCTTTTGTTAAAGGTCAAAACTTTTGTCCTGGAATTTGTAAATATTAGCCACTGGGCAGGATCGCCACTTCCCCACCAGCCTCTGTTGCCCACATCTGAGAATATGGTTTCACCACAGCTATTGAAACATAGGAGATTTATCATTTATTTAGCACACTTGTGGTTACCAGTTTATGGTGAATTGCTCCTGGCAGGACGTATTTCATCAGATGTACGTTTTCAGAGATTACTATTTACGTCTTGATTCCTCATGCTCACCTTAGTTCCAGGTGGAATTCCAGAACTTAGAGAAAGAATATGCATGGTTTTAGAACATATAGAAATCATAAGATGGCCATCAGAAAAATCTTGTCCTAATACTCTTTTCGTAGCTATTTGACTATTGTTGTGAAAATAAGCATTCCCCTTTTTCACAGCGAGTTGATTTCTATAGAAATACTAGCCAAGGATTATAGGATGGAAGTGAAATAAAAATGAAGACCCACATGCTGTCTATGTGTGCAGTGACAGCAGAGTAAATGCCCATGACTTCACCGGTCTTTTCCCTGGTCCTGTGTGTGTCGCAGTGTCATGGCTGAAGAAGCTCAGCAGGGCAGGCTGTCTAAACTGGGTTCTGAGCCATTCGTAGGTGTTACCAAGGGCCTGCCAGGGATTGGGAAAGACTTCTGAACTGAATAGTAAGAGCTCATGAAAGATGGAGAAAATGAGATTCCAGCAGAGTAAATCTATGCCTTTGACTAGGAAGAAAATTAATCTCTCCCAAAGTGAATGAAAGGTTATAGAATCCTTTATTTTAATTTAGCCCTTTGGTTTGTGGAAGAGAAAAAAAACTGTATTAATCATCTTCATTTTGGATACGATGGCATAACAGTTCATTTGTTTAGAAATGAATACTTGAGGTTGTGCAAAGAACTTTCTTTCTTTTTTTGATTGGATTAATGACGTTTCCTGCCAAGGACTATTAATTGTTCTGTGGATTAAAGTCACATTAGCACAGTGACATTTAGGATTTCAGTCATGATGCAGTTCAGAAATTATTTGGAAATGCCAGCAGAGCAGATATACTGGAGAAACTCTGTCTTGAACTTTGAATTGCTGGGTCGAATTAATGCGGTGGAACCCAGTCTTTATGGGTAGAGACAGATTGAAGAATCTATCACCGAGGTTGGTTTCCATGTGACTGACATCTTCCCAGCATCCATCCTTGTCAGGCATGGCTTCTGGCTCCTAAGCTGCTCACAGGGTTAAGGACCAATGTCATCATCCAGGCTCACATATTAGGCAGAATGTGTATATAAAAGATTTTGAAAAGCATTCAAGAGCATCTTGTTTAAATCAGCTGTAAGTCATAAGAATCAGCTGCCATGAAATGACAGCTCATAGTGAGAGACTTATAACTTGACAAACACCTCTTAATCCTTTAGAGCAGTTGAAACTTTGGAAGGCTTATGGGTCTTGACATTTCCTTCTATTTATAGATAAATGACTAGCATATGGGTCAGGTCAGGATAATCTTATCAGAAGCATTTACAAATATTAAGCATTAATATGAAATTGTTATGTCCTTTAAAAGGAAAACAAACTCAAAAGACTACTTTCATAGTCTTTTGAAATGAAACGAGCTTTTATCAGCCTGCATAAAAGTGTATGAAGTTCTCAGGTTAAAAAATGGAAGAGTTCATGTGTTTCCTTTACTCAAAGGGCTTGGAGTTTCCAATAAAAAACTGAAATTGGCTCACAAAAGTGTCGCTTTTGGTATATCTTCATTATAAATTGTACTTTCCAAAATATGTTTAACCTTTTAAGGCATGTTTAGAACAAGCATGAATAGAATGAATCATTTTTTATTTCAGAAACTTGACACATTTCTACTCTCTGTGTCTTTTTGAAGTAGTAGTTTATAGGGAAACATCTCTGTCCTGTGCCTGTTTTTTCACTCTTTTGAGGTTCAAGATCATTTGTCAGGTATTGCTTTAAAGCCTACTGTAGACCTGAAATTTGCTCTGTGTTTTAGACATAAAAGTAGAATTCAAAGTTTTAATATGTCTATACCTCAGGAACACATAAGTCTAAACGAGAGGATAAAACATGTACACAAAATAACCATGATCTAAGTTAGGTTGTGATTTGGACGCTGGAAATTCCTGATTGCCATTTCCTGTAGAGGTATGGGATGTGACTTCTGTTGAAAGGTCTGTACCACAGTGTACAGCCCTCGAATATGTATGGAAGGATGAACACTGAGGGGGCTGCAGGCATTTTATATAAAGGTCTCTCCTTCGGTTGAAGATGGGGGAATACCTTGATGACTTTTATACTTAAACAAAAACCTAGGTCGAATGTTATTTTACTGATGCAGGGATTACACATGTGCATTTTGGTAGACTGTCCGGTTGACCATCGTGTTTGTGTTTTTCCAGGGCAGTCGAAGTGAAGTAGGGCCAGTCAGACCCTCAGGACCACCAGGTAAACTGGTAAGTAATATTTCTAGTCTCCAGCAGCTTATTTGCTTCCTATAAAATGCAATAAATTAAAAAAAAAATCCAGGAGAGAAAAACAAGTTACAGAGGGTGATTTCGTCACCCTTCCTTGATTTCTCTTCCTGGGTGAGTGTGTGAAAAGGTAAATGTGAGATTTCCAGTTAAATCTAGGAGACCCCCAGAGGGTATTTCAATCTACATGGCTGGTAGCATTTATTTTAAAACTGGGGGAGATGTGGAGGGCTCCGTGTGGCCTCTGGTTGCTCTTGGAATTGGAGAGGACTGTGCGTGAATGCTGCCTCGTCCCCAAGCAGGCTTGTTCACGCAGCGAGCGGGGCTGTGAAAGAGCCCACAGCTGGGGAGGCGCATAAAGCACGGGACCGAAGACCTCAGAGGTGGGGTGGAGGGAGGGGGGACGGGCTCTCTTCTCCTGAGAACGTGGCAGGTGGGAGGAGCAGGGTTAAACCGAGCCCAGCCCTCAGGAGTCAACACACCTGAGGCCGTGTCTGGCTTGTGTGTTTTCTGTGTTGCAGTAACTGTGCTTCTGGGGACTCTGTGCTTGTCCTTCAGGGTTCTTTCGGTAGCGCTGGCCTCCCCAGCGTTCCTGGCCCCCCTGGACTTCCAGGAATGAAAGGTGACAGGGTGAGCTCTCAAGCCGTCCAGAAGGTTCCTTGTTTGGAAGGCTGATTTCTGCTATGTTGAGAAACCAGGCTTGCTTTGGGCCCAGTGGAGAATTTTTCTAGAAATTATCATAGAGATCTATCCAGAAAGATATCTTAAAGTACTGAGAGTGGAGGTTAAGAAGCCAGACATCTACTAATGCAATAATTTTTTAGAAGGGAAAAAATAAAAGCCAAGTAAAGTGAAAATTTTAACTGTAGTCACACTTCCTATTTAGTTGTAAATTTACATTCCTACTCGCCACATTTTACATGAATGTGGTCAGAGATCACTTCAAGTGGCCAGTGAGGTTTTGGACAGTTGTTTGTTTCTCCAGGTCATTCGTGACACTTGCTAGGTGGTGAGAAGATGGCATTTCTCTTCTGACACATTATCCACACTTGTTCTTACCCATCAGCCCCAAAGGGGAGTTGGTTCACTTGAAATTATATAGTTAAAAATCTCAAAATACTAAAAAGAGTATTGTATTCATTGCAGGGTGTGGTTGGTGAAACTGGTCCAGAGGGTGAACAGGTAGGCTCCATCGTCCGAATAGTGTGAAATACAGGGTTTAATGTGCGTTGATGAGTTTCACCAGCACTGGCCGATTTGTGGGCAGTTTCTCTGAATGTGCTTTGTGAGTGACACCCAGGGTTTAATTTGGTCTGTAGCTTGATCTACTATTTTTACAAGCTGGAGCTAATGAAGGCTTTGCCTTCAAGACTACACATTGTCTTCCTTTGAAAAGGGTGGTCCTGCTCTCTTATTCACTGAATTGGTTTACGCCGGGCTGATCATGCCCTCCTGAGCCATATCATTTTTTTTTTCTTTACCCAAGACCTTAGCAAATAAACTATGCAGGTGAATTAGAGTTAGACCTCCCTCTGTTTCTTCCTTTCTGCTGTCAGAGCCCTTTCTAACCCTTCCCTAATTACAAAATTGCTGGTACAGTCAATAATCCTTAACTTTAGCAGAAACTCAGCCTCACCTCCTGGTTTTCTCTGGGCTGTTTTCTGGTTGGGACCAGCCCCTGACAGCTAGATTGGAAAGCCGCTGAGAGCACTGTGTATTTCTGCATGATCTAGGGGGTGCTTTGGGGGCTTAGGAATGCTTAGCAGTATTGGCTGGTGAAAATTGAGCCAAGGGACTAAGAATTTTAAACAATGTGACATTTAGTCTTACTTTTTAGGGTGTCTCTGGGGAAGAAGGTGAAGCAGGAGAAGGGTGAACTTGTAAGACATTTTTTTCTGGTTATTGATGGAGACTTACTGGTTGTTGATGGAGACTTCCTGATTTTAACTCTATTAGAGGCATACATGTTTTCTTTTCGCTGACACTGCTATCCTTGCTGACTTCTTTAAAGGCTAAGATGTTGCTTATATAGCTGGCAGATGACCCCGTAGAATTGTAGCCAAGATCAAGTAAAGCAGAGGGAAACACCCGCAGATCAATAGACCTAGCCTGAAGCACTTGGAGGGCAAAGTGTTCCCCTTAGGGGGCAAATTTTCAGACCACTTTCCATCTAGACATTCAAGGTGATTCTTACATGACTGTAGAAAGTCATGAACAGTGCTTATCATGGACACAAAAGGAAAGTTTTGTTACAGTTGGAAAGTTGTGGCTCACGAGTGTGACCCTGGTGGCCATTCTCTTGAGTCTAAAACCCTCCAAAGAAGTGACTTCCACCCCCAGAGGAGGCTGCAGCTGCATCTCCAGGAAGGTAGTGAGAATGAGACCAAGTTACCGCTGCCACCCGCTCTGCTAGGTCTGCGGGCTCAGCTGCCTGGTTTTGACACAATGTAACATGACCTAGTGTGGAAACTTACGCTGGGTGCTTTGGGGTGGGGAGGTGACAGAGTTCTCATAAAATCTTTTCAGAGAGCTTTTAGTACAGGAGAAAACTCTGGTAATGTTGTTTGATTCAGATTTTTAGAATTTAGAGTTACTGTAAATGTGACATCTGAATTAGGCTGAGCTTCCTAACAATTAAGTGAATGACAAAAGGATTATTCTAATTCTATTTTCTATTCAAACTGTTCATTTTATAAGCTAAGAGGATTTTAAAAAATATTTTTGAGGGGGAGGCAATTAGGTTTATTTGTCTATTTATTTAATTTATTTTTTTAATGGATGTACTGGGGATTGAACCCAGGGCCTCGTTCATGGTAAACATGTGCTCTACCACTGAGCTATACCCTCTCCACTAAGAGGATGTTTTAAATTATTCTCTTTTGTAGTGGAGATGCATTGATATGCTAAAACAAGCTTAATTCATACCTAGAACCAATGGTGGGAGATATTCAAGGTTGTTTTTTAGGCATAAAAGCATGCATATTTATTCGGATAGACTTGGGGACAAGTCTGAAAATATTGTTAGGGTTTCAAAACTGAAGCCACCTGGTTTAAATATCTATTGTGTTATATATAACAATATAGTAGTTTAATATTTTTTGACTTACACATTTAATTCTCGACACCTAGCATTTTAGATCTGGATGGAGCCTTGGAGAGCTCCTCTTCAACCCTGTTATTTAACAGACAAGGTCACCCACAGCTGGGAGGTTACAAAGCTCACACACGGTCATAAAGTTAAGTAGCAGAACTAGGACCAGAATCCAGATTTTGAATCTAATGTTTTTCTACGGGCCCAGAGTTCTTCTGTTTGTGGTGTTCTGTAGACTTCAGCAGCACAATCCCTCTGAAATATTTTTACTGAACTATCAGATGTGAATACACTGTTCTAATATAATTGGGTTTTATTGATTTAGGGAGATATAGGGTTACCTGGCCCAAAGAGATCTGTAAGTATAACAAACAGTTACGGTATAAAAATAAAAATATCAATAAAACTGTAGAAAATACAGTGTTCTGCTTTATGAAATCATTCTGTAAAATTCAATTCTAAAAGGACTTACGTTTAAGGAAATTAATGTCTAAATTTATTCTTTAAGTAATGAATTAGTCCAAAGGAAAAAAAAAAACAAACCTTATAACAGTGTAAATGGAACTGCATTTTGACCTAACCATGCCAAGGGAAGTTTTTTTTTTCCTAAGTGGCTCACTGAGTATATGTCGTAATTTCTTCCATAATAAGTCACTTTTACAAGAACTGAACTGTGCTTAGCAGTGAAGAGAGGATAACTGAATTTCCTTGTCAGTGATATCACTGCAAATATTTCAGTAATTTTCTTAATCTCCTGCGTATTCTAGTTGCAGAAGTAAGTCACAGGCACGGTGCTTAAGAAAATACAGATAATTATTAGAGGTAGCAAATGGTCACCTCATTCAATTGATCACTTTACAGAAACTCAGCTGATGTCCCTAGAGATGAGATGAGTTCAGAATTAGAGAATCAATCAGTAGCAGACCTCTGATGATTTGCTAAAAGTTGTGCAGATTTATTACAGTAAGAAATTTAGGGTAATAAAAGGAGAAAGGATGGAGCTTACTTCAGTCTCAAGTGTCACTACCACCAGGATCCATTAATTTCCAAGTCACTACTGTTCCTGGAATCCACCACCCCCTCCCCACCAGAGCCTCTCTGTCCCTGTCCAACACATTATCCTCACGGCAGCCAGTGTCATCTAGATAAAAAAAAAAGGGTAAAGCCCACAGTCTGTCCCTCATCTGCTCAAAACCCTTCAAGAATAACACTTCATAGAGTAAAATCACACCCTTAGCAAAGTGTACACAAAGGCTTCAGCAAAGCGGTCCCTGCCTCCCCAGGGTCATCTCCGACCTCTCTGGAACTTTATCTGCTTGCAGTTCAGCTGAACGTTTCTTCATGCCGTGTGCTGTTCTCCGAGCCTGGAGCGCTCTTCCTCTTTCCTTAGAACAGTGCCTCCTACTTAAGTGCTTAACACCGTCCTCAGCCCTACTTTCTCTGGAAGGACCCACCCAGGCTGGGTCCCAGTGCCCTGCCCTGGGCTGGTCACACAGCACTGAGACGGAAATGATCACATTGTGTCACTTCAGCTGTTTACATACTGCTTCTGAGCGCCCTGTGACAGTCTCAGGCTTCAAGTAACACCTCTGTGCCTAAGAATCTCTGACAGCAATGGCTGAGGACTGAGAACAGTGTAAAGAATAAACCTTGGTAGAATTTGGGAACGGAAATCCTCCTTTACTGTCTAGAAATAATCACTGATGTCCAACAGTGATAATTCAAGTTATAAGAGAAAAAAAGTGGGTGAGCAATGCAGATGTCAAATGAGTTCATTTCATTTAATTTTGGATATAATACTAGGAGTTAGTTCTTGATTTATCACCACCCTTCCTACCCTGTCTTTCCTGACCCTACCCGAGTAACACCGGTGAAACTGAAGTACAGCCCCAGAATCAGGGGAAATAGCTGCTAAGAGAAAGGCTTCCCCTTTCCTCAGTGACTTCAGCCCAGACAAACCTGGCAAGTGGGTGAGGTCTGTTCCCCGGTTTCTATTTCAGCAGCCCACTCCTCAACTGAGAAATTCTTTCCCAAAGACCTGGGACCCCTGTGATGTCCTGGCCATGTTGGCCCTTGACATCTTCATCGAAACTGCCTGCCCCTTGTTCTAGCAATATTGCAGACATTGCCAGCCAGGTATCACCCTCTGATTTGGTCTCCTTTGTTTTCTCCTAGTTCTAGTTCTTCCTCTCCCCCTTCTCCTTCGCCATCATCATCGTCGTTGTCGCCTTCTCCTCCTTCTTCTCCTTTTCCTCCTTCTTCTCCTCCTCCTCCTTTTCCTCCTCCTTTCTCTCCTTCTTCTCCTCTTCCTCTGTTCTTCTCTCTTCTCCTCCTCCCCCTCCTCCTTCCTTTCCTCCTCCCTCTTCTTCTTTCTTTTTAGCAGCCTAGAGCAAAGCCATTTACTAAATCTCAATTCTGCAGGTAAAAGTTGGGGTTGATTCAACTGGACTCTGCTTGGAATCTTGAAAAGCCAAAAACAGGATATTGGATGGCTAAGCTCTTATCTGGAGGCTCTGGGGAAGAACCCACTTCCGAGCTCATTCATATCCTAGTGGTTGTAGGACTGAAGTCTCTGTTTCCTGAGGCCACTGGCTGTCAACTGAAAGTCCCTCTCTTCTCCTAAAGACCATTCACATTCCTTCTTATGTGTCTGCCAGTTCTTAGTGCATTCTGAATTCATTTGGTTTCTTCTCTGGGTTTTATTTTATTTTTTTAGAAGTTGCTGTGGTTTTGCATCCTCGTCACCTGACAGTTCCCCAGCCTTCATTCCATCCTCAGCTCTCCCCACTAACCCTGACTTTCAGGAAGTCTCTTAAGCCATAATTTATTCAAAGAAGCAATTTTGACAGGTTGACTTGATGAATGTCAGGGTTTTTGTTTGTTTGTTTTGTTTTTTTGCATAAAGAGAGATTGGGAAAAAGCACACTCCCTGAGCTTTATTTCGATGTGTCTAGGGAAAGCATTGCTTCACCACCTTTTTTCCTTTAGTTTAAAACACTTGAATGTTGGAACGAGTAGGCTTTTTCTAGACAAATGTTGCATATGAAAAAGAAGCAGGATTGCGTTGTTTTATGAACATTCATGTCTTGAGCACTAGCATTCCCTTGATGCCTCCTGCCTTTTTATTTCTCATTCTTATTCTGTGAACAGTTGTACACCGGAACTAGTATGCCACAAATTCCACTAGAGGTGGTTTAACAACGAGTGAATAAATTTAGTCTCCTTTAAAGCAATCATTGTAGATGAGGACTTTAAAAATGCTTTTAGTGGTCTGCTTTCAGAAGAAAAATCTAATTGGTGTATGCTTTTGTGCTAAAGAAATAATTGGTTTATTTTTTTTTAACATCTTTAATATTTAGATTTTTAACTTCCTCAGCACTTAAATTATGGACTCTCACTTTTTGTTTGGGTATTTTAAATACATTGATTTAGTTCCTGCTAGTATTTGATAATTCCCAGACACATGCGACTTCTCCAAATGCTCCAGAGACTGTAACAAAGGCTAAATGACTTACGTTCTTGGAAATATATTTATTTGATGCTTTCTGTATTGCTGATCTACCACGTAACTTGCCTTGTGAACTCAGTGGCCTTTTGGTGGCCAGGAAAAGTGAACATGTTTCATTAAAAACTACCTTGCTGTTAGAAGTGGCTCAGAGTATGAAGAATGTGGTTTGAAAATGGATTGTTCCAATTAACATTTTGAAATAATAACCATACCAAAAAGACAGATCTTTAAAAAGTTTACTTGAACTGGAATTTTAAGAGATGGGAGCATTGTCGTGTGGCCTTGTGTGTCTTTACCTGGAGGGTTCGCAGCGTCTGAGCAAATACCTCTTAGGTAATGGGACGTAAGTCAACCCACAGCTTCATGTCAGTGCCTGTGTTGGTATTAAGCAGACACATTCCCTGTGCGTGGCCCAGTTTTACACTGTGCTGTTGTGTCCAGGCAGGTAACCCTGGGGAGCCTGGCTTGAGGGGGCCTGAAGGAAGCCGGGGGGCTTCCTGGAGAGGAAGGACCTCAAGGACCGCCTGGACCACGAGGCGTGCAGGGAGAACAGGGTGCCACCGGCCTGCCTGGTATCCAGGGCCCTCCAGTGAGTGATGGGCAGTCCCTGGGGTTCCCTTTGGAAACTCCATCCCACAGTACCGGGTGGGGGCAGAGGGGCAGTTGGGCAGGATGAGACCTCAGCTCCTCAGCAGCTGGGCCATTTCCCTTGTAAATCCAGACGATCTGGCTCCTTGCCAAGTCCGACACTTGCTCATCTGACAGTGTCCCCTTTATGGTTCCATGTACAACTGTCTGTTTTCTTTTCCGTCCCAGGGTAGAGCACCCACAGATCAGCACATTAAGCAGGTTTGCATGAGAGTCATGCAAGGTAAATACGTCAGAATGGCTTGACCTTTTGTATGCTTTAAAGGTGGGAAGTTTTTTTTTTTTATTGAAATGTAGTTGATTTACAATGTTTTTGTTAGTTTCTGGTGTACAGCATAGTGATTCAGTTACACATATATTCTGTTTCAGATTCTTTTTCATTGTAGGTTATTATAAGATATTGAATGTAGTTCCCTGTGCTATACAGTAGGACCTCGTTGTTTATCTGTTCTGTATATAGTAGTGTGTATTTGCTAATCCCAGACTCCCAATTTATCCCTCCCAACCCCTTCCCCTTTGGTAACCATAAGACTCACAGACATAAAGGTGGGAGATTTTGAATAACATTAATTTCAATTCTGTTTTATCCAGTTTGTTGCCATTTGCAATAGCTTATAGCCTCAAAGGAAAATATTACCTTTTGGGGTTAGCCTGGATTTTTTTTTTTTTTTTTTGCCAATGGGGTTGATTTACAAGAAAGTACACCCCATACACACACACACACACACACACACACACACAGTTTTTTCCCCTTTGGAACACAAATTCTCAGAACCTTTCTCCTGTTAACATCCTACCACCTTCTGTGTACCTGGCACTGACCTAGACTCTCTCTGTGGATTATGTGAGAAGTAATTGGCAGACTCTGTGCCTCTAGGAAGCATAAGGACATTGCTTCTACTCAGGTACCATGTATGTAGAAAATCAATAAGTAGAATTTTACTAAAGTAGTGATATATTTTTGCACGTTAGCCTTTTTTTCCAAATTCATCTGTAACTATGGCGATGCTGTTAATTATCGTGTTCTTTCGTACATTCACGAGGTAGTAAGTTTATCTAGTAGGTTCAGCAAGTTTTCCAGAATGGAATCATCACCTCTGTATTTGAAAACCAATACTGTAGACATTTTATCTTGACACGACATTTCGATTTTAAATATTTCACACTGAGAACATTATGACTTTATGCTAACTCTTACCTAAAGAAGGCCAGCTTAGGACACTCGTATTTGAACAACTTTAAAATCTTGGTTAAAAAATGGGTTTCCAATTTATATTCTCCTTCACACTCTAAAAGCTTCTAAAAAACATTGCCCTAGAATATTTCCCTGAGAGCATTTTAATGGGACCGTTTTCCTGTTCTCCGTGGTTACTGTGGATGGTTCTTAGTCTCTTTAATGATTCCTGGAAAAGCCTGCGCAGTTACTAATTTTTCAGACAGACTGACCATTCTTAGGGAGCGAGCTCTAATGTCTGGCGTCTGTTCCAAGCATGAAAAAACTTCTGAGAAGGATTATTAATAGGAAGTCATGAATTCTCTTGATATTTCATGTGACTTAAGTATCTTCAAGCTAAAAATGTAAGCCTGGGTCTCCAAGGGTGTCTTGGTACTAATTCTGGATGATGTCCTTGACTTTCAGAAAGCTCCTGGACATCCACTCCCTACCCGTGTTGAGAAACTCACTTTCCTCCTGGCTTTCAGATAAGCAGCAGGTTCAGGTGACACCCTCACCCCTGAGGAGCACCGCTTAGCCCAGAGCCCTGCAGTTTAAGGTCTTTTATTCCCTCCCCTGTGTCTCAGAGCAGCAGGACCAGGTTTATCCAGGGAGGGCTGAATAGAAAAGCATCCCCAGTGAAGCTTCCTGGCAGAAAGCTTGTGACCCCGCTTTACTTATTTCTCACCGCCGGTTTTGAAGCTCTGGTGACACCCTGAGAAAAAAACACTTGAAATATCTCTCTTTTCATTTGAATCACTTGCATGTGTCTGATGATTCTGGGCTCTTTTGTTTATTATCTTCTAGAGCATTTTGCTGAGATGGCTGCTAGCCTCAAGCGTCCCGACTCGGGAGCCTCTGGCCCCCCTGGGCCACCTGGACCCCCCGGTCCCCTAGGACCCGTGGAGAGAATGGTTTTCCCGGCCATAAGGGACATCGTGGCCTCCCAGGCATGAAGGGTCCCCTGGGGGCTCTCAGTTTGAGGGGACCTGAAGGTAAGGCATTTTGCCCCCGTGGAACCAGGGACGTACACTGGCCTTTTTCAGATGAATTCACGTGTCCTAGCAAGTGCCAGCTGTCTGCACAATAAGATGGATTGCTCTCTTTTCACAGTGGTGATGGTCAGGACTGGAAAACTGTTGTTTGATATTTTCTTGACCTTGGTGTATGACAACAGTAGACCAAACACCAGAATTAAGGTCCCTTGCCTTTTGGTGCCAGTGTTTTTCAGTTACAGTCTGCCTTAACTGTAGTTCAGAATAAACCTCATGGGATCTGGTAAAGGATCATTCAGGTTTTTATTTTTATCGAGACCCCTAGAATCATCATAGAGTTGTTCTGAGACGGCAACCAGCCCTTGAAGATTTGTGCGTGTTAGCTTAAACCAGCAGTTTGTTCGGACGTCAGAAAGGTCACATCAGGAGTTAACGCTGCCTCCCCCACCCCCCACTGTCTTGCCTCCCTCTTCTTTTAAAGAGTGACACTGGCTGTCAGATTTGAGGGACTTTTTTTGTTCAGCTCTGAAATTCAGTCTAACTTTACTCCTTATTTAAGGTGTGAGAGACTGTGAGAGAGTTTGTTTCTTCTCCATTTATTGAAAGCAAGCTAAGCCCCTGAGACCAGTTATTTTGCAGGGGAATAGGATTATGAATGGGTTAGGTATTCCGCAGAACTTGGAGGAGGGCTGGCTGCCCCCGGTGGTGTTTGCTACTTGAGCTGAGTAAGTCGGCTTGGGGTGGGAGTGTGCCCTGGGTAATTTACAGAGAGAACTGAGAGCGAGGAGTTTATGTGTCACGATGAGTGACTGACAGCTCTCCGGGGAACTTCAGAAAGACATGGCACCAAAATCAAGAGAGGATGTGTGTTTTTTAAACAGGGGTGCCCCAATTAGGGATAAATACTATGGTGTGAGTGGTCAGAAGTCAAGCCAGCTGTATTTTGGGATCTGTCTGTGAATTGCTGACACGTTCGGCTCACTGCACCCTCAGCTGGAACAGTATTGTTCATTATTTCCTATTTGGCATGCGCAGAGCTGCATGTTAAACAAAAAATGAGCCCTAATGGGGCCCCGGGTCAACCTGGCAGATTTCCAAGTTTTCAGAGGCTGAACACAATCAAATATGGAGAGAGCTCAGAGTGCATCTTAAAGAGAACCAGGTGTTTGAAAGAATCCCATGACCACTCATCTTGGTCCTGCTTTTACCTTCAGTTCAGGAATTCTGACCAGAGGTGCTCTCCCCATGGTCGGACCCTGTTTCCTGTGTCAACTCTTTGAGGAAACTCCACCGCCGCGGGCGGACTGCTGGCTTAGTTGTCTGTGTTGTGCTGGAGCCCATGCCTTCCTGAGATCACTGCTGAGCCGTGGTTCCCAAAGAGTGGCCCCCGCTGTGTCCGCATCATCAGAGACCTGTTAGGAAAGCAGGTTCTCCTGCTGGCCCAGACTCACTGAATCAGAAACCCTGGAGTGAGGGCAGCAGTGTCCGTGGGGGGCGTCACCCGTCTTCCCACTGAGGAGCATCTTGTAGGGCTGCCAGCCGTCTCTTCTCTGGCTAAAGCGAAGTCTCCATATTTGGGACAGAGCTTAACTTTGACTTAGTAAAGACCGCTCCTGAAGTCCCATCTTACTCCCTAAGAAAGGAAAGTGTCTGTCTACCTGCTTCCCTGGGAGTCTGCAGAGGGCTGCCTATCCAGCCTGGGCTACATCCATGTCTGGGTCCCCTTCCCAGAGATTCTGATTTACGTTGGGCTTTCACAGTATTCCCCAGGTGATTTCAGTGTGCAACCAGGGCTGAGAAGCACTGGAAATAAAGGGGACCTGTTCTGGAAACTTCCTGGGATGCTTGGAACTGGAGCATGGAGTTGTGTCTGGGTTGGGCTGGGTTGGCCCTAGCAGGTGAACCTTATTTTGAAAGGAAGAAAAATCTGTTTCTATATTTGGAACCTGGAAAGGATCTCTAGCAGTAAGTTCGTTTCAGTTTGATCATATAAGGGACTGTTTTTTCCTGCAGTATTTGTGACATAGCCTAGAATCTGAATGTGATAGAGTTTTTTTTCCCCTAAAGAACTTTCTCTCCCCACCCTCCTCCATACCTTTCTTGGCATTGGGTTCCTTTAAAACAGCATCTTCTCTCAGTTTTACTTCTTAAAATGTGGGGCGTGGACAGAAAGGAATAATCAGATTGACTCTTATCAGTCAATACTGTCACGATTTGGAAATGTAAGATTCTAGGTAAGTGGACTGAATCTTTCTTGTCCATCACATACACTAAAAGTCCTATTTAGTTGAAAACATGTAGTGTTCTACTACCCAAAGGTTACAGATCAAGTTTTTCTTGAGAATAAACACTCCACCATTTGAAACTTAACTGTTCTTCTGATCAGAGATGTGTTTCATTGTCCCTTGTTGCCTTTTTTTCCCCCCACTTAATAAAGAAGGAATGGTGTAGGTGCTGGTTTCCATGGAGACACTTTGAGAGCCTTTTTCCAGAGAAATTGCTACATAGATAAGTTTTACTAAAATAAGTTTTACTAATAGTTCTGGCTATGTCTTAATCAAATCACTGTTTTCTTTCTAAAAACTTACTCTGAAAAATACAGCAGAACACTTTTAATAGGAACTCGTAGAAACAGGCCTCAGATCATACTCAAAGCTTAAGTCGTGTTGATGTGTGTTTTGGCTTTCATCACCATGCTTTACACACTTATACACAAACGCGTTGGAGCCACAGCCTTGTTGTGTGACTGTTTCATGTGTGTTCATGTCATGTACGCTCGAGCAGAAACACGAGAGACCCCCGACTGGCCCAGTGTTCACCTTGCTTAGGATCACGTCAGTCTTTCATGTCATAAGTACTTTTTAAATGTTCATGGTTTGGGGTAGTTTTCAGTCTCTGAGTGAGGCTGTGTGTATGTTTAGAATTTTTTTAGTGTGAGTCAAGTAGATAAGTCACTATGCCTTGTCTCAAGCCTCTGACAAATGTTATTCTCTGTTCTGCAACTTTTTATCTCTATCTGAATGGAAGAGTGTTACATCCTTAAAGGTCAGAGCCTGGAGAATGGGCTCTCCTGTCTATTTCAGGCTCTAGGCAACATTCTTTTACAAAAGGTGCAGAACCAGCATGACTCAGCCCAGGACCCAGAGCAGAGGGGCTAGAGCTAAGGGAACAGATCTCATAGGGAGTCAGGTTTGTTCTTCCCTATTACACCATCCCTGTGAAAGCTGCATTTTAACTTATTCTGTTCATCTCATCTTTTCAGAAAATGAGGCACAGTCTACGGCCAGCCTTGAGAATTGCAGTGATATGACATTTAAATTGCTAAGTTAACTAGAGAGCTTAAGCTGTTAGTTTTAAAAATGCTAATTGTCCTAGCTTCCTAATGCAGTAAGGCCATATTGGTGATGAGTGTAAAAAATAACTAGTTTGTGTGAGTTCGAGCTGAGCTGTAAATCCTTAAACAATACTTATAAAACTTTGATTTGAAAAGGTGGTTGACTCATCATAAAAAATCTTCACACAAGGAAATTCACAGCTAAAAATTGAAGTATGGTTAACTATTTAAAGATTCATTTCATAATTTGAGATTTTTGACTGACAAATGTGCAGATGTTTGTACAGATACTCTATTTTTGTTGTGTACGTGACTTAGTTTTTAAAATTATAACGAACCTGATAACACTGGATGAGGTTGAGCTGATAAGAATACTGGGAAAAAATGATTATGTATAGAATTTGTTGCAAAATGCCATTGCATCGTCTAACAATGTAGTAAAATAACAATATAATACTATACTGGTGGGAAAACAGGTAATGCCTCCTACTAGGAGCAGTAGAAGTCATTGAGGACCAGTTAACTAAGGTATTGAGGCACTTTGTTAATGAGGCCAAGATTCTGGGTTTGGTCTCTGCAGGGGCCAGTTTAATTAAGACAACTTTGTTCTGTGGCTGCTGGATCCCCGAATTGTCAGCTGTCTTGCAAAGACACATGGTTGGTTGCAATCCAGATTTCCTTTATTCCCTGTAAATAATGAGGCAGAATTGAAATGTATTCCCTTGTGACAGCACCCTCTAAATTTCAAAAACTCATTAATTCATTCTTGGTAATACTAAATTTACATTGTTCACGAATTTTAAAGTGTATAAAAAGATACTCAGTGAAGCGTGTCTCTCCCAGCCCTGTCTCCCATCTGCCTCGATTCCTTTATCCTTTCTATTAGGTAATCACTATTATTAGCTTCCTAAATATCCATATCCGTGATGATCAATGAATGTATGTATTTTCTTACATCCTTTTAATAACAAATCGTATTGTCCTTTAGTAAGTGGTCTGGCCCTTGCTTTTTTCACTTAACAATGTCTTGGGGATCATGTCAAAGAGCTTCCTGGTTCTTCTTCACAGGTGCATAGTATTCTACTCTATAAAAAAAGTACCACCATATATTTAACCCTTCAATGGATATTTAGATTGTTTTTAATTTTCTGTTAAATTTTTTTCCAGGTTGGATTTGCATATTTCTGATTAAACTTACTCCTGGTTATTTAATAATTTAGTTGCTATTACAAATGGGATCTTTTTTCACTACATCTTATTACTGATTGTTTGTATATGTGAAAATTACTGATTTTCATATATTAATTTTGTACCTTGCTCCTTTACTGAATTCTCTTATTGTTCCTAGAAGATTTTGAGTTGATTTTCTAGGGTGTAAGATAAACAGTCATATCACCCGATGTTGCAGAAAAATGTGTTAGAGCTCAATGTTATAGCTCAGTGTTACAGCTCAGTTGTGACAGCAACCTGGATCCGGGGAAGAGACCAAGCAGCACTCGGAGAGTTGGAGAACTCAGGTTTATTACGCCAGCAGACCCAGAAGAGTTAACACTCCAAGCTCTGGACCCTGTCTGTAGGTTTACACAGGTCTTTATAGGCTGCCAGTTTTACACTTTGCAACATCATATGCAAATAAAGTATAACAGAAGTTGGCTAACCAGGAACAAGCTTTGTGGAAATAGACCAATCCGGAGTGAGAGAAATAACCAATCAGGAATGAGCTCCATGCAAATGAAGTACTACAAGTGGACCAATCAGAAGTTAGGGAAGTGAATCAATCAGAAGTGAGAGTAATAACCAATCAGGAGTGAAGGAAATAACCAATCAGAAGTGAGCTCAGGGAAGCAATAGAATTTTAGGGGTAAGTAAGCCGTTTCAGAGGCAAAAAGTGAGATAGAGCCTCTGGGCCAGGGGACGGGATGGTGTTGGCAGGAGAGTAGTGGCCCTGCCTGGGGGTCCTGCCGGTCTTTTTATGGGGCTTCCCGCCTCACCAAGAACAAGGGTAACTTATACCAAATAATAAATAATAGTAAGAAAGTAGACATCTTTGTAACATCCTGACTGGAGTGGAGCTGCTCCTTGTGTTTCGCATCAAGCATCACGCCAGCTAGGGTTTGAGACAGATATACTTTATCATGCTGAGGAAGTAGCTAGATTCCTATTTTATTGAATGTTGTATCAGGAATGCATGTTTAATTGTCAGGTGTCTTTTCAGCATCTAGGCATATAATCATTTGATTTTTTCCCCTTAGACCTCTTAAAATAATTAACTTGATTTTTGCCTTTCTACATACTTACTACAATCTAGTTTGTAGCAACATCGTAACTTTTTGATTTCTGAATGTAGGCTTTGCTTTAAGTTTAAAAATATGGAACTTTATTTTTATAGATACATAGAAAAATGACATTTCTCTAATGAAATCCAGGTGACATGGGAGAAAGGGGTGATCGTGGCCTTCCAGGAAGAGGTCCCAAAGATGGGCCCAGAGCTACAGGTCTCCCAAGTAAGTATGAGGTGGGGAAATTGGTAGCAAGTGGGTAGTCTGAATAGAACAATATTTCACAGAATTGCTCTTTGATTACTTGAGTTTATCACATAACAATAATGGCTAGCATCGATTTTTCAAGACCACCTTCAATGAAGAGTTAGATAATCTGTAAATCATGTCTGAATTCTTTGAGAATACATGTCAGGGCTTGAAACAGCACTTTATTTTTTAGGGGTAATTAGGCTTGCTTATTTACTTATTTATTTTATTTTATTTTAAAATGGAGTACTGGGGATTGAACCTAGGACCTCATGCATGCTAAGCACATGCTCTACCACTGAGCTATCTATACCCTCTGCCCACCTGACACATAACTTTCTTGAATAAATACTGAAAAAAATAGTGTCAAAGTCCAGCCACAAGGCACTTGTTAACAAAATTCTGAGTGAATTTCTACCCCAGCTGCTCATTTCCTCTTTGTTTAAAAAGAGCCACAGGAAAATGAAACCAAGTTTCAATTGTTTGTGTTGCCCAGGGAGTTAACTGAAATGTTATTTTAAAAGCTTCTCCTTCAAACATACAGAAGGTCCAGAAGTCCACATGCAAAAATAAATAAACCTGGACATTTCTAACCCTGGCCACCAAAAGCCACACACAGGTACATACCCAGCTGGGTCAACTGAGGTGACACAGTAGCCTCTGTGTGAAGGGCCCAGATTCTCACCTTGGGCGTCTGTTCTCTTTCCACACTGGTTGCTCTGTGGCCGTAGTCTCGATGGCCGCTTGCTCGTCCACTGGGGGATGACTTCCAGGTCCAACACAGAAGAAACCTAAGAGTGTGAATGGCATGCAGCCTCCCAGCAAACTCCCCGATCGCTGTGGGGCCATGCCTCAGGAAGGTCCCCGAAGCCCCGGGGAGGCAAATCAGGGGAGGGGGCTTGTGCTGAAGGAGGAAGGAGGGTGGTACACACTCCCACAATGGATTTGGAAAACTCGGTCAAAGAAAATCTAGAGAAAGAAAAGATGGTTCTCTAATTCTGCCGGTGGCTTGCATATTCAATCATGGGTTTAATTGCCACCCCAAACATCATTGCTTTCTGATTATCCATTTCATTGCACCTTGGGATTTTCTCATTTAAAAGATTTTTTTTTTTAATACAAATACATTTGGAGAGAGCTCAAACACTGCTTTTCTAAGACTGATTCATGGGCCTGTCGAGACGTTTTCACAAATCGATGATTGTGATTGGGAAGGGAGGCTTTTATGATTGGAAAAGGAAAGAAAATCTGGTTGGAGTTAAATGAGGCCAAGAGAAGATTTTAATATAGAGTCTGGATTCATTGATGGACGTTTCGAAGAGAGAAGAGGAAAAGAGACTTTACTGAGTGCTCCTCTCCTTTATCAATAGTAGGAATAGGAGGTTTTAAAGCTGATGCAATAGCATCACTGCAATTTACTTAATTATCTGTGGGTTATAAATCCCATAAGAGCCTTACAATTTCTCCTCCCGTTTTGTTAACAAATCATTTAACTGTTCTTGGACCAGCAACGTGCACGGTTGGCAAGGTTTTACTTTATCAAAAACATATGATTGTTTCTGGTGACCCTTACTTTAAAAAAACCTGTGGATGAGCCACATTATAAGTTTAAGAATGGGGAGATTAAAGAAGAGCCTCCCGCATGTGCGCAGTGCCCCTGGCCGCCACGAGGGGCGCTATTTCCCACCTGCGGTAACTCACCTGGGGTTTGTGCGGTGACGGGAGGGGGCTCCGCTGATGAGCCTTTTAGCACATCAGTCCATCCGTGTGTGGGCAGACGGTAAGGTAGGACAAGCTTGTCACTGGCAGCTCTTCCTGGCCCTAATCTTGTCTCCTTGATGAAAAAAAAAATTTTGTTATGGCCGCTCTTGGAGTTAATACTTAAATCTGATTTGTTAAAAAGTTCCATGGACTCCCCATCTCAGGACTCGTACACCTTCCCTTTTGGGTTTCCTTTCTGCCTTTTACCAGC
This sequence comes from Camelus dromedarius, assembly GCF_036321535.1. Classification (NCBI taxonomy): domain Eukaryota; kingdom Metazoa; phylum Chordata; class Mammalia; order Artiodactyla; family Camelidae; genus Camelus; species Camelus dromedarius. The sequence goes on from NC_087450.1 coordinate 9,379,104, forward strand.
CCGTGCCCCTCTCTTCCTGGTACCACTCGGAAATCTGGTCTTCCTTTTGGGGGCTTTGGTTACATTTTCATTGAGAGGATATTTGACATCACTTAGTGAAAAATCAGAGTAGCAGATTTTTTTTTTTGAAGGCACTGAAGATTGAACCCCACTAAGCATGCACTCTATCACTGAGTGTACCCTCCCCTGCTCCAGATTACAGATTATTACTATTATTTTTTTAAATTAAGGCTAGCTTTCCAAAGCATGCCACTTCCCCAGGGCTTTGGCACACTGGCTCACAGGGTATTTCTCACTTCTCCGGAGGCCCCAGCTGGGGCTTTGGCGTTCCGTCAGCTCACATCCCCTTGTCTGCACGTAAACATGCTCAGCTGTCAGTTTCCCAATCCATCAAGTCCCTGAGCAAGAGTTTTGGGGGCCATTTCTCCCCTAAAGCGAGTGCTCTGAAACGGGGCTGCTGGGAGCTTGGGCCCCACAGTCCAGACGCCTGGCTCACATCTTGACGGTCACTAACTGGCTTCATGACACCGGACAAGTTCTTAACTGCTCAGTGCCTCAGCTTCCCCACTTACCAAAGAGATGATAATCAACAGTCCCATCTCCCGGAGAGCGTAATTCTGAGAATGAAAGGGAAAGAAGCAGTCCACCTGACGTGCTTAGGGCGGTTTCTGGCCACCGTCCGTGCTCAGTCCGGGTTCATGCGTGGTACTGCTAGTAACATAGCAAACCCACTTCTGTGTGTGGAGGTGGGTGGGGGGCAGAGCTGGGCCCTGGTTCGGCCATGGTGGCCTCTTCCTGGCTGTCACTCAGCAGGAAGATGCTGCTACCCGACCCCTCAAACCTTCCCTCCGTGAAATCTCCAGCTCCGCACCACGAATGCACAGTGCTAGGTCACAGCAGATCGTATCACCAGCTCACTGTCCTCAGAGAGGCTGGGCCATTCTTAATTTCCTTGTTAGAGCTTGAAATGGGATTACAATGTGGTTTCTGGTCTCTCCCAAACCTAACAGGGGTGGGACTTCAGGACCTGAGGGAACCCTCAGCAGGGCCCTGTTCAGGACCTTGTCCAGAACATTTTAGATACATATACATCTCATGTAAAGGAAAGAGCCTGCAGAACAGAGTATTCTGCGACCTTTGTTGTCCCTGTTGTTAGATTTGGGACTCAGCCTGTTGAGTGAGAAGACCATTTGGTCCTTCTTGGTGCTAATACAGCTGATGGATTTGAAGAAACGGCACTGACACCTTTACTGTCTATCCAGTGGTCAGAATTCCTTCATCCTTTCTGGACAGTTTTAGTTCTCTGTCTCTCCTCCTTACCCCTTAGTTGGTTCAGTGTTAAAGATTACGTGCCCTTTGGGGTTGTGATGGTCCGTTGCCGAATACGGACCACAGGTCATTGTTATCACCATTTTGTGGACTGTCATTTTGGCCTTCGTGCTCTGCTGTGTTAAAGTCACAGAAACCATCAGTGAGTTCCTCGCGGCCAGAGGGAGGAGGGCAGACAGGTGAGAAGTGCGGGCTCGAGCCCGGCTGCCCGGGTGTACACACTGCCCTTTTACTTACTTTCAGCTGCGCTGCCTCTCGGTGCGCTAGCATCTTCTCTGCACGGGGGAGAGAATAACCACACCTACCGTCCGGCCTCATTCGGGAGGACCTGTGGATGTGTTCGTACCTGTAGAGCACTTAGAATGGTGCCTGGCTTGTAGCAGACGTTCTGCGAATTTAGCTCTTACCGCTATTGTCATTCCTCCTTTTATATTTGAAGAGAGACAGACGTAATGCAGGTCCCAGGCCCCGACAAAGAACTCGGGTGAGTGACAGAGGCAGATGTGCGTATGTCCAGGTTCACGTTGTGGATGAAAGGATGGGCAGGCTGGGCGGGTATATGATGAGCTGGTCTTGCCTCCGAGGCATCATCTGACTGGCGTGTCCCATAGCTTCTCAGTGTCTTGATTCCTCTTCTGTCTCTCACAGAGCTGTGCAGATCACACAGAGCGGGATCTGTGGGGCTTTAGACCCCGATCCCTGCCCCTACCTTCCATCTCTCACCAGAACCCTTCGTGGCGTCACTTGACCGAGCTGTCCCATCAAGAGTTACTCTTTGCCTGCTGCCCCAAACTTGTCCACTGGGGACCAGTTCCTTGGCACTCTGGGGATTTTAGGAAAACATATTTAAGGATGGGTCTTGACTTCTCTTTGTGCATTTAAACACACCGGGGAGAGGAGTCAGCTAAATGATAGTCGTGTGTGGACCACCAGGAACGTGGTGCTCACCACACCAGGCCACGAGACCAGATTTCTTGCGCAAAATCTGCAGATAGGTGAGCTTTGCTTGTGAATGTTGAGTGGGAAAAAAATCCCCCAATGCAAAGGGCACCTCTGAAGCTTAAGTCTAGCAGTAGTCATTTATCCTATTTCCACAGCTGTCCAATTTCCACTGTTTTATTCAGCCCTGGGGATCTTACGTTAGCAAACCACTAAATACACCAATTCCTTAAACATGTGTGCTTTGTCTAACACCACAAAAGGTAGCGCAGGACAAAGTGAGACATGTAAGAAATTCTCTAATTAATGCTGGAAATGTATCTATGTTCTTTTTAAGCCTGTATGCACAGTCCCTGTGATTCCGCAGCGTCATTAGAGCCCTCGGAAGGGTCCTGGCACGTTGAGCCTCCATCAGTGTAACGCGACTGCCCTCTAGTGTTAGTACAGAGAATGACACCGATGTTCACTTTAAGAAAAACGAAATGTTTGGCAATAACATTTTATAGGTCCTTGAAATTTTGGAAAACTGTAAAATCATCAGGCAGTTAGTGTAGCTAACACACCCATGAGGCCAGCAAGGCAGAATGAGGACACTCTGGATCTAGGCATTCTCTTCGCAAGAGTTGAAAAGCAGTTTTTAGATATTTGTTAATGGAGTTCTTGAGTAACTTGAATGTGACTTAGTGTCACCCCAAAATTAGGTTCCCACAGAATAGTCTCTGAGCACCTTGGAGCCCAGGTCAGGGCTCACCAGAAGCTGATAAGCTGTTATGGGAAGGCTAGTTTTTCCCTCTGGCCACTTTTACAGGGCAAAACCTCAGACAAATAGCTTTAAGGATCATCACCTTCATCATCATCTTTAGTCATCCTCTATCATTTACGAAAGTATTAAAAAAATTATTTTGGAGGGGAGGAGGTAATTAGGTTTCTTACTTATTTTTTGGAGGAGTTACCTGGGATTGAACCCAGGACCTTGTGCGTGCTAAGCACGTGCTCTACCACTTGAGCTATGCCCTGCCCCCTGCAAAAACATTTATTAAGGCCATTTGTACACGCTGCTGGACAGTGGGAGGTCCAGTGCTTCCTGCCAGTCTGCAGCCACGAGGGGTGTCCTGCTCACGTGTGCAACCTTTTGTGTGTTTCAGGTGACCCGGGTCCTGCCAGCTATGGGAGGAATGGCCGGGATGGTGAGCGAGGCCCCTCAGGGGTGGCGGGCATCCCTGGTGTGCGTGGCTCCCCAGGACCTCCTGGCCCTCCTGCTTTCTGCGAGCCAGCCTCCTGCACCATGCAGGCTGGTCAGCAGGCATTTAGCGAAGGTCCTGACTAGTGAAAGGCTTAGTGCTGCACCGCTGTCGGCGTAAACCACGCTTGGAGAGGAAGCTTGGGAGAGAAGCACTGCCAGAAGCGAGGGCAGGGGGACGGTGCCTCACCTTCAGGTTTATTCTGAAGACCCACCTGACAATCAGAAATCCTCTTGCCTTTCCTGTGGACGGGAGCCAGCAGAGCCATCAGTGGCACAAACAAAACCCCTCCCTTGTAGTAAATTTACAGTCCTGTCCCCAGGACCTTAGGCCTTAGCGTGCATACACGTTGTGGGCCACTGCGCCAGGAAGCAAGAACAACGGTTTGGATACCTCAACTGCGGTGGTTACTTTCCTTTTGTATTTGGATGTTGTTCCGGCGCTGTAGAGGATTACCGGACTAGGTACCAAGAGACCCCACTACGGATGATAGAATCGGTGCTCAAACTCCCCATCAGTGTGCGCGCTCGGGAGTTGCAGGGAAGGCTGGACCACATGGAGTGACTTCCTTACAGCTGTGGTGGTTTTCACAGTCAGCGTGGATTTTTTTGAACTGTACTGCATCTCCAACCTGTTAATATTTTGGGCTCTTCTATGTGAAAGCAAAGAAGGAATTTTAATATCCTACCATTCATAAGTTTTATTGATGAGGCTATTTATTTTAAAGGTTTGAGGTAGCATCTCTGGTTGTACCAAAGAAGCAATAAATACGATTTCTTAACCTTGCATGTTTTCTTAGTCGTATTCAATGAAAAGAAGTCTGAGCTGATTTAGAGACATTAGAATTTTTTCAATTACTGGTATTTCTGTAGGCATGCTTGTAATATTAATACTGTTTTTCTATGGAGAAATTAAAAAGCCCTTACTGTTCCTGGGAGGGTGTTATCATGACAGAAGTTCTTTATATGTGTGTGTGTGTGTGTGTGTGTGTGGTGGGGGTTGGAGAGTGGGGGCTCGGGGTGATGGGGAGGCCTGCATGGACTTTTTTGAAATCTAACAAACATGGGATATGAAATCTAACATATGGAATATGAACCCGTACCCCACAAAAATGCACAAGTGCATATGCATAAATATGTTTGCATGTGATGTCTGAGATCTCATGGACCCCCTCAGCCTAGCCTTGCTTGGTTTCTAGGTGAGAAACCACAGTCTTCATTTCAATGCTGTGTTAGTGCCCTCCTATTTAGAACTTCACTGCTGCGAAATGATTTATCTTCTGCCATTTTTCTTATAAAGGCAGCTCAGCTGGAGCGCTGCATTCTTACCAATAAGATGGGTATCGCCTGGCCACTCAAAGCCCTTCATTACCGTTTACACAGTCACGTCGGCTTGCTGTTTTATCAACATCTACATTAACTGTCGATCAGACTTAATAGATGAATTTTGTGTCGCGGTGCCTGTGACTTGTCCTGGGCCGGAGCGCGTTGCTCAGAGTAGTCGGCATCTTCCGTGAGTTCAGGGAACTCCGTTCTCTCAAGTCAAAGGGAGGGAGGGTTTTTGATGTTTTTTTTCCTCATGTGTACTTTCTACACATTTAAAATTTTTAGTCCCATTTGTTTGGTCAAATCAATCATTTCATAATATATATTTGGGTTTCTTTAAAACCGCTCCCGGCATCTGGGCCTGTGCTTCTGGCGTGGACTGTGTTTAAGGGGAACGCGCGCAGCCTGACCGCACAGATCAGCGCCATTCACCACCGGGAAGGGCGCTCTTCCTGCGCGTGGAAGAGATGATCCTTGAAATAGAGGTATCTGTTACAACTGCTTAAAAGGGTCTTTAGAGGAGGTGGCAGACCTTTCCAGGTCCTGTGACAGACAAACAGATGCAAAGAAACTGCCTTGTCATTTCACCAGGGTGGTTTTATTTTAACTGGAGTGACACAATCAAATACGACAGAAGAGAAATTATTCAATAACCAAATACATGTTTCTCGGTTCTGTAATATCCGACTCATAAGAAAATTTAAAAAAAATTAAATTTCAAAGAAAAAGTTCCTTTGTCTGTTTTACAAACTTGAGAGACAAAAGGAAGTACAATGGCTCCTACAGATACAGCAATCCTGGAAACGACCACTTACAAATGGATTGTGCAAAATGAGCAGATTCCAGACGGTGGGAACGATCTGTTATAAATCCAGTTAGCTGAAGTCGTTTATAGAAGCAGTAAATTCTGGACTGAGAAACTGCAAGGACAAGTAGCCCGCAAATCTCCAGGAAAGAGGGCTGGTGGATATTGAATGAGACCAAATAGCTCTCTTTAGCAAGACAGAAATCTCCAAAACCTCTGAGCTACTTCTCAAAGGTGGATGAAGGGCCACCTACAGAGGGGTGGGCGGGCAACCCCAGGTGGCGAGACACGTGCAGGTTACTTCCTCCAGGGCAAGGGAGTTCTGAGTTATTTCTAATCAGTGCTTCGATGGTATCATGATACGATTTTCATCCCGAATGTCTGACAGATTGGTTAAGAATTATGGAAATCACATCCCAGCATGACTGAGCACATAAATTCTCCATCATAGTTTGGCCTAATTGACTTTGTCTAGCAGAAGAGTACGAATGAGTCATCGTATCAGTGACATGACTGATTTGATCATTTGTGGACACTATATTTCAAGCTGACTAAACAAATACTGTTATTCTTCAACATCATACATAAAATCTGATTTATCTGCAACCTGAATCAAGCTTCGTGTAAATCCCTGCTTTGGAAGATCACCTCTGATTGTATTATTATTATTATTTTATTATTTTATTATTAGGCTATTACAGCATCTCTGATGTCTAACGTCTCTGAGTTTAAAAACAGACCAATACAGAGGGAAGATCACTAGAAATACATACAACATACCGAATATCCAGAAAATTGCTTTTTAACATTTTCTGATGGCCCTGGAAAAAGGCATGAAAAAGCAACAATAAGGAAAAAAATATTCCCAAACTAGTCATCTTGCTGTTTACAGACAGGGAATGGACATACATTATTGAAAATATCTTTTTAGAAAAAGCATTTGCATTTAGTAAATATAGGTGTCTCTTTCTTTTCATAGAGTAAAAGAAACACTTTTCAGTCGCATGCTTGGTCTTTTTTAGTGAGCATGTGACCCAGGACATGGCAGTATTAATGTATATGGCTCAGTAAGTTGTAAATCAAAATTGGTTAACTATAAGAATACAAGACTATAAATACGTGTGCTCAAATGCTCTTTAACTAAAGGGAGTATAATGTGCTTGTTAGACCTGGTTACCAGAAAGAGGATACTGACTGACCCTAGTTTCGATCTTGATAAACAGGCATCCGGGCCAACCTTCCCCTGCACGTGCCTTCACGTCTTGCTTTTCATTCCGAGAATCTAACTCTCTTTCTAAGACTTATTTGAATTTGTCTTTGGCCTCCAAGTTGAAAGTTTCTGTGTGAAAAGACTTCAGAATATTCCCTAGAGAGCACACAGCTCACTCGCTATGTCCTAAGGGGACCCCAGGATGAGAATAGTTAAGAACCACGTAAATCGTTTCCTGGTCTGAGCAGACATGTAAATCCACTGGCGTGTTTCGATGTGATTCATGTCAGTTAAGGAAAAAAGCGATGGATTTAATGACCCAATGCCTATTGCCTTATCGCTAGCGATGGAAGGGCTTATATTTGAGATAAGTTCCTTGTAATATTTCTTGCTCAGGCCACGTGGTTTAGTGAGAAGATCACTTTGTGGGACACAAGTCACAAAGGACTGGCTGCTCTCTGACTTTTGTTTCTGCTTTTAATTCTCATCCCCAATCATCAGACCAGGCTTTTTATAAGCTGCCACAGAGACGGGTTATAAACTTCAATATTTCGAGCTAAGCACTGGTTCATGTGATAAACAAAAGTATAAATGGCCAGCATGGTATAAACATAAACCCTGCAACAGGCCAAGCTGCATGTTCCTCAAACACGGGTGTGGCTCACACGTGGTGTGCCTGGTGTGTGAGTGTGTTTGGAGCCTCCCTGTGGTTGGGACCCACCGCAATGGACCGCAGTGTGGCGCTTCCAAAGAAGAAAGGCTGTTAACAGCTGCACCTCAGAATTCCCTGATTTAGGGTCAAATCCTTTACTGCTGAGATATGTGACAAGCTCATTATGCATCAAAAACATAGGAATCAAGGCCTCAGAGCATTATATCCACATGCGATTTTGAATAAAACCAGTGCCACTCCACTTAGCATGAATATGCTGAATTCAATCTTAAGTAGCTCGATGAGGCCAGAGAACAAACAGAATGGGCCGAAAAATGCATCCTAAATGCTATTTTTAAAATAAATAGTTATAAAATATGCCATAAAATAATCTGAATTTAAATACATCCATGCACTGAAAAATATTTAACCCTAAAATGTATTTTAAATAATGCAGCAAAATCAAACGTTGTAACGTGTTAGCATCTTTACACCCATATGCTTATTATGCTTGGACAATGCACACCCTTCCGAGAATCTTCAATCTTACTGAACCTCCCCCTACATGTAGTGACTCCTACTTCATTAATATTCACTTTTGACAAATTCAGGAAGCAAGTCACTAACTCCTGGGGTTGTAACCCACATCACTCACTGTTGGATCTGAACACGACAGTTTTTCCATTCAGATTTTCTTAGGCTTGGCTCGGTTTTATGAGCCTGCCTGATCCTGGAGGTGAATGTTTGCTCTTCTGGGTCTGCTTCTCTGGATGAGTTTTGTCTGGGTCCATCTGGTTCTCCATTCAGTCTGACTAAACAGACCCATTCCTCTGGCGTGATTTTGTTGAGTGAAATGTTTGAGTTACAGCTCCAGCTACACCACATGAAGAAACTGAAGTCATCCATATGTCTTGGTTCCTGAGATTCCCAGAAGTTAAACAAATTTAATGTCATGACTGCTGCCTTTACCAGCCAACTAATGAGTGAGTGCAGCTCAACAGGCTAAGTTGCTTTGAGCTAACAGGCATCCAAGACACAAGTTCAATTTCTGTCTGCATCTCCCTCCTAGACGGCTGTGTAATCTGTGTGAGAGACAGTGGGATAAAAGGGGGTCCAGTCGTCCACACCAGAGTATTAAGAAAGAACACTGGGAAACAGTGACAATAAACCTTTGTATGTCTTAAGAAGGTGGACATGGACAAATGTGAAAAATAACTTAAAAACAAGAGCAATGAACAAATCTGCAAAGCTATTCTGTGAATTCATTGCAAAAAGTTAAGCATCAAACTTAACCTAGAAATTCTCAGTATCAGGATATTGTTACCAATGTTAAGAAAATTTAAATGGTATTTTGAATACTGACACATTTCTAGAAAGATATAAATTATACAAATCTAATTGTAAAATTTTAAGTACTTTGAACAATATGGGGATTTGGACATTGTCTAATTCTATAAATGATCTACTTGTGGGAAGCTAAATTCTTTTTATTTGTCAAAAGAGACTTTGCTATCCTGTTTAGAAGGTAGGAAGATTGCTCAAGGGTTTCCATGTTAGCCCCTAAAATACGAGGGTAGCACAAAGTTACAAACAGTAAATTCGCAAGTTAACGAGGCATGCAGATCCACTGAAGAAATAAAATCGAAACAGCCAACAGATCAAAGGTTATTGTGCCGGCTTCATAAAGATACTTAAAATGAGGAAAAGTGTAAATTAACGAAACAGAACAACAAAACATAAATTAGCAAGAAATTATTTACCAAAGTAAAAAAGAGTAAGTGTAAAAGCAAAGAGTCTGACTTAGTTGTTGTCCACTCAACTGTCTCCAGCCTTGTGTTTCTGCAAGTCTGTTCATGTCTTCTGATACAAATTGCTTTAGACACCATCCTGCGGACAAAAGGAGGTAGATCCCAGGTTCTCAAGAGATGAGGAACACTGCAGAAAAGCTAAATCTTACTTCACTCCTAAAACATATTCATAAAAAAATTATTTTATCATCCAAACATCAAATGACATCTTTTACAGACAACATATCTCAAGATAAATAGTGAAGCTCTATAATAAAAGTGACTAAAAATGTATAGTTTCAACAATGTCACAAAACATAGCAATAAGCATATGGGATTGCTTTAAGATCATTAATTAAATTACTTTGATCACAAGGTGAAAAATTTCAAAGGTTAAGACTGGCTGTGTTTTTGTTATGATTTTAGGGAAAAAATGGGTAATGTCTTCAGTAGGAAAGAACCATTAATAAACTCACGAATTATTCTTCCTTTTTTCTTTAGATTCCAAAGGCCATAGATATTAGTTGAAGTCATATTTTGCTATTTGCACAGAAAGATTTATATCTGACAGTGTTAACTGATCTTGGTATAAAATGTTAGACTGGAATTCAAACATGCTTATATAGGGCAAACACAGTTTTAATTATTGTCATCATGGCCTATAATTATTTTGTATTTAAACACACTTGTCTGGAGTCCAAACAAGGGATAATTCAGGAAATTTGATCATTCTTCTTCCCTGCTGTGGGCATTACTGCCACCTGTGTGAAAATAAACAAATGTTTTGGATTGGAATGGAACAGAATGATACAAGAGAATTGCCGGCCACCAAGTTACAGGAAAATGTCACACCCTCCTTTGGGGCCTTAATTATCTACTTACTTTTTGTTAAAAGAATTAGGCAACTGCCATAGCTCCGCTTTACCTGGCGTGGTATCAGCTGTGCCCAGGCTTTCCTGGTGCTCTTTGCTGCATGTCATGTGTACAGAGGCGGGGCTGGTGAATATACAGGAGGCTGAGCGGAGATGCTCCCAGTGACACAGCTCCATTCCTCTGGTTACGCCCAAGGGAGAGGGAGTCACACGTGTCAGTTGTAAGAAAACGAGCTTCAGTCACTGTGACAGCTCTACTTTGAAATGCACCATATAGCAGTCTACTCCCCTGCTCCTCCAATCACCAGAATATATTCAGGTTCTTGAAACCAGAATAAACCGGCCCAGCATGAGTGGAATTTAGAAAAAGAAAAGTTCATAAATATGCAATTTGTAAGAAAGGATATAGGCCATATCCTCTGGAAGTAAAATGAGCAGAATTTATAAAACAAGAAACTGAATTAAGTCTTCTTATGTATGTGAAGGGATCGACTCAAAGAAAACAAAAATACACCGATCACCATTAGCAATAATAGTTCATGAAAACATTAAAATGCTAAAATAAATACTTCTGGATTAGCAAAAAGGTGAAAGGATCAACAAACTATTAATTAATATAAAAAAACCTTTCAAAACATGAAATGTTTAGCTTTATGTCAAATTCAAGTAAATTAATGAGTGGCAGATGTGTTGTAAGCTTTCAGAAAATTCAACAAATTAAAGTTCAACAAATGAAAAGATATTCACATAGCACCAGATTTTAGATCTCTGTACATTTTTGGGGGGTAAATGATCATTTTAACTAAGAAAATGCGTATTTATATTCTGATTGTGTAAGTCTGAAACAGCACCATTGTAGGTATTGCACAGGAAATAAAATTAAGAAGAAAATAAATTTAAAGTTAAAAACACTTGAAATAAATGAAATGACCTTGGAAAAGAGAGTGAATAAACTTGGAATTGAAATACACAGCATCGTTCAACACGAAATGAGGATAAGGTTGTATTATACAACACAGCCGTGTAGGAAGTCCCTGACCTGCAGTTCGTCCATCTACAATGAAAATCAGCTCAAACCAAGGGCTTGCCTTTTAAACTCACGTTTCAATTAAGAGATAAAAGCAACCAACCCCGGGTGGCTTCAGCCACCTTGGCATCATTGCTGCTTCCAGGAGGCCAGTGTGGGCCCCGGGGGATGCGGCAGGAGGGCGCTCAGCGTCCGTGGGACCCACCGCTTAGATTTCAGCAACATCCTCAGGCCCAGTGTTCAGGAAATCAGTTGTTCTCAACAGCTTCTCAAAATAATGTCCAGCCAGGCAGTATGGGTACCGTTTAGCCGTTTGGTTGGCGATCACCCGTTTCCGGTCTTGGGATGTGCTCTGTGTAGCGCCTGCTTCCCCTGCAGGGCGCGGGGACGCTCTGGGCTCGGTGCTGGCTGCACATTCGGTCCCCTGGCTCTCCTTCCTGCCCTGCACCTCCTGCTGCAGCTTGTGGATGCGCATGTGCGACACCAGCCCCTAGAACAAGGGCGTTTCTTTTCCAATCGCTGCAAGTCCCATCTTTTGTTCTGATGGCTGGTTCTTAAACTCTGGGAGTGATGAGGTCAGAATAAGGACACAAGGCCCAAAGACTCGTTGGACTTTTTAAGCTTCACAAGGACCAAAGGCGGCTTGGTGCCCTCGCCACCGAACACCTCTTGGGGAAGGCAGGTTTCTGTTTCCCGGGTGAGAAGCTCGGTGCGGGCACCGCAGGGCTGGGCTTTGACTCTTCCCTCCTTTCTTACGCAGAATGTGTTCCTGCCGGTGGGATTGCTTCGCACTGACCTCGTTACACAGTTAACAAAACCATTTCAGTACTTGGCTATGGTAGGATTTGGGGCTCCCTGGTAAAACAGTCACATGGGTTTCCCCCCCCAAAATATAAGTTATGAAGTGAAGTTCTTACTGCCTATCTATTTCTCTATATAAGTCGAATGGATATAGGATGGTATAAGAATTCTTAAGCTATAAAGAAGTAGTCCAAAAAATTCAGCAGGAGCAATGGACTATATCAAAAAAAGTTGATGAAATTTTTAGCAATGATAGTAAATATAAACACCAAGAAAACATTAAGCCTGAAACTTTAAAATTCAGAAATCAAAGGCCAAATACAAGTCGATGAGGCTATGAAACGTACATCACCATCCGTCTCCTAAACCACAAGCTGTCATTTCCTCCTGAAGAAGACCTAAGGATCAAGATCTGCTTGCATATTTCATAGAACACCCTGAATAAAAATCATAATGAAGGCGAAGCAAAACATACAGAATGAATTTGGAAAAATTCTAAAAATGCTGATATCACAATTACTATAGGAATAAGATTTCAATTTTTGCTGTTAATGTCTGGCTTATACCAAAAAACAAAACAAAAAAAGTCACCCCCACATCACATGGGTTTGATAGTATTAAGAAAGGGCCAGCGGCAAGGAGAGACGAGCAGGAATCCAGCCGTCTGCAGGTGCGTCTCCTTCCCACCTGTCTGCTGACGGGCATGAGAGGACAGGGGCAGTCCTCGGGGTTACATCGTCCACTGGGGCCCGGGAGCACCTGGTGAGCCTGGCAGGCCCGGAGCTAATGAAATAAAAGACCCCATCAGAATGCAGGTCAACATTCGGCCTTTCCTCCCTCACTCCATCCAACATGGGTCACTCAGCGTCACCTGTAGCAATACATAAGGGCCACAGGGGAGAAGGCATGGGTCCCACTTTTGGAGCCAGCTCGTGTTGTGAAGACAGTATCACTATTACCTGAAGTCCCAGGAAGACCCGGGCTCCCTGGAAGCCCAGTTCCTAGTTCCCCTCTTTCTCCCCTCTGTCCTCAGTGGCCTCAGTAAGAGATGCACAAAACGAGAGACAGAGAAGTGAGTGTCCTCTACGCCAACACAGCCCATGCAAGAACCATGATCTTAGTCTGCAATCTTTACGCAAGTCCTTCATTTAACATAACAGTGTATTAGCTGTTCTGCATTAACCACATACTAAAATGTCAAACAGATTTTGTGCAACAGGCAATGCAGACCTTGGAAATACACAATTACTATAAAATGTTCCGACTAATCGAACTCTTGACAGTGAGACTGGGCACTGAAAATGATGCTTAGACACACCAATCATGTATATCTCCTTTCAAATAGCTAACGACGAGGTGTGTGAGCCCTCTTCAGCCGGAGTTCTGCCTGGAGAGTAGATGCAGCTAAATGTGAGTAGCGGAAAGAGTGCTGCTTAATGCGGAGACCAGATAATGTGACAGCAAGAATCCACAGCCTCGCCCAAGGTTTAAAGGGAATGAAAGGAACAAAAACTCATGATTTTAATAAGTGACGCTAAAAGTCTAAATATATGCGAATCCACCCAACTCGGGAGTTAGGTCTTTGTTCAGATTACCGACTATAACTGTTGTTACGGTCCTTTCCAATGCTTTATGTCCTTTCCAAGGAGAGTTAAGACAGCAACCCCTTGTTTCAGCATGGTCCCGACAGACTAGGAGCTTCGAAAATGCTGGAAAGCAAGAGGAGATTGGAGGCTTCATCTAAATTCACTTCATCCACTTAAGTTGGTTTAACCAAAATGAATTAGATCTAAGATCTGTATACATTTAAAAATGAAATCATTCTTCTTCTTGAATATGCTTGTTGTCAGCTGAACTAAAATAGTACAGAGTGATTTTTGTCTTTGGAGGCCTTTAGCCCTGTTTTTAAAAAAGCATAGAACACCTTTTTTTCTCTGTATTTTATATATTGGCATCCATGTAAGACTTTATTGAAGACAATGTTCTTGGTTATGAGAGCTTCCGTGATGATAAATGGGGTTTTCATTCTCAACTCTTTCATACTTCAACAGCAGCTTAAAAATTGCTCCTACTCCCAGATGCACAGAGCAGTCATGTGGAGTCATGCAGACACACAGCCAGGGTAATCACTGGGAGAGCATCTCAGTAGGAGCCAGCAGGCCGTGACTCAGCTGTGCCTTTCCTTAAAGGTGTTATTTTAGCACAATGTGACTGGAGGAGAAATGTTACTGTTCTCTATGAATGTATACAAGGCAAATTATTTCCTATTATTGCTGGGAATTAGGCATTTTGGGAGTTACCATCCTGTTTTGATCTGACCGTATATAGTCGCATAGTATACACATTATTATTTAAATAATATTAGCAATGTAATTACCACACCGTTATTTTTTCGGCTTTGGAGGTGTGAGCAGACCATAAATGTGAAAATAGTCAAAAAAAGTGTATACATTCAGGAAATATTTTGAGATGCATATTGAAAATACACCCAGTGGAATATCTTCACCCATTTCTGTCTGGAAACTATGTTAAAGATATTCAGTACAATCCTAGATCCCAGAGAGAACAGTGGCTGAGCATGTGGGCAATATCCTAAATCGATACATACTAACATTTAAAATATTACCAGGATTTCTTCTATACAAGTGACTTTGACTTAACATATGTGAACAATAAGGGAAAATGTTTGCACTCTGGGCCATGTGGAAGCACCCTTCCAAATCTATGATTTAAGCCTGTGTGCAGTAAAATAACATTTACTACCTGAAGTAGATCTAATAGTTCAACCCAGGTCACACTATTTACAGAGACGTGGTTAAATTGACCTTCACGTCGTCTCAGTGAGTGCTTAAGATCATAGGCTGAAAAATGAGGAGGAAAGAAAAATAACTGAAGATATATGAACTTTGGATTAACAAGAGGATTAACAACACGGTGGCACAATTCCAAATGAAGAACATTTCTGCCGAAAGCTACATGTTTAAATTCAGTTCTCAGATTTTAATATCATGTAAAATATATAATTCATTCCATGTGGATTTCAGTGCATATGATATCATAAAACAAGAAACAATAATTTGTGTATTTGTACAACAAGGTACCATTTACACTTCTTGTATCAAATGTAATAATTTATTTGTACAAATCTCTCAGCTCATTAGGTTAATAATGACCTACTATGAATAGATAAAGATGTTGAATTGCACAAAGCACATGAGAGCTTTCTGCTCATACATTTCCTAATAAGGTCCCAAGCTCATTCCTTATGGAGGCTGCCAAAAAGCCACAAGGTCCCATTTTATAATTGCTTCACAACACAACTTCAGATAGGAATGCTAATAATGCTAATACGGTCAATAACAGCTTTCCCATTTTCTAGAGTTAAGATTTTCATCGCTTTAGGGTAGGTCACTCTTAAAATTTGTAAAGGACGAAAAGGCTAGTCTACCTGCAAACAGACTTGTATTCTCATGATGACAGTTTGATACCAGTGTAGCTTACGTAGGAAAACAGAAATAAAATCGCAGCAGTGTCCTAATCCAGAACATTTAGAAGTGCTGGTCATTGAAGAAATGTGGTGCTTGCTGTGGTTTTTCAGCTGGGAGGCTTTATTTCTGGTAAGATTTCCATTTCAACTACAGGGATTCACTTCTAAAGTTGTAAATCTGTGCATCTATATGCATACCGGAAAAATGAAGACAGAAAAAGAGTGTCACTGGCATTTTGGGAGGGACAATTCTTCATGCGGGGGGGGGGGGGGGGGGCGTACAAACTATCTTCAAGGCTTATAAGTTGTTTGGCCTCCCTGGTTCCAGACCACTAACTGACCACACTGTCCTTCATCATTTTGACACCCACAATGTGTTCCATTTCTTAAGGTCCCTGCTGCTAACAAATTTGAAAGATCAAATCTGCATCAGTCACGTGAACTACCCCGTGGGCCACTGGATTACAAATAAGAGAAAGGTTGCCCTCATTATAAACCAGTAACAGCTCAACTCGGGAAGTTCGAAAGTGAGAATGATTATTCCCAACACCGTCCCTCCGAAACCGAAGGAGGACAAGTGTCTGGCTCTGTTTCCTCCTGGCGACTCCATGTTCTCTCAGCGTGCAGGGCTCTTTCTCGGGTGGATGCGGCTTTCAGGCGCGCGATCTGTGCTTGAGGGTCTTCAGAGAGGCGGAAAGTCAGCTGTGTTTGGAGAGAGTTGAAGTCGAGTTCTTGCAGGGCTCCTGATCAAGAGGGCGGACCAGACAATCTGCGCCCAAACCACAGCTACATATAAAACAGGCATCTGTGGGAATGACCTGAGGACTAGCAGAAGAGAGCTTCTACAGCTGAGGGGTCAAGATGGGGAGGAGGGACAGAAGTGGCCCAGTCATATCCCACCCCCTGGCGTGGTGACCCACAAGCAGGACGGACATCACAACTGTGACAGCCCCCTGGGGAGTCGGGGGTCCAGCCCCCTGTCGGGCTCCCCAGCCCAGGGAAACTGCATCGGGGAGACGAGCCCCCATAATGTCTGGCTTTGAAAACCAGCAGAGCTCCTGTCCGGGAGAGCCTGGGGGCGGAAGGAAACCAAGACCCCCCTCTTAAGGGGCTCGCACACAAACTCACTTGCTCCGAGTCCCGGCATAGAGGTGGCAGTTTGAAAAGCACCTGGGTCATATGAAAAAGAGAATCATTGACTAGTTTCAGGGCATGTGCCAGAAAGGCAGGGATCCAACAGAAACTTCTCCAAGGATGGAAGTTCTGGCGAGCGCCATTTTTCTCTCTCCTACCACCTACTTGGGCCAGTGCTGGTGGGCGGGCAGCATTCAGTCACTCTCCATCTTTGTAGCTAACCCTGTGTGCCCCACCCCAGCATCCTCCTGAGGAACCACCCTGCCCACCCTGCCTGCCCCCGCCAGCCACTGGCGGGCAGCCCTGGGTGGCACTGGTGCCCTTCCAAAGTGGCGACCACTCTGGGGAGGCTGCCCTGCACACCAGTGTGTCTTGCAGCCAGCCAGCTGGGGGCCAGTTCTGCCCACCAGCACGCCCACAGCAATCACGACCCAACCACAACGGGAGGGTGTTTGAAACCTACAATCTTCCAGGACTGAATCAGGAAGAAATAGACCATCTGAACAGACCAGTTGCTAGCAATGAAACTGAATCAGTAACAATAAGAAAAAAAAACTCCCAACAAAGTCCAGGGCTTCACAGGTAAATTCTATCAAACATTTAATGACGAGGTACTACCTCTCCTTCTCAAACTATTCCAAAAAATTGAAGAGGAAGGAACACTTCCAAACTCATTCTATGAGGCATTACCCCGATCCCAAAACAAGACAAGGGCACCACAAGAAAAGGAAATTACAGGCCAATATCCCTGAGGAACTTAGATGCAAAAAATTCTCAACAAAATATTAGCAAACTGAATATAACAAGCGTTAAAAGGATGCTACACCATGCTCAAGTGGGGTTCATCTCAGCGTGGGTCAATGTCCACAAATCCATCAATGCGATACATCACATTGACAAATCGGAGTGCAAAAATCACATGATCCTTTCAATAGATGCAGAAAAAGCTTTTGACAAAATTCAACATCCATTTATAATAAAAATTCCCCAGAAAGTGGGACTAGAGGGAACATAACCCAATATAATAAAGGCCATACATGACAAACCCACAGCCAACATCATACTCAACGGTGCAAAGCTGAATGCACTTCCTCTAAGATCAGTAACAAGGATGTCAACTCTCTCCACTTTTACTCAACACAGTACTGGAAGTCCTAGTCACAGCAGTCAGACATGAAATAAAAGTAAATAAAAGGAATTCAAATTGGAAGAGTGTCACTGCAGATGACACGATGCTATGTATAGAAAAGTCTAGAGATGACGTAAGCGCTCTGCGCGGGCCCTGCATGCTGACTAGGCCGGCTGGCGGCCCCACGGCTGGCCTCTCGCCCGCTGAGGCCTGGCAGCTCTCAGATCTGCAGGGGGCTGGTCATTAGGTGCCAGCATCTCCAGGAAGGGCCGGACACCCCACGAGGGGTCAGGGGTCCACCCTGCCCCGTTCCTGGATGTGTCTTGGGGCAGGAGTTATAGATGGGGGACCCCAGAACTACAAGCCACCTCGCTTTTCAGTGCACACAGGCCTCCCCCTGCTACCTTACAGATGGAGGAACCAGGGCCAAGCGAGACGTGACCTGCTCTGGCCTGTCACAGACAGCTAGCAGTTGGGCTGGAGCTGTCCCTCCTAGGATGGCATCCTGGTTCTCTCCCCCACTTCCCTTCCAGGAGGATAGATGTGTTTTCTCCCTTCTTTCAGTCTGGCTGCGGTCCCTCCTGCTGCATCGTTGCCTTTGTCCTGTTCTAATCGGGATGAAGGGTTGACAGGTGAGGTTTCTTGTCCCTGCCGGGAGGCGAAATGCAAACCCAGCCCTATGCCCACGGAACCCCCTCTCCTCCTGGCACCAGTCATGCTTGGCTTGGTCAAGGGAAGGGCTCCCTCGGGCATCCTGCCAGCCGGCTGCGTACTCAGGCAAGCGTGGCAGTGAACGAACAAAACAAACGGCACCCCCTTCTCCCCTGACCGAGGCCATCCACTCAGCCGTGCTTGTCACAGCTGCTCTGGGGTGGTGGCGGGGAGGGGAGGGACCAGGCTGATGCCACAGCTCAAGGCTAGGGCAGGCTTGGCAACAAGACATTCCCAGTGCCAGGAGGAACCAGGTCTTAGGATTGGCCTGGAAAGTGGAAGAAAGCTCTTAGGTTGCCCCCGAGAAGGCAGCCCGACCCTACTTCCCCCTGCCCAACTACGCTGACAAAGAGCTGTATTGGGTGCACAGGGAGGGAGTCAGGTTAGACAGCGGGAGAAGACTGCCCATCACAAGGAGGTTTTGCCCCTCCCTGGGAGCAACAGAAAACTGACCGCAGTCACAGGAAGCTCTGGTTGGAGGCTTGAGCTCATCCCGCAGAAATGGGGACGCTGGTCTCGGTGTCATTGCTCCAATCAGATTGTCAGGACTTGGCTTCTGTTCGGTCTCTGTGCTCCGTGATCTTGCGTTTCTCAGGTTGCAGAATGGAGACATGGGACCACCTGTCACCTACAGGCATCATCTGGGAGGAGAGTTGAGAAGGGATTTGGGAAGAAAAGGATGGCTTTGGACCAGATCCAAAGACATCTTGTAATAAGGACTGAGGCACGCAGTGGGAGTGAGACTCTCTTTCATTCATTCATTCATTCACTCATTCAACAAACAGAGCACCTGAGAAGGTCCCTGTCCTCAAGGGTGCTCATGCTCTGGATCTGGAAGGTAATCATGAAACAGGAAACCACATAAAATGACCTGAGCTAGGGTGACTGCTACACAGGGACAAGGTAGAGCTGGGGGAGCTGGGGACAACTAGAGATCGGGGGGCTCTCTGCCCTGTGCAGAGGTGACTGGAGGGATGGGAAGGTCTCCCTTCCCCTACTAGCTATGGCCCCTCAGCCCTCTACAGTGGCAACAGGGAAGGATTCTCCACCCCTTGCCACCAGGGGTCAGCAGACAGGTCCCAAACAGACATGGTGATGGGCAGGCAGGTGCCTGGACTCAAGGGAGCCTGGGCCACCAGTGAAGAGGCTGCAAGAACCCAGGTGGGCACCGCTTGAGGGAGAGACGAGGGGGCGGACCCTGGGGCTGAGCTCTGACAACAGAGTGACAGCACATGACACTTACTAGGTAAATTAAACCCATTAGTCACTGTAATTAGCAGAACTGCTTGGCCTGGCTGTTAATACGTCGGCACGGGCTGCCCCTGTGGATGAGTGGCCTCCCCACGGCTGACTGGCGCAGGGGGGCTTGGGGGCTGGCTGCCAGGCTTGGCAGGAGGGGGATGGAGAACGGGGGCCAGGGGACTCTGAGCAGGGGAGAGGCGACTGTCCCTTCCACATGTCTCCCTGTGTCATCGAGATTTCTTTGGATTAAGTGAATGGCCACGTCCCATTAGCATGAAAGTGCCACGAGGCAGGGGTACTGTTTGCTTGGCTCACTGCTGCAGCCAGCCCCAGCGTCTGAAAGCCGGCTGGGCACATAGCAGATGCTGGGAGACTGCTTGTTAACTGAATGGATGAATCAATCAATCAATGCCCTCTCACTTATGGGCATTTGTGCAGACCAGTCACTCTGCTGGAACACTTTTCATTTTACCGAGGTAGCTCCTCAGATCCTTCAGGTCTCAGCTGAGATGTCCTCCCGCCCCTGAGAAGACTCCCAGGTAGGAGTGACGTACCTCCCTTTGCACCCGGATTCTCCTGCACTTACCCCTGGGGTGGAACTTAACCCCCAGCCTGACAGTTGCTTGCTTACGCATCGCTCTCTCCCCACAAGACTGAACACTCCAGGACAGCGGGGGCGTCATGGTGTCTCCAAGACTGGGCCCAGAGCTTGTACATAGTACGTACTCACTAAACAGTTGTTGAACGAAGGAGGCGGTGAATCAATGAACGAGGAATGGAAAACCATCTGGTGCACTGCTCTGAGTCACACCCACTCTTCTCTGCTTTTGAGCGGGTGTGAGCGGCAGGCATGGACGGGGGTGGGAAGGCAGAGCCTGGATGCTGGGGCTCCTCTTCCAGCCACTGGCATCTCCCCAGACCCGCACTTTAATAATAGAGATGCTCAGCCATTAAAAAAAAAAAAAGAATGAAATCATGCCATTTGCAGCAACATGGATGGACCTAGAGGTTATCAGCTAAGTGAAGTCAGTCAGGCAGAGACAGACAAACATCATATGGTATCAGTTATATGTGAAATCTAAAAAAAAAAATGACACAAACGAACTGACTTACAAAACAGAGGCAGACTCACAGACATGGAAAACAAACTTCTGGTTACCAGTGGCAGGTGAGGGATAAATCAGGAGCATAGGATTGACAGAGACACACTACCACGTATGAGATGGATAGACAACAAGGATTTGCCGTGCAGCACAGAGGACTATGTTCGGTATCTTGTAATAACCTAAAATGAAAAGGAATCAGAAAAAAAGTGTATGTGTGTATATATGTATATGTATACCTGTATATATATAAAAAACCAAATCACTTTGCTGTACACCTGAAGCTAGCACAATATTGTAGGAGAGCTATATTTCAATAAAAATAATAAGTAAATAAAATAATAATGGAGATGCTGATCTCACAGACCAGAGCTTCCCGGTCTCCGGGTGGGGTCATCCTGTGAGGACATCCTTGTCTCCAGAAGACGCTTGGCAAGGCATCCCCAGGGCGGTCAGCTCTACCCGGGCCCCGTCCCTCAGCACCCTAAGGCAGAAGGCCACGCTGGGAGCTTCCTCCTAGTGGCAGACAGGCCCCTTGGCTCAGCTGGAGCTTAACCTTCCTCCTGGGTTGGGCAGGCAGGTGTCCTGGGACGACGAGGTGGCCTCGGGGACCAGATTCATCCTTTGATGGTGAGAACATAGGAAAGTGCTCAGGAACCCAGAAGATGCCACCACGATGTGAGTGGGAGTCGGGGAAATGGTGCGAGGTGAGGCTGCAGGAGGGTTTGCTGGGTCTCTAGGGGTGGGTGGGCTGGCGAAAGGGGCAGGGCGGGATGGGGAGAGGAAATCGGGTCCACACGAGCTTCCTCACTGAGCACGGGAGAGGTGGCTTAGGGAGGGCACTCTCTGCTTGGCGCATGCCTCTGTGGCCCCAGGGCCCCGTGGGCTGGATGGGGCGGGGCGGCCTTTGGAGCCAGCACACCTGAGCGAGCATATTTCTCTTACTGACTCCCTCTGAGGAGGATGACACCTACCTGGCAGGGGTGCAGCTTAAATAAGACAAGGCAGGTGAAGCTCCTGGCACCCAGTACTCAGTGTTTGTGACCCGCAATGAGCCTCCCCACCATCAGAGGGACCAGGAGCCCCACTCAGTAACCACTCCCCGACATGGGCCCCTGGCACCCCACTACGCCCCAACACTTCCTTCATCCTCAAACTGAAAGTCACAACTGTGCTGACATTGGGTATACAGTCCTGACTCCTGACCTCTCCGGACAGGACCAGAGGGAGTTTTCACTTGTGATGAGCCAGTGGCTGAGCACTCAGGGACTCCCTGACCCACTCCTCTCAGAGTACTGCTACAGATGGGAAGGCTAATGACCAAGGAAGAGAAGGACTATGATTTTCCCAGGATCCCACAGTTTGGGAGGCACTTATTTCTGCAGCCTAGTCCTCCTACTTCCTCTGAGAAACCACCCCTATTGCAGGTGGTCCTGGTGAGCCTGTCAGTCGAGTGCCTGCCTCCTCAAAGGGATGGGCGTCTGGCCAATCACAGAATAGACTCATTCCCCTAGGCAACGGTGATTGGGCCAAGCGTGGCCACATGACCCAAGCTAAGCCAATTGGAACCCTTACCAGAATGTCAGCTGCAGGAAGGGCAGGGCAGTTCCTGTCCTGTGGTTGGGTTTCACTAAATATTCACCGAGTAGGGGGGAGGGTACAGCTCAGTGGTAGAGTGTGTGCTTAGCATGCACAAGGTCCTGGGTTCAATCGTAAGTACCTCTATTAAAATAAACCTAATTAACTCCTCCCCACAAAAAATAAAAATAAATATTCACCGAGTGGGTGAATCTGATGGAGTTGCGAAGTTTGGGGAAGAGGGTGCTGGTATGAGGCTGACCTCGGGCACCAGGAGGAGGGGTCGGGGTGACCTGTAGCCTATAGAGCATCTTACATGTATTAGAATAGGTGAGTCTTCCTGGCAGGTGAATCAGGAAACTTGCCCCTCTGGGCCAACACTGCCTTTACCAGGGCACAGAGCTTGGCGAGCAGAGCTTTGGATGGGTTTCAGCTCCCACCGGGCCCCTTAGCTGGTGTCTCTGAGCAGTGCCTAGCCTGCCAACGGATGTAGCCCCACCCTCCCTCGCCCTGAGGACGGAGGAGAGAACTTCTGGTGAATGAGGTCAAGAGAGAGTCAGTGAGCCCTGACCACATCATTTGATCCCTAGAGCCACCCTTGGGCTCCCCTTTCACTAGAGCCAATAGACCCCCCTTTTTTTTAGCTACTTAAGTTGGATTTCCATAGCTTGCTACTGAAATGTCCTGTTCACTACACACAGCCACGTGTGGGCCTTACAGCTCCTGGGATCCTTAAATACCTGGGACCCCACCCCTCCAAACCCCATCCCTCCCATGGGCGTGAAGGGCATCAAGGCAAGAATAACTGTGGCTTTTATGAATTGGGTGTGAACCGAAGAACTGGACCTCATTTCTAGCTCTGCCACGTGGTCCCAGGTACCAGCTGGCCTGGATTTGGACCCCAGCTCCGTTACCTTCAACCCCTGTAACCTGGGGCAGTCACTTAACCTCACTGGGCCTCAGTTTCCTCAGCTGCAAAATGGGCATAATAGCAGTATCTACTTCATAGGGTTGTTGGGAGAATTCAGTGAGTTAATACAGGTAGAGTTCATTGAGTAGACATGATCCATGGCCAGTAAATGCAGTAAGGAAATGTCAGCTGGTAGTGTTACTAGTGATGATGGACTCAACTTCCCCATCTGTAGAATGGGAATAAGAATCCCCAAATGGGAAGGTTGTAGGAAGGCTAAATGGGATGGAGCGGGCAGAGCTATGGGCCCAGGGATTCCCACTCAGTAGGTGCTCAGCCAGCGCTTGATGAATCTGAATCTTCAGTGGCTTCGCTGAAATCTGTGAGCTGAGTTCTCCTCCTGCCAGACCCAGCGGAAACAAGCCAGCGCTTCAGCAAGGAGGAAATAAATCCTCATGCAGATTATTCCCGAGTAAACGTTCTCCTGGGACACTGCTTGCTGGGAGCCTTCTCATTCCAGAGCCAGACGCACCAAACACTGCAGCAGCTCACCTCGGGCTCGGCGCTCACTGGCTCGGCCTCCAGCGGCAAGACAAGGCGAGAGGGAAGGAAATTCAAAGTCTTTTGATTCGTTGGAGCCTGCCAGCACCGGACGAACATCACTGGGTCCCGAGGCCCAGTCCCCAAATCACTGGTTCTCTGCCAGTGCATCTCTGCTGTTTCTTGTAATTAGTCTGTCTGAGCATTCAGGGCAGCCCAGGGGTGGGAAGTGGAGGTGGGGGCGCCTGAGGCTGGAGCTACAGAGCAAAGCAGAAGGGAAGCAGCTGAGAGGACCCCTGCCCAGAAAACAGACAAAGCAGCAGGGACCCATGCCCTGACATCCTGACTGGAGACACAGCCTTCCAGAGAGTCCGTCTGTGCTGGCTAAGCTGTCTGCTGGCCTGTGGCACCACGGTAGGAGCCAGGACCTGCCTGCAGGCTGTCTAGGCATTTACGGGCTGTGAGATTGGACCTGGAGGGTACGGGGGAGGGAGGGATAGGGCAGGGCTGAAATTCCTCATCTGTCAAATGGGAATAAGCATCATGAGCCACGTCTCCCTGAGACAGCAGGAAGAGCCCATGAGATCAAAGGTGTGGACAGCTTCCTGAAAGGGACAGCTTCCCTGCCTCGTGAGGAAGTTTCGTCTTCCCCCAGGGCTCCGGGCTTCGTGCTCCCAGGCTGGCTCGCCTCCCACTTCCTGTCTAGGGCACAGGCCAGGCAGAAGTTGGTTCTCTATTTTAGAGAGGAAGAGACTGTGACTGAGAGAGGGGAAGGCGACCTTGTCAAAGTCAAGCCCAAGAGAGGCTGTCCCCTCCACTCCAGGGACAAGGAGCCGCCGTGTAGGGTAGGGTCAGGCCCCAGCCCTGCCACTTGAAGCTGCATCATCTGTGGCGAGTCACTTAACCTCTCTAGGACTCGATTTTCTTATCTGTAAATTGGGAGGGTGGCAATAGTAAATCATTGATAAAGTGCCTAGCATGGAAGAAATGTCCAAAATAATAGCTAACACACACTGAGGATTGTCTCCGCCACAGGCACTGTTCTAAGCGCTGTTGTGATCATGACTGTCCTCGTTAGCAAGCCAAAGGGTCCATCTTCTTTTCTCATTTCTGGTGAGAGCTAGATTTTAAAGCTCCTCTCTGCTCTGCTGCTGCTGCTTCGGGTTCTTCAGAGAGCTGTTTCCCTGAGCCCTCTGCAGGCACCTACACAGCCCAAACACAAGACTTACAGCCTGCAGGCTTGGCGGCACCCCAGGAAAGGGGAGAGCCTTCTGGTGCCCTTTCTAATCCCTTCTCGGAGCCTCGGACTGTGTCTTCCATCCAAGGACACGTGGCCAGAATCCAACATCAGGTCAGAAAGGAAGCAAGAAAGCAAACCCCCCCCAGCGAGCTGCTGGGAAATCCTATAAAAGGCTCCCTCCATTGCCCTAGTCCTGAGATGGTGATTTATGGAGACATCGTCCTCCAGCCTAAATCTACTTCCTAGGACTTGAGCCGTCATTGATGTAAAACTAATGAAAGCTTTATGAGTTCCCGAGCTCCAGGTATGACTGATAAGCGCCCTTTCTGCCGTTGTTACAGCTCGTCATCCGCACAGCCGCTCTGGGCCCTTGAAGCAGAGAGCAAAGCTCAAAGGTGGATCACTTAATACCCTCTCTGAAGAGGAAAGCCTGTTTGCACTGCTGCTTCCCCACCACCAGCGGGAGGGAGGGGTCCAGGCTGGCAGGAGGACGGGGAGCTGGCAGAGACCTCAAGACGACATGAAAAAGTTCTCGATGTGGCTGGTGAGGACGGTCACACAACTTGTGAATGTCTTGAATGCCACTAACTGTGCTCTTAAAAATGGCCACAAGTTGTGGCCTGGAGAGCCTTCCATCTTTCTTGCAGGGCTGTGAACCCCTTTCTGTCTGATGAGCTGGGGCTCCCTCATAGAAAGGGAATGTTGCCTCACATCATGGAGACAATAAATATACAGTTAGCAGAATGGGCTCTGGAGACAGCGCCTAGCTCTGCCACTTAAGGGCTGTGTGGCTTCAGGCAAGGTCCTTACCCTCTCTGTGCCTCAGTTTCCTCATCTATAAAATAGAGTCGAGGGTACCTACTCCATCGAAAGGCTGTAAGAAGTTAGCACTTTTACCATGCTTGGTACAAACCTCACACATAATAAGTACTCCATAAAGGTGGGCTGTTATTGTCCCCAGCTTCCCCTATGCTCCAATCACGGCTGAGAGTGTCTTCTTCGGACATGAAAGGTGTAGCAATTTGGGGTGGGGGGGTGCAGCAAGCAAGTTGGGAGAGGCTGTACAACAAGGGTCTGCCTTCCCAGATGGCAGCTGCTCACGTCAGGGTTTCTAAAAAGGAGCCATGAGTACACTGATGTCACAGCATTTAGCGATGGCCACTCTGGAGGCAGACACAGCCGCCCAGGGACCCCCGGCAGCCGTGCTCTCAGCGGCCATTGTCTGGAACGTTGGGGAAGCTGGAAAAGGTAACTGCCAGCCTTTAGGACTGTTTGTGACGTCTGAGATCGGTTCATAAAAAAACCACAACAGCTCCTGCCTTGTCCTCTCTCGTATCACTCACTCTGAGGAAGCCACCACCACGTGGGGAGGAACCGAGGCCTCCCGCCAACAGCCAGCAGCCCGGGAGTGAACCATCTTGGAAGTAGGTCCTTCCGCCCCAGCCAAGCCTTCAGATGACCGCAACCCTGGTCGACATCTTGACTGCAACCTCAAGACAGACCTAGAGCAAGCTTGCTCCCAAATTCCTGACCCATAGAGACTGGGAGAGAGAATGGATATAGATGTTTATTATTGCTTTAAGCTCTTACATTTTGAGGTCATGTGTTACGCATCGATGGGCAACTGACACAGATGGGGAGGGAGATGGGCGGGCAGGGCCAGGGGTGTCATCTCACGCGGGCTGCGGAGCTGATGGCAGACCTTCCCGGGTCTCTTCCCTTCACGTCCGCCCTGATTTTCACGCAGGTGAAATCTACTTCTGTGTCTTGCTGCTTCCCAAACACGCCCTGCCTTCCCCACCCCTGCGCCTGAATGTGCTGCTTTCTCTGCCGAGAATCCCCTTCCTTCTCCCCCTCCTGCTTCTTCCTCTTTTTCTTTCTCCTCCTGAAATGCCCTCCTACTCAGCGTCCAAGACACAGCTCAAATGTGCTCTCCTCTGGAAAGGCCCTCCCAGTCTCTCCTGGGCAATTTTTGTCACCTTCCTTGGCACCCCCGTGATACTCTGTTTTTTTAATGGATACCTGAGGGGGTGGAGCTGCAGTGACTGGTTCCATGAGCTCTGGCTGGAGTTCAGAATCTGAATTTCATTCATCACCTCTGCCCTCCCTCTCTGCTCACTGGGAACCAGGGGATGCTCAACGTAAGGATGTTGAATGAATACATGAATGAATGAGCAAGCATCAGGGGTGCTGTGGGGAGGAAGGAAGGATCCACATGCAACCGCACGGCGGGGAGGAGGGCAGAGCTTGAGCTGTGTGAGTGGAAGGGGTGCGGGGCTGGCTATTGGTCTGTGTCTGTAAGTTTCGGGTCTGCTCATCCCAACACCGGTGACCTCCTAACACAAGCCCTTCTCTCCTGCCGCCCCCAGAGCTTCCCGGGCATCACTTGGGAGGCCCCTGTCTTTACGTTTCCACATCACACCCGTTTCCTGATCTCTGACCTTCCTCGCTCACGTTTTCCCTGCCCAACGGGCAGCCCTCCAGAGTCCCTTCCCTTCATCCAAACCTGGAGGGCAGGTGAGTGGCGGCCAGACAAATCTGATTTCTAAAACAGGTTTAAAGGTCTTTTCCCAGAGCCCCCGAGCTCATTTCTCCGTCCTCTGTCTCTGAGGTGCCAAGGCAGGAATTTGGATCTCAAACACCCAAGCAGGGGTGCGGCCAAGTTCTCTACTGCATGGAATTAATTTGTTATGTGGAGAGTCTTTGGCCTGAAGGATTGCTTAATGTCCTTATGTCACACAGTGTCCCAGCCCGGCTGGTGCTCAGAGGCAGGAGAACTGCCTCGCTTGCCGGTTGACTGAGAGGAGGGCTGGTGGGGCTGAGGCTGGGGAGGGGTCACCAGCGGACTCTAATCCTATTGCTGGCCACTCCTGCTATTGAGTGCCCAGCAAAATCAAGTCCCAGAGAAAGAAGTCCTTTGTCAGAAGTCCCAAGGCAGGATGTGAAGAGCCGAGATTTGCCCCCAGGCACTTCGAAGACCCCTGCTCCAGACCGCTAGCCGCACTGCCTCGGCCGCTCCAGGGGGCACTCGGCACCCCCGCGTCCCCCGCTCCCAGCCCATCCAGGGGCCCCTCCAGCTCGCAGAAGGCAACCGGAGGTTCTGCGGTCTCCTGCTCGGCTGAACTTTATCCCTGCTGGAGCAGAGGGGGGCAGTTCGCCATGTCTGGTTGTGGGGCTTATCTTTCGATACTGCAGTGCATGTGGAAACCTGTGAACCAAAGAAGGCAGGAGGAGGATTAAAGAGGGGAAGGATTGACATCTGCAGGGTTCCCCACGCTCTGCAGAGCCTCTCCCGCGGGCAGCGCTGAGATCTCTCTATTACAAAGCCCGCCGGCTGCCAGCTCTGCTGGTGGGGAGGGCTGAGCCCCCGACCCCAGCCTTAAGTCATCGAGAAAGCAGCACATTCAGGCGCAGGGGTGGGGAAGGCAGGGCGTGTTTGGGAAGCAGCAAGACACAGAAGTAGATTTCACCTGCGTGAAAATCAGGGCGGACGTGAAGGGAAGAGACCGGGAAGGTCTGCCATCAGCTCCACAGCCCGCGTGAGATGACACCCCTGGCCCTGCCCGCCCATCTCCCTCCCCATCTGTGTTAGTTGCCCATCGATGCATAACACATGACCTCAAAATGTAAGAGCTTAAAGCAATAATAAACATCTATATCCATTCTGTCTCCCAGTTTCTATGGGTCAGGAATTTGGGAGCAAGCTTGCTCTAGGTCTGTCTTGAGGTTGCAGTCAAGATGTCGACCAGGGCTGCGGTCATCTGAAGGCCTGGCTGGGGCGGAAGGACCTACTCCCAAGATGGTTCACTCCCAGGCTGCTGGTTGTTGGCGGGAGGCCTCAGTTCCTCCCCACGTGGTGGTGGCTTCCCCAGAGTGAGCATACGAGAGAGGACAAGACAGGAGCTGCCTTTTTATATGCATATGAACTGGCCTCAGAAGTCACCGTAATCACTGTAATATCTTATTGGACCCTCAGATCAGCCCTTTTCAGTATGAAAGACCATGCAAGGGTGTGAACACCAGGGGCTGGGGGTTCTCAGGGGCGCCTCGCTGGTAGCCATAGTCAGGACAAGCCCTGGTCTACAGACTTTCAGGGAAGGAAGCACTCAGACCCCGAGGCAGGCGCTTCCGTCAGTTCCCACGGGGCTTCCCAAGGCACCTTCCAATGGCGACTAGTCAGAGTGTGTGGTCCCGGGCGGGCTGGTGCTGACCTTCCCTGGGGGAAGGGGCCCGCGGGTCAAGAGGACCATCTGTGTCTTTCAAATCATGCCAACACGTAAGACTGACCCTGTCCCTGGCCACTGCCCAACTGCCCGTGTGGCTTCTGGAGCGGTCATCCTTGAAGCAGGCCCATAATTGTGCCCTCCAGCACATCCCTGAGGCACTGCCAGTTGGACGGCCCACGCTGGGCCGGGGCCAGCGATGCCAGTGAGACCCACGTCGGGGCCTGGGACCTATCCAGAGGTTAGTGTGCTAGGTGGGGGATCTCAGTAAGTCTCCTGAAGCCCGGCCCAGGTCCTGGACAGCTCAGACCCACCGGCCCCTGAGGCGGTGCATGCCTTATATGATGGGAATGCCACGCAGCACCTGAGGACAATTTTATCACACTCTGTATAACATGTAAATATCATTAAGTTAGACAGATTTTCTCATTAATTCTCGGTCCCAGCGACAGACCAGGAATTAACACAATTGATTTTCCAGTCCTTACTCATTACCAGTCATCCCCCAGAACTTAGTCACCTGTCATCTGCTCCACTTGGGCCCCGGCATCTATGGAGGCTTCAACATACATTAAACTAATAAAGAGCAATGGGCACCACCGTGTCTGCCCTGGGAGCTGGTGGGGCTGCGTGAAGAAACAAATCTTGGGCAAAAAGTTGCTTCTGGGGCTTATGGAAGCGCATTTGAGGGCACAGTGCTGTCCCCGGGGAGGCTGGCATTGGCCGGTGGGTGCTGGGGCCAGCATCTGTTATGAATTGCTGTGTGACAAACCACCTGAAAACGTAGCGGCCTAGAGCAACAGCTAAGGCGTTTGCTCGTGATTCTGTGGGTGGACAACCTGAGCCAGTCTTTCCTGGGTCATTTGTGAGCCATCAGCTGCTGGCTGGGATGTCCAGAGGGTCTAAAACTGGCCTCAGGAACACGTCCGGTGGTGGGTGCTGGCTGTCGGCGAGGTGGTCTGGGGATCCCAGCTGGGATGGCTCATCTCTGCTTCATGGGGCTTCCCGCCCATCCGGAGGCTGGACCGGACTCCTTCACCTGGCGGTCTTAGGACCATCCCAAGTGGAGGAGAGCAGCGGCCAGGCCCATCAAGGAAGGCCTGGGCTGAGAAGTCGCACAGCATGGCTTCCATCGTATGCTATTGGTCAAAGTAAGTCGAAGACCAACCCAGATTCAAAGGGTTGGGAAGGAGACTCTGCCTCTTGACAAGAAGAGTGGGGCGAAGGCACAATGCAAAGCAGACGTGTCACGGGGAGGCGG
The DNA here is from genome assembly GCF_036321535.1 of Camelus dromedarius. Classification (NCBI taxonomy): domain Eukaryota; kingdom Metazoa; phylum Chordata; class Mammalia; order Artiodactyla; family Camelidae; genus Camelus; species Camelus dromedarius. The sequence goes on from NC_087450.1 coordinate 9,409,650, forward strand.
GTGCTTGTTGCAAACACCATCCAACCAGTCACCGAGCTGGGATGGGGCTCTCAGGCCTTCCTCCAATGGGCAGTTTTTTCTGATCCTTCATACCAAGACCTGAATTTGGTACCCATCCAAGCAGGAGAGCAATGTGTATTGCAGTGACCTGAACAGTGACCACACCCACCACTGAGGGAAGGGCCCCCAGGTGCAGGGAGGAGACCACCATGTCAAGGTCTAAATCCCACCTCCATCTGACTTCGCTGCCACCCGGAAGGTTTCTGGACCGTCTCACCCCCAAGGCTGAGTAGTATGTGATCAGAAATTGCCAATAAAATTTAATACCAGCAAGAGCACGCACACTTACAGAAGTAAGTCCTTTGCAAACAAGTGCATTTTGTGTGTAACGCACTCATTCTAAGTCCAAGTCAAAAACAACTGTGGGTTATCCGCTGCTTTCTATTACCTGTTCCCCCCCACCCTAGCAGAGGTTATTTCATTTCAGTGATATAATTATGGATGTGTTAACAACCTCTACTTGACAAAGGGCTTTTGATGGTACACATTTTATTGAAGTGTAACATACATTCAGAAGAAGTCACAAATTATAAGGGTATGTATCATTCAATGAATCTTCCCAAAGTGAACGCACCCATGGAATCTGGGCCATGAAGCCCCCCTCTAACCCACCCCCCTCCCAATAAGGGGCAACCACTCTCCTGACTTGTGACACCATAGATTAGTTTTGAAACGTTGTATATTCATCGAGAACATGCTTTAAGAAGATCCATCTGCCCAGCCTAGGTCCCAGACCTGGGAGATGACAGGCGTCATCACTGCCTTCGGGGCTGGTGGATCAGGAGTCCCTGCTTGGGGCAAGGAGATGCTTTTCCTACTTCTCAGGGGTCCTCTCCATCCTAAGTCCTTGAGTGCCATCCTTAGGGCAAAACCCTTTGCTCTAGAGAGCACTGCTTTTGCAAAACCAGATCCGAGCATGGGAGCAGGGGTGGTGAGAGTAGGGGTGTGGGCAGAAGAGAGAGTGGAAGGAGGAAGGGGTGACCAGAGGTAAGCACACCTTTGAGGGCTCCGGCCAGTTTCCTTCCATTTTCTCCTGGACAGAGTTCCTCCTCCGACCCCTTGTCACTGGGGAGCGCAGGGCAAGCTGTCAGACGGTGTATTCATGCTGATGTAGCAGGCAGGTTGCTGGCAGGGACGGAGTGAGGAGGGGAGAGCAGGAGGGCTTTAGGGAACATTCAGCAGACCCTTCCTGAGTGCCTCCTAGAGCAGGACAACGTGGTGGGGGCTGGGGGGGAGCCCTCCCTCAGCTCTGGTACTCAGGAAGCCTGTGTGCTCACCTAGAATCATCACCAGGCAATAACAACTGTCTTTATGGAAACCATTTCAGACGAATTCTAATGTACTTTATTATGTGACTTTTTCAGAAGTTCTGCTACAGGGAGGTGAGACAGGTTCTGAATATTAAGCAGTAAGAGGCTACAAAGGGCATCTCTGCCTGGTGGGCACCTCCCCGGTTACTTAGCTCCCTAACACCACCAGGTAGAGGCGGGAATGGCAGACAGGGAACCCCCCTACCTCCACTCAAGGATTAGGTTCCCTCTTCTTTCATCAAAGTTGTCCGGGTGCCCCTGGGTCGCCCCTGGCTGGGAGCCTGAGCTCCCCTGTAATGAGCCCCTTGGCCCCCGCTAGGGGAGGAGACAGGCACAGAGCAGGGTGTGGTCGAGGTAAGACGGCAGGGGTGCAGGCGATGGATGAGATGCTGGGGCCTCCATCCACCGCGTCTCCGCCCCTTTTACCCCACTGAGACACGGGGGAGGCACATGGGGACAGAGGCAGCCCTGTCTCCAAGCCTCCAGAGTTTGAGGGTCAGCAGAGCATTAAGTTTTCCCTCTACTCCAGACGGGGGCAGAAGGGCTGGGACAGTCCTTTCATCTCACACTGTCCGTCTCAAGCAGAGTGGGGCATCCAGTGATGCCTGGAACCCGGTCCGTCTCAGAACTGCCCCCCCCCCCCCCCCGCCACCACATCGCTGACTCTCTCATCCAGCCGCTCAGGCCCTCCCTCCCAGGGCAGCAGCCCGTGGCTGGACATTTCTCACCTCTCTCCCATCAAAACTTATCCGTCTTGAAGGGGAGGTCACAGCAGAGTGAAGAAGCACTTAGCGAGAAGTGCAGGCAAGCGAAGGAAGCAGTGCTGGTGGTCAGGCTTTAATAATTTAATCAACATTCAATAAACATTTACCCAGTGCTGGAAAAAAAAAAAAAGACTTATCCATCTTGCATAGCACTCCTTTTGGGCTCCATCTTCTGTCTGCAATGGTGACGGGCAGATTTTTCCCCTCTGCAAGCCCTCCTGTTATGCACCTGTATTTCAGCAAGGGCCTGTGAGAAACACAATGCCTTCATTCACAGGACTGACTGCTGATGGAACCTGAGGCACCAGGCAGGTAGCTGCAGGGCTATTCAGGTGCAGGAGAGCCTCTGAGCTCCCGTTAACTCACGGCCGCGGGGACCTGATGTAAGAGGATGTACCGTTCTTCCCATGAAAAGTTTTCACCTGCAAACCAGCATGAGGCTGTCAAGTGCGGAGTTCAGCCTTTCAGAATGTGCTCAGCAGCAGATCACTGAATGAATGAGTGAATGAATGAATGAATTCCAAACAAAAATGGAACCTAAGACTTTGATCTCATTAGCCCTTGACCTCAGTCAAACTCCCAAATTCCGGGAGTCAAGGCAGAAGGCCAGAGGTCCCCATCATCCCTTCTAATATCAGCTTGGGGTCTAGTCCAGGGGGTGGACCTAGGAGAGAAGGAAGCCACCTGCTCCCAGAACCAGTCCTCAGCACCCACTGGCCTGGACGAGGGTCCGCCAGGGCAGGTCTTCCCCAAGGCTGGCCCAGGAACACGTGGGCCAAGGGAGGAGGTCCTTCCCTGCACCTGTTCTATCCCAAACCCCAAGTCCCACAGAAGAGCAACCTTCCGGAAAGAGACTGAAATAGACACACTATTCTGTCTTGGTTTCTCCGTTCCCCCCACCCCTACCCGCACTTAAGTGCTTATTAGGGACAAAAGGACGGGAACAGAGGACAATAACCTCTGTTTTTCCAACAACCGGTGACAATGTGGATCCGGAGGCGGAGCTCATGTCAGCACCAGGTCCCAGATGCAGCCCCACAGCTGCAGAAGCAACCAGCACTCCATCACCTCTCAGAGGTTATCTCCCAGTCGGCGGGTCCTGCTCGTTTGCTTTATCCTCACCCATGGAGGTATCACTGCTCTCCGCAGGGTCCGACCTGCCTCTCTGCTGGCGTTTTACCTCTGTCGTGGGCTGGGCCCTGGTTCAGGAGGAAGCGGGAAGCCACAAGTCCTCCAGTCTCCGTGCTGCCTTCTCATGGCTGAGACCAAGGTGGAGGTGCTGGCCCACACCATAGAGCCTGGTGGGGAGGAGTCAAAGGACCTGGCTTCTATTCCCAGCTTGGCCCCTGGCTCTGTGACCGTGGGAGGCTGAATGTGTCTGGGCACACTGAGAGCCAAGTGCTTAAACTTGCTGCAGGAGCCTCAGTTTCCTCATCTATAAAATGGGCACTCTCGTAACTCCATCCTTGAATTGCTACGAATCTCAAGGGTGATAAACCTGTATGTGAACCTAATGCAGGTCAGACAGCAGAACTGAGGACAAGGGTGGTGAGACACTGCAGGGTGGGTTTCTGTAGGCAGTTTTGTCTGGGGCTGTTCACACCTAAAGATAATACCCACTAGGGGGTGGGGAGGGTATAGCTCAGCAGTGGAGTGTGTGCTTAGCATGCATGAGGTCCTGGGTTCAATCCCCAGTGCCTCCATTTAAAAATAAATAAATAAACCTAATTACCCCCCCATCAAAAAATAAAGTGCATTTAAAAAAAAAAAAAAAGATGGTGTCTACCAAATTTGCAGGAGCCACGCTTCTGCTGCAGTTGGGAAGGATGGCTGAGATGACCCCCGAGGTCAGACTGCACAAAGCAAACAGAATCATCCATCCCCCTTTCACACAGTGGGAACCCCAAGACCCTTTCTCTGATGGGCTCCTCAATTCCTCCCACATCGGGACAACCAGCAGGAGAAGGCCCCACGTGCAGGGGGAGCTGGGGGAGCGGGGAGAAGGGTTAGAGAGGGAAGGGAGAGGAGAGGCAGGAAAGAGAACCGGAGAGGGAGACAACGACGAGAGAGGCAGCTGAGGTTCTTTCAATATTTTTAATGAGATTTCAATTGAAAATGAGATTTATATATAAAAAAAAAAAACCCCACCACCACAAACTCATCACCCTTTTCGCCCCTCCAAAAGAAAGGAGAAGCATTGAAAATGAAAAAGATTTTTAACCAAGTGAGTGCTGGGTTTAGAGTCAGAGAAAAGTGGATGGGGGCTGAGCATCTGCCATCCTGTGGCCGAGGGACCTCGAGCAGAAGCAAGGAGCGAGGGCCCCTCTCGGGGCGGAGGGGGGGCGAGGCTGGGCGGAGATGCACGAGGAGGGGGCGTGAGGAGCCCTGAGGATGGAGACTCTCACTGGGAGCCTGGGGGGGCGGTGAGGTCGGACTGTGTGTGCCCTTTCCCTGGCTTAGACCCCAGGGGTCAAAGTGAGGATGCCCTCCTACTAGCCCAGTTCACCTCCGGGAGCGGCTACTCGGGCCAGGTCACCAGCCCCTCCAGGAGGGACTAGAGAACCAGCACCACGGTTCTCCAGGGGGTGGGGGGGCGGGGCCCCGGGGCACGGCCTGGCCTCCCCCAGGAGCCCGGGCCCCACCTGGAGAAGAAGCAGGTCTTCTCCCCGCTGTCAGGGGAGGATCAGCTGCCGCCACCCGATGGCCCGGGCACGGATTACGCAGCACTCTTCCCCACCTGACTAACTCGGGCATCTTCGCTTGTCACCGTCCCCTCGCTGTCCCTTCTTGGAAAAGGGATGGCTCCTCTCCGGCCGGCAGCCCGCCCGCATGCCCCCCCGTCTGTTCTGAGCTGGCAGGATGAGGAACAGCTCCATCTCGCCGCCTCTGCCCGAGCGGCTCCGGGCTATCATTTGCTCACAGCCCCCCTGGTTTCCTTTCATCCTCTCTGGAACTGCACGGAGATTGGTTGTCTGGTCATTGAGATTGTTTTACAAGGTGTCGCTCATCGCATTGAATTCCATTAATTTTCGGCTCTCCCTGAATACCCAGAGCAATAACTGCCTGCTGGTGAGGGAGCAGGGGAGCCAGGGCCCCCGCACGTACACAGGTGCACACACACGTGCACACAGGCACGTGGGCAAATTTTTTTTTAAATAGAATGACAACCTCAGAAAAACAGACTTCAGACGTTTTCTGGATGTCCTTCCCTGGGTGAACTTTGACAGGAACCCAAGAAGATGGTGTTTCCTCTCCCCATGGCGCATATGGGAAATTGGATCCCCGAAAATTCCTTTAACCTGAAGATTCTTGAAGCCTCTCTGAATTACAAGCCATTCACAACCATATGTAAGACCATCTGTCTCCCCATCCAACACTCTCTTAGCACCTGCTCAACTCTCAGGCTCCCAGGTCTGTAGGACATTCAGATAGGAAGCCACCTTGACAGTCTCTGGCCCCAAGGCCAGAACCTCAGGGGTCCCGGGCTCTGGTAGGCAGAGGGGCAACCTTCTGGGAGTCCAGTCTCCCTGACAGAAAGGCTCAAATGGGTCATCCCTTGGTTTCCTCATAGAACCTTGTGTGGGTGCCAGAGCAGAGCTCCCCAGGAAAGCACCAAAGGGACACCCCCCACACACACACACACATAGAGTTTCACAAGAATTGTTTATCTTTTCTGCCTCCCTTACTGTTTTATAAGCTCCATAAGGGCAGGGACTGGTCTTGTTCCCCTTCTATTTTTAGTTTTTATCACAGTGCCTGATACTTATCAGGTGCTCAATGAATGTTTGTTGAGTGAATGAATGACCGTACCAGGCATTGTGCTGACTCTTGAAGAACACCATCATGTCAGCCCTGGGTCCTCTGCCCCTTAGCAGAGAATTACGAGATTATACAGAAACAACCACATTCTAAAATATTCATCAATAAGGAAGGAAAGGGGACCCGCTTTCTGAGGTGCCTGCTACATCCCAGGCACCATGCTAAGTAAGTACTCTCTGAGCAATGTTTCATTTAAACTCAGAACTACCCCACAAGGCAAATACTGTCATCCTCCTTTGGAGAGAAGGAACTGGAAGCTCACAGAGGTTACATAGCTTGGCTGAGCAGTTCCACAGGGCGAGTGATACAGCCTGGACTTAATTAAACCCAGTGCTGTCAGACTCCGTGTTTAACCAGTCAAGCTCCATGAGTGACGTAAGGGGTGCCTGTCTCTCTTTCCTCTGAGACTGTAAGATTCCTGAGGGTAGGGACCGAGTCGCACCTGCTCGACCCCAGAGCCTGGCCAAGTGCGGTACGGTTAATACTTGCTCAGTTAACTGGGAGTGACTGCCTGGCCTCAGAGTCGCCAGCAGATGGCGCCAGAAAGGCTCAGAGGTGAGAAAGAGGGCTGTGTCATAGGGAGTGAATTGACCAGGGTCTGCAACAGTCGGGAGCAGGGAAATTAATCTCTGCTGCCCTCCTTCTCCTACAGCCCTCTGTGCCTCTGTTAATGACACTTGGCATCAGAGTAACGTACGCATGTGAACTCTCCCACCAGCTCACTTCCAGCCCTTAAAAGGCAAGGGCATGCCTCATTTATCTTGAGTCCTGGGACAGAGCTGGCCCAGAGCGGGCTCTCAGTGGTCTCTGGCCAGGAGAAGTGTTAGCTAGAAGGCCCATGTTGGTGACAGTGACAGTGGTGGCCTCTGACCTCCTCTGCATCTTCCCTGAATCTGGCTCCTCATCACCTGGCATTTGCTGGCCTCCGTGCAGCCAGAGCGAGGCAGTCTTCCCACTTTCCCAGCTCGATGCCTTCCCTGGGCCTGGGCCTCGTCTCTCAAGGCCATTCATCTTGATTAGATATCGGCAGCCTTGGCTGGTTAAAACCCCACCATCCGCTCCTGTTTGTTTCTCAGCGAGGAGGTGTCAGGGCATTTCATTCTGCAGGCTTTGACCTTGGCAATGGTACGATGGCCCTTTAGCACACCCACCTCAATGCTGCAGCCATCTGGCTGTGCTGCCAAAGAGGCTGATTAAGGGGAACTTCGCCCACACTCTCAGGCAGCAACCAAGGGACTTTCTCCAACCCGGCGAATTGGGGCAGCTGTCCTTCAGCACCTCAGCTTCCCAGGAAACCACCACCCTCATGGCCACCTCTTCCTGGAAGCCTTGATCATGAATCATCATCGCCTCCTCCTGGAAGCCTTCCTGATTAGCTCCGTCCAGCATCCTCCATCTCTACCCTCAATGCATTGGGGTCATCAGGGTTTATTCGATAGTTGACATGCATCTGCCTCCTCTCACTGAACCCAAAGAGTAAGTCTTCTGGGTCCCAAACACATGTCACTCTCAGCTCCCCGTGCTGCTCACCCAGAAGGTAGCAGGGGGCTCTTTCCGTCTCCCTCAGCCACATTCTCAGGAGCAGAGCCCCCCACATTCCTGATGCGGACACTGATTCAGTGGCTGGGTGAGGACTGCAGGAAGGAGAGAAAATGAAGACAGGCAGATGAGGGAACAGGAGTCTCACTTTAACCCGAGAACGGACCTTCCTGCGTCGTCGTGAGTGGGCATCATCCAAGGATGGGCAGATCTGACCCAAAACCTTAGTCCAACGAGCCAGAGCATGTTAGGCAAGTGGGCTTACTTATTATCTCCTTCACGCTGGCCTCCGGAGGGTGCTGGACGGCACAGGGCAGAGGGTATGAGGGGGCCTCACCTGGAAGAGCAGAGGGCAGCAGGCCAGTGCCAAGGCCAAGGGCAGTGCCCAGCCCATGGCACCTCCACTATCTCCAGCTGCTTGTCTCTTGTGCCGGGTCTCAAGTTCTCTGCTTCCCGGGTTAGAGCTCCTCCAGCAAGAAGGCAGCTACCCCGTTGGGACGGGAACCGCCTCCCCCAGCCCTGAGCCACTCAGTCACTCACATACTCTTGGGAGCAACCCCAGGAGCCCCTGCCTAAGGGCACTGGTGGGGCCAGGGAAATTGTGAAGGCTGTGGTGACCCTTGATGCTCCTGAAGCCCGCTTCTCTGGCACCCACCACCACCAGCCTGGTTTCCCCTCCCTCACCCCCCTCTCACTCCCAAGGGCAGACCAGCTGACTGAGTCCCAGCGTACAAGGTGCTGCAGGGCCCACAAAGACAGCGAAGAGGAGCAGACCTTGCACTGAAATAGTTCAAGGGCAGAACCACGGCTCCATCACTTACTAGGGGAGACCCTGGGCAAAGGTAATCATCTCCTTGCACCTCAGTTTCCTCTCTCACAAAAAAAAAGACCTTAATACCCCTCTCATGAGGTTGTTACGAGGCTTAAAAGAATGTATTTAAGCTTTAAGCGCCACGCCTGGCACACAGCGGTAGCTTTCATTCACTCAGTCATTCAGCGAACATTTATTCATTTAGAGGCTTCCATGTGGCAGGCGGATGAGCCGGATCTTAAAGGATCCTAAGCGTCACCGCCCTGTCCCCCACCCCACCCCCTTCCTGCCCAGGGGCAGCACGTGTGACGCAGCGGCCCGAACCCTCACCTGCCGGTCAGCCCTACCAGCAGCCTCCCGGGCGCGACCCAGCCCTTCAGCGCCGGTGACCGGTGACCGGGCAGCCGCTCTGAGTCCCAGGCCCCGCGCACGAGCCGCGCGAGGACGGCAAGCAAAGCTCTTCAGTCCTCGCGCCTGCCGGGGGCGGTTCGCAGCAGACACGCTGACAAACTAACAGGCGTGTGACGCCGTGTTGTCGCCTTCCCTGTTAAACCCACTGTGACCCTAGGGGGTCAGTTCTAAGGGAGGCTGGGGGAGAGGGGGACGAGGATATGGCAGGAGTGCGAAGTGTGGGCTTGGGGGCCCCGAGAGCCACAGCAGGCAGAGGGCTGCCTCTCTGGATGTATCGGCATCATAGAAGGGCCCCAGGTCCACCTCCTTTCACCCCCAAAGTCCGGCTGAGAGCAGGGGAGCAATGCCTTCACTGTCCCTCTCGAGATGCCCAGGAGCCTCCCAGAGCTCCCGCATCTTGAGGAGGGTCAGGAGCACTGAAGGGGGCTTTGCCCTGCAATTATAGCCCTTCCCCCACCCCAGGAACCTGCCTGCAGGTGCACCTGAAGAGCCCAGACTTGGCCCTTGTTACTCCTTCAGGCAGGGGACCCGACCTGGCTGATGCCGCTGCTTGGCATCCTGGCTTAGTCACTCACGGTGGGAGGCCTGTCCCGATTTGAAAAGGGGCAAATCACAAATGTCAGCTGGCTGAGAGCCAAGTGCCAGGTTCTTGCCAGAGGCACCACCTCTACACGACACCAGCCTGCAGTCTGGAGCCCCTCGTGAAAGAGGCTGACAGTCCACTGGCAGCAGAGTGGTCCAGGGGCTCAGAGGAGAGGAGCTGTCATCCGCCTCACGCCAAGGGCTTTCAGGGGGGAATCAGCTCGCGTGTGTACGTGTGTGTATTTGTGTGTGCACGCATGTGTGTATAATCTTATAAAAAAAAAGCAGTATCAATCACAGCCGCACCTGTTAACATGGGCAGACAACCATCTGACATCACGGAGAATTGTCAACATCTTTCTTGTGCTCTGTCCTCCCAAACCTTGGGGGCAGGTCTGAGAGATGATCCCATAATAACAGAACCGCCACGTCACAGGAGGAGAAGACACTTAAGGTCCTCTTGCACACCCCCTCGCTGACGTCCGACTCTGCTTCAGTGTTCCTGACGAGGAACCATCCTTTCACTTGAATGCCTCTAGTCACAGGGAGCTCACTGCCCACTGGGCGCTTCAAATATCTCACTTGTGGATTCCTCCAACAGCTAGAAAGTTCTTCCTGACCAGAGAGCGCAAACTTGGGGCCATATAATGTCTACCCATGAGTCCTGGCTTTGCCTTTGAGGTCACATGCACACACACACACACAGCCCAATCCCTTTCCCCCAGGACAGCCCTCTCGAGTCTCCTTTCCATGCTGACATGGTGTTACGTGCCTAGTCTGCCTACTGCTTTCTGGACAAGACCCAGTTTGTTAATAACATCTTCAGAATGTGGTTCCCACGCTGAGAGACAAAAAGCCTCGGCCGCAGCTGTTACCGGTGCGAAAACACACACGCGTGTGCGGGTGGAAGTGAAGTTCCTCTAGCTGTATTTTCACGCCTTCCACAATTCATCTCGTTTGTCAAATGCTTTGCTGAAGCCCAAGTGCATTACGTCCCTGGCATGCTCTTCAACTACCACCGCAACTGCTCCATCAGGAAACAAGGAGCTGGGGTGGCGGAGGGGATAGCTCAAGAGGTGGAGCGCATGCTTGGCATGCACGAGGTCCTGGGTTCAGCCCCAGCACCTTCATTTTAAAAATAGAAAGAAAGAAACTAGAAACTAAGAAAGAAGGGAAGATGCCCAGGAACGGGCCGGCCCACCACGTGTGGTCTCAACAACACAGGGTGGGCAGGACCCACGCCTTCCTTGTTCTGGACACTGTTAATTCCACCTCAGATCATATTAACCATCACGGAAGCCAAAACTCCTCACTGACTCAAACTGAGCTTTGGGCCAGGTTACAGGCTTAGATTTTGGTTTTAATAAAGGAGTAACAGATGAGTTGGTAGGATAACATATGATGTTCTCCAGAAAAGGCCAGCACTGAGCTTCTAAAGGCCCCCTGGGTGGGCTTTTGTGCAGAGGTCCTACAAGGGGTGGGCAAGGAGGGAGATGCTTTGGGTGGGGGAGGAGGATGAGGTTGTTCATGGAGGAATTGGGAGCCTCCCCAAGACTGGGCAGAAATGGGGATGGGGTGGCAGGGACGAGTGGCCTCCAGGCCCACAGAACTCAGCAAGGAGGGCCACTGTCAGGGCACTTTGAACACTTCTAGAGCAGAGTTATCTACGAAACAAGGGTGGATTCCCAGGCCGGGCCCCAGCATGAAGGAGCTGGGACACAACCTCACAGACAGTGAGCAGATGGAGCAAGGACCCAGCCAGCAGCCCCGGCTTCCAGCCCCACGGAGGCCCAGGGGTCCTGGGTGGTCCTAGGGAGATGGAAGCAGGCCCAAGAGGTGGCTGTGGCTTAATTTCCAGCCACCCCCACTGGGGAGCAGAATAAATCTGACTCACAGAAATCAAGGCCCGTGAAGCTGGACCTCAGGGTCATCGATAAAATTCACACCCACATCTACTGCCATCGCTCCATGGACCTTCCTTCTGATGTTACTGGGTTGGCTTTGGAGACCCGAGAATGGTGCTCTTTTCATGCTAAATTTTCCCTTTGACACATCAAAGCAGCCTTTTGATTTCCTTTATAAGCTCTTCCTCCGTGGTTTACAAAACCTGCGATTTGGGCTGCCCGATTCCAGTCATTAACAACAAGGGTTCAGCGGGCAGGCTCACGCACGCCGCTAAAGGCTTGCTCCCCGGCTGCCATCGACACGCCGGCCGGCCAGCCCGCCCCCGCAGCTTGCGGGGTCTTCCGAAATTCACCTGACTGGACTGCTGTCCACTCTGCATGTCTCTGCTTCGTTCCTAAGGATGTATCATCAGACGCCTAGCAGAAAAGCAGACGCACGCTGTCTGCTGAATGCTCTTAATCTAGGAGCACAGTGACTCCATCAGGAAAAATGAAAGTAGGAAAGGACCAAAGGAAGCAAGGCTCATCTGGCCTGACTGGCTCTTGGCAAAGCCATACTGACTCGGAGGGGTCCCTACTGCCCCTTCCAAGAGCTCATCAAATCTGGGCACACTCTTCACCCAAGATCAGGAACCCCGCCCCCTACTCCCACCAGAAGTCTCTGCGCTGGTCTCCTGAGGTTCATGAGTCAGAATTCACAATCAGACAACAGGACAAGAACTAGGAGGAAAGCAAAGAAAAACTGGAAGCCAGACCACTGATAAAAATATCCTTTTTTAAATTTTTAATTTTCTTTTAATTAACCAGTCTAAAGAAAACCTTCACTGAATCAGGGAATGTATTACAAATTATAGTGACCTGAATCTAAAACCTGGCACCAAATCTGGCCTTTTAGAAAGATCTATATATGAAAATAAGCATTAAAACCTGCACTGGAACACAGCACAGAGGGAGAACACAGCACTCCCTAGGGGAGTGCTCCCCAAGGCGGCCTGGCCTGTGGACGAAGGGCGCTCCTGGTCCTACGCCCTCAGGGGTGGGCTTTAAGTGACAATGGCCTGCCCTGAAGAGGAGCCCAAAATGCTTGTCTTTGAAGACAGGACTCCTGTGAGCACCAAATGCCACCAGCCTGGCATGAAACAAAAGCGGTGCTGGGGACAACGGCAGGAGAGGGGCTGTCCTCCTTTCCCTTACGGGCTCGACCACGATTCGAGGATTCTGGAACTCTGCAGACAAACCACCTTTAACTTAGGAGGAACTTTTGCAATTTCCAAATACGTTTTTCCCAAGCAAGCTGCCCAACTCTAACTCAAGGAGCCAAATCATAACTGGCCTGATTTTAAGGATTAAGAGCTAGCTCTCATGTCATTTGCTGCAGGCCAAGACCCCGGAATACCCCTCAAAATGGCCATCACAGCAGAAAGCGTAGCGACAGTGCCCCCAGCCTGTTCAGACTTCAACTCAATGCAACTACAGGATGCTAGCGCAGAAGCCATACTGCCCAGGCAATGAAGTGTAAAGCAGCTTCGATCAACGCTGGAATCCCGCCCCCAGGTGCAAACTACCTCTGCACAAGGCAGCTGAAGCCTTCGGGGGGAGGAGGGTCAAAATTGCGCATCTGCCTTCAAGGAAGAAGATGCAGCTCCTGCACTGGCAGGCCCGTCACGGTGGCCGGACAGGGTCAGCGCCTCCTCACGGAGGAGCTGGTGTCCCTGGTCCGCTGGTCCTGTGGTTCTGCTGAGAGAGGCCGCCGTCCCTGACTCGGTTGCTAAGCAGCTGCCCCGCCCGCAGGGCCCCGCGGGTGGGAGGCAGGCACACAGGTGGGAACCCGGGAGAAGGGCAGGCGGAGGGGAGCGCGAGGAGAGGCGGAGGGGCAGCCCTGAAGCAGCCCTGCGGGCTGGAAGCAGCCCTCTGAGAAGCCGGGCCTCTGCAACCTGAGCTCTGCGCGTTACTGAAAGGGCCGGAGTCTTCGACAAAGGCAAGACAGCTGCCCGACCGGATTCTGTCCAAAAGCAGAGCGGGTTTTCTCAGCTGCCTCCAGGGCGGGTTTCCCCCCTTCCCAGGCCCCGGCCTGGCGGTCTTGCTGCGGGGGGACCTGGCGCTTTTCCTCAACTGTGGCAACAAGTGAAGTGAAGGGCAAACGTGTCTGAATCACAATTGAGGCAAAAAGCCGCGAGCCAAGCCGGGCTATTAATGAGGGACTCTCTCTCCCTAGCGGGGTATTTCAGGACCGCAGTGCTCCGCGCCGGACAGCTGCTCCTTGCCACGGGGACCACTGCCACATCCTGCCAAACCAAGGCAAGAGGGGGCGCTTCGCTCCATTGCTACGGAGGAACTTTTGCAATTCTGTTCTTTCAGGACAGAAGCCCAAGCCCAGCGGCTCCTTCACAGCCTTAGGGCAGCGGAGCCCACTGAAACGTGACCCGACAGCACCCTCTAGTGGAAATTATAAATACAACAAGGGTCATGCATCCAGTTTACCTTCATCTGATAGCAGAGTAGTTTCAAGAGTCCCCATAAAACAACAAAAACAAAACATTCTCTAAGAACGTGATAATTAAAAAGTAAGAGTTCACAAGCTGTCCATAGGCCCCTCACTCCCAAATCACTTCCCTCCTCAAATGCTCTGCCTTCAACACATTCTAAGAAAGGGGGGCATGTTGTCGGGGGAGCTACCGGTCCCCCTAGAGTTTGGGCAGACTGCCTGCTGGTGCCAGAATGATGCCAAGACGTAGAAGAGTCCCAGCAGAAGGCTGAGTTTGGCAGTCCTCTGGGGCAGTTTGTTGAAAGTCTGGCTTCAGAACTGTCTCTTGAGGGAGAAGGCCATGGGAATGGTGAGCGGGGGAGCGCCAGGCTGATGCCGCAGCGCGTGGCCAGGACGCTGAGGACCAGGCAGGGCAGGAAGAGGTTGTAGAGCATGCAGGAGAGAGCGGGGCCGATGAGGATGGCGAGCGGGACGATGCCAGCCTCCCGGTCGGACTCCATGTCCCTGCTGTTGTTGGAATGGAGGATGGCCTCGGTGCTGGGGGCAAGGGGGATGGCGTAGACCAGTGGGAAGACCGCCAGGGACCCCACCTGGACAGCGCAGGCGAACGTCACAGCCAGCCGGCCAGAAGTGAGGAGGGTGACGAGGTCTCCCAGGGCCACGTGCTTCAATCCAATTCCTACAGCCAGAAACCCAGAGAGCCGGTGTGAGATCAAGGGCTGGAAACTGAGGGACTGTCCTTCAGTCAAAAGGCAGGCCCCCTGGGCTGGGAAGGGTGCATTCTGAGGCTGTGAGGCTGGGCAGCGATTGAGTTCCCTCCCCTTTCCAGAACAAAATCTGATTTCTTCTCCAATGACCCAGGGGGACAGAAAACACTGATTGTTCAGCACCCAGTCCAGCATCAGCATCATCCCCGAGTCCTTCCTGCTGACCCCCAACAAAGAGCAGGGTGTTCCCAGTCACACACAGTTCAACGGGGGAGACGGGAAGGGTCTCACAGGCCTTACGATCCAGAGCTTGGGTTCCTCCCACCCTTCACCGCCCCCTGCAGGACGCCGCCTCTGTCGGTGCCACCGTTAGATCAGTCCCCTGCAGAAGACCCAGCCCAGCCTCTCACTTCTCTGTCTCCTTCCTCCACAACCTCTGGAAGCATCTTCTGGTTTTGAAAAACCCCAGTTAATCTCAGCGAAATTTCAGGGATTCCAAACTCCACATAGAGAAGCTAACCCACATAATGAGTAAAACAGCCAAGACAGGGACAGCTCAACACTGCTTCCCTCTCTGGTTCCCGTCAAGTTAAAACACTAAATTATCCCTCATTTTCCCTCCTGTGCTGCTAACCTACTTCAAATCTTGTCTAATCCACGTCTTTCAAACCTGCCCAGTTTCTCTGTCCCCAGGGCCACGCTCCAACCCGCCTCCCTCCACCCCCAAACCCAGGTCATGGTCGTCTCACACCTGGATGCTGCGACACCCTCCCAGCTGGTCTCTTCCGTTCTCATAACCAGCCCCCTCCCCTCTCCCTAATCTAACCTCCACACTGCCGCCAGAGTGATCCCCCCAAAATACTAAGATGGCCATGCCCCTCCCCAACATACACCTGAAAACCCATATCAACAAGCTGTCTTCAGGATAAAAGCCACAGATCTTTCACCTGGCCCGGCCCTGCCTCCCTCCTGCCCCACTTTGAGCTTTCCTCCCCTCCCCACACATACTTCCTTCAGTTCCTTAGGACCTTCAGAAACCCCTCACCCAGCCCCTTGCCTGGCTAACCCCTACTCATCCTTTAAGTCTTTAAACACCGCTCCTCAAGGCAGCCTCCCTCAGCCCTAGGCCACATTCGGTCCCCTTGCAGTATGCTTCCCAGCACCCTGACTTCCACTTCCCTAAGCTCCATCACACTCTGATTACTTAATCTCCGTCCTTCCTACTCAACTGTAAGTTTCACGAGGGCAGAGCCTTGTGCCTGGCTTGTTCACAGCTGGCTCCCCAGTGCTTGGCACTGAGGCTGAACTGAACACAGAGCTACAGTAACAAGCACCTGGAATTTGGGACCGAGGTCAGGAAAAATGTCTCACTTGGACAGAAACAGCAAAGCAGCAATGGGAAAGGTCAGAGGCATGCTCTCAAAGAGGTGGTCCACCCACTTACTGCTAGAGAAGCGTGGGAAACCTCTGATCTAACCAAGCTACTGAGGCATGGCCTCAAGATCAGAAAATTAAAGAACAAAACAAAACAAAAATAACTATAAGGTCATCAGTTGCACTTGAACAGCCTAAAATGATACGGGACAATGGTCTGCAGAGGATCTAAAGGCACGGCGGTCAAAGAAGGAGACTCAGCCAAGTTCACCTCCGCCCGAGTGGCTGAGATTTCTCTGGGGCTAAATGACCACCCTTGGTTCTTTGGAATGAAGTGTCCCCAGGAAAGGATATAACGAGCATGGTCCCTGACACCCACTAACACACGGCAAACTAATCCTGTACTCCCCAAGCCGTGTTTCGATAAATACTCTGGTTGTCTGAGGACACGCCCTCTAGGGGAAAGGTCTCTGAAGCAGCACGTAGCCAGGCTCCAGTTCCAAGTTAGGAAATCGGTGTCCTCGCAACCGCTCACACATTCGGGCGCCGCCCCCGCCCGGGGGAGACGCCGGGCAGGAACGCTCCCAGCACAGATCTAGCGGGTTTCCCGCCAGCGCCTGCTCGTCTCCTGCTTATTTTCTCAGCTGCCCAGGCAGGCTTCAGGGCTCCGGCTACGGAAGGAAACGCAACAGCTCTACAGCCTTGACCTCTGCCCAGAGTGCCCGAGAACACCTCCTTAGGGCGCCCGCCCATAAACAGTGTGCGCAAAGTGGATCAGACACCTGCGCCTGCAAGGACAAGCCCCGCCCCTCCTTCAAAGGACCCGGCGCGGAAATCAGCCACAAACCTGCTCTAGGGGTGAGAGAGCTCTGGCAACCTTCCTGAGGTTATCTGAGGCCAGAAAACGACAACGCCCTTGAGGAGAAAGCCCCGATTCCGAGTGTCCAACACGTGGCCCAAGGCTCCTGTGCTCCCCCTGATTCAGAGATGTGTCTCACCTGGGAGCCTCCTTTTAGGCACACCCCCCTCTCCCAACACCGTCTTGCAAAGGAGCCAGCACAGCGAGACACTGGGCCGGTTCTCCACGCAGCAGCCAGGATGAATTCGTTAAAACGTAAATCAAAATGTTGGCAAGGATGGGAAGTAACTGGAGCTCTCAGGCCTTGCTGGTGGGAACGCAAAAACCACTTTAGAAAACGCTTTGGCAGCTTCTCATAAAGTTAAACATCAGTTACCCTGTAACCCAGTAATTTGATCCCTAGGCATTTACCCAAGAAAAATGAAAACAAATACCCACAAAAATACTTGAACATGAATGTTCAGTCATAATAAGCAAAATATGGAAATAATCCAAAAGTCGCTGAACAGGAGAATGGAGACACAAATTGTGGTCCATACAGTGGCAACTGCTCAGCAATACAAAGGAACTCCTGATACACATCACAACACAATGAATCTCGAAAACCATTTACATGATCTAGGCCAGGCAAAATGAACCTATGTGAAGGAAATCAGAATAGTTGTCGCCTCTAGACAGGGTTGGGGACAGTGGGGGTGAAGGAGAAACAGCACAAGGAAGCTCCTGGGGGTGGCAGAAATGTTCTGTACTAGGAGAGGGGTATGGTTAGACAGCCACATGCATTTGTCAAAATTCATCAAACCATAACTCATAAGATCCACGCACTTCACCATATGTCAATTAAATATCAATAAAAGTCAACGTTTAAAAAATCATAAATCAGTACGTCATTACTCTGCTCAGTGCATTTCAGTGTCTCCCCATTTGTTCATTCAATAAATACTAAGTACTGACTCCATGCCAGGCACTATTCTGGTCACCATGGGTTAAGGAGAGAACAAAGAAACTAAATTCCCCAGTGCCGGGGGGTTTACAGTCCAAGGGGAAGATAATTAAGTACTTTACATAGTTAGAATGTGTGCTATGAAGAAAAATCAGAGATGGGCAATAGGGAAGATACTGCAGGGGAAACACAGGGCCGGCGGGGGGGGGGGTGGTGGTGGTGGTGAAATGGGATCAAAACACTCCCTTCTGAGGAACGCTGTGAGAATCCCCGAGCTTGCATGGATGGAGCCTGGGACGCAGTGGGCATTTCGGAACAGCTGGCTCTCACTGATAATAACCCCTGGCCTCTGAGGGAAGGAAAGAGACGCAGGGGCTCAGGGAACCTTGTAGATGACAGGGGTCCCTCTTCTCTGGGCTCTCTTTGCACCCGCTGCCCCTCCTTGGCCCGCCGAGGGCCTGTACATCCTCGCAGAGCTCAGGCTAACTGCTGTGCCCGAGCCAATGAAGGCATCTCATTAACGCTCGGCAAAAGCTCATGAAGACCGCGAGCTGTGCATCAGCAGCAGAGGAAGGTCAAGGTTCTTCTCATGGGAGTTAGTGCCTCTGGGACCCTGTGGCACCAATATTCACAAACAGGTTGAAGAGGGACTTATTTGCAGGTGAGTAGGCAGCCAAGGGTGTGTCCAAAGTTCCTCGGAGCTCCATATTCCTTTCCCCAGCCCTGGCCCGGCCCCTGCCCCTGGGAGGGAGAGCAGTGCTGGCCCAGAGCTAGACAGAGCAGTCCCCATGCTGAGGGACCAGGACAGGTCAGTTTTGAAGAGGAGATAAAGATCTGAAGCTAAGAATACCATCCACAGAGGCGAGTCCGGCAGGAAAGCGGAGCGGGGCAGGGACCCGAGCCAGGAGAAGCAGCCCAGCCGCGTGCTGAGTTCTGTGCCCTCCCCTCTCTGCGCTCCGAGGGCTCGCCTGTAAGATGGGAACCCAGCTGGAAGGAGAGCTATGAGGGTCACGAGAGAGTTGTACTGATACAGGGGAGCCCCAGTCACCTGGTGGGGGAGGTGACAGTGACACCGGGGTCTGGCCTCCTCCACCCTTGACCTGCCTGCTCCCCACCCCCACACTTTGAAAAGATAAGAGGCCAGTGGGAAGGAAGAGGAGCTGTTTCAAAGCCAGGAAGTGGGTGGAGAGAGGGTTTCTTCACAAGTGGGGACTATCTGGACTGCGCGCAAATGGGATGCAGATGATGCCGCCTCCGTGTTAAAACTAGGTCATTGGGAAGGTCTCAGGACAAGGACTTGGAGATGGCAGTCCTTCTTCTGAGCACCTACTGGGATGTCTTGCCAACTTGGCAGCTCCCTCCCCTATCCCACCCCCTCCCACCCGGCCTTCTCCTGTAATCGTGCCCATCTCTCCCAAAGTTGGGGGCGGTCCCTGGAAGAGGTGCAACCTTGCAGCCGTGGCCCCTCCCCACCTACAGGGGCTGCCAGAGCCTGGGTTGACCTGCCTGAATCCCTGATCAGCCTTTCAGGGCTGTGGTCCAGAGCACAACACTGCCCCTAAGACACAGCACCCTCTGCTGGGCCTCTGAGGGCTCAGACTTCATACAAGGCTGACAGGGAAACATTTAAGGGTGAAGCATTGAACAAATGCAAGGGTTTCCATCCCCGATTCTCTAAGAACAGGCCTCTTGATTGAACATCCCTGTAACGTTATCACCCTTTGTTACAATTCCCCGAGAGGCTGTTCACCCGCATAGGGGAGCCCACACACCGGGACAGCCTGGCTGGGGTTGAACTGGCTCCACCACCACTGGCTGCGTGACCCAGGCAAGTCCATTCCTCGGAGCCTTGCTATCCCCATGTGTAAAATGGGTCTGAGCACCCCCTCCCTAAGGTTAACAAATGAGCTGATGAGTGCTGAGCCCTGTCATGGGTTGAACTGTGTCCCCCAGAAGACACACTGAAGCTAACCTGGTACCTGTACATGGGAGCTTATCTGGAAATAGGGTCTTTGCAGGTGACCAAGTTAAGATGAAGTCATTAGGATCCAACATGAGAGGGGAGGCAATGGGACCCTCACAGATACGACGGGCAGCTGAAGACAGAGGCAAAGACTGGGGTGATGCATCCACGAGCCAACGAACACCAAGGATTGCCAGCAACCAGCAGAGCCAGGAGAGAGGCACGGGACAGAGTCCCTCTCAGCATCTCCAGAAGGACCCACCCTGCCAAAACCCTGCTGTGGACTTGCGGCCTCCAGCACTCTGACAGAATAAATTCCTGCTCTTACGAGCCACCCGGCTTGCAGCACTTTGCTAGGGCAGCACAAGCTGACTAAGACAGACCCTTGAAGAGGGTCTGCAGCAGTAAGTGCTGTGTGTCAACTCGTGCCATTAATTGCTTGTTTGATGCCTGTCTTCACCATAGACAGTGGGTCCGAAGATCTGATGTTCCCTCAGCAAATACTGAGCACCTGTTGGGTGCCAGGCATGTACCGGGCGGGGACACATGTTGCCCGTCTGTCATGCATGCCCCGCCCCCTAGTTTATGTTTACAGATGAGCAGGTGAGCTGACCTGGAGACCACCCTTGGGGATGTCTTTCCTACCGTATAAGGCTCAGTCTGTGTCCAGCTTCTTAAAGCCCAGTGTCAATGTCTGTCCCAAGGAGGAAGGTCAGTGCCCAGCATAATACCAGGCCCCCCGAAGGTGCTAATGAATGTCCTGGTGGGGAGCCTGGGGAGCCCCGCTCCCAAAGTGTGCCCCCACCCTCACCCTGGACCCACAGAGCACTCTGCGACCTGCTCCCTGGAGGGTCTGGCGCTTCCAGCCCCACCTCCTTCCCCCTCCAGGGCCAGGTTCCAGGCAGCATGTGAGCACTTAGTTGTTTCAGTTTGAAGAACATGATGGAGCCAGCGATGCTTAAGATGCTTGTGTTAGTGGCGGTGGTCTGCAGTTTCATTTCGCTTTAGTAAGAACCATCTGCTGTGAGCAGGCAGCAGGCACAGCCAGCTCCCCATCCCAGGGGCTGTCCCCCCCCCCCGCCCCAGATTCCACCCCCAGAGGAAGGCTGTGCTGGGGCCCCCGGGCCAGGAGAGGAGCCCCTTGAGGCTGGGGCCGGGGGTAGGACATGCAGAACCCCAGGCTGGTCTCTCCGTCCTTCCCGGCCAGGACCAAGGGGCCTGAGGAGGACCCCAGGACCACCCAGCCCCGGCCACTGTAAAGCATGTGGGGGTCGGAGGGGGTGGAGGTGCAAGGACCGACCCTCAAACCCACTGTGCTCTTCCTGCAAAGTCCCGGAGGGAGGCAGCTCTGACTGTGCCACTGACCCAGCTACACGTCAGTCACTTTGCCTCCTGCTGCCTCGGTTTTCGCATCTTTAGAATGGGGGCCCCGTAACACCCACATCAGAGAGTTGCTGTGAGCACCGAGGCCGCATGGGGGGGAACCCCTGCAAAAACCACCTGACCAGGCACAGGAGGAGGGCTGGCCTCTTTCACTGCCAGCGAGAGCCCAGGGCGGCTGCCAGCAGCCCCGCAGGGTGGGGTGGGGGCCGGCTTCTCCACCCAGCTCTGGCTGGCACTGTGACAAAGGCAGTGTGAATCACACAGCTGGGAGCATAGCTGGTTGTAGCCGAGTTGGGAACAAAGTGCCTCTGGGGCCAGAGAATGAGCATCTTGTCCCCCACCCGCTGGACCAAAGGTGTGCCAGTCCGGACGTAGTGCCAGGGCTACAGGGAGGTCCCGCTGGGAAGGGGGATCTTATAGCCGCTCTGGAGAAGCAGGAGGCAGGCACCCAGCCCCAGGGCCCCCGCCAGGAGCGCGGCGCCCAGGGCTCTGAGGAAGGAAGTCCTGGTCCGGGTGTAGGAGCCGGGCGCCACGATGCCCAGCAGCGCCGTGCTGACCGTGAGCGGGTAGAGGATGGAGACGCCCGTGTTGAGGGCAACGATCTCGCGAACTTGGCAAACGGGGCGATGACGCAGAAGCAGCGGGGCACCGTGGCGATGACCGTGGCGAGGGCGCTGGGGACGATGGCCACGCCCACGTGCCGCGCGGCCTCCGGCGTCCGCCCCTGGCGCTGCGCGTGGGCACCCTGGGTGTGGGCGAGACAGAGCTGCGGCCCCAAACGCCGGAGGGGATCCCACCCTGCCTGGGACTTGGGATGGGGGCTTGGACCCGGGTAAACACACGCGCTGTGCAAGGCCAGCCTTGCCCTCGCAGGCCCGGTTCCACCCCCGCGAGGGAGGATGACCGCGCCTGCTCCACGGGGTTGGAGGGAAGACGGGGCGGCTCCCCTGCAGCAGCGCCCAGCGCACAGCACGCGGTGGGGGCGCGTTCAGCGTTGCTCTGACCAGAACACTGATGCTCTGCATAGCAGGTCCTCAAAAATGGGAGCCCTGCTTGGAGCTGACTTCCTTCTTTTGACCAAAAGCAGCTAAATCTATAAACAACTGAATTTACATATTTATGAATACTTCACACCAATTCCAAACCAGGAAAAAAACAAAAGCTTTATGAGACCCAGAGCTGGGTTTGGCCCTGAGTACATGGGTATGTCCTCACTAAGCCACGAGGGCCAGAGATGGGGCTGGTGACCTCACAGTCACAACCAGAAGGGCTCAGATCTGTTCCCCCGGCCAGAGAATGAGACGGACTCAGGGAACGTAGAAGCAGGCAGGGCCCTTGGACGTTGCCTGGTCCGACCCCTCGTGCTGGCTTAGGGAGACAGGCTGGGGGGAGTGGACCTGCCCAAGGCCCACAGCGATGCTTGGTGGAGCTGCCTCCGAACTTGAGCTTGAGTCCCCTAGGCGTGGAGAGGCTCCTAGAACACAGCCCGGTTGGGCACTGGGCTTGGGGGTATGCGGCTACCCTCGAGGGTCCTCAGCAGCACTGGGGGGTGGGAGAATGTTCGTTGGGGAGGGGAAGGGCAGGCAGGCTGCTCACCTCGGCCTAGTGTGGGGACAGGTTCTCTCCAGCCAGCAGGCAGCCCTAGACCAGACGGACACAGTAATCCATGGAGGAGCCGATGAGGATGGACAGGGAGATGGCTTCCACGGTGCCCATCTCCCAGCCACTCAAGTACATGATGGTCACCACCAGGCAGACGATGCCTGCAGAGGGCAGTGGACGGCGGGGGGCAGCTTGGACCAGCCCCACTCATCCGGTCCTGGAGGGGCGGTGGGCGAGTTCAGAGGGCCCTTGGAGAATGCGCTGAAGTCTACAGTGGAGCACCCCCAGCTCTGGTGACCAGTGGGACGAGGAGGCACAGGGCCAGAGAGAGCTGGGGGGGGGGCCCGAAAGAGGGATCAGGTGCTGCAACACATCGCTGGGCCGAGAGCTACCACCTGCCGACATCTGGCTCCCCTCGGGGAGCACACAGTCCTATGAATGACTGTCACAGAGGCTCTTTTTGCCTGGGGTGGGAGTGGGGTGATCGGGAAGACTGAAGAGATGGGACACTTAAATGTGGAGAGAAACTAGCTGACCTGAGGCCACCAAGGAGACCCTGCCCACTCCTGGTCCCCGGCCCACATGCCCAGGATGCTCAGGAGCACGGGCAGCAGGAGCAGCACGTGGGTGATGAACACGGCCACCGCAGCCACACAGATGAGCAAGGAGAGGGCCAGACCGTACAGGGCGCTCTGCACCCCTGGAAGGTGACGGGAGAGGGCCCTCAGCTGGGCTGCACCACGGGGCACCCCTCACCCCCTCCTCCCCATGGCTCAGAGGTACTGGGGCTACACAGATGGGCGCTGTCACAGCTGTGTTACTCTGGGTGAGCCACCTGACCTCGCTGAGCCCCCATTTCTTCATCTGTATAATGGGGGGAATAGCAGTACGGACTCCATAGCTTTGTCTGGAGTTTAAAGAGAGAGCACAGGTCAGGCCTCAGCAAGCGCCTGGCCTCCAGAAGGGCTCCCAAGGACAAAGAGCTGTCATCATGGCCATTGCCATGACTTTCTAGGTGACGAAAGTCAGGATCAGAGAAGAGGGCCTGATGATCCTGCAGGTGGGGCCCCCAAGTCTGGCTTCTGATTGGTGCTCCCGGCCACTGTCATCCCAGTTTCTCCAGGGCCCTTGGCCAGATTTGAGAAGACAAGTGTGGCTGAGACAGGCCAGGCCCTCGCTGCCCAGGTCACCACCCCATGCCCCCTGCTGTCACCGCCTGCCCTGCCGAGACCCGGGGGTAGGGGGACCGGGCTGCCGCTCGCCTCCGATCTCCATGAAGATCTGCTTCCAATGCTCGCAGGTCTGGAAGCCACAGCGCAGGGCCGAGCCCTCAGGAAACGTCTGCAGCTGCTGCTTCAGGAAGCTCTCCCAGCGCAGGTAGTCCTAGGAGGTCTGGAAGGAGGACTTGCCCTTGTGCTTGGTCTGTGGGGATATGAGCCAGTGAGATGGGTGGACGGCTGGGGTGGGGTGGGGGGGCGGGTGGGGGCCTATCACCCTGCCCTGGTGACAGCCAGTCTGCTCTGTGACAACTGCAGCTGGCCCTCCACCACCTGCAAATGGAGTGTGCTGTGTGGGTGGGAGTGGAGGGTGACCCCATCCAAGACCACTTCAACCAGCCTCTGGGTGCACACGTGTCTCTTACAGCAGCAGCAGATCCTGATACAACCAAAGTCCCTGTCCCTTCCCAACAAAACCAGTTTCAGCTCCCAGAGCCCCCAGCTGCCCTCTGCCCATGCTGTTCCCCTCTGCCTGCACTGCCAGCTCCCGCTCCTCCTTCAAGGCTCATTAGGGTTCCGTCTCCTCTAGGAAGCCATCCTGGATGCCCCAAGACTGGCATCCTCTGGGCTCTGTGAGCCCTTGGTGCTTCCACATCGGAGTTCTCATCACTGCCTGGCAACCTGCCCAACTCCTGGGCTGGACTGCGAGTCCAGGAGGGCAGGTGGCCTGTCCGGTTCATGGTGCCCAGCTCTGGAACTGTCATAGATGTGACCTCACTGGTCCAATTCTGCTCTGCCTGAGCACAAGCCAGTTTAGGGTGAGTCTGTGCACGTGTGGGTCTGAGTGTTGGTGGGGTCAGCTGGGAGGTGATGTTCTGTTGTGCGGAGGGGCCTGAGAGGGGATTCTCTCCTCTCTCAAACTGCCTGTGGCTTCAGCCTTAAAAAGGAAGGAAATTTGGACACGGGCGCCAACATAGGTGAACCTGAAGGCCGTTATGCTAAGTGCAATGAACCAGTCGCAAAAAGACCCATGCTGTGTGTGAGGGACAGAGAGGACTCAAATCCGTGGGGACAGAAAGGAGCGTGGTGGCCGGAGGAGGGAAATGGGAAGTCAGTGTTGAATGGGGACAGTTTCAGTTCTGCAAGATGAAAAGCTTCCGAGACGGGCGTTGGTGACAGCTGCACAGCAGTGCGAATATGCTAAATTATTTATTAATTTATAATAAATTATAATAAATTAATTGATTTAATAATTAATGTTACTGAACTATATGCTTAAAATGGTTAAGACTGTCAGTTTTTAATATATATTTTAACACAATTTTTAAAAACTGCCTGAGCTTTGAACTGGTGTCTGCATTAGCCTGGGGCTCACTGTGGGCTTGGGGGGTCTGGGTCCTCCCTGTGGTGGCTGGCGGTTTGGTTGCTCGGGCCTTGAGTGGCACAGGTGGCGGGAAGGAAAGCAGGGCTGGGACCAGAGAACAAGAATTGCCCACTTGCCACCTTATTCTCGTCCCTGAAGGCCTTCAGGGGAGCGATCTCACCACAGCTTCTTGATGACTGCCAGAGGGCACACCGGCACCTGTAACCCTATTCTTTAGAGGCGGAACTAGAGGTTGGAGGGGACAAGTGGCTTGCTCGAGGACACAGAGCACAGGGAGATCAGAGCAAGGACTGGAGCCCAGGGCTCAGCGCAGAGGCAGCAGGGGCAGACTCAGCAAGCCTCAGCGTGAAGCGCCAGGGCCACAAGGCCTGCGAGGCCCAGGTCGGGGACACGGGTGCGTACACACGCGTGTGTGTGCATGGGTGCCTCCTTGGGTAGAGCCCAGGGAGTGTCAGGGGTGAGAGAGGAGGCAGTGAAGTGTGGGATGGCCAGTCCCCTGGCTTCTAATCTCCTGGGGAGACCCAGCACAGCGGGTTCTGTGGCCGAGAACCTGGCCCCTCACAGTTAGGAGTATCCTCACCTGCTCCTGCAAAACCATGTGGACCCTGGGCTGTTAGGGAGGGAGGGTGCTGGCAGCTGGCAGTCATCCTATGTGACAGAAAGGCTGAGCTCAGTGGTCAGCGCTCGAAGCTGACGCTCATTAACCCTGTGACCTTGGGCAAACAACCTCACCCCTCTCAGCCTCAGTATCCCCTCAGAAGAGCAATCCCACTGATCTTCTCTGGGGTGGGGGGACCGGCGGTGACAGTGCACTCTGTGACGTCAGCACGCTGTCCTGTGCCTGGTGGCCCACCCGGGGCTCACCGACTCGAAGGCCATGGAGATCCACTGCACGCGACCGTCCTTGACACCCACGGCCCCGTGTGACAGCTGACCTGGGAGCAGGTGGGGCTCGGGCAGCTCCTTGCACTCAGGGTGCAACATCTGAAGGAAGGAAGAGATGCTGTAGCCTGTGGGTAAAGTGCAAGAGGTGGGTCGGGGTGGGGACCTGGGAAGGGAGCACCCCTTCCCCTCGATCCCGCCTGCACACGTGCACTCACCCATCTGGGTGTGAGTGTGCAAGGGGTACACGCCCCTCCCCTAACCTCCTAGTTTAAAAAGTGTCTAGAACCACTGGCAACATCGAGAAACCTACATCACCATTTGCCATCGGGGTGGAAAATGACGCCTTGTGCCCTCTCAGGAAGAGCCCTAGACCCAGGTTGTTGCTGGAGGGCCAGCCCCTTCTCACTCCGGTTGTTGGGAAAGCTCCTCCTGTAGGTTCTCCCCTGAGCACCGCACACCTCCCCACGCATGTGCAGCTCTGCGTCAATTCACCTTCAAGCCCGAGTCGGCTCTCATCCAGAAGATTTGCACACTCCTCACCCCAGTGTAGATGAGGCGGGAAGCCCCATAAAAAGACCGGCAGGACCCCCAGCCAGGGCCACTACTCCTGCCAGCGCCATCCGGTTTCCTGGCCCAGCGGTTCTATCTCACTTTTTGCCTCTGAAATGGCTTACTTACCCCTAAAGTTCTATTGGTTCCGTGAGCTCACTCTTGATTGGTGATTGGTTATTTCCTTCACTCCTGATTGGTCCATTTCCCTAACTTCTGATTGGTCCATTTGTAGTACTTCATTTGCACGGAGCTCACTCCTGATTGGTTATTTCTCTCACCCCTGATTGGTCCATATCCCTCACTCCTGATTGGTTCTTTCTCTCTCTACTGATTGCTCCATTTCTACAAAGCTTGTTCCTAATTAGTCAACTTTTGTTATACCTTATTTGCATATGACCTTGCAAAGTGTAAACTGGCAGCCTATAAAAGCCTGTGTAAACCTACAGATGGGATCCAAATCTTGGAGCGTTACCGTCTCTGCGCTTGTTGGGTAATAAATCTTGAGTTCTCCAACTCTGAGAGCTGCTTGGTTTCTCGCTCAGATCGTGGTTGCTATCACAACTGAGCTGTAACGCGTTTTTTCTGTAACATGGACACCTTCAAGCAACTGTTTGCAGATATCTTCGTTCATGGCACGTGCATCCTCAGGGCTGTCAACCCTTGACTTTCTACTCATCTGAAGGCAGGCACTGCACCCCGCCTGGATTCACCAGCTCCGAGTTCTCTGCGATGGCTTTGCAAAGGTGATACAGTTGCCTGATTCCTTTGAAGAGGTTAAAGCTGCTGTTGTAGATGGTTACCTTTTTTTCCCAAGGAAACACGGTCCAGTGCAGCTGCTCGGTGAGTCAGGAGCTCAGCCCGGGGTCCCACCCCTGGGGAGAAACCTCCTGCAGTTCCCATTACCAGCCCTCGGAATCCTCTGCTTGGTCGCCCATAGTCCTACCCCTAGCAGCACCTCTGCTCTCTCACTGCTTCCCCTGCATGGGCCCCTCAGTCTCTCTTCTGCCTCCCCTCCTTGCTTTTACTCAGAATAAACACACCTGGGCTGCCTGCTTTTCCCTCTCCTGCACAGTCAAACCCTACCTGTTCTCGGGCATCTGACTTTTCTCCTCATCGCCTCCCCAACCCTCCCCTGAACACCTGCAGACTCACGGTCAGGACTGAGCGGATCTCCTCTGACCCCACCTGGCTCCTGAATTACTTTGTGTCTGAAATCCTGTACACTCAGTCAGGCTAACTTAACCAAGGCAGGGGTTACGATCAACTGTAACTACGGCCACGGTCCTTGCCCCGCGTCTCAGTATCCATCACGTGCCAGGGAGACACCCACTCACAGCTCCACCAGCTTCTCTTCCCCCCCCACTGCCAAGGGCCCAGCACCGGACACAAACACATACAAGGGGAGAGACTGTCTCAAGCAGACGGCACCACAGGCGAGGCACGCAGCAAGGGCTGTGGGCACAGGGAGGGCCTCCTGCAGGAGGAGGAAGAGGGCAGGAGGTCTTTACGCACCTGTATTCTCACCTCTATTCCAGCCCTAATGACGCGGGGCAGCCGGTCCGGCCCCACTGCACCCAGATTCCTGGGCGATTTTAAGAGCTCGACCCTGCTTGGTCTTCAAGAGAAATGTTACCCCAAGAGCCCGTGGCGGGGGCCTGTTTGGGCCGTTTGAGCAGTCAGAGCCAAGAGGGAGTGTGGGGAGCTGGGGTGGTGGCCTGTGGGCTAGTACTTGTTAGCAAGCCTGGTGTGATTGGGCCCTTTGGCACTTGCCCAACGTGGGCCCACGTACTGGGTCTCTGATGACATGGTTGTCGATCTGCCGCGTGCGGTTGGTACCAAGAATGCCAAAGACCACGAAGACCATGGCCCCTGTATCCACCAGCGGCCGCAGCGCCGGCTTCCAGCAGCCTGTGTTCACGCAGGGGTTGAAGCCGAACGTGGCGGAGAGGCGGGCCTTGGGCGCTGCAGAGGGAGTGACAGCTGTACGGGGAGCTGGGGCTCAGCCTTCCAAGGTCCCACTGCAGCCTCCCTGCAGGTACCCTTCTCACTGGGCACGTAGAAGATGACTTCGGTCGGCCCGTCGAGGCTTGTGGGACTGAGCAAAGTAGAGTTTCCTGTGGAGGCAAAGGAGGCTGGCACTGAGGCCGGGAAAGCCGGGAGGAGTTGGGGAGGTGGGGCAGACGTGGCCGTGTGCAGGGACTAGAAGAGCACAGGGGGTGGACTCGGGCTCTCCCAGTGCGGGGATTGGGTTGTAGGTTCAGGGCTGGGGTTTGAACACCTGTTCTAGTCTAGCCCCACCACATGGCTCAGGTTAAGTTAACATCCTTCCCTTTTCCTCTTCTCTGTGTCTGTCTCCTTGCCTGTGGCATGAAGGGTGGAGGAGACCAGCAGTTTCCAAAGTGTCCTCCAGGGGGTGCAAGAGTTCAGAGGGGCCCCGGTGCCAGCCTGGGGGTTGGGGAGGGTCACTGCTCAGAAGTCCCCTGCCCTGCTGTAACCCGAACAGTCACAGAGCCTCAAGATTTTGTTTAAGGAAAGGATTTCACGGTCAGCTTATCCACTGTGGGACTTGAGGTGGCTCAAGGTTCTTTCTAGAATGTTCTGAATTCACCCAGGCCAGCCAAACCCCAGTGGCTTTTGTGTATGTGCAGACGGAGCCCAGCCGTGGAGGGCAGGCAGAGGGACCCCCCAGTGCCGTGCCAAGGTGCGCCAGGCTGGAAGGGCCCGAGGAGCCCGTCTTGGTCATCCCGGAGCCTCCATACCACACCCCCGCCCCAAGCGGAGTTCAGCCTGGTGGGGGTGCCCAGTGCCCCGAGGCCAGGCCCTGTCAGTGAAGACCACGTCCCTGTCCCTATTGCCGGCCCTGCACTGCCATTCTCTGGACTACGACAGTGAGCTCTTTCAGAGCATGTGTTGTAGTTTGTAATGACATTGTGCTTGACTCGTTAGCTGCTGTCTCCCACTGGTCAGCCCGAGGGCGGCATCCACGTCTGTCTTGTTTACCAGCCCCAGCACTAGCCCTGGGCCGGCTCAGTCGGTGCTGAAGGTTTGTTAAACGAACGAATGGAGGAAAGAGTAGATGTTCCGCTAACAGCCTCAGTGGCCAGAATGTGGGAGAAGAAACCTAGGAAAAGATTCCCCCAGCTGGCTCGGAGACCCCTGAGGCACAGAATGCGGTCACTCGCATTTTGGGGCACTGACTTCATGCCATGCACTAGGCAGGGCGTGCGTATGCGGTAGGTAAATAGAACAGAGACGGTCTCTCTCCTGCCACCCCACAATCTGAGGGCGGAGGAACATTAAATACATATCTTCCGAATTATATAGTGTGGCGAGCACCTTGGAGAGGAGTGCAGAGTGTACTCAATCATTCATTCATTGATTCACTCATTCAGCAAGTGTTTATTGAACACTCGCTGTGTACCAGGTACTGGGTCGGGTGCTGGGGATACAGCAGGGGCCACAGTCAAGGTGCCCGCTGCAGGATGCCTACGTGCTCCTGAGGGCAGACAGCTAATAAACCATAATAAACCAGTAGGTCAGTATGACTCAAGATGGTGATGGGAGCTGGAAGGAGAGCAGAGGGGTGACGCCCAGGGAGAGACCAGGCGTGGCTATTTCAGTCGGGGCCGGTGTTCTGGTCAGGGGCAGCCTCTCCGCGGGGGGGTACCTCTGGGCAAGGACCTGAATTTAGAGAAGTCAATCACATAAGGAGCTGGGGAAGAGCATTTTAGGCCGAGGGAACAGCAAATGCAGAAGTCCTGTGATGGGAACTGGTGGGTGTGCTGAAGGGCAGCAAGATTGCCACTGCATCCTGCGGGGCCACCCAGAGGGACAGTGGCAGATGGGGGTGCAGATCGTGGGCCTGTCGTCTCGGTGTTCCCCACTCCCCAGTCCCAGGCAGGGAACTGTCTGGACAATCGTGGAAATGGACATGGGTTTCTTAAAGGTGCCTGCTGGCATCTCTTATTGGGGGTGAGGTAGGGGGGGGCGGGCTGGTAGAAACAGGCCTATCTGCAAGGTTACTGGGTGTGCTGCTGCTCCTCGGCAGCCACGTAGAAGCTGAAGTCAAACTTCCAGCCCCGCTTGGCATCACAGGCCCAGGTCGTCACCATCCACTTGCAGGAGGGGCTCACCGCCTGGAGCAGCTCTGCTGTAGACATACGAGCGGTCAGCTTCTTGGTGAAGTTACCAAAAGGCGCTCTATACACCTAAGTGGATGGACAGAGATAAGACAGGTGGCTCCGGGAGGCTGCCTCAGCCTGGGCCTGGCCTCAGGCTCTGTCCCCCTCCCTCCTTGGAGTGTTCCCCGCCCCCTGCCCCCGGTTCAGACCCCAGAGTGGGGGACATAGCTCCGAGCAGAGACTCAGGAGGCCTGGGTTGGAGTTTAAAGATTGGGGAAATCCTTCTTCCCTCTCTGAGCCTCAGTCCTTGCCTCGCCTGAGGACCTACTCACTCCGGGCCAGGCCTGAGCTGTGCTCTGAGGGTACGGCAGCGGGAGACGCGTTTGGTCCCTGCCCACAGCCAGCTGCCAACCATGATGGCTTCAGATTCTTTTAAGGGCTTTGAATTAAATATCAGGATATGACATGGGATGAACGGGCAGCAGAAAAGGATGGCAAACCGAAAGGGATGGCCAGGACAGCACTCTGGGAGGAGGTGACACTCACGCTGAGACCTGGCTGGGGCATCGGCCGTGAATTAAGTGGGAAGGAAAGCTTTCCAGGCAGTAGGACAGCAGTGCAAAGGTCAGGGTCAGGAAACACCTCACACAGCCCATCTCTGAGATGGAAATACAAACCCTGAACAAGTAAGGTGACAGGCCTGATGGTCACCCGGGGGTGTAACGTGTTAAAGAAACACATGGTTCCCGAGAGGGAGAAGCCGGAGGCCTGGGCTGGCCCTCGGAGGCCCTTCTCTGAGGTGCAGGAGCAGCTGTCGGGAGCAGCAGTATGACTAGTGGCTCCCGTTTACTGAGCGTTTACTGCACCCCAGACGTTCCGTAACACAGACCTTGCCTCATGCACCTCCAACAACCCTGGCTGGTACCTTTCACATCCCGGTTTCACAGATGAGGAAACTGAGACTCAGAGAGACTGTCATCT
Organism: Camelus dromedarius; assembly: GCF_036321535.1. Lineage (NCBI taxonomy): Eukaryota > Metazoa > Chordata > Mammalia > Artiodactyla > Camelidae > Camelus > Camelus dromedarius. Next base: position 9,441,306 of record NC_087450.1, read on the forward strand.
TCCCAAAGACACAGGTAATAATTGGCAGTGCCAGGACTTGAACCCAGGTCTGGCTGCCTCAGAAGCCCATGCTGTCACCACCCTGTGGGTCCCTGCCGCTGACATGGCTGACAGCGGGAGAGGGTCCTCATCTGCCTGGGGCAGCTGCATCTTCACAAACCCTGTCCCCACCCCTGACGTGGCCAGTGCCCACCAGCGCAGCACTGAGGGCCCCCTCCCCAGTAGTGGTGACTAACTTCAAGGCAGCCCCGGCTGACCTGGAAGGAGGGCACCTCCCCGTCCCCGGGGGACACGACCTGCCAAGGGGCAGGTAGGCTGGCGTTGAGGGAGAACCTGCAGACAGCCGGGTGGCCTTTGGTCTTCCCCTTGGAGGCATACATCGTGCCTGGGGTGTCTAGGGACAAACAGAAGGGAGGTGGAGGAGGGATGACAATCACCTCGTTGGCTTCCCCTGACCCGGTAGCAGCCACCCTCTGCTCTGCTGACTGAGGAGCTGAGCCCCGACCTTGGGCTCATCTCCGAATGCTGGCCCTGCCCTTTCCTGGTTTAAGCCCAGGACAATGATGGGAGAAAGGTCGTTGGCAGTGGACACTGGGGTGGGATGGCGGCACAGATGGAGGTGGACGTGGTGGTGGTCCCTGCGATGGGGCGGCAGCACAGGTGGAGGGAGTGCAAAGATGGCGAAGTCATGGTGAGGTTGAGCTAGTGTGGGGCTATGGTACTGGCAGTGGTGTTAATGATGGGGAGCCCCGTGTGCCTGGTGGGGCTGGGCTGGTGATGGCAATGGTGGGCACAGAAGGGGTGACGATGGCCACGGGGCGACAAGGGTTAATGCCCACATGCATCCCTGCGTCCCACCTCCAATGGTGAACCCAGAAGGGATAAGCCAGCGTCTGGCGTTCAGGATGCCCCAGCCCTCCCCCCGATACTCAGGACGGGTTTGGCACACAAGGCAGGTTTATGGGGCACCACAGGCCAGACTGGGGTAGCGGCAGGAGGGGTTCCCGCTGCTCTGGCCGAGGAGAGCTCGTGGGACGACAGGCAAGGGCCTCCACTTCAACACCCTCCCCCCACCCAACCCTTCCATAGTGACCCAAGAACACAGGCTCTTGTTCTCGAAAAAGAAAGATTGGATTTAATCCTCTCTCCCCACACGGTCCCTGCACCCCTGCACCAGGCAGGACCTCCCAACACCCCCACCCAGCCAGTCCACGCGCCCCACTGACCCTGCAGGGTGGCCTCAGGCCGGCTGGCCCAGGACACCCCTCAGCCCAGCAGCTGCTTCTCCAGGGATGTCCGGATGTTCTGCAGGCTGTGGGGCTTCTCCTGGAACAGACCTACCCCCGCGCTGTGTCAGGGACAGAAGGGCCTCCCTGGCAGGGCCCTGCAGAGGCTAGGACCCTCAGACCCCAGGGCCCTCAGCTTGAGAAAGGGGTGGTGTCAGGGGTCTGCAAGAAACTAGATGGAAGTGAAAAAACACCAAATGTTGAATTAACAAGACTCTTAAGGCAAAAGAAAGACACCTGCCAGCCCCACCCAGAGAAGGACCCTCTGAAGCTTTCCCTGCTCACGCTCAGCACGTCCCATCTCCCTCTTCTGTCAAAGGGGCACCTCCAGAGGCGGGCCAAGGGCCCAGATGGGGTGCCGCCACTCAGGTGCTTAGCAATGTGTCTGGCTCGCGGAAAATGTTCAGTAAACGGGAACAATTAGAAATGGCATGTTATCAACAAGCAGAGATGAGGGGAGACCTCTAGTTTTGTGCCAAACATGGTGGGTGATTTTTTAGTTTGTTTTGCTTTTTAATGAAAGGAATTTTACATCTTCAAAAATTTGACCTTCACAATAATCCTAAGAGGTCATTATTCTTAACTCCATTTGACAGAGAAGGAAGCAGACGTTCAGGAAGGGAACAGGACCTGCAGGGGAAGTGAGAGGCAGGGCCCCATCAGGATGGGTCTTGTCCACACCTAAGGCCGAAGCTCTTTTTGCTACAAAGTGAAGGGGTCCCTTTAGGAGGCATTTCAGAGGCTGAGATGCAAGGGGCTGGAGGCTGGTCTCCGGCTGAGGTCTTGGCCCTTCTCCAGATGTTTCCAGGAACTTCGGGATCATCCTGCGGTTTGTCTGAGAAGTGGGAGCAGACATGGCTTTTTCCTCCAGGCCCCGAGGGACGGCGGGAGGATTTTAAGCGGCAGCGAGAGTGGAGTGGGATCTGATGCCCAGGCAGGCGGGAAAGGAGCAGGGGACATGGCCAGGGCTGCCTCCAAATTAGGAGGGGCTCTTCGGGCACTGAGCTGCAGTTGATTATCATGCATTTGGCTAATGCCATTACGGGGGGGAAGGCCAGGTTAATCTGAACACCGCCCTAATTAAGTGAAGGCAATGACAGCCGTCAGCGGGGCTTCCCCCAGGAGCTGGAAGCACTCGCCCAAGCGTCTTCTCATTTGGTTTCTAACCATCCGGCAAAGCTGCGCGACCTTGGGTTGACTTCCCCCACCCCAACCCCGACCTCAGGCTCCCCTCTGTAAGATGACGGCCTGGATCAGATGAAGGCAAGGAGATGTCTTTATTTCACCTCCTTGTTCATCCCCCGCACGCACTCCATCACTAAGTGCTACGGATTTTGTCTCCTAAAAACCTGACTTCACCGCCACCATCGGCCACGCTCGCCCCAGCCCCCGCCGTCTCTCATCTAGGTGACTGCACCAGCCTCCCACCTGGTCTCCCAGCCAGTTCCACGCTGGATCTCCAACCACACAGCACCTGGGGGGCTCAATCATGGCCCCTCTCTGCTTAAAACCCTCCACTAGCTTCCAGTACAATTATGGTAAAATCCAGACTCCTCACTTCAGCCCACCAGGCCCTGGCCCAGCCCATCTGGCTAGTCCTAGCTCCTGCAAATACCTCTCTCGAAGCTGGTCCCGGTCATTCCTACCGCCAGTGCTCCCCTCTGCCCAGACCTCTTTCCTCTTCTCCCCTCCCAGCTTGGCTAACTCCTTCCTTTTTTACTCCTCCCAGTGAGGCTAAGTCCTTCCCATTTGTCAAGTTTTGGCTTAGACATTCCCTCCTCCAGGAAGCCTTCCATGATGCTGAACTCCCCAGGCACCCTGCTTTCCAGCCACCACAGCTCAGATCTACTATTACATGGCCTGTCCCAGCAGTGGAACAAACTTCCTGAGGTCAGGAGCCTGTACTGCCCAGTGGGGTCTCTCCAGCACCAGCACAGCTGGCACCCATGAAGTATTTGTTTAATGAATTGTGGGCACACTGAGGCTTAGAAGTGGAGTGATTTGCCTGAGGTTATGCAGTGATGGGGATGGATGTCCCATCTCTCGTCTTTGAGATCTGGATTACAGAGAGGGAAGGGTCCCACAGGGGCCACCCTGGCTGGAAACCCTCACCTGAACAGGTGATGCAGGAGATGCCCTCGGTGCTCAGGTTGTACCTGAGGTCCAGCAGCACCTGGATGTTGGTGTCAGGCTGGAAAAGCAGTGGGGACTGGCTGGCAGGGCGGAGCTGGCTAGCAAACACCAGGGACAGGATGTGAGGATGGAGACCAATATGCCTGCAAGGAAAGGGTGCCTCGCTAGGCAGGGCTGGGGCCCGGGAGGCACACTCACAGCCGGGGCCTCCAGAGCTCTGGGAAAGAGCTGCTCCCTCACGGGGGAGGGGAGAGGGAGGAGGAGGGGGTGTCCCAAGGGAGTGGGCAGAGGCCCAGCATGCCAGTCTCTGAGAGAGGCTGCTGGGGGGTCAGTCCTCCAGGGGAGGGGCTGGCAATGTGCATCACTTGGGGGGTTAGACTATAAGCTACAAGCTCACTTCTAGACAAGAATCAGCCACCACTCAGAGCCCTTACCAGTTTATAAAGAGCCAGCACATCCACCTGATCTTACACAGCCCTAAATATATAGTCAATGATAAAATAACAACAATAATAATAACAATAATGATAATAACAGTAACAACACAACTTTTTCTTAAACATTCTTTATTGAGTTATAATCATTTTACAATGTTGTGTCATATTCCAGTGTAGAGCACAATTTTCCAGTCATACATGAACATATATATATTCGTTGGCACATTTTTTTCTCTGAGCTGCCATAAGATCTTGTGTATATTTCCCTGTGCTATACAGTATAATCTTGTTTATCTATACTACATTTTGAAATCCCAGTCTATCCCTTCTCACCCCCCGCCCCCTTGGCAACCACAAGTTTGTATTCTACGTCTGTGAGTCTATTTCTGTTTTGTATTTGTTTTGTTTTTTTTTTTTAGATTCCATATATGAGCGATCTCATATGGTATTTTTCTTTCTCTTTCTGGCTAACTTCACTTAGATTGACATTCTCCAGGAGCATCCATGTTGCTGCAAATGGCATTATGTTGTCGGTTTTTATGGCTGAGTAGTATTCCACTGTATAAATATACCACCTCTTCTTTATCCAGTCATCTGTTGATGGACATTAGGCTGTTTCCATGTCTTGGCTATTGTAAATAGTGCTGCTATGAACATTGGGGTGCAGGTGTGATTTTGAAGTAGGGTTCCTTCTGGATATATGCCCAGGAGTGGGATTCCTGGGTCATATGGTAAGTCTATTCCTAGTCTTTTGAGGAATCTCCATACTGTTTTCCACAGTGGCTGCACCAAACTGCATTCCCACCAGCAGTGTAGGAGGGTTCCCCTTTCACCACAGCTTCTCCAGCATTTGTCATTTGTGGATTTTTGAATGATGGCCATTCTGACTGGTGTGAGGTGATACCTCATTGTAGTTTTGATTTGCATTTCTCTGATAATGAGTGATATTGAGCATTTTTTCATGTGCCTATTGATCATTTGTATTTCTTCCTTGGAGAATTGCTTGCTTAGGCCTTTTGCCCATTTTTGGATTGGCTTGTTTGTTTCTTTCTTATTAAGTCGTATGAGCTGCTTATATATTCTGGAGATCAAGCCTTTGTCGGTTTCACTTGCAAAGATTTTCTCCCATTCCGTAGGTGGTTGTTTTGTTTTGCTCATGGTTTCCTTTGCTGTGCTGAAGCTTGTAAGTTTCATTAGGTCCCATTTGTTTATTCTTGCTTTTATTTCTGTTGCTTGAGTAGACTGCCCTAGGAGAACATTTTTGAGTTGTATGTTAGATAATGTTTTGCCTAAATTTTCTTCTAGGAGGTTTATTGTATCTTGTCTTATGTTTAAGTCTTTGATCCATTTTGAGTTGATTTTTGTGTACAGTGTAAGGGAGTGTTCTAGCTTCATTGATTTACATGCTGCTGTCCAGTTTTCCCAACACCATTTGCTGAAGAGACTGTCTTTATTCCATTGTATATTCTTGCCTCCTTTGTCGAAGATTAGTTGACCAAAAGTTTGTGGGTTCATTTCTGGGCTCTCTATTCTGTTCCATTGGTCTATATGTCTATTTTTGTACCAATACCATGCTGTCTTGATGACTGTAGCTCTATAGTATTGTCTGAAGTCTGGAAGAGTTATTCCTCCAGCCTCTTTCTTTCTCTTCAGTAATGCTTTGGTAATTCTAGGTCTTTCGTGGTTCCATATAAATTTTATTACGATTTGTTCTAGTTCTGTGAAATGTGTCCTGGGTAATTTGATAGGGATTGCATTAAATCTGTAGATTGCCTTGGGCAGTGTGACCATTTTAACAATATTGATTCTTCCAATCCAAGAGTGTGGGATATCTTTCCATTTTTTAAGTCTTCTTTAATTTCTTTCATCAATGGTTTATAGTTTTCTGTGTATAATTCTTTCACCTCCTTGGCTAGTTTTATTCCTAGGCATTTTATTACTTTGGGTGCTATTTTAAAGGGGATTGTTTCTTTACTTTCTTTTTCTGTTGATTCATCGTGAGTGTAAAGAAATGCAACTGATTTTTGAACGTTAATCTTGTAACCTGCTACCTTGCTGAATTCTTCAATCACCTCTAGTAGTTTTTTTGTGGACCTTTTAGGGTTTTCTATATATAGTAACGTGTCATCGGCATATAGTGACACTTTTACCTCTTCTTTTCCAATTTGGGTCCCTTTTATTTCTCTCTCTTGCCTGATTGCTATGGCTAGGACTTCCAAGACTATGCTGAATAGGAGTGGTGAGAGTGGGCATCCTTGTCCCAGATTTTGGTGGGAAGCTTTTGAGTTTCTCACCGTTGAGTGCTATGCTGGCTGTAGGTTTGTCATATATAGCTTCTATGTTTCCTCTATACCCACTTCGGTGAGAGTTTTTTATCATAAATGGGTGTAATAACACTTGACTTGTACTGAGCACTTACTGCATGCCACGCACTGGGCTAAGTTCTTCACACGCCCTATAGCTTTCCTCACAGCTGCCTTATTTGACGGACACTATTCTTTATTTTTTCTATGGACACTATTCTTATTCTCAGTTATACTATAGGAAACTAAGGCTCAGACCCACTGGCACAGTCAAGGTGACACTGCTCGTACGTGGCAGAATCAGGATTCTGACCCAGCCAAGCTGGTCTGACTCCAGAGCCCAAGCGCTGAGCCCTGCTCTGCTGCCCGGCATGGGGCTGGCACTTAGAGGGAGCTCAACAAGCAACAGCTATTGCGGGACCAGCTTTGTTCTACGCAGGAATGCAGTGAGGCTGAGAGAGAGAGAGGGCCACCAGCCCAGGTCTCTGACCTCTAGCTCTCTAGCAGGACAGGGGTGGATCCCCAGTGCCTGCCTGTTCTTTGGAGGGGGGGTCCATCCCCATGCCATAGGCACTGGGGAGAAGCTTCAAGAAGCAGGGAAGGAGAATGGAGAGCTCAGTCACCCACAATCACCCAACGGCTCTTGACAGCCGACCACAGGACCCAGCGGTGCAGCAGCTCCTGCAGCTGGGCGGTGAGTGGCCCCGGCTGCCCGTGTCGGGGGCTGGCTGCGGGCCTTCGGGGGGCACAGACACCAGGGACACGTCTCTCAGCTCCAGCGACACTGCCAGGGCAGAGCAGTGGCCCATGAGAGGCCTGGCCCAGACACGAGTCACAGCCCACCCTGGTCTCGGTCCTCTCCAGGGAAGCCCAAATGCTTGATGGGGAGCCCCACGGCCCTCTCACCCAGCCCCCGCCTCTAGCCCAGCCTGTCCTCAAACCATCCTGTCAGACCAACCCCCCCCCCCCCCCAGGTGAGGCAGGCCGTGGTTCCCGCCAGGCTCAGCGGGGCAGGCGGCCCCAGCTCTCAGCTGGCTGCTCCTCCGCGTCGGGCCAGGGGAGTCATCCCCCAGGTAGGGCCCGGGCCCTGCGCAGGGCCGCCCCCCGCCCGCTCGGAGCGGCAGGCGTGTCCCCGGGGAAGCGCGGGGAGCTCTCGCGGCCGCGCCTCTGGGGGCAGCTGTGGCGTGAGGAGGGGAGAGGGGAGAGTCCTGGGTGTCCAGGGAGGGTGGGTGAGCGCAGGCACCCCGCCGCCGCTGACGTCTCACACAGGACACGCAGCGCAGACTTCCTGCGCCCCACTTCTCTCCGGTGCCATCTCTCCTGGGCCCTCCGGTGCCACTCTTCCTCCGGGGAGACAAATGGCGACAGCAGCCGTTACCCAGGAAGGGGGGTGACAGCACACAGCTGCCCACACATTGAGACCAAAGCAGGGGAATCGCACCTCCGCTGTCGTGCGGCCCTGGGGCCCTAACCCTGGGAGACGGGGAGCGGGGCTGGGCTGAGGACGCAGCTGAGGCCGCGGCTGGAGGGGACGTGGGGGAGACAGGGCTTGCCCAGGGACTGGGAACAAGAATAATGTGCGAACTTGATGAGTGCTGTGTGTCAGGCAGTGAGCTGGTGCCCCATGCGGATGCTCTCGGTCCTTACAGGGACTATATGTACCCATTTTATAGAACAGGAAACTGAGATGCAGAGCGGTTAAGTAATAGGCCCAAGGTTCCACAGCTGCCAGGCCAAGAGGCTGAGGCTGGAGCCCAGGACTGGGCTGACTACAGTGGCCACTGCCCCAGACTAGGGGGCAGGGCAGGGTGGGCCTTGGTTGGTGTCTTCATAGAGATTAGAGAAGAAAAGCCCTTTACCCAAGACACTTTGCTTCTATGTCACAAAACTGTCATAGAAATAGTCACATCTGAATGTCCACAGTGCAGAGGGCTGTGCCTCAGCCACAGTGCCCTTGTGCAGTGCCCAACCCGGGCCACCAGCCATGGTGCCCTGAAGGGGAGTGTGAGGAGGAAAGCTGGGGAGTCCATCCTAGGCCCAAGGCTGGGCTCCTTGCTAGGCTCTCGTGTCCTTCCTGCTCCTCCTTGGCTCAGGTGGACACTGTCATGGACCCCTGACATTTCTGCCTCTGTGTACCCTGCCCCGAGCCCAGACCCTCCCTCATTCCTCAGTGCTCCCAACCCAGGCCATTACCGGGGACAGATTTCATCTGACCATCCCTCCCTCCCCAGACCACCTGGTCCATGGCCTATGAGACCCCAACTCCTCCACCTTCAGCAGCAGCTCTGCACTGATCAATTCGACTCTGCATAGGGTCCGCTGCATCTAAAAATTGTTCCTCCCCCAAGGGAGGGAACCCCGAGGACATTTAATGTGGTGGCTAAGAGTGTGGGATTAAGAGTCAGATTATGGGGTCTAAATCTTGGCTCTGCTGCCTGTTAAAAGGGTTACCTTGACAACGTTGCCCAACCTCCCTGAGCCTTTGTTTCCTTGTCTGTAAAATGGGTGAAATAAGAGGACGCAGCTCCTTGGAGGGGAGGCAGTAAGATCTTATACAAAAGTGCTTTGCCCACTTCTCAGCACACAGTAGGTGACCACACATATAACCACCAGACAGGACTCTCTCCTCCTTCCTGTGCTCCCCTAGTGGTGCCTAGCACAGGACTAGGCATACAGAAGGTGCTCAATGGTGAATCACAAGGCTTCCTGGAGAGAGGGTGGTGTGCTGAGTGGCCCCCAAGGTCTGTTACGGATATTCAGTGAGAGGAGGACGTGGCCCGCTGCCCCTCCGCTGGCGCAGCTCACCTGGCCCGGCAGGCGCTCTCCAGTGGTGCCGTGTAAAGGCTCCAGATGGCCAGGGCAGCGGGCATGGTGAAGAACACAGCCAGCCAGCGGCAGGACACGATAAGAGACACGAACAGGCCAAAGTCATGGATAGCCAGGATCTGGCAATGGAGAGAGAGAGGGGGGTGTGGGGCCGGCAGGCCCGGAGCCCAGGGAGCCTGGGGACTCTGCAGCCAGGCACTCAGGACCCTGCACCACTAGGCTGAGGCAGGATGAGGAGGCCGGGGCTGCTGGAATGGAGACACTAGCCTAGGAGGGCATCAGAGGGCAAGGGCTGGTGCTCGGAGCATGGGAGGGGAGAGAGAGTCCCACCTCTGGTCTCTGCTGCAGGCCTCTGCCCGGAACAGTGCCTGGCACAGAACAAGCGCTCCATAACTGCCCTTACATGAGGACAGAGGGAGACACCCTGCTGGAGCGGGCCATGAGGTAGTGAGGGGGAAGGGAGAGAAAGCCACCCTGATGGGAACAAGGGGGCTGGGCCCAGGAGGAGTGGGTGTGTGGCGTAGTGTCAGAAGGCAGCTGCAGCCGACAAGCAGAAGAGCCTTCACTGGGGAGTGCTTTCACAACCGTCTCATTTCTGTCCCTGATGATCCACACATGAGGAAAGTGAGGCTCGGAGAGGTTAAGCAACCTGCCTAAGGCCACACAGCCAGAAAATGGCAACGGTAGGGTCTGAACCCAGCTCTGCCTGTTTTCTGGATGTGGCTCTCTAGGAAGGCCTGGAGAATCCCAAAGCATCAGGTGGTTTCTAGATGAGATACTCAGCCCAGGTCCTAAAGCCTCTCAAACTCAGGCAGGCTCACTGCCTCTCAGGTTCTGTCAGCACCGCAGCCCTGGCCGAAGAACCTTCTCCTGAGCCCAGCTCGGAGACCTGAAGGAGTGTGGGGCCAGCGAGAGGAAAGTCAGCGAAGGGATGATGATGTGTGGAGCCGATGGGGGGAGAGAGCTCCAGACCAGGGGGCAGGAGGCTCGGGCAGGCTCACCACTGACAGCTCTGGGACCTTTGGAAACTGCCAAACAACCCTCAGGGCAGAGGCTGGATTATTATTACGAGAATCAACAATAAACACTATTTGTATTATTATCATGTTCCCATTTGCTAAGTTCTGGTGATGGTGATTAGTAACAAAAACTCTAGGGATGTGGCAAGTACCTTGAGGCACAGGCTGGTGTGGCTGCAGGAGAAGGGGTGGGCGGGAAGAGCAGAGACCAGAGGCCAGGGGTGCCTGGGGGGAACGGGAGGTCAGGACAGGGGCAGAGGGTGGTCTCCCACCTGGGAGAAGATGTTAGCTGCCTTGGCGGCGGCCGTGGTCAGGGAGGTGAAGAAGGTGGCCTTGCCCGCTGTCTGGATGGTGTGGATCATCCGCAGCTGCGGGTCTTCCAGGTGGGTGGCCTGGCGGTAGGTGTTGATGAACACAATGACGTCGTCCACGCCTACGGGAGGGGGTCCCGGGCCAGCTGGGTGGCTCAGGATCACTCTGCTGTCCCCAGGGTCAGACCCAACCTGGGCTGAGAATCCGAGCCCCACCCTCCATGCTCCTTGGCCCTATCCCCTCCCCAGAACTGGGCCCCTTCCTCCAAATCTTAGCCTCCTTCCCACCTTTCCCACTATTCTTAACCTCCAACCAGCATGCCTGCCTGTTCCTTTCACCTCTCGGGGGCTCCAACCACAATATGAAGAGGATCGCCCCCCACTCATACTCTACCAACCCCTCACCCCAATTCCGAGTCTCCAAGGTCTGAGAGGGGACTTTTTGGAGCCCCCATGGAAGCCAGTCTTCGCATCCTGGAAGAAGATTCTTTTAGGAACAGAGTTCCCCAGTGGGAGGCCCATTGCCATGGCGATGGAGGGAACTCACCAATGCCCACTATCAGGAAGGCAGCCAGCCCACTGAGGATGCCCAAGTACTGGATACCGAAGACCACGTGGTACAGGAAGAGTGCCACCAGGCAGCTGAGGCCGATGCTGGCAATCCCAGAGAAGGACAGGAACACTGGGCAGGGCAAGGGGCACAGGGGATAAACTGGGGGGACCCAGCAGAACACACTCCTTCAGTGTCCCTGACCCCTGCTGGGTCCTGCCTCATACACCCCCAACCCCGGGGAGTGCCTTCACCACCCCATCTGTGCTCAGTGCAGTTCTCTACACCCAGAGAAGGGGCTGGGCAGGAGGCCTGAGAGGCAGATGAAGGCATTTCTGAGCAAGTCATGTTGTTCATGGGCCCTCATCTTTGCCGAACTTACCCCAAGTGCCAGTAGGGAATTATTACACATTTAACATCTGTCACCCCAGTAGAATAGATGTTCCATGGAGGTAGGAAGTGTAAACATGATGTTCACCACTGGAACTCTGGCACCTTAGAGCATCTGGGACACAGTTGGTACCCAATTAATATTTGTTATATTGATGAACGAACGTCTTCTCCATTTTTGAAGGTGTGACCAACCTCTCACTCACTTGGGCAATACAGAGTACCTGCTGTATATGCAGAAAGAAGCAGCCAGGGCACATGGGGAGGTGGCAGTGGACAAGTGAACCGGGGGACTAAGGGCAGCTGACCTGGGACTGAAAAACAGGCTACAGAATAATCCATAACGTGTCCAATACTCCAGACCCCCCAAAACATATCAGCAAGTTTATCAGCAAGAAGACGGTCAAAGGGCAAAAGGTTCAACTGTGGGAGGTCTTTGCAGTAGGGGCCCTCAGGTGTGGTCCAACCTGCCACTGCACCTCAGTCACCTGCCTGGGGTTAGACGGTGATGTCTGGGCACCCCTCCCCCGCCAGCTCTGGCATGGCAGATTGAAGACCAGTTCTGGCATTCCTGAGTGGGAAGGCTTTGTTCAGAGAGAAGCACACTGGGAGGAGAGAAGGGGCTGGCTCCATGCGGGGTCTTCAGGGAAGCCCTACCTGAGCAGGAGGTGAGGATGTAGACAAGGGCGGCGATGCAGCTGCTGCTGCTGAAGGCCGGGAGCATGTAGTTGTTGGAAGGTTCTGCATACCTCCTGATCGAAGAGGTCCATCCCCCCCGTACAGAACCTGGACTTTGCTGGGGGAGGGAGGGCACAGAAAGACGGTGTGGATCAGAGATGGAGGAGGAACAGGAGCCATCCACCTCACCAGACACTCTTTACCTTGGCTGTACATGACGAACGCCTGGGGGCTACCAAGAATCCTGATGTCCAGGCCATACTCTAGACAAATGAAATCAGAATGTCTGGGGTGGGACTGAATGATCAGTGGGGTTGACACCACTGCTCTACACAGATAATAATCAATTACAGCCAAATTCTATGTCATCTTCCAATTCTCAATTATTCACAGCAAAATTCAAAATTCAAACCAGCTTCTAGATACTCAGTTTTACACTGGTATTCAGAGTGCATCTAATAGAATTTTTTTTTTTTTTAAAATGGAGGTACTGGGGATTGAACCTAGGACCTCACACACGCTAAGCATACGCTCTACCGCTTGAGCTATACCCTCCCTGCTGAAGTTATTCTTGATAAGAAAAACAACCAAGCTGGTCAAGTTGAGTTTTAAAATACAAACAGGAGTGAGATCTGTTTCTGGCCAAGAAGGAGTAACAAGATGAAACCTAGATTTAGCCTCCCAGTGAAACTAACCCCAAAATGAGAAAATATATCAAACAAGACTCTGGACATGAGACACCAAAGAGAATGATGATCTCTGAGAGATGAGAAACATAATGGGCCCTATGATTACCCTGACTCCCTGGTTTGCGAGAGTTTCCAGGCCTCAGTGCAGCCTAATATATGGGTTATTGGACTTCTCAAAAGAGGCTGAAAATTTTCCAAACTTGATGAAAACTATAAACATATTGATTCAAAAAACTTAAGCAGCAGACCCCAAATACACACACACAAACAATAAAACTACAATGCACATGATAATCAAATTGCTCAAAATTAGTGACCAAGAGAAACCCTTAAAAGCAGCCTGAGCAAAAAAAAGATGCATTACACATAGAGAAGCAAAAATAAGGATGACAGCAGATTTCTCTTCAGAAACAATGCAAGTGAGAGGATGATGGGGCAAGATCCTTTCCCTACTGGGAAAAGAGTCACCCCAGAACTCTATACTCAGCAAAAATATATTTCAAAAGCAAAGGCAAAATAGAGTCTTTTTCAGTATACAAAAGCTGAAAGACGTCATCTCCAATATCCATGCACTATAAGAGATGTTAAAGGAAGTCCTTCAGGTAGAAGGAAAATGATATTTTTGTTTGTTTGTTTTTTTAGGGGGGAAGTAATCAGGTTTATTTACTTATTTTTAGAAGAGTTACTTTGGGATTGAACCCAGGACCTTGTGCACGCTAGGCATGTGCTCTGCCACTTGAGCTATATTCTCCCCTCAGAAAATGATAATACATGGAAATACACAACTACACAAAGGCATAAAAAGGATGAGAAACACTAACAACATGAATAAATAAAATTTTCTTATTGCTTATGTAAATCTTTAAAAAAGATAACCAACCATTTAAACAACAACGACAAAATAACATAGTGTGGGGGTTTGTAACATATGTGAAAATAAAATGTATGACAACAGTAGCATAAAGGCCAGGAGGAAAGAAATGGTGGTGCACTATTCATGAAGCTATATGTGAAGTGGTTTAACATAATTTGAAGGTACACTGACAATTTAAGGATGTTTACTATAACCCCTGACACAACCCCTAAACTAAACAGTTATAGCTAAAAGACCAACAAAGGAAATAAAATTGAATGATAAAAAATTTTCAGTCCAAAAGAAGGCAAAATAGAGAAAAAGGGGAAATAAGAATATATGTGACAAATAGAATAAAATAAAATAGTCTTAAGTCAAACCATATTAATAATTGCATTAACTGTAAATGATCTAAAAACCCAATTAAAAGGCAGAGATAGTTAGATTAGACTGAAAAAAATCAACACCCAGCTGCCTACAAGAAACTCACTTTAAATATAGACACAAATAAGTTAAAAACAAAAGTATAGAAAAAGATATACCAAGCTGATGTGAATCAAAAGAAAGCTGGAATGGTTATATTAATAACAATGAAGTAAATTTCAGAGCAAAGAATGTTACTAGGGATAAAGGAAGTAATTTAAAAATGGTAAATGGGTCAATTCATCAAGAAAATACAACAATCCTAAATGTTTCTGTACCTAATAATAGAGCTTTAAAATACATGAAGCAAAAATTGATGAAAATGAAAAAAGAAATAGATAAACTTGCAATTATAGGGGGACACTACAAAACCATTTTCTCAATAATTGCTAGAATAATAAGACAGAAATTCAGTAAGGATACAGAAGACTTGAGCAACACAATCAACCAACTTGACTTAATTAACATTTATAGAACACCCTACCCAAAAACAGCAGAATGCACATTCCTTTCAAGTGCATAGGGAACATTTAGCAAGACAGGCCATATTCTGGACCATAAAACAAGACTCAATAAATTTAGAATAAATTAATTCATATAAAGTATGTTCTCAGACAACAGTAGAATTAAATTAAAAATTAGCAACAAAACAACATTTGGAAAATTCCTAAATATTTGGAAACTAACACATTTTAAATATAATACAAGGATCAAGGAAAAGATCAAAAGAGAAAATAGAACCTGTTTTGAATGGAATGAAATGAGGGCACAACATGTCAAAATTTGTGGGATGCACTAAAACAACGCTTAAAAGGGGAATTTTATAGCAATACAACACTTATATTAGAAAAAAAGAAAGCTTTCAAATCAATGATTTTAGCTTCTACTGCAAGAAAGCAGAACAAGAGAAAATTACATACAAAGTACACCAAGGAAAGGAAATAATGAAGATCAGAGCGTAAGTAAATAAACAAACAAAGTCAATAAAGAAAAATCAACAAACCAAAAGTGAGTTCTCTGAGATGATCAATAAAATTGATAAACCTCTAGCCAGACTGATCATGAAAAAAACAGAAAAGACACATATAAAAGAGGTGACATCACTATCGTTTCTATAAATTTTCAAATAAAGGAATAATTTCTATAAATATTCAGAGATAATAAGGGCCCAATATATAGTGATAGGAAACAGAAAACGGTCCCTGGGGTGGCAGTGGGAAGGCAAGGTGAGGCAGGATGGAGTGATGATCAAGGGCACATTAGTAAACTTCTGGGGGCGATGGATCTCTTCGCTATCTTCATTGTGGTAAAGGTTTCATGGTGTATACATGGGTCAAAACTAATCAAACTGCAAACTTTTAAGTATATGTAGTTGGTGACATGTCAGTTATACCTCCATAAAGCTGCTTAAAAAACCAAACAGCACATTTAAAAACCAAGTAGAAAAGATCTTTGGATTATCTACATTGTTGAAATAAATGGGTTAATTGATCTTTCACTAGAATAGAAAATAGAAAGTTCAATCAACCGTTTATTCACTCATTCATTCATATAGCATTTACAGAATACCTCCTAGATTCTAGGTCCTGTCTTAGTTACTGACTATAAAAAGACACAGGCTCAAATTTTTACTCTCAAATAGAAAGGAGTAGTCTCATGCAAGACCAGTATTCCTGCCTAGAACTACTAAAAAATCAGATAAAATTGAGAAATCATCTGATGACATTAGAGGCTTCCTGAGGCAATGAGAACTAGAAGGCCAAGACTCCAGAAAGGGACGAAGCTACAAAATGTAAGCTTCCCTTCTACAGCTGTGCTTACCCTGGAGGCATTTGCTAATTCTGAACACAGGCAGGAGGCTGGAAATCTAGGCTGGAAGTCAGGAAAACTAGCAGAGCTTTGGGCAGAAACTTGCAGACAAGCATAGCAGAAGGCCAGTTTCTTCCTCAGCACTTTTGCCAAATACTGGGGCTGTGTGTGGTATGAGGCTAAAAACCTAAGCAGAAAGCCTCTGAAAAAGCAGAGTAGACATATTTTTAGTTTTGAGACAAAAATTAGGGTTTGAAATCTGTCAGGGTAAGGGGCTCTGCAGAACAGACCAGGCTCTTAGTTGAAAATCCTAGAGAACCAAGGGCAAACTAAAATAGGCTGAGACTTCACAGGACTGCAATCCAGCCTCTAGCTGCTGACTGTGTAAGGTGATCGGCCACAACTCCATCTGCCTAGTGGGGGGAAGGATAAACATTCTCTGGAAGGAATAACATCATCTGGACTTCTCTGTTTTTATAAATAATGTTCATCACTCAATAAAAATTATCAGGCACACACACAGGCAGAACCACATGACCAAAGACCAAGTGAAACAATACAATAGACCACGGAAACAAATCCACAAGTTATCCAGAATAACGTAATAATATCCTTAAGAAGGACAGAGAGGAGAATATGAACAAAATAAATAAAATAACGAAAATTTTCACCAGGGACTTAAGTCTATAATAAAGATCATTGAAAATTCTCAATAGAAAAACATAATGCTAAACATTGAAATCTCAATCGATGTTAAATGGTAGATTAGAAAAAATGGAAGACAGGATCAGTGAACTGGGACATCTAAACCAAAACATGGAAAGAAAAGACAGAAAAGAAAGACCAGGAAAAGAGCATTGAAAACACATGGCACTCGTGTAACAGAGGCTACAGGGATGTACTGTGCAACACAGGGGATATAGCCAATATTTTGTCATAACTGTAAACAGAGTGTAACCTTTAAAAGTTGAATTAAAAGATTAAATTTAAAAAATGAAGAAAGCAGCATGCTAATTACCCAGATTCTTCAGCTTACCTTTCCAATTCCTACCTCTTATTATCATATTCATAAAAAAAGAAAACATATGGTACTCTGAAAATATCTAACATTTGTGTAATTAGAATCGTAAAAGGAGAGGGGACAGAGAATGACGTAGAAGCAATATTTGAAGAGATAATAGCCAGGAAGTCCCTAAAACTGATGAACGTTATCAACCCATGGATTCAGGAAGCTCTGTGCACCTCGAGCAGAACAAATGTAAAGAAAGCCACACTGACAACATCATAGTTAAGATCGCTGAAACCAAAGACAAAGAGAAATCTTAAAAGCATTCAGAGGGAAAAAAAAAAAAAAGACAGTCATTCAAAGGGGCAACAAAAAGATTTACAGCTGACATTTCCCCCAAAATGATGGCAGTCAGAACACAATGGATTGACATCTTTAAAGTATTAAAAGAAAATAACTGCAAATTTATAATTCTATGCCATCAGAAATACACTTCAAAAATAAAAGTAAAATAAAGATGCTTTCTAAGCAAACAAAACAGAATTTATCACCTGCAAACCTGCACTAAAAAGTAAATACTAAAGAGAGTTCTTCAGGTACAAGGAAAATGATCCCAGAGGGGAACACGAAGTTGTGGAAAGCAATGAAGAGCAACAGGAAATGTAGACATGGGAGCACATGTGAGTGGATTCTGACTCCATAAAATAGCAATGTGATGTCTTGTGAGGCTTAAAATGTATATAGAATTAAAATACATGCAACATGGGTGCAAAAGCCTGAAGGGGTATAAATGCAATGAATGAGTTCTAAGATCCCAGTATTATCAGAGAAGTAGTAAAAGCGATCATTTGTATCATTCTGTAATCAATCAAGGTGCCATCTCTTGGGTAACCAATAAGAGACTGATAAAAAGATGTTATTAATCCAAAAGAAGGCACTAAAGCAAGTCTACAGGGGCCCTGGTTGTCACCACTCCTATAAAGCTCTGGGGAGATGGAAGAGGGAAGAGAGGCTTTTTTTAACCCAGGACAGGGGTTTTGTCTCAGCAGCTGAACACATTAAGCAGAGGTAATTGTTGGTATCTAAAACCTTGAAGATCCTTCCACAGCCAACCCAGATTCCCAACCCAGCCAAGTACCTTTCCCTGGGGTACTTCCATCCATCCATCCATCCACCCATCCATCCACTTTCCCATCCCCCAGACAAATCTCTAGTGGAGATTCTCGGTACAGTGCCAGGGGCTAGGCCTACAGAAGGCAAGCAGGAGCAATCCCCGTCCTCAGCAAACTCGCACTTCACAGAGACATCATTAAATCAGAATTTCCTCAGGCTTGCAAACAAGCCCCCTGCAAAGCCTGTAGGTCTGGGAAAAGCCTCAGCTTTCTGCATTTCTAACAAGTCCCCAGGTGACGCTGCTGCTGATTCAAGAGTTGCACTTTGAGTGACACGGAATTAAAAAACTAAAATACAGAGTGACAAGTTCAGAGAGGTGAAACAGCTTGCTGACACTCCCACGGTTAGGTGGGGTGACTGCGACCTCACCCAGATATATGAATCCAAAGCCTGTGTGATCTTTCCTGCCGCCCTTGTGGAGGAGGACAGGGACTGTGGAAATGGGTAAGCTGGTCACTGAATGCGGCCTCAAGGAAACGTTGCCCAGGTTGGATCTTAGTGGCTGAACAGGGGCTTGCCTGGCAATGAAGCAGGGCGAGGAGCATGCTCTTAGCACAGCAACTGGTGTGAAAACATACAGGGCAAGGGCTCTGGGTTAGAAAGTCTTGATTTTAGTCCCATTCCACCGCTTAATATTTTGGCCTTAATATTTTGGACAGCTAACTTAATTGTACTGCGCCTCAAGGCATCCTTAACTATAGGGTGAAGATAATCAGAACAGCAGCTCCCTCACTGGGTTGGTGTAAGAATTAAGCCAGATGGTGCATAAGGGCTTAGAACAGTGTGTGGCGCAGCCTAGGCACTCAGTAAATGTCAGCTCTGATTATTACAGTGGTTGCTCAAGCACTGTCCAAGCAGCGCTTCTGCGAACTGCTGCCAAGTGAACAGCAAAAGATGTAAGCTAGGGTTTCTTTCTTCCTTCCTTCCTTCCTTCCTTCCTTCCTTCCTTCCTTCCTTCCTTCCTTCCTTCCTTCCTTCCTTCCTTCCTTTTTCTTTCTTTCTTTCTTTCTTTCTTTCTTTCTTTCTTTCTTTCTTTCTTTCTTTCTTTCTTTCTTTCTTTCTTTCTTTCTTTCTTTCTTTCTTTCTTTCTTTCTCTCTCTCTCTCTCTCTCTTTCTTTCTTCCTTTCAAGACAAAGGTGGAACAAGGAGAGGTATGTAAAACAATCTGGAAAGGATAAAATTTTAAGAGTGACAATTTTTCTGAAAGGCACTTTGAGAACAAGTAATGGGAAGTGTGTCTCATTCCGACACCATGCCCACTGGCTTCCAGCATGAGATGCTGATGCATAATTGTTGAGGCCAGTGGTAAAAATTCAGCCCTTTGCAAATTTATTTAATTTAAATATGCTTCCCCAACATTGGGGGAATGTGTGCTCTCAGTGTGCTTCGTTAGTGTAGCTTACACCACAAAACTGGCTGTATTGAGAAAGATTGCACCATTATCAAATAATTAGGAATGCCTTAGCAGGTGCATACACTTACCTTAGTAATTAAACCCTTGTTAAAACACTAAAATCTAGAGACTTTAAATGCCTAAAGGATCCCAAAGGAGGTAGTCCAGAAAGTGATTCTATAAGGCAGTGCCATTTGGGAACAAGGATATTGAGTCTCTTTTCCTCTTGGGACGCTTACCGAGCACATCTGTGCACATCGTGAGACGCAGTAAAAATTGCAGTGACCACGCTAGACAAATGCCCACCGCACAAGGTGCTGGGCAGGCTCAGCGCTGCCCTTCTTGGAGGCGGATGCTGCGTAGCTGGGCTTTGTGCTGCCGTTGTTTCAAGGGCGGTGCATGAGGCAGAGGAAATGAAAATGAGAACCTCTGACATCCTCAGCCTTCTCTCTTCACTCTAGGGAGAGAAGGGCAACTGATACAAATTTCTCATGAAATGCCTTTATAAAACTTAACTCTGAAGTTTTTTGTGACAAAATGCAAGTGTTGGATAGCTGTTTACTCCCCACTGGCTCTAGAGGTACAGGCCCACGTAAATATGGCAAGCAGCCGCCAGGAAGCCAGCAGCTCCCTAAAACCTTGCTGCCAGCAGTCTTAGCGTGATCAAACTAGATCTGTTTACTGGGGTCTGGGTGCCTGTGCAAGAGCTTGCCTTCCGTGTGTAAGTGTAACTGTGCAAAATCTGGCCCAACAGCCGCGGGGCACTCTGAAGATGGTGTCCAGGGGTTGCCATGACAGCCCTCTAGGACTCCTGCTGTCTCTTCATGGCGAAGTTCTGGAAGGTATCTGAAATAAACCCTCAAAACGTAGGCCAGCTGGAATTGGTCCATGGAAGAAATCCAAGGATGTGAGTCCACAAGTCCTGTGATGAGGAGGTTGTCACTGAAGGCAAATTTCCATCACTTCGCAGAATTCAGGCTGAGTGTCGGAAGCAATAGGATGTTTATGGAGTTTGGCGTTCCTGAGGCTGAGGTACTATGGTATTGACACTAATGGCCTCGGTCAGTCACTGGTGTAGTCACTCCCTGGGAGCAAATACACCCTACATTGGGGCACATACACTAGCCTCAGGAGCTCTGAGGACAAAAGGTATTGTCAGCCTCCGAGGGGCGACTGTCCTCATCGTGGAGAGCACTTTTGGTCTGGACGGCCTCCTGCCACCACAGAGGAGTTGGGGCGATAACTACCTTGCTAATTCTGGTTCTGAAGCTCACCAAGCTGGGTCCTGGTTACGTCATTCCTGTTCTGAGACCTTGGAAAAATCTAGCCATTTCCCACATTTGTGGAAAAAAAGGGGGGGATAATAACCTGAGCTAAATTGATAATTGTGAGAATTTAATGAAATAACAAATATAAAACACTGAACACCATACCTGGCATTTAATAAACACTCAATAAATCTCTTCTTCCTTTACTCCTCCATTCCTCCCCTCAAAAATATAAAGCATGGTATAAATACAAGACATACTGCATTATGATTAAACTCTAGAATAAGTGGATCATCAGGCATTTTACTGAGACTCAGTTATTTGGCCAGATCAGCACTCCCAGTCCAACTTGCACGTAGCAATAATGTAAGTTTTCACAGAGTGAAAGGAAGTGGCCGTTGCTCTGTCAGCAGGATCAGCAGACACACAGATGTCACGTGATATTTTAAGTGAGAAACAGAAGAGCAGAGTATTTGAATTGTCATGTCTTCACGCCAAGAAAGGTGGTGGTTATGCCCCTTCTCCTCCCTGAAATGAGGGAACGTTTGAAGCAACAAAAAGAAGATTACAGTTGTTTGAAATCAGGCCATAACTCTGGACCTGCAGGGGATGTTTCTATCATATTATTCAATCAAAGCGTTATTTTCACCTGTAAAGGAACCCATCTACTAGAGCAAACTGTTTATATTTTTAAACTTTTTATTGAAGTGTAACACACATTCAGAAAAGTGTACAAATCATAAGTGTACAACATGATGAATTTTTACAGATGATGATAATATTACAATGTCATTTAAATATACTCTTATCATCCATTTAACTTCTTTTGTCTTCGAGTGTTCTATCAAAAATTTCAAATTCAAGTGTTACAGAATTTTATTCTGCTTCCTTTTTTGTTTTCTAATTAACATATAGTAATCTTGATCTTTTTTTAGTGTATAATTCTAAAAATTTTAACACAGGTATAGGTTTATGCACTCACTATCATAATCGGGACCTGGAGCAGCCCCATCGCCCCAAAAATCTCTCTCGTGAGTAAAGAGATTGCACTTTGTAGTTGACTAAGGGCAACTGTTGGTCTGTTCTCTGTCCTATAGTTTTGTCTTTTCAAGGATGTCATAAATAAACGGAAACCTAAAGCATGTAATGTTTTGAATCTGGTTTCTTTTACTTTGTGTAATGCTTTTGCAGCTCACCCATCTTGCTGCACACATAGCAGTTCATTCATTTTTACCGCTGAGTAGTGTCCATCGCACGAATGCAACACAGTTCATCCATCCGCCCATTGGAGGACTTTTGGGATGGAGCTGGTTTGGGGTGACTATAAATAGAGTCTATAAACACTTGTATGCATGTTTTTGTGTGAAAACATATGTTTTCATTTCATGGGGGTAAATACATAGGACTGGGATTGCTGGGTCTAAACTATTATCACTAAATCGCTTAGCTTTACAGTCTATATTGCCTTGCTCAATTAACAATTTCCTCCTTAAGATGGGCAGCACTTTGGATTTGAGAGAGATGGAAGTGGTGTCTTACAGACCTCAGATCAGAAAATGCCATTTTTATAATTTAACAGTCTATTTTTGTTCATATTACAGGTAATTTCTATTGTAGTTACTATAAACACAGTATATCTATTTTTTAAAATTCACTAATTGAGAACATTCATCTGTACAATTTGAAAGTAAAGCTGCAGATGTTATTATGCTGCATCCCGTACTATTTCAGCATCTGTCTCCTAAGCAGACATTCTCCTATTTAACTGCAATACCATTATCCATACAAAAAATGTCAGATTGGCTTTAGGTTGGTGGTTTTTCCTCCTAACACTTTAAATATTTCACTCCACTCTCTTTTTGCGTGCATGGTTTCTGAGAAGTCGGGTATTAATTCCTTATCTTTGATCTTCTATAGATAAGGTATTTCTTTCCTCTGACTTCTTTCTGGATTTTTTTCTTTATCTCTGATTTTCTGTAGTTTGAGAATTATATGCCTAGGTGTAGCTTTTTGTCATTTATCTCTACTTGGTGTTCTGTGAGCTTCCTGGATCTGTGGTTTGGTGTCTGACATTATTTGGGGAAATTCTTCACCATTATTGCTTCAAATATCTCTTCTATTCCTTCCTCTCTTTCTTCTCCTTCTGATAGTTCCATTGTGGGTACATTATACCGTTTGTGGTTGTCCCACAGTTCCTGGATATTCTGTCCTAATTTTTTAATCTTTGTTCTCTTTGCTTTTTCAGTCTTTGACGATTCTATTGACATATCCTCCACCTTGGAGAGTTCTTTTTCTCTCAATTGTATCCAGTTCCTGATGAGACCAGCAATGCAGGCTTCATTTCTATCAGTGTTTTTGATCTGTAGCATTTCTTTTTGATTGTTTCTTAGAATCTCCTCTCTGCTTGCATTTTCCAGCTGTTCTTTTATGCTGTCTACTTCATTCATTAGAGCCCTGAGTATGTTAATCTTAGTTGTTTCAATTTCTGGTCTGAAATTCTGACATCCCTGCCGTATCTGAGTTCGGTTCTGATTCTTGCTCTCTTTCAACTGTGTTTTTTTGCCTTTAGGTGCGCCTTGCAAATTTTCGATAGCTGGACGTGATGGACCAAGTAGAAGGACCTGCTGCAAACAGGCGTTTAGTGATGTGGTGGCGCAGTGTGGGTGGCGAGGAAGCACTTTACACAGTCCTTTGAGTAGGCTCTCGGTCTTCTAGTGAACCTATCTTTGGGCTGTGAACTTCACAAGTGTTTCTAAGTACGCCTCCTCCTCCCCCAGGTGGGACAGGAATTGAGTATGTCCCTTTCCCCCCACGTAATTTATGCTC
The DNA here is from genome assembly GCF_036321535.1 of Camelus dromedarius. NCBI lineage: Eukaryota > Metazoa > Chordata > Mammalia > Artiodactyla > Camelidae > Camelus > Camelus dromedarius. The sequence goes on from NC_087450.1 coordinate 9,464,679, forward strand.
TGAAAACACCCCAGCAGTTTAGGCTCTGGTTAACTAGCTTTTTCTGTGGGCAGACCTTGTTGAGAAGAACAGAATGTTCTGATGTATTTCAAAATTGTTACTTTTCTTCTCCCACTGCTAGAATCAAGAGGGAATTTTTCTCTGATAGTCAACGTGAGAACATGGTTGAGCTCCTGGAGGTAAAACTGAAAGGCTGCCCTGGGACTTGGACCCCCCTGGAGTTTTGACTCTCAGACTCGCCCATGTGGAGCCTCCAGCAATTTGTCAGTTACAGTTCAGGTTTTCCTACCCCTGGCACCGGCTCCTGTGGAGCTTTCCGCTCTCACCGGTTTCCTGCTCTGGTAAGTCCTGATTCTCTGTCTCTACCTGTCTGCCTCTCCAGTTAGGGGGCAGCAGTATGCCATGTGACCCTCCTTCAGTTACAGATCTATAAAACCTGTTAAATTGTGTGTGTTTGGGATTTTCACTTATTAGATGGAGTGGTGACTTCCAAGCCCCTTACATGCCAGACCAAATTTCCCAGTTATCCCAAAATGACCTTCTGTTTTTTACTTTATTTTTATTGAAGTACAGTCAGTTTACAATGTTGTGTCAATTTCTGGTGTACAGCACAATGCTTCAGTAAATACATGTATTCATTCTCGTATTCTTTTTCACTATAAGCTACTCTAAGGTATCAAATATAGTTCCCTGTGCTGTACAGTATAAACTTGCTTATCTATTTTATATATACCAGTTAGTATCTGCAAATATTGAACTCCCAACTTATCCCTTCCCCCTTCCTTCCCCCTAACCATAGTTTGTTTTCTATGTTTGTGAGTCTGTTTCTGTTTTGTAAATAAGTTCATTTGTCCTTTTTTTAAAAAAAGATTCCACATATGACTGATATCATATGGTGTCTTTCTCTTTATGACTTACTTCACTTAGAATGGCATTCTCGGGTCCATCCATGATGTTGCAAATGGCATTATTTTATTCTTTCTTATGGCTGAGTAGTATTCCATTGTGTATAAATATACCACAACTTCTTTATGCAGTCATCTGTTTGATGGACATTTAGGTCGTTTTGATGTCTCTGGCTATTGTAAATAGTCCTGCTATGAACAATTGGGGTGCATGTATCTTTTTGAATTAAGGTTCCCTCCGGATATTATGCCTAGGAGTGGGATTCCTGGGTCATATGGTAAGTCTATTTTCAGCCTTTTGAGGAATTTCATACTGTTTTCCACAAGGCTTGCACCAAACTGCATTCCCACCAACAGTGTAAGATAGGGTTCCCTTTTCTCCACACCCTCCCCAGCATTTATCATTTTAGACTTTTGAATAATTGGCCATCTGACTGGTGTGAGGTGATTCATCACTGTAGTTTTGATTGCACCAAAAATGACCTTTTATAATCTTCAAAAATCTGGATCAAATTACGTTTCACTTTCATATCTGATTGTCTCTTTAGTTTCCTTTAAGCTAGAATAATCACCCTCCCTTTTTAATTTAATTTTATTTTTTGTCCTTAAGACATTGAAACTTTAACAGTACAGGCCAATTCTGTTGTAGAGTAACCCACAGCCTGAATTTATTTACTCGTATTTAGACCTAGGTTAAACACGTGTGCAGGAGCACTATGTAGGCAACAGTGTATCCTTCCCTGTATCACATCTTGCGAGGGGCATATGCAGGGCCATTTTGTCTTTACTGAATTTGATACCTGTCACTTCTGTGAACTTTGGAGTCTAATTTTACATAGTTATAAACCATACTGTTGAATAAATATTACCTTAATTGATGAAATTGTTTGAACATAAACTTAAATTTCATTTATATAAATTTTTGAAGATGTATTTGTTAAATCAAAAGATATGCACTGCTTTAAGGCTTTTAACTTAAATTGCCAAATTATTCCTCAGAATGCTGTAGCAATAATTAAATGAAACTCTCCAGTTAGCGGGTAATACAGGAATCTTGTTTTATTTTGTGTTTCTTTTTAGTGAGGTTAAAAATTCCCACATATGTGGTAATCATTTATCTCTTCTATCTCACATGAATTTCCTTTTAGTGTTCTTTTCCCATTTTTCTATTGGTAATGTTTAACTTTTTATAAGTAATTTGAAAAAAAATTTGTATAACATAACACTGTTTTGGTGATAAAAACCTTTTTGCCAGATTATTGTTTGCCTTCAAATTTTACCTGTGGTGTTTGTGAATGCTGGAAGGTGCGTAGCACAGTTACTAGACTCAAGAACACAACTACTTGGGCTTGAATCCAAGCTTGAACACTTATGAGCTGTGCAACCTTGAACAAGTTACTTAGCCTCTCTGTGTCTGTTTTCTTATTGATAAAATGGAAGTGATAATGGTACTGACTTTATAGGATTGCTGTGAGGATTAAGTGAGCTAATATATGAACAGTGTCCAGAACAATGTTTGGCACATATCAAGTGCTACGTGACAGCTCAGTAAATCAACAATGGTGTCGCTCAGGAGTCATCCCTTTAGGAAGCCGTCTCTGAGTCCCCCAGTTGTGTAAGATGCTACTCATCTGTCCTTCTAGAGCACTGTTCCTAATACTGCTAATTTTATAATATTAATTTACATGCCAGTCTTTCTCGATAGGCGGAAAATTACTGTGCTGGTAAAGGATCGTACCTCACATTATCACTGTATTCCCAGTGCCCCTCATATGCCTTCTTCTGTGAACGAGCTCTTCAGAACTGCTCTGATGACACGTATCTCACACTCCTTTGAGTTGTTATTGTATGTGTGCTTAATTAGTTCTCCAACTAGATCATCCATTTCTTGGGGGCAAATACTCAGACTTTCCTCTGCAAGGCCAGGCTCTGGGTCTAAAATATATTAGGCACTCAACAAACGGAGTATCAGAGGAAAGAGAGGTTGGAAGGAAGGAAGGGAAGGTTAAAGAAAGAAAGGACACAAGAGCAGCTTTCACACAAGTACAAGTCACATGCAGGTGCTTGAGACTCTGCCTTGGAAGATCGTGCCTCCGGTTACTGAGTCTGCTCTACCCAAGTCAAGCCAAGGAGAAGAAGACAGAAGACAGAAACCCCAGCTCTAGTAAACTGTGGACATTTACTCAAGTCTGTGTCATCTTAGTCAGCTACACTCTTCTCAGGGCACCTGCTGCTCCCAAGTCTCTCCTTCCTCCCGCAGGTGCTTTTCCCACTAAATCCAAGGGGACTCTTGAGTCTGAGGGTCTGAGAATGGCTCAAATAAAATCCTGGTTGAAAGGCTTCCAGTTCACAGCGATTCAGAGCATCGATTACACTCGGGGTCTCAAGCCTATTCTTGGCCTGAGTCAAAACAGATGTTAATGCAAACATCTGCATCTCTTCTACTGAAAATATTAAAGTCTACATTCAGTGTCATAGTTGTAACAGCCAAATTGATCAAAAGCTCATTTAAGTGATGATTTTTTTTACTCTTTGACTATCCTGGTAGCCAAGGCTTGTGAATATGATTGCAGCTCATGGTTATTTCTGTAATCCATTTATTTAAATATTCACTTATTTAAAAAATCATTCAGCAGACATGTACATCAGTCTGTGAGAGGCACTAGGGATGGAGATGCAAATTCAACACGGGAGAGGACATCCTCACCCTCGGGTTCTTGGGACAATGGTGGCAGATTGACTTGTCAATCATGATGAGAATGTGCTTTTGTCAGCATTTTGATAGAGTTATGTTCTAGGTGTTATTGGAACACAGGGACGTGTGTATTCATGATTCATAGCTGGAGGCAGAGGTCGTGGGAAATTTCGTGGAGGAAATGAGGCTGGGCTGATTTTGAGGAAGCATTCACTCAGTAAGTATTTACTGGCATGAATAAAAATGGGCACGATCCATCTAGGCATGAGGTTCATTTGTCAGCAGAGGACAAAATAAGGTCCCTAAATGCATGTAACTAATTATTAAACCATCAAAAGGGGGTATGTAGAAAAATGAATTAGGATAATGTGATGAAGAGTGACAGGAAATGGGGAGACAGGTCACTAATTGTCAGTGTGTAAGTGGGATTCAGCTCCAAGTCAAACATCGAACACTTATGTGCAGTCGGCACTCTCCTCATTACCTAAGAGACTGTATTGGGGCAGGAACTACAGGAATGGGAAGGAGGAAGTAGGAGCAACTAGGACGGTGAAGAAAGATGCGCATGTGGGAGGTGGTGAGGATGAAGGTGCGAAGGGAAAGAGCACATGATACTTTGAACAGGAATAGATGCTGGTTTGAAGGCAAAGTGTTGCGTGCTGAAAGAAAACAGGGCCCAACATAGGAGACCTTCAGTACATGTCACATGAATGAATGGACAGATGTGTGGGTGGGTAGATACATGGGTGGCGGTGGCGGATGAACAGGCGGATGATACGGTGGTAAGTTGATACCGGGAAATCAAGGTACTCAACACTCCCGTCCTATCCTGCCCTAATGGGGGGTAAAATAAAAAAAAAAAATTATGTATTTCTTGACATTTTTATCTCTCACTAAACTATCAGCTCCTTGAGGGAAATAATTATGTCGTCCCCTTAGGGCTTGGCACCACGCCCGACCCCCTGGCTTTGTGACAGTGTGGTTGATGTTCGCAGGCTCTACCTGCCGTCCTGCCCTCTCAGCCGCAGTCTGACGGCCTCTAAGCCTGCTGGCTCCGACTCCCCAGCGCTAAGGCCCGGTGAAGCAGGCACTTCCCCCTCAGTCTACCTTGAGTCTTTCCTCTTTCACTGGCAGGTCTTACTGCACACTCACTGGTTTAACCTCAGGCACAGGGGCCTGGCTGCCCAAACCAGGAATCTGGATTCATCCCACAGCCTCCATTAGGGGTAGAAGGAACACATTGGGAAACTGCCAATGTGTAACAATCTGAAAAGCACAAATTATTGGGTCAGGATGAACATCAGTCTTATTGGAGATTGAAGCAGCCCCACCCAGTTGGGCGCAAACTGTGTTTTATGAAGCCAGCTTTTTGTCACAGTGACCCCTGTTAGAGCAGCTATCGTTAAGGGCCTGCCAGTTTTCCCGTTGTAAGGCCCTGTTTCAGAGGCTTATACCTGCCTTGGAAATTCACTGCTGCCTGAAGCTTGACATATTAGAGTGCTTGCAGCCTTTGGGTATGTTTTGAAAATAAGAATAAAATAAAAATGATGGGATTATTTCAGTGAGCATACGTGCCTCAGCTTGCTGGCCTATGAGGACGCTGTAACAAGCTGACCTTTGCCAGGCGGTGGACAGTGAGCTGACACGGCAGATAGTAACATCTGAACATTTTCCTCTTTTGTCATTATGCTCCGTCTGGTCAGCAATCTCCCTGTTAAAGAGCACATGGTGACGTGATGGACGACAGTGGCCCCATGGCAGACATCATTGCCTGTCAGAGTAACCCAAGTTTCAGAAGTTCCTACGCATTGTACATAAATTGACTGTATAAATGTTGTGGAAATGTTTATGATAAAGCAAAGATCCAATCACCCCTCCCCCCAATCATTTCTGTGGATGACTATAAGATTTACAGGTGTCATATTGTGCTGTCACTTTTTTGGGCAGTGAGTTTATATGGACAGTAATGAAGTATCTCTTAAATCCATTGCTTGCGATTACAGAATGCTGCCACAGCTGAGCTGTGGTACTCTGGCTAGTGCCTCGTGTTCCAGGCTGTCTGTAGGTTCTCCCATGGGAGAGGGGAACAACACGGATAATCAGTACACCCTTCAACACTCAACCCGAGCCTGAAATAAATACTAGGCAAAATTAGAGTAAGATGTAAGGAAATGGGCCCTTAGGTAAAAACTTGGCACCTAATCATCAACCAGTAACTATTATCAACCACAGCTTGACTTGACCTTGAGCCCTTCTGGGTTCTTAACATGTCCTCTACTAGAAGCTGTCCTCAGTCCAGTAGCTCTAGTACCAAACATGGGCTCTGACATCAGGTGCTAGAGTTTTACAAATTTCCAATCAACTGTCCACTCACCCTGTGCCTAAGGTGAGCTATTGACCTGCTGAAGGTCTCCGGTCCTCCTCGTTCTTCATCTGTAAGATGGAATGTTAAATGTTACCACTGGAATGTACGTACCTCATAAATTGTTAAGAGGATTAATTAGGAAAATATATATCAAGGACTTACAGCATCGGTCCCTACCCCTCAGTACTGTTCCTCATCAGTAAAAAAAAACTGAGCATGCATACCTTAATATATATATAAAATGTTTCTACACTTATAGGTTAAATCATGCACCACTAAAATACTATGCACATTATAAAACACACACAAAAAAATGGAAATGTTACATGATTGAAATAAATAATACTTCAAAAAATATTTTCATCTGCTTTATTAATAAATGCAGGACACATTTTTGCACTCGGGGAAAATTATTACTATACGTAAATAACATTTATATTATTACATTGAACTAATATTTTTATGAGAGTAATATGATTATAATGATCCATTTTTTTAAATTTTGCTTTAACACAGTGATATAATTAATTTGGAGGTCTGACTTTGTTTTAGTCACCATCACAGTTTAAAATACACTTCACTAAAATATGACTGTCCAAATGAAAGACCATAAATTCCTGGCTGTACTTATTAAAATTGCAGCCCTATATACCAGTTACAGAAAGATTTTTGTCAAAATTCAGTTAGTAAATGTTCATCTTGTCTGGTTTTAGTCAGTTATTTAAAAAAATAATCAGAAATCATTATATTTTACTAAACAGGTTGAAAACACTGAAACTTCGAAGATTTATACATGGGTAATATTTTTTTTCTGGATTTGTTTCTAGATTTAAATATTTTGGTAGGTAACATAACATTTTCAGTAAAAACAAAATCATAATGATGAAAACATTTCTAATATCGTTTTTTTAGAATGTCCTTTCCATATCAGAAATTTCTATTCCAAAATACCTATTTTCTCTCTCATTGTTTAGTCACATTTACCTGCCAGATACAGATGCAGTGTACTGATTTAAAAAAGAAGACCAAAAACAAACAAAAACCCTGATCCACATTTTATCACAGAAAAATACTAGCAAATTCGGGACATATCTTTTTGCTTAAAAATGTATAATTCATGATTAAGCTCAATGACTTTTTTTGATACACTTCCAGGAAATAATTGGAGAGCCTCTCTATAGTACCAACCATTTTCATAGTCACAACGCATGTTACCACAAAATAGTATAAAAATTCTGTTTTTAAAGACAACCTAAGAATGGGAAAAAAAAAATTGCAAACCATCTATCTGATAAGAGGTTAAGATCCAGAATATGTAAAGAACTCATGCAACTCAATAGCGAAAATCCAAATAACCCAATTAATAAATGGGTAAAGGACCTGAATAGACATTTCTCCAAAGAAGATATGAAATAAAAGGCCAACTGGTACAAGAAAAGATGCTCAACATCACTAGTCATTAGGCAAATGCAAATTAAAACCTCAGTGAGATACCACCCCAAACCTGTGAAAAACGGCCATCATCAAAAAGACAAGAGATTACAAATGCTGGCATGGCTGTAAAGAAAAGGAAACTCTTGTGTACTGTTCATGGGATTGCAAATTAGTATACCAGTATCAATGGAGGACACTTAAATATTAAAAACAGAAGCTACCATATGATCCAGCAGTTCCAATTCTGGGAATATATCCAAAGGAAACAAAGACACTAACTCAAAAAGGATATCTGCACCCTCAACACATGGCAGAATTATTTATGATAGCCAAGATGTGGCAACAGCAAAGTGTGCACTGATGGATGAGTGGGTAAAGAAGTTGTGACATATACATAGTGTATATATAGACTCATATGTAAATGTCATTCAGCCATAAGAACCGAGAAAGATCTACCATTTGTGACAACATAGTTGGACCTGAAGGCCTTGTGCTAAGTGAAATAAATCAGAGAAAGACAAATACTGTGTGATCTCACTTATGTGTGAAATAAAAAAACATTAAAAAAAAAAAAAAAAGAGATCATACTTGTGGTTACCAGAGGCAGAGGGGAGGGGAAGGGGGAACTAGAGAAAGGTGGTCAAAAGGTACAAACTTCCAGTTACAGAGTTAGGTACCCACTAGGATGTGACATCCAACAGGATGCCTATAGCTGACACTGCATGTGTGCTGCACAGGAAAGCCATTCAGAGAGCTGATCCTGAGAGTTTTCATCACAAGGAGAAAAACTTTTTCCTTTTCTTCTTTCTTTTCTTTTCACTGAGTCTATTTGTGATGATGGGTTTTAGCTAAACCCGTTGTGGTTTACCATGTATGTAAATCATGGCATCATGGTGTATGCCTCAAACTTACAGTGATACATGCCCATTATTTCTCCATAAAACTAGGGGGGAAATTCCACTCTTTAAAGAGTGCAGCCTGTAAATCCATTTGTCATGGTTCATGCAAGCTACACATCACAATAAACTAGAAAATAACAAATGATGGGTCCACTGCCAAAATCCCCTGCACGTTGTGGAATTCCCATTTCTGTTCTGGACCCCTTAATAATCCAACATGGACTGAGAGAGGGTGTGGCCATAAATTCAAGCATTAATAGATGGTCCCAGGGAATGAAATCTAAATCTTAATGTGTAAGAATCAAGTTAATAACCAGAGAGGTTAATATGGCTGCATTTGATGATTGTGATAAAGGAAACAATTAGTTCTGCCAAGGGGAGATGCACCAGTCTCCTCCTAGACCCTCTCATCAGCCAGGCATTTGAAAACAATTGGAAATAAAACACTTTACTCGAAGGTTTTCTGCTGGTTTTTGTGGGCTTTCCCCACCTCCTTTGTCTTTCCTTCACTGTAGCTGACTCATTTTTGAAATTTTACTTCAGACTAGAATTATCAAATCTTTTCACTTTGAAACTACAATTTCTATAAAACGGATGGCAATGATCAAACATTGTCAATTTCATAGTGTCAGAAATTATTCATGTACATTTCCTTAATACCAGTTACTTTATAAAGCTTCATGATAAATGAAAACAGAAGGCTGTTTTTTGTTGGAGGGGGTGGAGGAGGAGGGAAAGGGAACAAGGGGAAGGTGCCCTGTGAGGTAAATACCATTTAGTTCTAAATGCCTAAGGGTTTTCAGGAGGTGCTAACCAGCACCTTTATAATTGTTGTAGTTCCATGTGGCATCTTTCGTGATGGTGATCTCCTGAGAAAGGGGGCCGCCAGGAGTAACCTGCCTGAGAGTGCGGTGTGTGCTCTTGTTAGACAGGTTCCCACCTTTTCCTTAATCTTGTACCGGATAGAAATATGGGCTGCGGATGGGTGAGCAGGTGGGAAAGAACTCACTGTAAACAGAGGAGGCAGCTTAAAAGGAGTAAGTCCGGCCATGTGAATAAATGGGTCAGATGTTGTACAAACAGTTAACTGATGCTAGAGAGACATCTGCCCTTCAAGTGAAACCAACAGAAAAGAAACATAAGCCTTATTTTGAAATGCCAGATACTATAAAATCTCACAAAGCCTCCGCAATAAGAAGCAGTACAGGAAACAGAAGTCCACATGAAACTGACCCATATATGTATTTTGGTTGGGGGAGGGGCTGGGAACTTTTCAGATCCTCAAATTTTTTAATATTATTTTGCTATTTAAAGGTGAAATTAAGGTAGAAATGGGTGAAGAGTTAATACGACGTATTTTGAAGTAAATGAAAGCAAAGGCAGTGTAGAGAAAGGATGTTTTAGCGATTTATTAGGCGGAGGCTCAAACGCGTTCTGGCCTATGTCACTTGAAACCCTTGTATTTTGCTTCTCAGTTCAGATGTGTGTTGTGCATCAAATGGGTGTCCCATTCGTTATTTTTGTTTAAGCAGTGTCTGCAGGGAATTCCAAGGGACCATTTAATAAACTGCAGCAACAATGGAATATTTGTTCACTTTTCTTCAGCAAAGTATCTGAGAAAAGTGTGTTCCAAGGTAGTGAGCGGGTAGCCGTCAGGAGCTGCTGCTCCCTGAGCCTGGCAGCCTTGTGAGAGTTACTAATATCTGCAGATTTAATGTGTTTAGTCTAGTTGAAAGGTTTGTGATGTGTTTTTGATTTCCTGCTTCAGAAATGCGTTTTGGCTGTCTCTTCTGCCAGCATTATATCACAGCAGAGAGATATCAATGTAATTTTAAAAAATAACTTCCAAATAGCTGGTTCTCACAGATGGTTACATTTTCCTTTGCCATGTATGGCGTCTAACTTTTAAATTTGAATTTTATTCTTTTTATTAAGGATAATTACCACTTATTGGTATAGCGTTTCTTTTAATTATGTCCAGATTTTAATGACCAATATTTTGGGTTTTGTGAACTACAGTGTTAATCAGATACTCTGGCATTTTAATAATATTAAAATTTAATGATAATCGTTAAATTATAGCAAAACCAGAGATACCCATTTGTGCTTATTTGTACAAAAAGTTCAATATAAAATTTTGAGTATAAAACAAATCACAGGTTCTATTTCAAATATGTAAAATTAATTCACTTGTATATAATATCTAAATTAAAATATTATCCATAGGCATCATTATCTAGATACAATATCATAAAAAGTTTATTTATTATACATTTTTCAACATTGGGGAAACATAATTTGCTATTTTAAGAAATATTACTCCTTTTTAAATTTCACTATATATAATTCTTATAGCTCTGATTACAGTGATTAATTTGTGCCACTAAGTTCTACAAATACATAGTATTAGTGACATTAAAAAGATAGAGTCAATGTCTATCAACTGTTTTTTCCTTTATGGTCTCTTTCAATTGGTATATACATGCTCCTTTTTGTTAGTAGATTACTTACCTATATCCGTAAATTCTTTCGAATTCTCAAATGAATCCCACCTGGTTTTTCTAATATGCTGCAATCTATTTTCCTGAGTTGATGCCTCACCTTTTAAAGATACCTTCAAAGGTACCTTTTATTCATCCTAGTGCAAGATCTCTCATTTCTTTTCACATCTTCTACAGTAAAGAAAGGATCTTTTCACCTTTTTTTATTGTTTCAGTGGATCAACAAGGACCTTTGGGGTAGTTATAAAAACCTCAGAAGGAAAAGATGATAGTGACAAACACTGAGCTTTAAATGTTTCTATACATGTTGTAATTAAAATTTTTAAATTTCAGTGAATTACATTAGTGTAGTACAACAGAATGATGTATACTGTGGCATTTTTAAAACATTTCTTTCTTGATATAGTTCACCACGATATAGAAAAGTACTTATGCATGTGTATCAAATTTTAAAAGGAGCCTTTAATGACTCATATTGTATCAAAGAAAGAAAAGTCAAGTTAGTATGACAGTGAAAAAAACAGATTGAAACAGTATTTATTATTCATAATGGCAAAATACATTGCTACATTTATATATTTAGTACAGACTGTTCCATGTAAAGTTCTTAAATGCTTTTGTAGTCAAATGCTGCTACCCATGTCATAGATTAGAGGTGGGGGGTTGGTTGTGGGTATGGGGGGTGGATCTCAGTAATTTACTGAGGATTACATGGGGGACAAGTAAAGGAACTGGGGATAGGTAATTGTTTCTGTGTACTAAAAACATTGCTCCCCCATATGTATCAGTGATATTTTGCACAAATGTTGATAAACATCTGTCAACAGATGTTAACTGAAAAGCCCTCATATATTGTTCTAACTTTAATATGTTCATGTGTGTAACACTGATATTTTAAACACACGCACATACACTTCCACACTAGACTCAGATGGCTTTGATGGAACATCATCCCTTCATGTAACTTTAAAAGGTCTTTCTAAATGATCTTCCTTAAAAGAAAGCTTCTGGGAAGTAACACAGCATAATGCTCAGGCAGATACTACACTTAGATTTGAAATAAACTTGCAATAGTTAAATTAAAAAATCTGGAACCAGTCTGTAGAACAATCTGAAAATGTTAATATGAAATTGTTACACAGTACAGATAAGTACACGAAAGTAAACCATATGTTAGGGATAGTTTCATAAAATCATGAATAGAGTATTTCCTTTGTAATTGGTTTAGACTCCAGATTGCAACTTTGACACTGACTTAAAACTTGACAAAGAAATTTATGTTTTGTAACTGACATTTTAAATGGAAGATTTACTTGTACTGGTACCCAATATGTTTTCTGTAATTAATTCCTTTGAGGTCAGTTTTCGTAGACACAGAATGCCTTTAACATTAATCACTCCCTTAGTAATATCTTGATTGCTGGAATTAGCAATTGAAAAAAAAAGTTAATCTTTTTCAAATGAGGTTCTCAGTTCCAGGCATTATTTGTTTCACAGATACAAGATTTTCTTAAAAGTGCAAAATATGTTAAAAGTGAATGCTAGGAAGTCAGTGTAAGGCAAAACAAACAAACAAACAAACAAACAAAGCCCCAAAACCTGGAAGTTAACTAAATCATACATTGAAAAGAGATGGAAAGTTTAATTATATAGGTGCTTAAGGTCTTCATGAAGGGACTGAGGGACTCTGTTAAGAGGGTCTGTCTCATTTTAAACCTTATACTATTATTCAGGTTATCTGTATATAATACTCAACATTTATAAGCCTTACATTCATCTTTTTTATTTATTCATAAAATGTTGCATAGATTAATTGGTGTACAGCACAACTTGATGGAAAATGGTGTTCAATATACTGTTGTTGAATGTATGACATTTTGATTATAGCTTAATTTTTAGTTTTGATTTTAAAATGGGAATGATGTACCTAAAAGCTGAAAGATGAGTAACTGAGCATACAGCAGTTCACTATACCCAAAATAAATTTTATTATGTAAGAAAAATGTTTACTAATTAGGCATGTTTACATACTTGTAGTTACTAATTATATTCTCTTGACAAAAGACCATCTTCCTTCTTTAACATCTGTGTTGCCTTCATCGTATGTTTTGAATAGATTGTACGTATTTAATGTCTGTTTATTTATGAAGCATGGAAAGTAACTGTGAGTCTACGCAGCAGTGCTTAATGAAAGACAAGTGCTCACCAATGTCACGTAACTGACTAACCCACATGGCACACAACGGCAAGGGATGCTGAGACCAGTGGGGTTTTGTCCACCAGGTCTAGAAATACTAGACCTTCCAAAAGGTGCGATGAATGCATTTGGGCTTCCAGACATCTTGATGAGTCCTAGGAAAACAACTATCCTGACTTTGGTGAAATTCCTTCTACTTGTTCCTTTATGTGTTATTATCTATCACCAACCAGGACATTCAAGTATTTACAAAGTGATGTTTTTACTCAGAGTTTTGAGATAGTGGCTTTGGGTTTATGGATGGATTTTGGAGTTTATGCTTAGCATAAGGAGTAATTCCTTCCCCCAGCCACCCCCACCATTCGATACTGAAGTTAAAGTATTTAAAGAAATGTTTCAAAAAACATTTCTCACTATCTGTGTAGGTTAATATGTGAGATTTAGGTAAAAATCGTTATTTTTGTCTTTTTGGGGGTTGGCACTTTAACTCTCCCTGGAAATACTATATAGTACTATCCTAAACTGGAATCTGAGACTCTTGAAACAGAGCTACATTCCCTGACCTTTATTCCACCTCTTATAGAGGAATGCAAGAGAAATATTAACATTAGGAGGTGAAAGAACCATCACAAATAGACAAAGTAGTAATAGAGGAAGAAGAAAAACTATCAACCCTCACAGAAGACCACTTAAATTAGACTACACTTCAGTAACACGTTAACAATTTTTCACATTCCAATAAAAACAGGTTTAGATGCTATCAGCATTGTAGATCACATCACGCATAACTTGGGACCACACATACCTGGCGCCATGGCATCCTGCACACATACGGCTACCACATGAAAGGAAACGATGTGAAAACTTGGAGTTTATACGTTTTTTTCCCTTTCTGAAGGATTTCTGTGAAACTGAATGCTTATAAAGTTAAATCTAGAATCCTGAATGTTCAAACATAGATTCTGCAGCTAAAGTCCTATGCTTTATTATTTCACAGCCTTGCAGAATTATATTTATTTGAGTGCAACTATGATTTTACTTTAGAAATTACTGTAGATGTACTGAAAACTCATCTAATTATAATGAAGACGTTGGGGAAAACATATGCTGTATCTATTTCAGGGTCAAAGCAGTTTAAAGGTTAGATTGGGGGGAAAAATAACAACTTCCATTAAGCTTTCATGTCTCTAGGTGGTCTCTCAATTAAATAGTTGTATCTTAATTTTACTGAATGGAGAATTTTTAAAAATCTGGTTAAGATTAAATTCTGCCCATTTGTGTAATTAATTAAATCTATTTTGAATGTCTTAATTTCCACAAAGACTTGCAGGCCTAAGCTCTATTTTGGTAGTCCTCTCTGACATTTATGACTTGACAAACATCCAATCAACAAGCAGCGAAACAAACAAACAAAATTTTAATATCCTTCTTCCTAGGACAAGGTAGAAGAAGTTAACACGTGACAGTTTCTTACTTGGGGATGGGAGCTGGTGAAAAGTTAGAAAGCAAAACTCTGATGAAAATAAAAATCCAACCAACCTGCAAACATTCCAGTGTGTTTTAGGAATTATCATCCTGTTAGCATATTCTTACGTGCATATATTCTTATCTCTTGCTCTTTTTTTAAACCAAAAGAAAACTTTATCTTCCAGCCAGAGATCTATGTTAATTTAAGAATAGTATTTAAAGGATTGAAGTGAACGCTGTCTTGTTTTGAATCACATTACGACATTCTTCAGCGTCACTGACTTTCGCTAAAGAAAAAAAAAAAGAGTCCAAGCAACTTGCCTTTAAAAAGATTCCAATAAGAGAGACTTGGCAGATCTGTGGTTGCCCTGGAAAAAGATTTCCCGAGTGTGGGCAACAAGCCCCGCCACACTTTGTTTTAAAAGCCCGACCAGGCAAAGCCAGGCGAGGCATTGCTTCCCCTTTCTGCCCCCTCAAGGACAAATTGTTGCCTCCTTTTACATCCATCCTGCCAGAAGGAGGGGGGGCTTTTTCCACTTTCATATGCTCCTCTGCTTTAATTTCAAGAGAGGAAAAAAGAGAGCAGAAGAGCCCCGAGATCCGCCGCGCATCTCTAATAACATTTCGGCGGCGACGGGCGGGACGCGGGTGTGTGCGAGCGGGCGAGAGAGCGGGCGAGCGGGCGATGGAGGCGGCGGCAGCGAGCGGGGCGCTCGGCCGCCGTCAGGCTCCGGGTCCGCGCGCCGCGGCGACGCCTCCAGTCCGGGTCTTGGCGGGGCCCCCCCACCCTCCGGCTCCCCGCGAGCTCGCCTTTTAATCCTGCTCCTCTGTCTGTGAGTGAGTGCAGGCAGGCTGACAACGATGTCCTCAGTGACTGCGTACAGAGCGAGTCCCTGCGGGTTAGGGGCCCCCTCTGCAGCCATCCTGATGGCTTTGGGGCCCTTGCTTCCATTTCCCATTGTTACCTGTACTATTAACGGGAGCGGCGGCGCAGTCCGAGACCTTGCAGGTTTGTGATGAGGGCGTAGCACGCAGCACACTCCTCCTCTTACTCCTCCTCCTGCTCTGGCTGCCGCTGCCGCTGCTGCCGCCGCTGCCGCCCAGGCAGCCGTAGACTTTAGAGCCCCCGGTCCAGCGCGGGCGCCCCGAGCCGCGGGCCTCGCACACACCCTTCCGCACACAAGCAGACCTGCACACCACCTGAGGGGCCACCGGCTCGGGGTGGAGGTGTTTTTATCTTTTTTAAAAAAATTACTTTAGTGTGACTTAAAAAAAAAAAAAGGAGAGGGGAGATGGGAAGGGAAAAAAAGTATTTTTTTTCTCTTTGCTTATTTTCGTTGCCCCTTCACATCTGCCTTGGATGGTGGGAGACTTTTCAAGTCCTTTTTATCACCTTGCAGGATTGATCCCCTCTCCCCACATCCGTCCCCCCTCAAACTACAACAAGAGCACGACTGGCTTTGTAAACAAATCACTGTTATTTCTTTTCCCCAGGAGGGAATTTTGTTGAGAAGAGAAAGCGATTTTTAAAAAATGCTTTTCTTTTTATTAGTCTTTTTTCTATTGGAATTAAGTATGTGAAGTTTGAAGTGGAAATAGTGTTTATCTGGCGGTTCTTCAAACGTTGTCCTGCAAAGTTTTTTTTTTTCTCAGCTTTTTTTCTTTCTTTCTTTTTTTCTTGTTTCCTTTTTTTTTTTTTTTTTTTTTGAGGGTGGGGGTTGGGGGTCGAAGGCTGGGAAAGTTTGGTGCAGCCGCCGCCGCCGCCGCCGCCGCCGCCGCGCAGAACGCGGAGGCCGGGCAGCCGCGAGCCCCGCGCGCGAGCGCGAGCAGGAGCCGGAGCGAGGAACGGAGCAAGGAGCGAGGGCAGGAGGGAGGCCGAGCGGAGGGCGCGGGGCGCGCGGCCACGAGGAAGTGTAGTTTCTCACAGGGTTGAATTGAAACAACTCAAGATGTTTGCTTTTACGACGCGTCGCCTCAAGCAAGCGAAACCGAGATCCCTCAAAGGTAAGGAGGACCACCCCCCCCCGCCCTAGTCCCACTTTCCTCCCCCAGCCATGAGTGTCACTGTGGGTAGCAGAACGAGGGCTGCGTGGCCGCGAGGCATGTGTGCGCGGGGGCGCGCACTCTCCCCTCCCCTGTTTAACTCGCAGGTGGCGTGAGGGTGATGTGTCGGGGGTGGTGGGGACGTGTTGGGGGAAGATGGGAAGACGGGAGGAGGATCCCCAAGTGGAGCGGCGGTAAACAGTGGGCAGGAAAAGACAACCAAAGGGGAAGGGGACGGGGAAGGAGAAGGAAAAAGAATAGAAATCATCCGGAGGGGAAGAGAAAAGTCCCATCTGTGCTCTACATCTGGGCTGGAGGAAGAGGTTTCTGTTGTGTCTTCGCAGAGAATAAAAAAACCGTGTGGTGCTTCTTTTTTCCTTTCTCTGGAAGAAGAAAAAAGTGATTTTGAAGAGGGGTGAACAGCTTCTGCTCATTACAAGCATGGCCCGGGGTTCCGGCCTCGCCAGGGCGAGGACACAACAGCCGCCGCCTCCTCCCCGCCCGCACCCGGCTCGGGATCTCCCCGGCCCCCCATTCCCTGCGCAGGGCACCCATCTTGGCCGTTCCGAGAAAGTTGACCATCCCCTCACTCCTTCTCCAGCCGCCCTCTTTGGTCTTTTGCTTTGCGAGACGGGTTCCGGCGACCAGTCTCCCCCGGTGGAGACAGAAGTTTGCGGGTTGCGTGTGGGGAGATTTTGGGGGGTGCATTGGCTGGCTGCGGCGGGGGGAGGTTGGAGACGGGGGACACTGAAGTTATCCACCTGTTGGCTGTGGTGGAAGGTGGTGAGGAGAGTCACGTGGCGGCCTCCTCCTCCTTGGCCGCCTGCTCTTCCACCTTCCCGAGCCTCCTCCCGGGGAAACCGGGGGCGGGCGGCCGCCAGCCGTGGGAGGTCGAGCGCTCAGACGCCGAGAGCCGGGAGGGCGAGCAGCGGAGCGGGAGGACCACAGGAGGTGCGGGCAGGCCGGGCGTGGAATCGGGGCAGGGGCACGGGGTGACGGCTGGAGGCGGCGGGGGGCCCTGCGACCTCGGCGGCGGACGAAGGGCGGCTTGTGCGCCCGCGGGGTCCCGGCGGCGGCGGCGGCGCAGCATCCTCTTCCTCCTCGGTGGCCCGGGTCCTGGCGCCCAGTTGCCCTTGTCGCTCCCGATTCGGCCGCCGGCCCGGGGAAGGGATGGGCAGACCTGGGCGCCCCGCGCCTCCCTGGCCGATGTGTTTTCATGATCTCGATTAAGGAGCCCTCACCGCACACACAACGCCCTTTCTTCTCCTGGGAAGGGACGGGGTTGGGGAGGGCCTCGCAGAATAGAACGCTTTCTCTTTTTCCTGAAGCACAGAAGTTTTAGTTTGAAAAGGAGGTGAATCATCGACATGTGTCTTGACACAGTTTTTGTGGTTGTTTCTGTGGTCGTTTCCATTCTCGTGGGCCACACATATTCTGGGAAAATCTAGAGCAAGGGCCTGAAAGATGTGGGCATAGAGAGGTAAAAAATCAGCGCGCGGGTGTGTGCGGTGTCAGGGTAACGGCGGACGGCGCTCGTGTCGGGGGAACTTGCCGTGAGACTCAGCTGCCTTAAAAGTCACCAGGACCAACCTCTTCATCCTCTCTTGGAAAGAACTTTACGGGTTTGATAGGAGAGCGCTTGGTGTCAGCCCGGGTTGAAGAGCTGCTAGAGGCTTCAGAAACCTAAGTGATTAGGGAGGCGTTTCATTTTAAAAGAGTTTATTGAAGTTTGCACAATCGGTAGTTTTGCTCGTTTGCAGTTTCTGAGCTTTCAGCTTGCCTGCCTTTGGAGTGAATTCACGGGGAACGTTCTGTTGACTGTGGTGCACGTGCTCTCTGGGCTTCCTAAAGAGGATTTATTCTCATGCACCTAGGATTTTATGGGTGGTCAGTGAAGCTGTCAGTTGGTATTCGCAGGGCAGTCTTTGGCAAGTTGAGTTGCAAAATACCTGGGACCGAGACTTGTGCAGCCTTTAAGTTAATAAGCCAAACAAGAAAAAGAAAAGAAAAAAAGGCAAGTGAAACTGGGTAGAAGGCATTTCATTCTTTTGTTAACATTGTCGTAACACAAAAACATTTGGATATCTTCTCCATGAAGACACAGCATCTGTTTCAATTGCCAAGCTCTAAATAAAATATTTACATAAAAAACAAAGATTTAGCTTCTGTTTTCTGTGTGGGCAGGGAACACAGTGGTGTTCTCCTCTGTCAGCTGCTTGGACGGCTCCCAGAAGAGCGAGTAGCCTCAGGTGGGCTGGCTGAGCTTTGGGGTGAGAAGCTGAAGACAGGAAAAAAATAGTACAGTCCTTACTGAGGAGCGGGTTTGTTTTTCTTCAGGGTATGCATTTACCTGGAAAAACACATATTTAGGTGAGTTATGTTAGATGACCAATTGTGGTATTAGTAGCGGGTGTGCAGCAGTAGAATGGCATTCTAGATGGCTCTTCTTAAATGCCTCGCCTTTTCTTCACTGTTTTCATTTCCCTATGTCTACCTGGAAGAGTCTCCATTTTTCACAATGTGTTTGAGGAGTGTTCTAAGTACGCGTATTCTGTGCAGTACATTGGACGGTCACACTGGGATCATAGAAGAGCCAGGGAGGTATTGGTATGCGAAATGTTCTGGCATAAAAATAACAATAAGCAATGAGCGACAGTTTGCTATCAGCAGGCATAGAAAGGCAGCCTTGATTTGTTTCTTCTTCTTTGAAAACTGATTTGTCGTTTTGTAACTAAGATAAAAATGGTGATTTTATTAGATAAGTGACAGTATTTCAAAACCTTGCAGATTACTTCACAGCCACTTGAAGGAGGCATTGGAAACCAGGGAAATGCGATGTGCCTTTCTAAATCAAACATGAGGATCCACAGTCAGTCTCCAACTTGTCTCCTACATCTATACTATTTCTTTAACAAACAAGGTTTGAAAGATATTTCTGATATGGCTGTCACTTCCAGTGTCATAATTTGAAACTCATATCTCAGGGGAATAGTTTACATAAGGCAGGTAAAAATGTTAAAACAAAATGACAGTTAAGTTTGGAGTTTTCATTTTCAACCAAAGGCTTAAAAATAAGGACTTCCAAAAATTTCCAGTTGTATTTATTTTGTGTATTCTCATACTTAAAAATTATGCAGGTTTTTTTTCATTGTTGTTGTTCATAGCAAACTTTTGTGTAATTATCCTAATAGCCCACCCCCTGGGAGTGGGGACCAGGCTTCTGGCTGCAGTGGAGCCTGCCCTGTTTGGTCTCCTTACCGCTAAAGGGCATTAAAACTGGTAACACCGAAAAGATTCATTTTTCTGTTGGTGAAATCTGTGAGCTGTATTTTGAAACATGGAACTGTTTTACCCCTCCTGCCTCTCAAAGGCCTAGCATCAAAATTCTCTCAGTCCACACACCAATCAAGAAGCTTATTCTGTCTTTATGCTATGGATCTTCAGAATAATTCTTTCTATATTTAATGAGACAGGAGTTAAAGCCAGAATTTAGAGGCATGGATGGTCAGACAGCTGAATGAGTCGCCTTCTGCCCTATTTGTACTAGCTGGATATTTATCTCAATTTCTGAGAGGAGGCATGATATCTGAGCAGATCACCTGCCTGGAAATAGTTCTCGTGTCAGCTTGTCTTCAGGGGAAGCAACTTACTTGCATCAAGTTGATCATTTGTGACCTATTTCTATTTTTCTTGCTGGCTCTTCATTCTATTTCTTGTAGTGCTTCTCGGTTGAAAGCGTCTCAGCCATTTTACCTGATAAAAACCGATTTTGGGAAATTTACTGCAAAAAGCACTTGTAAGATAGTGGTCCACTTCATACAGGTGTGATGTATTCAGTAAGAACCAAGTTATAAAGCTAGGAAGGAGAGAGGGGAGCACTTAGACAGTGAAATGGCCAAGTTAAACACGAGACACAATTAGGAGATCGGGGCCCTCAGGTGTTCATAAACCCATACCAGGGGTCTCTGGGGAGAAATGGTGGGAACGGGGAGAAAGAGAGCCCCAAAATGCCCTGTTTAACTTGGCTGTCAGAGTAGCTGACCCTTTGTCACTTGGCACATTTCAAAGTTCTCACACTTACGATTGACCTTTTTCCTTTTACTTTCTTTTGTACTTATAAAGTATGATTTTTTTTAAGGGGAAGTAATTTATTTAGACATATAATGAAGTGGCAAAAATTCAACCCTCAATTTAAAGAAGAAACGTAAACTATAGAATTTGAAAGAAAAGGCAATGGGTTTTAAGTCTGTAACCTTTTGAAAGTCAGAAAAACCTATCTATTAGGCTGTATTCTCTGGTGAGAAAGCTCTGAAAATCGTAGGTGTTAAAAAGCCACTGCAGGGAGCTTGTACTGGCCCCTTAATTTAATAGAAATATTAAACTCTCCAGCCTTTTTTTAAACACTTTTTTTTCAAAGTCAAAATGTATTTTCTTGCAGGTAGACAGGTGGAGTGTCACCGCCACAACAGCAAAGAGCAGTCCTCTTATGCTCCACGAGCTTTATTTCTGTAAAAAATCCCCTTGCCACCAGAGATCTGGTTTGGCTTTGGAAATCATGCCAGAGTAAGAAAAAAAATCTAACTTATGTGTGTAAAGAAAATTGTGTGAAAACAGATGTATTTAATTTTTTTCTCCATTAATTCCTATTGTGCTGTCTGAGGTTAAAGTTAGTAATCCTACATTGTGCCATCAGTTCCGGAACCAGCTGTTCATTTTAGCCTGTTCATATTTGAAGAACAGGCCTTTGTCATTTGGCCATCGTATAAGCACTGCTCTGTGCCCAACTCAGCTAATGTCCCCACAGCTCAGCTTCCAGGCAGCCTGTCTTTTCTGTAGCTTGTCTCTCCTCTTCCTCTCCTCTGCTAGGTCTTGCTCAAAATCTTTCTCTGTCCCTGCTGTTAGATTAGTGGATTCACACATTCTGTTTCCTCTCCCTCCTCTCCTCTAAGTGTCTTTCCTCTATAATTTTCCCTACAAGACTCTTATGCAGCTTTCATATGCTCGTAAGACAGACTCACTCACAGTATTAATGCGTATGTTAAAAAAGACAGTTGCCATTTTGGAGGCAATTTTATTTATTGTTTTTCTTGCTCCTTGTTGTTTTCCTTAAACTGTTATCAGACTTAAGATTCATCCATTTATATATTCAGTGTATTTTTAGGGTTTCCAAACCAGAACCCAAGTTATTTACCTATCATTACAGAGTGAAGAAATATTCTGAATATTACATAAGTGTTATATTCTTTCTGTTTAACAATGTCAATGTTGAATAAATATTTATTCAAAAGTATTTACTGAGTGTCTGTATGTCAGCAACCACCCTAGATAGTACCATTTACCCTTCCACACAAGCTTTTTAGGTGAAATAATTTTTTTAACATTAAGTTTTCTCAATATGATAATACCCAGGTTCAAGCAAAAAAGAATTAGGAAATACACAGCAACAACAATCACTTTCAATACTTTAAGGACTATCTTTCCAAAGTTTTATCTATATTTTTGAATTGTTAATTTTTTTTTCCATTTAACACTATATCATACACATTCTTCTACATTAATGGTTGTTAAAGGTCGATGGGTTCTTTTTCAGGTGTACGATAGTTTTAAAATCATACTTTCAATGTTGGACTCTTAGTTTTTTTGTGATTACGTGTGAAGACCATGATGAACATCATTTAGGTATTTTCCTTTTCATATATCCATAGGCGGTTCCTTGTAGCCTCAGAAATTGTATTTCTAGTGGGCTGGGGGACATTTTTCCAGCTCTCAAAGAATTATTACTTAATTGGTTAAAAGTCTGCAGGCTATATATATCAAAGGCGATCCCTTCTGTTTGAAATTCAGCAAAATCCAGAGTTTGCTCAAACCTTAACTCTTGCAAAGTGTCTCCTTTATTCAGTACATGTTGACAGAAAACTGGACATGAGGATACAAATATGAATAAAAACCAGTGCAGGGCAGATAGCAAAACAGACTAGAACTGATAAACGAGTTTAGGAAGGTAATAAGAAGCAATATTTGTTACAAAAACCAATGGCATTTCTATACACTAGGGACAAAAATATGAAAAGGAAATTAAGAAAATAATTTCATTCATAATAGGTTAGAAAAGAATAAAATACCTAGAAATAAATTAAATAAAGATGTGCAAGATCTATATACTGAAAACTACAAAATATTGCTAAGAGAAATTAGAGATCTAAATAAATGGAGAAATAGATTTTCTTGGATCAGGAGATTTCATATTATCAAGAAGGCAACTTTCCTCAAACTGATCTATGAGTTCAGTGCAGTCCCTATAAAACTTCTAGCTGACTTCTTTTGGGTAGAAACTGAGCACCAGTCTGAAAATTATTATGGAAATGCAAAGGATGATAATAGTCTAAACAGTTTGGCAAAAGAATAAAGCTGGAGAACTTTCACTATCTCATCTCAAATTTTACTGTAACATGTATTCATCTAGACAATGGGCTTCTGGCACAAGGATTGGAACACAGTTCAACAGCAAAGAATTAAAAGTCCAGAAATAGAACCTTACTTTTTACTATGAATTTATTTTTAACAATGGCCCCAAGACAATTCAATGGGAGGAAACTTGTTTTGTTTTTTGTTTAATCAAGAAAAGGTGCGGAAGTAAATGGATACCCACAAGAAAAGTAACAACACACACACACACACACACACACACACACACACACACACACACACACCCCTCAAAGAAATGGAAACTTACATCACACTAGGCAAAAATGAACTGAAACTTGATCATAGATCTAAATGTAAAAGGCAGCTCTTAACATTTCTCAAAGGAAACAGGAGAAAATCTTCACAACCTCTTAATACAACATCAAAAGCATAATTTATACAAGAAAAAATTGGTAAATTGACTTGATCAAAATTAAAACCTCTTGCTCTTCAAAATCCCCTGTTAAAAGAATGAAGAGACAAGCCACAGACTTGGAGAAAATACTGCAAATCACATATGTGGTAAAGAATAAAATCCTGTAATTTGCGACACCATGACTAGACCTAGAGGATGTTACGCTAAGTGAAATAAAACAGAAAAGACATACTGTGTGATTACACGTATATGCAGAATCTAAAAAAAGAAAACAAATGAACAAACGTAACAAAACAGAAACAGAGTTATAGATACAGAGAACAAACACGTGGTTGCCAGAAGGGAGGGTTTGGGGAGGAGGAAAGCAACAGGTGAGGAAGAATTAAGAGGTACAAACTTCCAGTTGCAAAATAAATGAGTCACAGGTATGAAATGTACAGTGTGGGGAGTATAGTCAGTCACTATGTGATATATTTGTGTGGTGTCATGTGATAACTACAGTTACCATTTTGAAATGTACAGAAATACCAAATCACTCTATTCTGTAACGGGAACTAACACAGTACTGTAGGTCAATTATACTTCAAAAACAAATACATAGAAAAAGAGATTAGATTTGTGGTTACCAGAGGCGGGGGCTGGGGGGACGGGGAACTGGATGACGGCAGTCAAAGGTACACACTCCCAGTTATAAGATAAGTAAGTATTACGGATGTAACATACAACATGATAAATATCATTAACACTACTGTATGTTACATATGAAAGTTGTCAGAGTAAATCCTAAGAGCTCTCATCACAAGGAAAAAATTCTTTTCTTTCTTTAATTTTGTATCTATACACATTGATGGATGTTCATTAAATTTATTGTGATGATCATTTCATGATGTATGTAAGTCAACTCATTATGCTATACACCTTAAACTTTAAAAAAAAACTTTATTAATAGATTAATTATTTTAGAGCAGTTTTAGGTTCACAGCAGAATTGAGCAGAAAATACAGAGTTCACACATAGCCCTCCCCACCCACACATATACACTCCCCTACCCTCAGCATCCCTCATCAGTGTGGCATATTTGGTAAAATCGATGACCAACATGGACACATTATTATCAACAAAAGTCCATAGTTTACATTAGGGTTCACTCTTGATATTGTACATTCTATGGGTTTGACAAATGCACAATGACATGTAGCCATCACTATAGTATCACACAGAATAATTTCATTGTCCTAAAAATCCCTTGTGCTCCATCTATTCATTCCTTCCTCCTTCTCCTCAAACCCCTGGGAACCACGATCTTTTTATTGTTTCTGTAGCTTTACCTTTTCCAGAAGGTCATTTGGTTGGAATTGTTCAGTTTGTAGCCTTTTCAGACTGGCTTCTTTCAGTCACTAATATGTCTTTTAAGTTTCTTCCATGTCTTTCATGCCTTGATAGATCATTTTTCACTGCATACATATTTTAAATTTACATGTATGTACTGTTCATTGTTTCTAAGAATGTTTAGAGCTTTAGCTTTTTAAGCTTATATAGTTATCAAAGGAATAAAGCCAACCACAATAAGAATTAATTCAAAAAGATACATATACCCTGCTATTAACAGCAACATTATTTGTAATTGCCAAGATATGGAAGCATCATAACTGCACACCAATAGTTGAATAGATAATGAAGATGCAGCACATACATACATGTAATGGAATATAACTCACCCATAAGAAAGAAGGATGTATTGCTATTTGCAGCCCTTCTTTCACTTTTTTTTTCACTTCAAAAACCAGAATGTTATAACCAGCAGAGCCATTTCCATTACATCAAAAGCAACAAAATACCCAGAAATAAACTTAACCAAAGAGATTACCTATCCTCCAAAAACTGAAACGACACAAAGAAGTGGAAAGATTTCTTGTGCTCTTGGACTGGAAGAATCGACACTATCAAAATGGCCACACTACCCAAAGCAACCCACAGATCCAACGCAACCCCCATCAACATACTCACGACGTTCCTCACAGAACTAGAACAAACAATTCCAGAATTCATAAGGAACCACAAAAGGCCCCAAACAGCCAAAGCAATCTTTTGTAGGTCTTGTTTTTCACTTTCTTCTTTTTCTCTTTTTTTATGGCTTGATGACTAGAGAAGGTCCTTTAACATTTGTTGTAAAGCTGGTTTGGTGGTGCTGAAATATTTTAGTTTTTGTTTATCTGTGAAGCTGTTGATTTCTCCATCAATGTACACTTCAAACTTTAAACAATGAAAAAGAGAGAAAGAATGGACTTCAGTTAATATTAATGTGTGACCAATGGGCCATGGTAATTAATATAAGATCTTAATATTAGGGGAAACTGGGTGAGGGGGATATGGGAACTCTTTGCATTGTCTTTGCAAGTTTTTCATGTATCTAAAATTATTCTAAAATAAAAAGTTTATTTAAATAAAAAGAAAGAAAGAAATAAGAATGTACTGAAAATCATTGAATTGTCCTTTGTAATAAGTGAACTTCATGGTATATAAATCACACCTCAGTACATCTGTTCAAAGTTAATAAGGGCAGAGAGGGATCGGCGCTGGGCCAGGGCAGGCTCAGGGCCCAGGCTCAGGGCTGGGTCAGGCCAGGGTCAGACCGGGGTCAGGCAGGGGTCAGCAACCTTGACAATGGGCACGGGGCGTGGCTCCCCAAGGCCAAGGCCGGCCTGCGGCGCTCCTCTGGCTGCTGCTGCCGCCCGCGGCCACCCCGGCGCTGCGGGGGGTCCTCCGCCAGGGCCTTGGCGGCGCCCGGCCAGCAGGGCCCCAGGCGCGGGGCGGCCGGTGGAGGCGGCGCTCTGACCCCTGACGCGCAGCCTTTGGCTCCGGGGGCCACAGGTGTGTTGGGGCCTCAGTGCGGGGCGGGGTCGGGTTACACAGGAGGGCCTCAGGGGGGCGCGGCTGTGACCAGGGCCTGAGTGCCTCGTCTTCTGTCGCCCTTCCCTCCAGCCAGGCCGCCCAGAGACCACCTCAACACAGTGGGTCACAGGCCCCCACTCTGGGGCCTCTGGGTGGGAACCGCCCCAGGACCTTGGTGGGGCTGTGAACTGGGCAGGTAGCCGGCTCCGGCCCTGAGGCTGGGAGGCTGGCTGGAGGAAAGCACAGGGACTGCTGAATAAGTGGCCCTTAGTCTGGGGCCCAGGGGTCTCTTTTCCCTCCCCGAGGCCCTGGGAGCAGAGGCCCTAGACCAGGATGCCCACTCTCAGGGGGCCTGGGCACACCTCTGCCCTCCCAAGTGTGGGTCCTAGAGCCAGGGCTGTCTTCATTAGCCCACTCCCTCTTTAGAAATGGAGGATCCTGAGTCAGAGAGGGGGAGTGACTTTCCTTAGGTCACACAGCACCACAGAGTTCTGCCTGTGAATCTATTTCCCTGAGATACTGGGATGACGTGGAGGGGGCACAAGCCCTTAGCAACCATGATCTTGAAGAAATAATATTGGCAGCCTCTGAGGCCTGCAGTTCTTGGCTCTGCAGAGCAGGCCCTGAGGTGTGCTGAGTGAGGCAGGCTCACTCAGGGATGTCTGTCACCCTGGAGGTGCTGCTGTCACCTGCTGTGGCTGCCTTTGGTCCCCCTGCCCGACCCACCAGACCACTGAGCCCTCATCCCCACACGACTTGCTCAGTTGTGCTCTGCTGTCCAGTTCTCAGTGGCACGCTGTCATTTTGGTAGGCCTCTGGACGCTTGGCCTTGGTTTTCCCATCTCTGAAGTGGACGGGGCCTCCCTGGCAGTGGCACCTGGGGCAGGCACTACCAGTGTCTCTGTCACAGGAGGCAGGGGCGTCTCCACTGCACGCGGGAAGCCCAAGGTGACAGGGAAGGTCTGTGGCGGCCGGGACGCGGCGGCGGGCCCGTGGCCATGGCAAGCCCGCCTGCGGCTCCAGGGCTCGCGTGTCTGTGGCGCCGCCTCACCAACTCCTGCTGGCTGGTTGCTGCTGCCCGCTGCTCTCAAGTGAGTCCTCCTCCCTCGGGTGCCGGCAGAGGCGCTGGCTGGGGAGAGGGGTGCAGGGGAAGGGGAGAAAAGGGGTGATGGGCGTCCCACAGCAGCCCTCTGGGCTTTTCTCTGGGGTAGTCTGAGGCCTTCAAATGCATGTCATCCATGCCTCTGACCTGCGTACCCTCCACCTGGACTGTCCTCCTCGCTCACCTGTCTGAGCCTCCTCATGCTCTGCCCGCAGCCCTTGTGCCTGTCCCCCAACACAGATGTGCCCCGGGAGAGTGGCAGTGTCGATCCTGGCTGCCATGTGGTGTGGACCAACCTCAGACCACAGCTTCTTCTCAGTGTCCCCACATTCCTGGGTGTCAGACTCTGGGCAGGGAACTGGAACTGTGTGTATGGCCAGCAGCTGGGCCATTGTGCAAAACTGAGTTCCCAGGAGGAGCTGTGGTCACTGGTGTGAGTGGGGGGAACCCTGCTGCCAGGCTGCGTAGGTGGGAGATGGGGCTCCCTGGAGAGTGACATGGCTTTTGCAGGAGTCTAACTCACTGCCCCTCCTGGGCCTGGCCCAGTTCCCAGCTTCTGAACAGATGAGGAGGGGTCTCCAGGGAGCAGGGGCATCACAGCCCAGGTCCAGGAGCTGGAGCTTTGAGAACCCAGAGTCCTGTCAGCACCTCCTCTGTGCCAAGCTACATGCACGCCCCTCTGTGGCATCGGGAGTGGCAAGATCCCACCTCACCGTGTCTCCATCCTGTCAGGAGAGAAAGCCCAACCTGGGTGAGGAGAGCAGACCACATGGTGGTGGGGGAGGTCAGGAGAAGCTCCGAGCTCCAGTGGGCGTGTAGAGGGAGGGGCTTGCTGGAGGGGGGTAAGGGGGAGGGTGTCTGGGTGGATGAGCGAAGCATGCAAGGTCAGGGAGGTGGGAAGTTTCACCACCCATGTTCAGGGAACAAGGCAAGGTTCCATTTCCTGCGCTCAATTGCTCATTTAACAATCTTTTGTGAGTGCTTATAACTAAGTGGACAAGCAGCCCTTGGGCAGGAAGATGTTTAAAGAAAAGAGGGGTCGGGAAAAGTGCAGGGCCAGAAGGTGGGCTATAAGGAGCCTTGGGAAGGGTGAAGTTAGAGCTGGGACTGAGCCAGGACTCCTCCTGTGCACAACCACAAGGCCTTCATTTGATGGCCCCCCACCCCGCCACCCAGCACTAGGATTCAGTGCTCCTCCAATTCATGGGTGTGATGGAGACGCCATATGCTGACGTTGTAAGTAGAGTATCAATTAGCCTCAAGAAAGAAGGGCTCCTGACCGTTAGAAATGGGGAGACAAAAGCTGCCTGGCATCATGGTGGGTAGAGGGGTCCAGAGGGGTGTGGGCAGTTAGATGAGGATGCAGGGAAAGAGAGCTGGCCCACACTCAGAGATGATGGTGACCGTGTGCCCGTCCTCCTCCAGAAAACCTCACGTCCTAGAGAACTACCTGGTTTTGTTAGGAAACCCCCAGCTGTACCAGCACACCAGGCACACCCAGAAGATACCTGTGACCTCCGGCAGTCTTTTCACCCCCGGAGCCTGTGTCCTCATTTGCAGCGTGGGATTCTAAGGCCTCCTTCATGGGGTTGTTGAAAGGCTGGTGTAGTGGGTTGGATAATGTCCCCTAAATTTGTATCCACTCAGAATATGACTTTAATTGGAAATGGAGGCTTTGCAGATGTGACTAGATAAGAATCTCGAGATGACACCACTCTGAATTTGCAGTGGGCCCTGAATCCAATGACTTGTGTTCTTATAGGAAGAGAGAGAGACACAGAGATGCTCGGTGTCAGACTTCTGGCTCCAGAACCGTGAGAGGACACATTTCTGTTGTTTGCAGAGTCACTCAGTTTGGGGTGATATGCTGTGGCGCCCCAGGAACCCACACGGGAGGGACAAGGTGCGCCTGGCCTGTGGGAGGGCCACGCTGATGGCAGTTGCCATGACGGCCCAGTGAGCTGCTGAGCCCGAGGGGGGAAGCTTGGCCACCTGCCCCCTTGGTAGGAGACGGACCCAGGTTTCCCGGTGCCCAGGCCCTAACCAATGGTGTGGACTTGCTGACTGTCTGGCCTGGCCTGTCCTTCTCACAGAGTCAGCTGCACCCAGAGGTGAAACAAAGGGCTCAGCCCACCGCCTCCCAAGTCGCCATCTGGCTGTCACCCTAGACCCCACTTCCAACCTTGTCCTCCACCTGCCTTCCCCTGCAGAGGTCATGCCCATGGAGCGCAGGGCTTGCCCGCCGGACATGTACACTGCCCCTTGACTTCGCTCCTCCTCTAGCCCCCCCTGCCCCCCGGCTTGAGGACACCACTGAGCTAGACACCCAGGAGTCCCAGCAGATGACCCCCTCCTGCCTCCCTCAGCCTTTCAATCACCCAAGCCCATCTGAGAGATTCCTTCTAGAGTCATCTTCTGCCACGTCACCTGCTCTGGCCCCCATCCTCCAACCCGGGGCTCTCTTCTCTCTCCTAAAGTGTCCCTTCCCCTGGACAGGGCCCCCAGAAACAGGTCTGAGGAGAGAAGGGCCACAGGGGCACTCAGCACTCAGACTGTGGGGCAGGACAGACCTGGTTCCAGGCATTAATCTGTTGTTTACGGGGATTGTGGCCTCAGCTCAGTTTCCTCACCCATGAAATGGGGTCGCTAACAGCCTCCAATTAATAAAGTTCCTATAAAAATTTGAGTAGTGTGCCTGGCACTCATAGGCGCTTAACAAGTGTTAGCTTTTATTCTCCTGGCCTGGTCTGCCCCCCTCTATCTTAATTGTACCTGTTCTGGGCCTGTCTTAGACCTTCCTCTCACTCAAGTTGGAGTTCACCGCCCTGGCCCCACTCACCACACATGCGCGTGTGTGTCCGTGCACACACATACACATACGCACGGTTGGCTCTGTCTCTACAGCAGTGCAAACCACAGCTCACTCTGCATGGGAAATATTAGTGTCAGGATTCCCTCTGCCTTCTGAGAGCTCCCCAGGGGCCAGGAGGCTATTGGAGCCCTTCCCATCTCCCCCAGACTGGCCCAGAATCCATCATGATATTGGCAACCACGTGGCTCATCTGCATGAATCCTTGAGGCCTGGAGTGGACAAGGACCAGGCCTTCCCCTGGCCTTGAGCAACCAGGAGTGGGAACACTGTGGGGAGGGCCGAGGGATCTCCAGGCAGGGACCACAGGGGGAGGAGCTGAGAGGATGACGGCACATTCCCTGTCTCCAAGGAGCCCCATGTATGACTTTCTTGGGGCTGCTGAGACAAACCGCCTCAAAGTGGGTGGCTAAAATGACAGTGATTTATTACCTTAGGTTTCTGGTGGTCAAAGGTCTAAAATCAAGGTGCTGGCCAGGCACGTTCCTACTGGAGACTTTAGGGGAGGATGTTTCCTTTCTTCTGGCTTTTTAGAGGCCGCCCGCATTCCTTGGCTCATGGCCCCTTCCTCCGGCCTCAAAGCACATCACTCCAAACTGCTTCTGTCATCACATCTCATCTGACTCTGGCCTCCCACCTCCCTCTTTCCTCATGAGGACCCTTGGGACTACCTTGGGTCCACCCAGATAATCCACAATAAGCTTCCTCCTTCAAGATCCCTAACTCCACATCTGCAGAGTCCCTTTTGCCACATAAGGTGACATAACCACAGGTTCCAGGGATGAGAATGGGCATCTCTGAGGGTTATTTTTGGCTGGCCACACCATGTACCCGTCTCTCTCCTTCAAGCCACCGCTTCCCCCACCCCTCCCTCTCAGCCAGAGGTCTTGCTTCTTATTTCACCGAGAACATCAAAGCGAGCAGTCAGACGAGAGCCCATCCACCTCCCCAGCCCCACAGCCCACTCCCGCATCTGCCATCTGGCTCATCCCTCTTCTCCTCGCCTGCACTTACTGCCCCCTCTGCTCCTGCATCAGAAGGTTAGGTTCTTTCCTGGTTAGAGTCTCAGCTCAGGAAGTCTTTGTGCCTCCACCCTGCCTGTCCTGTCCCTTCCATGGCTTATTTCCACACGTCACATCTGACCACGGCAGGCTAGCGGGCTTAATGACAAAAGCACCATGGGGGAGGGGCCTTGTCATTTCACCCCTGTGCCCGGGGGCGGAGGCTGCCCTGGATGCTCGCTGTGCCTGTGGCCAGGGGAGCGGAAGAGCGGCAGGCATGGCTGTGGCCCCGCTCCACTCCCCCCACGCCCAAGGGTGAGACCCTCCCTTTGGCTGATGACATGAGAGGACTTTCAACCAGACGGTCCTGCCCTGACAGTATTTCAAGACTCCAGTAATTCCCAGCAGCTTTCTGGGGACCCCCTCCTGCTCCCTGAGCAACGCAGGCTGCCCCCGCCAGGCCTGGGTATGAGCATTTTCTGAGGCTGCTCACGAAGAGCATCTCTCTTTTCTCTTAAGAGGTTGAGAGAAAACCAAAGGCCTAAATGAATGAAAAGGGGGAGGACCCAGGTGGGGATGTGTTGCTGCAGGACAGGGTTTTGCAAGAACTGGGGTCTGAAGTGGCTTGACCTGACCAGGCTCCACTCACAGAGCAGTCCTCCTGGGCCCTGTTGGGGCAGCTGTCCCTTCTCGGCCTTGTCCTGGACCACAGTGGCCTCCCTGGGTGCAAGTGTCCACGTGTTGTAGATTTCAATCCACAGCCATCCTGGGGGTCAGTCAGAGCTTCCTGAAGTGTGATGCCAGCGCCTGCCTGCATGACTGTGGCTGCAGGGGGACACTGGTGTTTGGATTTTCAAAGAGGTCCCCCTGAGTGAGCCTGGGTGGCAGACACTCATGAGCCCGGCCTTGCTCCCTGATCTTCTCAGCGCTGGCCCAGCCGCCCACACTGACTCCCCTCTCTTTCCTAGGGTGATTCCGGGGGACCCCTTGTCTGCGACCTCACCGATGCCTGGGTTCTGGTGGGGCTGGCCAGCTGGGGCTTGGACTGCCGACATCCCATCTACCCCAGCATCTTCACCAACGTCTCCTACTTCATTGACTGGATGGATGAGATCCAGAGGCTCACGCCGCTCCCTGATGCTATGTCTGCTTGTCCTCAGACCCAGTTTCCACACCAGTCTCTGCAAGCTGCTGGCTCACCGGGGCCCAGCACAGGCTTTGTGCCTTCACAGACCTGTTCCCTGCTGCTGTTCCTGCTCCAGGCCCCGCGGCAGGCCCTGTGGTGACCCGCCAAGCCCCTCTGCTCCTTCCCTCTGCCTCAGACCCCAGTCTTCTGGCTGGAATGTTCCACTCCTCCCCTCCCCCAGCCCCATCAGCATTCATTGGTCCCTTCTTGGCTTTCCAGTCCAACAGCTGCCACTCCCCAAACCAAGCCTGAAAAATCAAATAAAAACAAATGAAAGACTCAACCTGTTCCTGTGTTTGGGCCCTGCTGCCCCTCCTAATGCTCAGCGCTCACCCCTTCCCTTGAGGTTTGTCGTCTGGCTCCCTGGACCAAGAAACAGGACCTGGCCGAGAGACTGTCCCCAGGAGGAAGACAGGGGTGAGGATGCTGAAGGAGGCCAGCTGGGGAGGGAGAAGGATGTGTTCACTTGTGGACTCCACTCCTGCTATGGGAGTGCACAGGCCTTCAGAGGAAGTGTATCAGTCAGCTCCAGCTGCTATAACAAATACCATGGACAATGTGGCTTAAACAACAGGAATTTATCATCTCATAGTTCTGGATGGGGCCCAGAAGTCTGAGATTAAGGTACAGGCAGGGTTAACTCCGCCTGAGACCTCTCTCCTTGGCTTATAGACGGTCATCTTCCCCCTGTGTCCTCACATCATTTTCCCTCTGTGCGTATCTGTGTCTAAAGTTACCCTTTTTATAAGGACACCAGTCATATTGGATTAGGGCCTACTCTAGTGACCTCATTTTAACTTAATTATCTCTTTTAAAGCTCTGCTCCAAATAAAGTCACATGCTGAGGTACTGGGGGTTAGGAGTTCAATATATGAATTTGGGGGGACACTATTCAGCCCCTAACAGGAAGCAAGACACTCTGCCAGGTGACGACAGTGCAGAGCAGTGGAGCTTTCTCACAGTAAAGAAACGCTACCCCTGGGGTTTAGAGAAGTCAGGACCAACTTCCTACGGAGGTGGAGGGAAGTTCCAGGGTGCGGGACAACTGAGCTGGACTGGAGCGCGTGACCCGGCCCGTGGGGAAGAGGGCTCCACCCTGCAGCACAGAGGGCTCTTGAGCGTGAAGGGTCTGGGAGACGGCGTGGGAACAGACAGCGGAGGCCCGAGGCCAGGCTGAGAGCTGGGGTTCAGGCTGGCAGTCCTTAGACCTCTGCTCCTAGAGTCAGCTCCCAGCACCTTCCTCACCTGCCCGCAAAGCCCTGCTCTCCCTGTCTGAAGGGGACCAACTCACTGCCCACCTTCCTGGCCCCCAGTCCCACACAAAACTGCTCCCTTCTCTCCAAGGAACCAAGTCAGCCTCCCCCAGCTAGTCCACACACCTCCGGCAGTTGGAGTCTCATGTCTCCTTTTCTGCTTAGGTGGCTCAGGACTCAGCGGCCTGGCAATAAGCCTTGAAGCAATGTTTTCGTCATTCCTCATGCCCATCTGTCTGACACACAGCCCTTGTGCAGCCAGAAGGATTCCAGATGAACACCTATATGGCAATAAAAAAAACTGGACAACTTAGATGAAATGGACAAGTTTCTGGAAACAAACAGTCCACCAAAACTGAGCCAAGAAGATAGAGATCATTTGAACAGGCCGATCACTAGATGTGAAATAGAATCAGCACTAAAAAACCTCCCTGCAAACAAAAGTCCAGGACCAGATGGCTTCACTGGGGAATTTTACCAAGCATACCAAGAAGAGAGCATAGCAATCCTCCCCAAGCTCTTCCAAAAGGTTGAAAGGAGGGAACGCTTCCACACTCATTCTATGAAGCCACCATCACCCTGATACCAAAGCCAGACCAAGACACTACCAAAAAGAAAGCTATTGGCCAATACCATTGATGTACATAGATGCAAAATCCTCAACAAAACATTAGCAAACAGAGTCCCACAGCACATGAAGAGGATTATACACCGTGATCAAGTTGGGTTCATCCCAGGGACACAAGGATGGTTCGACATATGCTTATCAATCAACATGATACACCACCCTCACTGGCAGATGGGCGCAAACGGACTCACATGCACGTTAACACTGGGATCTCACTGGCTTGAGCAGGAACGTGCACAGGAACTCCCTTCCCAAGGTAATCTTGGGAGGCCTCAAGAAAGTGGCTTCCCAGCATCCACACCTGTCTAGGCATCGCCAGCAGTCCTAGTCTCTGGCCATCTCTCTAGATGGAGCTCTACCACTGAGGTACCACTATGACTAGCTATGTGCCCACCATCGGCCCTTAAGAGTTGAGCTGTCTCTGGTAGGGGGAAGACAAACATTCCCTCCCTTGGTGGTAAACTCAGTTATGGGGTCTCAGGCTGGGTTGCTCAGGCCTCTGGATGTCTGTGAGTTACTGAGATGGCATGTGGTTCACCCACATTCTCCACAAGGGGAGCTCAGGCAGTTCAGCTGCAGTAGTAGCCCCTCCACTGGCCCTAAACTCCTATTCTCCGCCCAACCACAGCAGACTTGGGCTGGCTGTGCCCCGGGGGCCTGGCCTTCATATACCCTGTTCCTGAAGTTAGGTGATTCTCTAAGACCTCTAAGGGATCCCAATACATACCTCATCCTCAAAACACAATGACCAAATTTCAGCTCCAGCCCAGTTTCCCCATTGCCTGAAACCAACTTAGTGTTTAGTATTATTATCCTGGTTTAGTTTGTTTGTTTTTTTTTTTTTAAAGATAAACTGAAGCCTAGTAGGTTGGAAGTAGCTTTTCAGAGATGACATAGGTAGGAAGTAGTGGAACAGGAATTCAAAACTTGACCTCTCTTGAGAGAAGTTGAACATCTTTGTTCTTCTCACTCCTGCATGTTGTACCCAGATGCCTATTACCCCATCTGAGTTCCCCTCATCACCTGGGGAAGGCTTACTCTAACCTGTCCCAAGAGCAAACCCCAGATACCCACAACTGAATAGAGAGACTAAGGTAGGGGTGAAGGGAAAGGGCGAAGCAGAGGACAGAAGGAGCCAGTGAGCCTGGGAGTGCGGCCTGGAGTGTCACTGAAGTCACTGCCAAGGAGAGGGACTTGAAAAGTCTGTCTTTAGGGACTCCCTGCCCTCGCAAATAGTGCGCTGGCATGGGCTCCTAGTGCTCAT